>NW_026044091.1:703000-1406000 GCF_937001465.1 Orcinus orca | reverse complement strand
CACAGACCGTTATCCTAGAGAGCAGCACAGTGTCTCTAGCAGCGATCGCTTCCCGGAGGATACTTAAGCCACACCGAGATTCCAGCAGGGAGTTTTGCCTTATAGCAGTACAACTCACTCAAGAAAGAGGGATGAGGTGTAGGGCTAATCTACGTGCGCTCACGCTCTGTGTCCCCGAGAAGGTTTCACGGAGCAGAAGGCATCACCGACCGCTACCACGTGTGTGCACCAAAGAAGCCCTGTGCCGTGGGTGTTCTCAGGCCGACAGCGAAGACCTAGGTGTGTGCTGCACCCGCGCTCGGTGGTTCACACGTTGCGTGACCCCTGTGCCTTTGGAAGATGTTCAGAGCGGGTGGCACCTGCGTGCTGCGAGCGCAAGAGGTGTAGAGTGTAGAGGCCTTTCACACTGGAGGAAGGGCTTGCGTCTCGTGGAGAGAACGTGTACGTCGCCCGGGAGATGGAGGCGCGCTCTTGACACCATTTCCTCTGCCCGTTTAAAACACAAGTGTTTGTACTCGATCTGGGCTGCCTGGTGAAACGCTTGGCAGTCCGCATCACCCTGAGCACCTCTCCTGAAGTTTGATTCGTAGCTGGGTGAACTCGGGCTTCAGAGGCTTAGATGAGACCAAACGTGTTCAGCTTGTGGCGAAAGCCTTTGACCAGAGGCATATACGCTTGTGCTTGGGGCGAGGGCTAGGCAAGAACGTTTACACCCCGGGTTTTTATCTTTACCCTAAGCTGTGTCCCTTTTGGCTGCAGCAGGCGGAGAGAACCCGCGGAGAGAGAACAGCTGCGAGGTGGATGCACAGAACAGTCACCTCGACACCAGCCCCGGGGTCCCAAGCAACGATCCTTCCCCGGAGGGTACTTAACCCACCCCGGGATTCAAGCAGGGAGTTCGCCTTGTCCAACTCGCACAGGAGACTGGCATGAGATGTAGGGCTCATCTACTTGCGTTCACACTACGTGGCCCGGAGAAGTTCTCACGGAGCCGAATGCAGCACCCTTCCTCCACCACGTGTGTACACAAAGGAGCGCTGGGCAGTGGGTGTTCTCAAGGCCAAGAGAGAAGCCCTTGTTCTGTGCTGCACCTGCTGGGTGGTTCAAAGGTTTTCTGACCTTCCTGCTCTGGAAGCTTTTCAGAGCTGAGGCTGTGCCTGGGCTGCGAAAGCGGAGAGGCGTAGAGGCCTTTCACACTGAAGGCGTGGGCCTGTTTCCCGTGGAGAAAGTGTACGTCGCCCAACCCCCACCCCCACCCCACCCCACCCCACCCCAACCCACCCCCAGCTGGAGGCGTGCGGGTTTGACACCATTTTGTCCTGCCCATGGAAAATACAAAGAGGCGTACACGATTTGGGCTGTCTGGTGAGAGAATTTTGAAGCGGCGGCACCCTGAGTACCTTTCCCGAAGTTTGCTTCCTAGCTGGTTAAACTCGGCTTTCAGAGGCGAGATGAGAACAAACTTGCTCCGCGTGCGGCGAAGTGCCCTGATGCCCTGCCCTAAATGTTTGAGCTTCTGGCCAGCGTCACGCAAGTACTTTGACACGTAGGAGTCTCCCTTTTACTCCAAGCTGTCCCTGTTGGCTGAAGCAGTCGGCGTGTCTGTATCGCAGCCTGGGAGGCCGGGCATTGGGGGAGTCTGCCAAGTGACTGGCCTCCATTTATAGCTAACTGAGAAACTGCGTCGAAGCTTTCGGGAGCCTCTTACAGGGAATGGTTGCAGTTGGGAATTGGAGACTGTGCTGGCAAACGTCAGCAGCTCCTCTCCCTCGGAGGGCTCTTGGTGTGCCGACTCCTAACAGCCAGCACGGTCCCCAGCTCGTGAACGGTCCCATTGCGAGCCGGTCTCGTCCGTGAAAGAGCCACGTGAGGCTGAGCTCCAACAGTCGGGCTCCACACCTGGAGCCTTTGGGACAGGGCAGTCCTGAGCCGATGTGCCCACCAGGGGACGCGACCAAAGTTTACGTACCACAGGAAAGCACAATCAAGGCCTCGTGTTCTCTCCATGAAAGGAACGTGAGCTTGAAGGGTGATGCGTCAGCGTGCACCGTGAACAGCTCGCTGGTACGCCTGTCTTTGCCCCCTCTCACGGTCTCACGCACCCGGGCTCAGTTCCGTGCAGGAACGCTGAGTGGGAGCGCCAGCCTCGCTGCTGGACTCTAAAGCCTTCCACCCCCTAATGGCAGGTTGTGTGTGTCTCTCACGTGGGGGGAGGAATGAGGTCGCCCACAGAGGTTCTGCCATGAAAGATCTAAAGACGCACGCTGCTGAGGAGCTTGTTCCTCATGGAGCGTCCCCGAAGGCCAGAAGAATGCCGACGGTCTCTTTCAAAGCTGCCGGACGCTCTGCCGTTCTAGGCCTGAGATACGGACCCTGTGACGGCACCGTAACCCCGCGAGATTCAGGAGACATCGCCAGTGCGAGTGGCAATCCGGAAGGAAGAGCCTCCAAGGCGGAGTGTCCTTTCCTGTACAAAACGGCGCCCAAGTGGCTGAGGCAGGGAGCATTTTCCTTCACAGAACCGGCATCCTCGTATGCCTGTGGGTTGCTCTAAAGAAACGACACTGTGAGCAACCTCTTCGAAAAGGCCTTCGCAAGCGACTTGGAGACAACAGCAGCGCAGTGGAGGCACAGACCGTTATCCTAGAGAGCAGCACAGTGTCTCTAGCAGCGATCGCTTCCCGGAGGATACTTAAGCCACACCGAGATTCCAGCAGGGAGTTTTGCCTTATAGCAGTACAACTCACTCAAGAAAGAGGGATGAGGTGTAGGGCTAATCTACGTGCGCTCACGCTCTGTGTCCCCGAGAAGGTTTCACGGAGCAGAAGGCATCACCGACCGCTACCACGTGTGTGCACCAAAGAAGCCCTGTGCCGTGGGTGTTCTCAGGCCGACAGCGAAGACCTAGGTGTGTGCTGCACCCGCGCTCGGTGGTTCACACGTTGCGTGACCCCTGTGCCTTTGGAAGACGTTCAGAGCGGGTGGCACCTGCGTGCTGCGAGCGCAAGAGGTGTAGAGTGTAGAGGCCTTTCACACTGGAGGAAGGGCTTGCGTCTCGTGGAGAGAACGTGTACGTCGCCCGGGAGATGGAGGCGCGCTCTTGACACCATTTCCTCTGCCCGTTTAAAACACAAGTGTTTGTACTCGATCTGGGCTGCCTGGTGAAACGCTTGGCAGTCCGCATCACCCTGAGCACCTCTCCTGAAGTTTGATTCGTAGCTGGGTGAACTCGGGCTTCAGAGGCTTAGATGAGACCAAACGTGTTCAGCTTGTGGCGAAAGCCTTTGACCAGAGGCATATACGCTTGTGCTTGGGGCGAGGGCTAGGCAAGAACGTTTACACCCCGGGTTTTTATCTTTACCCTAAGCTGTGTCCCTTTTGGCTGCAGCAGGCGGAGAGAACCCGCGGAGAGAGAACAGCTGCGAGGTGGATGCACAGAACAGTCACCTCGACACCAGCCCCGGGGTCCCAAGCAACGATCCTTCCCCGGAGGGTACTTAACCCACCCCGGGATTCAAGCAGGGAGTTCGCCTTGTCCAACTCGCACAGGAGACTGGCATGAGATGTAGGGCTCATCTACTTGCGTTCACACTACGTGGCCCGGAGAAGTTCTCACGGAGCCGAATGCAGCACCCTTCCTCCACCACGTGTGTACACAAAGGAGCGCTGGGCAGTGGGTGTTCTCAAGGCCAAGAGAGAAGCCCTTGTTCTGTGCTGCACCTGCTGGGTGGTTCAAAGGTTTTCTGACCTTCCTGCTCTGGAAGCTTTTCAGAGCTGAGGCTGCGCCTGGGCTGCGAAAGCGGAGAGGCGTAGAGGCCTTTCACACTGAAGGCGTGGGCCTGTTTCCCGTGGAGAAAGTGTACGTCGCCCAACCCCCACCCCCACCCCACCCCACCCCACCCCAACCCACCCCCAGCTGGAGGCGTGCGGGTTTGACACCATTTTGTCCTGCCCATGGAAAATACAAAGAGGTGTACACGATTTGGGCTGTCTGGTGAGAGAATTTTGAAGCGGCGGCACCCTGAGTACCTTTCCCGAAGTTTGCTTCCTAGCTGGTTAAACTCGGCTTTCAGAGGCGAGATGAGAACAAACTTGCTCCGCGTGCGGCGAAGTGCCCTGATGCCCTGCCCTAAATGTTTGAGCTTCTGGCCAGCGTCACGCAAGTACTTTGACACGTAGGAGTCTCCCTTTTACTCCAAGCTGTCCCTGTTGGCTGAAGCAGTCGGCGTGTCTGTATCGCAGCCTGGGAGGCCGGGCGTTGGGGGAGTCTGCCAAGTGACTGGCCTCCATTTATAGCTAACTGAGAAACTGCGTCGAAGCTTTCGGGAGCCTCTTACAGGGAATGGTTGCAGTTGGGAATTGGAGACTGTGCTGGCAAACGTCAGCAGCTCCTCTCCCTCGGAGGGCTCTTGGTGTGCCGACTCCTAACAGCCAGCACGGTCCCCAGCTCGTGAACGGTCCCATTGCGAGCCGGTCTCGTCCGTGAAAGAGCCACGTGAGGCTGAGCTCCAACAGTCGGGCTCCACACCTGGAGCCTTTGGGACAGGGCAGTCCTGAGCCGATGTGCCCACCAGGGGACACGACCAAAGTTTACGTACCACAGGAAAGCGCAATCAAGGCCTCGTGTTCTCTCCATGAAAGGAACGTGAGCTTGAAGGGTGATGCGTCAGCGTGCACCGTGAACAGCTCGCTGGTACGCCTGTCTTTGCCCCCTCTCACGGTCTCACGCACCCGGGCTCAGTTCCGTGCAGGAACGCTGAGTGGGAGCGCCAGCCTCGCTGCTGGACTCTAAAGCCTTCCACCCCCTAATGGCAGGTTGTGTGTGTCTCTCACGTGGGGGGAGGAATGAGGTCGCCCACAGAGGTTCTGCCATGAAAGATCTAAAGACGCACGCTGCTGAGGAGCTTGTTCCTCATGGAGCGTCCCCGAAGGCCAGAAGAATGCCGACGGTCTCTTTCAAAGCTGCCGGACGCTCTGCCGTTCTAGGCCTGAGATACGGACCCTGTGACGGCACCGTAACCCCGCGAGATTCAGGAGACATCGCCAGTGCGAGTGGCAATCCGGAAGGAAGAGCCTCCAAGGCGGAGTGTCCTTTCCTGTACAAAACGGCGCCCAAGTGGCTGAGGCAGGGAGCATTTTCCTTCACAGAACCGGCATCCTCGTATGCCTGTGGGTTGCTCTAAAGAAACGACACTGTGAGCAACCTCTTCGAAAAGGCCTTCGCAAGCGACTTGGAGACAACAGCAGCGCAGTGGAGGCACAGACCGTTATCCTAGAGAGCAGCACAGTGTCTCTAGCAGCGATCGCTTCCCGGAGGATACTTAAGCCACACCGAGATTCCAGCAGGGAGTTTTGCCTTATAGCAGTACAACTCACTCAAGAAAGAGGGATGAGGTGTAGGGCTAATCTACGTGCGCTCACGCTCTGTGTCCCCGAGAAGGTTTCACGGAGCAGAAGGCATCACCGACCGCTACCACGTGTGCGCACCAAAGAAGCCCTGTGCCGTGGGTGTTCTCAGGCCGACAGCGAAGACCTAGGTGTGTGCTGCACCCGCGCTCGGTGGTTCACACGTTGCGTGACCCCTGTGCCTTTGGAAGATGTTCAGAGCGGGTGGCACCTGCGTGCTGCGAGCGCAAGAGGTGTAGAGTGTAGAGGCCTTTCACACTGGAGGAAGGGCTTGCGTCTCGTGGAGAGAACGTGTACGTCGCCCGGGAGATGGAGGCGCGCTCTTGACACCATTTCCTCTGCCCGTTTAAAACACAAGTGTTTGTACTCGATCTGGGCTGCCTGGTGAAACGCTTGGCAGTCCGCATCACCCTGAGCAACCCTCCTGAAGTTTGATTCGTAGCTGGGTGAACTCGGGCTTCAGAGGCTTAGATGAGACCAAACGTGTTCAGCTTGTGGCGAAAGCCTTTGACCAGAGGCATATACGCTTGTGCTTGGGGCGAGGGCTAGGCAAGAACGTTTACACCCCGGGTTTTTATCTTTACCCTAAGCTGTGTCCCTTTTGGCTGCAGCAGGCGGAGAGAACCCGCGGAGAGAGAACAGCTGCGAGGTGGATGCACAGAACAGTCACCTCGACACCAGCCCTGGGGTCCCAAGCAACGATCCTTCCCCGGAGGGTACTTAACCCACCCTGGGATTCAAGCAGGGAGTTCGCCTTGTCCAACTCGCACAGGAGACTGGCATGAGATGTAGGGCTCATCTACTTGCGTTCACACTACGTGGCCCGGAGAAGTTCTCACGGAGCCGAATGCAGCACCCTTCCTCCACCACGTGTGTACACAAAGGAGCGCTGGGCAGTGGGTGTTCTCAAGGCCAAGAGAGAAGCCCTTGTTCTGTGCTGCACCTGCTGGGTGGTTCAAAGGTTTTCTGACCTTCCTGCTCTGGAAGCTTTTCAGAGCTGAGGCTGCGCCTGGGCTGCGAAAGCGGAGAGGCGTAGAGGCCTTTCACACTGAAGGCGTGGGCCTGTTTCCCATGGAGAAAGTGTACGTCGCCCAACCCCCACCCCCACCCCACCCCACCCCACCCCAACCCACCCCCAGCTGGAGGCGTGCGGGTTTGACACCATTTTGTCCTGCCCATGGAAAATACAAAGAGGCGTACACGATTTGGGCTGTCTGGTGAGAGAATTTTGAAGCGGCGGCACCCTGAGTACCTTTCCCGAAGTTTGCTTCCTAGCTGGTTAAACTCGGCTTTCAGAGGCGAGATGAGAACAAACTTGCTCCGCGTGCGGCGAAGTGCCCTGATGCCCTGCCCTAAATGTTTGAGCTTCTGGCCAGCGTCACGCAAGTACTTTGACACGTAGGAGTCTCCCTTTTACTCCAAGCTGTCCCTGTTGGCTGAAGCAGTCGGCGTGTCTGTATCGCAGCCTGGGAGGCCGGGCGTTGGGGGAGTCTGCCAAGTGACTGGCCTCCATTTATAGCTAACTGAGAAACTGCGTCGAAGCTTTCGGGAGCCTCTTACAGGGAATGGTCGCAGTTGGGAATTGGAGACTGTGCTGGCAAACGTCAGCAGCTCCTCTCCCTCGGAGGGCTCTTGGTGTGCCGACTCCTAACAGCCAGCACGGTCCCCAGCTCGTGAACGGTCCCATTGCGAGCCGGTCTCGTCCGTGAAAGAGCCACGTGAGGCTGAGCTCCAACAGTCGGGCTCCACACCTGGAGCCTTTGGGACAGGGCAGTCCTGAGCCGATGTGCCCACCAGGGGACGCGACCAAAGTTTACGTACCACAGGAAAGCGCAATCAAGGCCTCGTGTTCTCTCCATGAAAGGAACGTGAGCTTGAAGGGTGATGCGTCAGCGTGCACCGTGAACAGCTCGCTGGTACGCCTGTCTTTGCCCCCTCTCACGGTCTCACGCACCCGGGCTCAGTTCCGTGCAGGAACGCTGAGTGGGAGCGCCAGCCTCGCTGCTGGACTCTAAAGCCTTCCACCCCCTAATGGCAGGTTGTGTGTGTCTCTCACGTGGGGGGAGGAATGAGGTCGCCCACAGAGGTTCTGCCATGAAAGATCTAAAGACGCACGCTGCTGAGGAGCTTGTTCCTCATGGAGCGTCCCCGAAGGCCAGAAGAATGCCGACGGTCTCTTTCAAAGCTGCCGGACGCTCTGCCGTTCTAGGCCTGAGATACGGACCCTGTGACGGCACCGTAACCCCGCGAGATTCAGGAGACATCGCCAGTGCGAGTGGCAATCCGGAAGGAAGAGCCTCCGAGGCGGAGTGTCCTTTCTTGTACAAAACGGCGCCCAAGTGGCTGAGGCAGGGAGCATTTTCCTTCACAGAACCGGCATCCTCGTATGCCTGTGGGTTGCTCTAAAGAAACGACACTGTGAGCAACCTCTTCGAAAAGGCCTTCGCAAGCGACTTGGAGACAACAGCAGCGCAGTGGAGGCACAGACCGTTATCCTAGAGAGCAGCACAGTGTCTCTAGCAGCGATCGCTTCCCGGAGGATACTTAAGCCACACCGAGATTCCAGCAGGGAGTTTTGCCTTATAGCAGTACAACTCACTCAAGAAAGAGGGATGAGGTGTAGGGCTAATCTACGTGCGCTCACGCTCTGTGTCCCCGAGAAGGTTTCACGGAGCAGAAGGCATCACCGACCGCTACCACGTGTGTGCACCAAAGAAGCCCTGTGCCGTGGGTGTTCTCAGGCCGACAGCGAAGACCTAGGTGTGTGCTGCACCCGCGCTCGGTGGTTCACACGTTGCGTGACCCCTGTGCCTTTGGAAGATGTTCAGAGCGGGTGGCACCTGCGTGCTGCGAGCGCAAGAGGTGTAGAGTGTAGAGGCCTTTCACACTGGAGGAAGGGCTTGCGTCTCGTGGAGAGAACGTGTACGTCGCCCGGGAGATGGAGGCGCGCTCTTGACACCATTTCCTCTGCCCGTTTAAAACACAAGTGTTTGTACTCGATCTGGGCTGCCTGGTGAAACGCTTGGCAGTCCGCATCACCCTGAGCAACCCTCCTGAAGTTTGATTCGTAGCTGGGTGAACTCGGGCTTCAGAGGCTTAGATGAGACCAAACGTGTTCAGCTTGTGGCGAAAGCCTTTGACCAGAGGCATATACGCTTGTGCTTGGGGCGAGGGCTAGGCAAGAACGTTTACACCCCGGGTTTTTATCTTTACCCTAAGCTGTGTCCCTTTTGGCTGCAGCAGGCGGAGAGAACCCGCGGAGAGAGAACAGCTGCGAGGTGGATGCACAGAACAGTCACCTCGACACCAGCCCCAGGGTCCCAAGCAACGATCCTTCCCCGGAGGGTACTTAACCCACCCTGGGATTCAAGCAGGGAGTTCGCCTTGTCCAACTCGCACAGGAGACTGGCATGAGATGTAGGGCTCATCTACTTGCGTTCACACTACGTGGCCCGGAGAAGTTCTCACGGAGCCGAATGCAGCACCCTTCCTCCACCACGTGTGTACACAAAGGAGTGCTGGGCAGTGGGTGTTCTCAAGGCCAAGAGAGAAGCCCTTGTTCTGTGCTGCACCTGCTGGGTGGTTCAAAGGTTTTCTGACCTTCCTGCTCTGGAAGCTTTTCAGAGCTGAGGCTGCGCCTGGGCTGCGAAAGCGGAGAGGCGTAGAGGCCTTTCACACTGAAGGCGTGGGCCTGTTTCCCGTGGAGAAAGTGTACGTCGCCCAACCCCCACCCCCACCCCACCCCACCCCACCCCAACCCACCCCCAGCTGGAGGCGTGCGGGTTTGACACCATTTTGTCCTGCCCATGGAAAATACAAAGAGGCGTACACGATTTGGGCTGTCTGGTGAGAGAATTTTGAAGCGGCGGCACCCTGAGTACCTTTCCCGAAGTTTGCTTCCTAGCTGGTTAAACTCGGCTTTCAGAGGCGAGATGAGAACAAACTTGCTCCGCGTGCGGCGAAGTGTCCTGATGCCCTGCCCTAAATGTTTGAGCTTCTGGCCAGCGTCACGCAAGTACTTTGACACGTAGGAGTCTCCCTTTTACTCCAAGCTGTCCCTGTTGGCTGAAGCAGTCGGCGTGTCTGTATCGCAGCCTGGGAGGCCGGGCGTTGGGGGAGTCTGCCAAGTGACTGGCCTCCATTTATAGCTAACTGAGAAACTGCGTCGAAGCTTTCGGGAGCCTCTTACAGGGAATGGTCGCAGTTGGGAATTGGAGACTGTGCTGGCAAACGTCAGCAGCTCCTCTCCCTCGGAGGGCTCTTGGTGTGCCGACTCCTAACAGCCAGCACGGTCCCCAGCTCGTGAACGGTCCCATTGCGAGCCGGTCTCGTCCGTGAAAGAGCCACGTGAGGCTGAGCTCCAACAGTCGGGCTCCACACCTGGAGCCTTTGGGACAGGGCAGTCCTGAGCCGATGTGCCCACCAGGGGACGCGACCAAAGTTTACGTACCACAGGAAAGCGCAATCAAGGCCTCGTGTTCTCTCCATGAAAGGAACGTGAGCTTGAAGGGTGATGCGTCAGCGTGCACCGTGAACAGCTCGCTGGTACGCCTGTCTTTGCCCCCTCTCACGGTCTCACGCACCCGGGCTCAGTTCCGTGCAGGAACGCTGAGTGGGAGCGCCAGCCTCGCTGCTGGACTCTAAAGCCTTCCACCCCCTAATGGCAGGTTGTGTGTGTCTCTCACGTGGGGGGAGGAATGAGGTCGCCCACAGAGGTTCTGCCATGAAAGATCTAAAGACGCACGCTGCTGAGGAGCTTGTTCCTCATGGAGCGTCCCCGAAGGCCAGAAGAATGCCGACGGTCTCTTTCAAAGCTGCCGGACGCTCTGCCGTTCTAGGCCTGAGATACGGACCCTGTGACGGCACCGTAACCCCGCGAGATTCAGGAGACATCGCCAGTGCGAGTGGCAATCCGGAAGGAAGAGCCTCCAAGGCGGAGTGTCCTTTCCTGTACAAAACGGCGCCCAAGTGGCTGAGGCAGGGAGCATTTTCCTTCACAGAACCGGCATCCTCGTATGCCTGTGGGTTGCTCTAAAGAAACGACACTGTGAGCAACCTCTTCGAAAAGGCCTTCGCAAGCGACTTGGAGACAACAGCAGCGCAGTGGAGGCACAGACCGTTATCCTAGAGAGCAGCACAGTGTCTCTAGCAGCGATCGCTTCCCGGAGGATACTTAAGCCACACCGAGATTCCAGCAGGGAGTTTTGCCTTATAGCAGTACAACTCACTCAAGAAAGAGGGATGAGGTGTAGGGCTAATCTACGTGCGCTCACGCTCTGTGTCCCCGAGAAGGTTTCACGGAGCAGAAGGCATCACCGACCGCTACCACGTGTGTGCACCAAAGAAGCCCTGTGCCGTGGGTGTTCTCAGGCCGACAGCAAAGACCTAGGTGTGTGCTGCACCCGCGCTCGGTGGTTCACACGTTGCGTGACCCCTGTGCCTTTGGAAGATGTTCAGAGCGGGTGGCACCTGCGTGCTGCGAGCGCAAGAGGTGTAGAGTGTAGAGGCCTTTCACACTGGAGGAAGGGCTTGCGTCTCGTGGAGAGAACGTGTACGTCGCCCGGGAGATGGAGGCGCGCTCTTGACACCATTTCCTCTGCCCGTTTAAAACACAAGTGTTTGTACTCGATCTGGGCTGCCTGGTGAAACGCTTGGCAGTCCGCATCACCCTGAGCACCTCTCCTGAAGTTTGATTCGTAGCTGGGTGAACTCGGGCTTCAGAGGCTTAGATGAGACCAAACGTGTTCAGCTTGTGGTGAAAGCCTTTGACCAGAGGCATATACGCTTGTGCTTGGGGCGAGGGCTAGGCAAGAACGTTTACACCCCGGGTTTTTATCTTTACCCTAAGCTGTGTCCCTTTTGGCTGCAGCAGGCGGAGAGAACCCGCGGAGAGAGAACAGCTGCGAGGTGGATGCACAGAACAGTCACCTCGACACCAGCCCCGGGGTCCCAAGCAACGATCCTTCCCTGGAGGGTACTTAACCCACCCTGGGATTCAAGCAGGGAGTTCGCCTTGTCCAACTCGCACAGGAGACTGGCATGAGATGTAGGGCTCATCTACTTGCGTTCACACTACGTGGCCCGGAGAAGTTCTCACGGAGCCGAATGCAGCACCCTTCCTCCACCACGTGTGTACACAAAGGAGCGCTGGGCAGTGGGTGTTCTCAAGGCCAAGAGAGAAGCCCTTGTTCTGTGCTGCACCTGCTGGGTGGTTCAAAGGTTTTCTGACCTTCCTGCTCTGGAAGCTTTTCAGAGCTGAGGCTGCGCCTGGGCTGCGAAAGCGGAGAGGCGTAGAGGCCTTTCACACTGAAGGCGTGGGCCTGTTTCCCGTGGAGAAAGTGTACATCGCCCAACCCCCACCCCCACCCCACCCCACCCCACCCCAACCCACCCCCAGCTGGAGGCGTGCGGGTTTGACACCATTTTGTCCTGCCCATGGAAAATACAAAGAGGCGTACACGATTTGGGCTGTCTGGTGAGAGAATTTTGAAGCGGCGGCACCCTGAGTACCTTTCCCGAAGTTTGCTTCCTAGCTGGTTAAACTCGGCTTTCAGAGGCGAGATGAGAACAAACTTGCTCCGCGTGCGGCGAAGTGCCCTGATGCCCTGCCCTAAATGTTTGAGCTTCTGGCCAGCGTCACGCAAGTACTTTGACACGTAGGAGTCTCCCTTTTACTCCAAGCTGTCCCTGTTGGCTGAAGCAGTCGGCGTGTCTGTATCGCAGCCTGGGAGGCCGGGCGTTGGGGGAGTCTGCCAAGTGACTGGCCTCCATTTATAGCTAACTGAGAAACTGCGTCGAAGCTTTCGGGAGCCTCTTACAGGGAATGGTTGCAGTTGGGAATTGGAGACTGTGCTGGCAAACGTCAGCAGCTCCTCTCCCTCGGAGGGCTCTTGGTGTGCCGACTCCTAACAGCCAGCACGGTCCCCAGCTCGTGAACGGTCCCATTGCGAGCCGGTCTCGTCCGTGAAAGAGCCACGTGAGGCTGAGCTCCAACAGTCGGGCTCCACACCTGGAGCCTTTAGGACAGGGCAGTCCTGAGCCGATGTGCCCACCAGGGGACGCGACCAAAGTTTACGTACCACAGGAAAGCGCAATCAAGGCCTCGTGTTCTCTCCATGAAAGGAACGTGAGCTTGAAGGGTGATGCGTCAGCGTGCACCGTGAACAGCTCGCTGGTACGCCTGTCTTTGCCCCCTCTCACGGTCTCACGCACCCGGGCTCAGTTCCGTGCAGGAACGCTGAGTGGGAGCGCCAGCCTCGCTGCTGGACTCTAAAGCCTTCCACCCCCTAATGGCAGGTTGTGTGTGTCTCTCACGTGGGGGGAGGAATGAGGTCGCCCACAGAGGTTCTGCCATGAAAGATCTAAAGACGCACGCTGCTGAGGAGCTTGTTCCTCATGGAGCGTCCCCGAAGGCCAGAAGAATGCCGACGGTCTCTTTCAAAGCTGCCGGACGCTCTGCCGTTCTAGGCCTGAGATACGGACCCTGTGACGGCACCGTAACCCCGCGAGATTCAGGAGACATCGCCAGTGCGAGTGGCAATCCGGAAGGAAGAGCCTCCGAGGCGGAGTGTCCTTTCCTGTACAAAACGGCGCCCAAGTGGCTGAGGCAGGGAGCATTTTCCTTCACAGAACCGGCATCCTCGTATGCCTGTGGGTTGCTCTAAAGAAACGACACTGTGAGCAACCTCTTCGAAAAGGCCTTCGCAAGCGACTTGGAGACAACAGCAGCGCAGTGGAGGCACAGACCGTTATCCTAGAGAGCAGCACAGTGTCTCTAGCAGCGATCGCTTCCCGGAGGATACTTAAGCCACACCGAGATTCCAGCAGGGAGTTTTGCCTTATAGCAGTACAACTCACTCAAGAAAGAGGGATGAGGTGTAGGGCTAATCTACGTGCGCTCACGCTCTGTGTCCCCGAGAAGGTTTCACGGAGCAGAAGGCATCACCGACCGCTACCACGTGTGTGCACCAAAGAAGCCCTGTGCCGTGGGTGTTCTCAGGCCGACAGCGAAGACCTAGGTGTGTGCTGCACCCGCGCTCGGTGGTTCACACGTTGCGTGACCCCTGTGCCTTTGGAAGATGTTCAGAGCGGGTGGCACCTGCGTGCTGCGAGCGCAAGAGGTGTAGAGTGTAGAGGCCTTTCACACTGGAGGAAGGGCTTGCGTCTCGTGGAGAGAACGTGTACGTCGCCCGGGAGATGGAGGCGCGCTCTTGACACCATTTCCTCTGCCCGTTTAAAACACAAGTGTTTGTACTCGATCTGGGCTGCCTGGTGAAACGCTTGGCAGTCCGCATCACCCTGAGCACCTCTCCTGAAGTTTGATTCGTAGCTGGGTGAACTCGGGCTTCAGAGGCTTAGATGAGACCAAACGTGTTCAGCTTGTGGCGAAAGCCTTTGACCAGAGGCATATACGCTTGTGCTTGGGGCGAGGGCTAGGCAAGAACGTTTACACCCCGGGTTTTTATCTTTACCCTAAGCTGTGTCCCTTTTGGCTGCAGCAGGTGGAGAGAACCCGCGGAGAGAGAACAGCTGCGAGGTGGATGCACAGAACAGTCACCTCGACACCAGCCCCGGGGTCCCAAGCAACGATCCTTCCCCGGAGGGTACTTAACCCACCCCGGGATTCAAGCAGGGAGTTCGCCTTGTCCAACTCGCACAGGAGACTGGCATGAGATGTAGGGCTCATCTACTTGCGTTCACACTACGTGGCCCGGAGAAGTTCTCACGGAGCCGAATGCAGCACCCTTCCTCCACCACGTGTGTACACAAAGGAGCGCTGGGCAGTGGGTGTTCTCAAGGCCAAGAGAGAAGCCCTTGTTCTGTGCTGCACCTGCTGGGTGGTTCAAAGGTTTTCTGACCTTCCTGCTCTGGAAGCTTTTCAGAGCTGAGGCTGCGCCTGGGCTGCGAAAGCGGAGAGGCGTAGAGGCCTTTCACACTGAAGGCGTGGGCCTGTTTCCCGTGGAGAAAGTGTACGTCGCCCAACCCCCACCCCCACCCCACCCCACCCCACCCCAACCCACCCCCAGCTGGAGGCGTGCGGGTTTGACACCATTTTGTCCTGCCCATGGAAAATACAAAGAGGCGTACACGATTTGGGCTGTCTGGTGAGAGAATTTTGAAGCGGCGGCACCCTGAGTACCTTTCCCGAAGTTTGCTTCCTAGCTGGTTAAACTCGGCTTTCAGAGGCGAGATGAGAACAAACTTGCTCCGCGTGCGGCGAAGTGCCCTGATGCCCTGCCCTAAATGTTTGAGCTTCTGGCCAGCGTCACGCAAGTACTTTGACACGTAGGAGTCTCCCTTTTACTCCAAGCTGTCCCTGTTGGCTGAAGCAGTCGGCGTGTCTGTATCGCAGCCTGGGAGGCCGGGCGTTGGGGGAGTCTGCCAAGTGACTGGCCTCCATTTATAGCTAACTGAGAAACTGCGTCGAAGCTTTCGGGAGCCTCTTACAGGGAATGGTTGCAGTTGGGAATTGGAGACTGTGCTGGCAAACGTCAGCAGCTCCTCTCCCTCGGAGGGCTCTTGGTGTGCCGACTCCTAACAGCCAGCACGGTCCCCAGCTCGTGAACGGTCCCATTGCGAGCCGGTCTCGTCCGTGAAAGAGCCACGTGAGGCTGAGCTCCAACAGTCGGGCTCCACACCTGGAGCCTTTGGGACAGGGCAGTCCTGAGCCGATGTGCCCACCAGGGGACGCGACCAAAGTTTACGTACCACAGGAAAGCGCAATCAAGGCCTCGTGTTCTCTCCATGAAAGGAACGTGAGCTTGAAGGGTGATGCGTCAGCGTGCACCGTGAACAGCTCGCTGGTACGCCTGTCTTTGCCCCCTCTCACGGTCTCACGCACCCGGGCTCAGTTCCGTGCAGGAACGCTGAGTGGGAGCGCCAGCCTCGCTGCTGGACTCTAAAGCCTTCCACCCCCTAATGGCAGGTTGTGTGTGTCTCTCACGTGGGGGGAGGAATGAGGTCGCCCACAGAGGTTCTGCCATGAAAGATCTAAAGACGCACGCTGCTGAGGAGCTTGTTCCTCATGGAGCGTCCCCGAAGGCCAGAAGAATGCCGACGGTCTCTTTCAAAGCTGCCGGACGCTCTGCCGTTCTAGGCCTGAGATACGGACCCTGTGACGGCACCGTAACCCCGCGAGATTCAGGAGACATCGCCAGTGCGAGTGGCAATCCGGAAGGAAGAGCCTCCGAGGCGGAGTGTCCTTTCCTGTACAAAACGGCGCCCAAGTGGCTGAGGCAGGGAGCATTTTCCTTCACAGAACCGGCATCCTCGTATGCCTGTGGGTTGCTCTAAAGAAACGACACTGTGAGCAACCTCTTCGAAAAGGCCTTCGCAAGCGACTTGGAGACAACAGCAGCGCAGTGGAGGCACAGACCGTTATCCTAGAGAGCAGCACAGTGTCTCTAGCAGCGATCGCTTCCCGGAGGATACTTAAGCCACACCGAGATTCCAGCAGGGAGTTTTGCCTTATAGCAGTACAACTCACTCAAGAAAGAGGGATGAGGTGTAGGGCTAATCTACGTGCGCTCACGCTCTGTGTCCCCGAGAAGGTTTCACGGAGCAGAAGGCATCACCGACCGCTACCACGTGTGTGCACCAAAGAAGCCCTGTGCCGTGGGTGTTCTCAGGCCGACAGCGAAGACCTAGGTGTGTGCTGCACCCGCGCTCGGTGGTTCACACGTTGCGTGACCCCTGTGCCTTTGGAAGATGTTCAGAGCGGGTGGCACCTGCGTGCTGCGAGCGCAAGAGGTGTAGAGTGTAGAGGCCTTTCACACTGGAGGAAGGGCTTGCGTCTCGTGGAGAGAACGTGTACGTCGCCCGGGAGATGGAGGCGCGCTCTTGACACCATTTCCTCTGCCCGTTTAAAACACAAGTGTTTGTACTCGATCTGGGCTGCCTGGTGAAACGCTTGGCAGTCCGCATCACCCTGAGCACCTCTCCTGAAGTTTGATTCGTAGCTGGGTGAACTCGGGCTTCAGAGGCTTAGATGAGACCAAACGTGTTCAGCTTGTGGCGAAAGCCTTTGACCAGAGGCATATACGCTTGTGCTTGGGGCGAGGGCTAGGCAAGAACGTTTACACCCCGGGTTTTTATCTTTACCCTAAGCTGTGTCCCTTTTGGCTGCAGCAGGCGGAGAGAACCCGCGGAGAGAGAACAGCTGCGAGGTGGATGCACAGAACAGTCACCTCGACACCAGCCCCGGGGTCGCAAGCAACGATCCTTCCCCGGAGGGTACTTAACCCACCCCGGGATTCAAGCAGGGAGTTCGCCTTGTCCAACTCGCACAGGAGACTGGCATGAGATGTAGGGCTCATCTACTTGCGTTCACACTACGTGGCCCGGAGAAGTTCTCACGGAGCCGAATGCAGCACCCTTCCTCCACCACGTGTGTACACAAAGGAGCGCTGGGCAGTGGGTGTTCTCAAGGCCAAGAGAGAAGCCCTTGTTCTGTGCTGCACCTGCTGGGTGGTTCAAAGGTTTTCTGACCTTCCTGCTCTGGAAGCTTTTCAGAGCTGAGGCTGCGCCTGGGCTGCGAAAGCGGAGAGGCGTAGAGGCCTTTCACACTGAAGGCGTGGGCCTGTTTCCCGTGGAGAAAGTGTACGTCGCCCAACCCCCACCCCCACCCCACCCCACCCCACCCCAACCCACCCCCAGCTGGAGGCGTGCGGGTTTGACACCATTTTGTCCTGCCCATGGAAAATACAAAGAGGCGTACACGATTTGGGCTGTCTGGTGAGAGAATTTTGAAGCGGCGGCACCCTGAGTACCTTTCCCGAAGTTTGCTTCCTAGCTGGTTAAACTCGGCTTTCAGAGGCGAGATGAGAACAAACTTGCTCCGCGTGCGGCGAAGTGCCCTGATGCCCTGCCCTAAATGTTTGAGCTTCTGGCCAGCGTCACGCAAGTACTTTGACACGTAGGAGTCTCCCTTTTACTCCAAGCTGTCCCTGTTGGCTGAAGCAGTCGGCGTGTCTGTATCGCAGCCTGGGAGGCCGGGCGTTGGGGGAGTCTGCCAAGTGACTGGCCTCCATTTATAGCTAACTGAGAAACTGCGTCGAAGCTTTCGGGAGCCTCTTACAGGGAATGGTTGCAGTTGGGAATTGGAGACTGTGCTGGCAAACGTCAGCAGCTCCTCTCCCTCGGAGGGCTCTTGGTGTGCCGACTCCTAACAGCCAGCACGGTCCCCAGCTCGTGAACGGTCCCATTGCGAGCCGGTCTCGTCCGTGAAAGAGCCACGTGAGGCTGAGCTCCAACAGTCGGGCTCCACACCTGGAGCCTTTGGGACAGGGCAGTCCTGAGCCGATGTGCCCACCAGGGGACGCGACCAAAGTTTACGTACCACAGGAAAGCGCAATCAAGGCCTCGTGTTCTCTCCATGAAAGGAACGTGAGCTTGAAGGGTGATGCGTCAGCGTGCACCGTGAACAGCTCGCTGGTACGCCTGTCTTTGCCCCCTCTCACGGTCTCACGCACCCGGGCTCAGTTCCGTGCAGGAACGCTGAGTGGGAGCGCCAGCCTCGCTGCTGGACTCTAAAGCCTTCCACCCCCTAATGGCAGGTTGTGTGTGTCTCTCACGTGGGGGGAGGAATGAGGTCGCCCACAGAGGTTCTGCCATGAAAGATCTAAAGACGCACGCTGCTGAGGAGCTTGTTCCTCATGGAGCGTCCCCGAAGGCCAGAAGAATGCCGACGGTCTCTTTCAAAGCTGCCGGACGCTCTGCCGTTCTAGGCCTGAGATACGGACCCTGTGACGGCACCGTAACCCCGCGAGATTCAGGAGACATCGCCAGTGCGAGTGGCAATCCGGAAGGAAGAGCCTCCGAGGCGGAGTGTCCTTTCCTGTACAAAACGGCGCCCAAGTGGCTGAGGCAGGGAGCATTTTCCTTCACAGAACCGGCATCCTCGTATGCCTGTGGGTTGCTCTAAAGAAACGACACTGTGAGCAACCTCTTCGAAAAGGCCTTCGCAAGCGACTTGGAGACAACAGCAGCGCAGTGGAGGCACAGACCGTTATCCTAGAGAGCAGCACAGTGTCTCTAGCAGCGATCGCTTCCCGGAGGATACTTAAGCCACACCGAGATTCCAGCAGGGAGTTTTGCCTTATAGCAGTACAACTCACTCAAGAAAGAGGGATGAGGTGTAGGGCTAATCTACGTGCGCTCACGGTCTGTGTCCCCGAGAAGGTTTCACGGAGCAGAAGGCATCACCGACCGCTACCACGTGTGCGCACCAAAGAAGCCCTGTGCCGTGGGTGTTCTCAGGCCGACAGCGAAGACCTAGGTGTGTGCTGCACCCGCGCTCGGTGGTTCACACGTTGCGTGACCCCTGTGCCTTTGGAAGATGTTCAGAGCGGGTGGCACCTGCGTGCTGCGAGCGCAAGAGGTGTAGAGTGTAGAGGCCTTTCACACTGGAGGAAGGGCTTGCGTCTCGTGGAGAGAACGTGTACGTCGCCCGGGAGATGGAGGCGCGCTCTTGACACCATTTCCTCTGCCCGTTTAAAACACAAGTGTTTGTACTCGATCTGGGCTGCCTGGTGAAACGCTTGGCAGTCCGCATCACCCTGAGCACCTCTCCTGAAGTTTGATTCGTAGCTGGGTGAACTCGGGCTTCAGAGGCTTAGATGAGACCAAACGTGTTCAGCTTGTGGCGAAAGCCTTTGACCAGAGGCATATACGCTTGTGCTTGGGGCGAGGGCTAGGCAAGAACGTTTACACCCCGGGTTTTTATCTTTACCCTAAGCTGTGTCCCTTTTGGCTGCAGCAGGCGGAGAGAACCCGCGGAGAGAGAACAGCTGCGAGGTGGATGCACAGAACAGTCACCTCGACACCAGCCCCGGGGTCCCAAGCAACGATCCTTCCCCGGAGGGTACTTAACCCACCCCGGGATTCAAGCAGGGAGTTCGCCTTGTCCAACTCGCACAGGAGACTGGCATGAGATGTAGGGCTCATCTACTTGCGTTCACACTACGTGGCCCGGAGAAGTTCTCACGGAGCCGAATGCAGCACCCTTCCTCCACCACGTGTGTACACAAAGGAGCGCTGGGCAGTGGGTGTTCTCAAGGCCAAGAGAGAAGCCCTTGTTCTGTGCTGCACCTGCTGGGTGGTTCAAAGGTTTTCTGACCTTCCTGCTCTGGAAGCTTTTCAGAGCTGAGGCTGCGCCTGGGCTGCGAAAGCGGAGAGGCGTAGAGGCCTTTCACACTGAAGGCGTGGGCCTGTTTCCCGTGGAGAAAGTGTACGTCGCCCAACCCCCACCCCCACCCCACCCCACCCCACCCCAACCCACCCCCAGCTGGAGGCGTGCGGGTTTGACACCATTTTGTCCTGCCCATGGAAAATACAAAGAGGCGTACACGATTTGGGCTGTCTGGTGAGAGAATTTTGAAGCGGCGGCACCCTGAGTACCTTTCCCGAAGTTTGCTTCCTAGCTGGTTAAACTCGGCTTTCAGAGGCGAGATGAGAACAAACTTGCTCCGCGTGCGGCGAAGTGCCCTGATGCCCTGCCCTAAATGTTTGAGCTTCTGGCCAGCGTCACGCAAGTACTTTGACACGTAGGAGTCTCCCTTTTACTCCAAGCTGTCCCTGTTGGCTGAAGCAGTCGGCGTGTCTGTATCGCAGCCTGGGAGGCCGGGCGTTGGGGGAGTCTGCCAAGTGACTGGCCTCCATTTATAGCTAACTGAGAAACTGCGTCGAAGCTTTCGGGAGCCTCTTACAGGGAATGGTTGCAGTTGGGAATTGGAGACTGTGCTGGCAAACGTCAGCAGCTCCTCTCCCTCGGAGGGCTCTTGGTGTGCCGACTCCTAACAGCCAGCACGGTCCCCAGCTCGTGAACGGTCCCATTGCGAGCCGGTCTCGTCCGTGAAAGAGCCACGTGAGGCTGAGCTCCAACAGTCGGGCTCCACACCTGGAGCCTTTGGGACAGGGCAGTCCTGAGCCGATGTGCCCACCAGGGGACGCGACCAAAGTTTACGTACCACAGGAAAGCGCAATCAAGGCCTCGTGTTCTCTCCATGAAAGGAACGTGAGCTTGAAGGGTGATGCGTCAGCGTGCACCGTGAACAGCTCGCTGGTACGCCTGTCTTTGCCCCCTCTCACGGTCTCACGCACCCGGGCTCAGTTCCGTGCAGGAACGCTGAGTGGGAGCGCCAGCCTCGCTGCTGGACTCTAAAGCCTTCCACCCCCTAATGGCAGGTTGTGTGTGTCTCTCACGTGGGGGGAGGAATGAGGTCGCCCACAGAGGTTCTGCCATGAAAGATCTAAAGACGCACGCTGCTGAGGAGCTTGTTCCTCATGGAGCGTCCCCGAAGGCCAGAAGAATGCCGACGGTCTCTTTCAAAGCTGCCGGACGCTCTGCCGTTCTAGGCCTGAGATACGGACCCTGTGACGGCACCGTAACCCCGCGAGATTCAGGAGACATCGCCAGTGCGAGTGGCAATCCGGAAGGAAGAGCCTCCGAGGCGGAGTGTCCTTTCCTGTACAAAACGGCACCCAAGTGGCTGAGGCAGGGAGCATTTTCCTTCACAGAACCGGCATCCTCGTATGCCTGTGGGTTGCTCTAAAGAAACGACACTGTGAGCAACCTCTTCGAAAAGGCCTTCGCAAGCGACTTGGAGACAACAGCAGCGCAGTGGAGGCACAGACCGTTATCCTAGAGAGCAGCACAGTGTCTCTAGCAGCGATCGCTTCCCGGAGGATACTTAAGCCACACCGAGATTCCAGCAGGGAGTTTTGCCTTATAGCAGTACAACTCACTCAAGAAAGAGGGATGAGGTGTAGGGCTAATCTACGTGCGCTCATGCTCTGTGTCCCCGAGAAGGTTTCACGGAGCAGAAGGCATCACCGACCGCTACCACGTGTGTGCACCAAAGAAGCCCTGTGCCGTGGGTGTTCTCAGGCCGACAGCGAAGACCTAGGTGTGTGCTGCACCCGCGCTCGGTGGTTCACACGTTGCGTGACCCCTGTGCCTTTGGAAGATGTTCAGAGCGGGTGGCACCTGCGTGCTGCGAGCGCAAGAGGTGTAGAGTGTAGAGGCCTTTCACACTGGAGGAAGGGCTTGCGTCTCGTGGAGAGAACGTGTACGTCGCCCGGGAGATGGAGGCGCGCTCTTGACACCATTTCCTCTGCCCGTTTAAAACACAAGTGTTTGTACTCGATCTGGGCTGCCTGGTGAAACGCTTGGCAGTCCGCATCACCCTGAGCACCTCTCCTGAAGTTTGATTCGTAGCTGGGTGAACTCGGGCTTCAGAGGCTTAGATGAGACCAAACGTGTTCAGCTTGTGGCGAAAGCCTTTGACCAGAGGCATATACGCTTGTGCTTGGGGCGAGGGCTAGGCAAGAACGTTTACACCCCAGGTTTTTATCTTTACCCTAAGCTGTGTCCCTTTTGGCTGCAGCAGGCGGAGAGAACCCGCGGAGAGAGAACAGCTGCGAGGTGGATGCACAGAACAGTCACCTCGACACCAGCCCCGGGGTCCCAAGCAACGATCCTTCCCCGGAGGGTACTTAACCCACCCCGGGATTCAAGCAGGGAGTTCGCCTTGTCCAACTCGCACAGGAGACTGGCATGAGATGTAGGGCTCATCTACTTGCGTTCACACTACGTGGCCCGGAGAAGTTCTCACGGAGCCGAATGCAGCACCCTTCCTCCACCACGTGTGTACACAAAGGAGCGCTGGGCAGTGGGTGTTCTCAAGGCCAAGAGAGAAGCCCTTGTTCTGTGCTGCACCTGCTGGGTGGTTCAAAGGTTTTCTGACCTTCCTGCTCTGGAAGCTTTTCAGAGCTGAGGCTGCGCCTGAGCTGCGAAAGCGGAGAGGCGTAGAGGCCTTTCACACTGAAGGCGTGGGCCTGTTTCCCGTGGAGAAAGTGTACGTCGCCCAACCCCCACCCCCACCCCACCCCACCCCACCCCAACCCACCCCCAGTTGGAGGCGTGCGGGTTGACACCATTTTGTCCTGCCCATGGAAAATACAAAGAGGCGTACACGATTTGGGCTGTCTGGTGAGAGAATTTTGAAGCGGCGGCACCCTGAGTACCTTTCCCGAAGTTTGCTTCCTAGCTGGTTAAACTCGGCTTTCAGAGGCGAGATGAGAACAAACTTGCTCCGCGTGCGGCGAAGTGCCCTGATGCCCTGCCCTAAATGTTTGAGCTTCTGGCCAGCGTCACGCAAGTACTTTGACACGTAGGAGTCTCCCTTTTACTCCAAGCTGTCCCTGTTGGCTGAAGCAGTCGGCGTGTCTGTATCGCAGCCTGGGAGGCCGGGCGTTGGGGGAGTCTGCCAAGTGACTGGCCTCCATTTATAGCTAACTGAGAAACTGCGTCGAAGCTTTCGGGAGCCTCTTACAGGGAATGGTTGCAGTTGGGAATTGGAGACTGTGCTGGCAAACGTCAGCAGCTCCTCTCCCTCGGAGGGCTCTTGGTGTGCCGACTCCTAACAGCCAGCATGGTCCCCAGCTCGTGAACGGTCCCATTGCGAGCTGGTCTCGTCCGTGAAAGAGCCACGTGAGGCTGAGCTCCAACAGTCGGGCTCCACACCTGGAGCCTTTGGGACAGGGCAGTCCTGAGCCGATGTGCCCACCAGGGGACGCGACCAAAGTTTACGTACCACAGGAAAGCGCAATCAAGGCCTCGTGTTCTCTCCATGAAAGGAACGTGAGCTTGAAGGGTGATGCGTCAGCGTGCACCGTGAACAGCTCGCTGGTACGCCTGTCTTTGCCCCCTCTCACGGTCTCACGCACCCGGGCTCAGTTCCGTGCAGGAACGCTGAGTGGGAGCGCCAGCCTCGCTGCTGGACTCTAAAGCCTTCCACCCCCTAATGGCAGGTTGTGTGTGTCTCTCACGTGGGGGGAGGAATGAGGTCGCCCACAGAGGTTCTGCCATGAAAGATCTAAAGACGCACGCTGCTGAGGAGCTTGTTCCTCATGGAGCGTCCCCGAAGGCCAGAAGAATGCCGACGGTCTCTTTCAAAGCTGCCGGACGCTCTGCCGTTCTAGGCCTGAGATACGGACCCTGTGACGGCACCGTAACCCCGCGAGATTCAGGAGACATCGCCAGTGCGAGTGGCAATCCGGAAGGAAAAGCCTCCAAGGCGGAGTGTCCTTTCCTGTACAAAACGGCGCCCAAGTGGCTGCGGCAGGGAGCATTTTCCTTCACAGAACCGGCATCCTCGTATGCCTGTGGGTTGCTCTAAAGAAACGACACTGTGAGCAACCTCTTCGAAAAGGCCTTCGCAAGCGACTTGGAGACAACAGCAGCGCAGTGGAGGCACAGACCGTTATCCTAGAGAGCAGCACAGTGTCTCTAGCAGCGATCGCTTCCCGGAGGATACTTAAGCCACACCGAGATTCCAGCAGGGAGTTTTGCCTTATAGCAGTACAACTCACTCAAGAAAGAGGGATGAGGTGTAGGGCTAATCTACGTGCGCTCACGGTCTGTGTCCCCGAGAAGGTTTCACGGAGCAGAAGGCATCACCGACCGCTACCACGTGTGTGCACCAAAGAAGCCCTGTGCCGTGGGTGTTCTCAGGCCGACAGCGAAGACCTAGGTGTGTGCTGCACCCGCGCTCGGTGGTTCACACGTTGCGTGACCCCTGTGCCTTTGGAAGATGTTCAGAGCGGGTGGCACCTGCGTGCTGCGAGCGCAAGAGGTGTAGAGTGTAGACGCCTTTCACACTGGAGGAAGGGCTTGCGTCTCGTGGAGAGAACGTGTACGTCGCCTGGGAGATGGAGGCGCGCTCTTGACACCATTTCCTCTGCTCGTTTAAAACACAAGTGTTTGTACTCGATCTGGGCTGCCTGGTGAAACGCTTGGCAGTCCGCATCACCCTGAGCACCTCTCCTGAAGTTTGATTCGTAGCTGGGTGAACTCGGGCTTCAGAGGCTTAGATGAGACCAAACGTGTTCAGCTTGTGGCGAAAGCCTTTGACCAGAGGCATATACGCTTGTGCTTGGGGCGAGGGCTAGGCAAGAACGTTTACACCCCGGGTTTTTATCTTTACCCTAAGCTGTGTCCCTTTTGGCTGCAGCAGGCGGAGAGAACCCGCGGAGAGAGAACAGCTGCGAGGTGGATGCACAGAACAGTCACCTCGACACCAGCCCCGGGGTCCCAAGCAACGATCCTTCCCCGGAGGGTACTTAACCCACCCCGGGATTCAAGCAGGGAGTTCGCCTTGTCCAACTCGCACAGGAGACTGGCATGAGATGTAGGGCTCATCTACTTGCGTTCACACTACGTGGCCCGGAGAAGTTCTCACGGAGCCGAATGCAGCACCCTTCCTCCACCACGTGTGTACACAAAGGAGCGCTGGGCAGTGGGTGTTCTCAAGGCCAAGAGAGAAGCCCTTGTTCTGTGCTGCACCTGCTGGGTGGTTCAAAGGTTTTCTGACCTTCCTGCTCTGGAAGCTTTTCAGAGCTGAGGCTGCGCCTGGGCTGCGAAAGCGGAGAGGCGTAGAGGCCTTTCACACTGAAGGCGTGGGCCTGTTTCCCGTGGAGAAAGTGTACGTCGCCCAACCCCCACCCCCACCCCACCCCACCCCACCCCAACCCACCCCCAGCTGGAGGCGTGCGGGTTTGACACCATTTTGTCCTGCCCATGGAAAATACAAAGAGGCGTACACGATTTGGGCTGTCTGGTGAGAGAATTTTGAAGCGGCGGCACCCTGAGTACCTTTCCCGAAGTTTGCTTCCTAGCTGGTTAAACTCGGCTTTCAGAGGCGAGATGAGAACAAACTTGCTCCGCGTGCGGCGAAGTGCCCTGATGCCCTGCCCTAAATGTTTGAGCTTCTGGCCAGCGTCACGCAAGTACTTTGACACGTAGGAGTCTCCCTTTTACTCCAAGCTGTCCCTGTTGGCTGAAGCAGTCGGCCTGTCTGTATCGCAGCCTGGGAGGCCGGGCGTTGGGGGAGTCTGCCAAGTGACTGGCCTCCATTTATAGCTAACTGAGAAACTGCGTCGAAGCTTTCGGGAGCCTCTTACAGGGAATGGTTGCAGTTGGGAATTGGAGACTGTGCTGGCAAACGTCAGCAGCTCCTCTCCCTCGGAGGGCTCTTGGTGTGCCGACTCCTAACAGCCAGCACGGTCCCCAGCTCGTGAACGGTCCCATTGCGAGCCGGTCTCGTCCGTGAAAGAGCCACGTGAGGCTGAGCTCCAACAGTCGGGCTCCACACCTGGAGCCTTTGGGACAGGGCAGTCCTGAGCCGATGTGCCCACCAGGGGACGCGACCAAAGTTTACGTACCACAGGAAAGCGCAATCAAGGCCTCGTGTTCTCTCCATGAAAGGAACGTGAGCTTGAAGGGTGATGCGTCAGCGTGCACCGTGAACAGCTCGCTGGTACGCCTGTCTTTGCCCCCTCTCACGGTCTCACGCACCCGGGCTCAGTTCCGTGCAGGAACGCTGAGTGGGAGCGCCAGCCTCGCTGCTGGACTCTAAAGCCTTCCACCCCCTAATGGCAGGTTGTGTGTGTCTCTCACGTGGGGGGAGGAATGAGGTCGCCCACAGAGGTTCTGCCATGAAAGATCTAAAGACGCACGCTGCTGAGGAGCTTGTTCCTCATGGAGCGTCCCCGAAGGCCAGAAGAATGCCGACGGTCTCTTTCAAAGCTGCCGGACGCTCTGCCGTTCTAGGCCTGAGATACGGACCCTGTGACGGCACCGTAACCCCGCGAGATTCAGGAGACATCGCCAGTGCGAGTGGCAATCCGGAAGGAAGAGCCTCCGAGGCGGAGTGTCCTTTCCTGTACAAAACGGCGCCCAAGTGGCTGAGGCAGGGAGCATTTTCCTTCACAGAACCGGCATCCTCGTATGCCTGTGGGTTGCTCTAAAGAAACGACACTGTGAGCAACCTCTTCGAAAAGGCCTTCGCAAGCGACTTGGAGACAACAGCAGCGCAGTGGAGGCACAGACCGTTATCCTAGAGAGCAGCACAGTGTCTCTAGCAGCGATCGCTTCCCGGAGGATACTTAAGCCACACCGAGATTCCAGCAGGGAGTTTTGCCTTATAGCAGTACAACTCACTCAAGAAAGAGGGATGAGGTGTAGGGCTAATCTACGTGCGCTCACGCTCTGTGTCCCCGAGAAGGTTTCACGGAGCAGAAGGCATCACCGACCGCTACCACGTGTGTGCACCAAAGAAGCCCTGTGCCGTGGGTGTTCTCAGGCCGACAGCGAAGACCTAGGTGTGTGCTGCACCCGCGCTCGGTGGTTCACACGTTGCGTGACCCCTGTGCCTTTGGAAGATGTTCAGAGCGGGTGGCACCTGCGTGCTGCGAGCGCAAGAGGTGTAGAGTGTAGAGGCCTTTCACACTGGAGGAAGGGCTTGCGTCTCGTGGAGAGAACGTGTACGTCGCCCGGGAGATGGAGGCGCGCTCTTGACACCATTTCCTCTGCCCGTTTAAAACACAAGTGTTTGTACTCGATCTGGGCTGCCTGGTGAAACGCTTGGCAGTCCGCATCACCCTGAGCACCTCTCCTGAAGTTTGATTCGTAGCTGGGTGAACTCGGGCTTCAGAGGCTTAGATGAGACCAAACGTGTTCAGCTTGTGGCGAAAGCCTTTGACCAGAGGCATATACGCTTGTGCTTGGGGCGAGGGCTAGGCAAGAACGTTTACACCCCGGGTTTTTATCTTTACCCTAAGCTGTGTCCCTTTTGGCTGCAGCAGGCGGAGAGAACCCGCGGAGAGAGAACAGCTGCGAGGTGGATGCACAGAACAGTCACCTCGACACCAGCCCCGGGGTCCCAAGCAACGATCCTTCCCCGGAGGGTACTTAACCCACCCCGGGATTCAAGCAGGGAGTTCGCCTTGTCCAACTCGCACAGGAGACTGGCATGAGATGTAGGGCTCATCTACTTGCGTTCACACTACGTGGCCCGGAGAAGTTCTCACGGAGCCGAATGCAGCACCCTTCCTCCACCACGTGTGTACACAAAGGAGCGCTGGGCAGTGGGTGTTCTCAAGGCCAAGAGAGAAGCCCTTGTTCTGTGCTGCACCTGCTGGGTGGTTCAAAGGTTTTCTGACCTTCCTGCTCTGGAAGCTTTTCAGAGCTGAGGCTGCGCCTGGGCTGCGAAAGCGGAGAGGCGTAGAGGCCTTTCACACTGAAGGCGTGGGCCTGTTTCCCGTGGAGAAAGTGTACGTCGCCCAACCCCCACCCCCACCCCACCCCACCCCACCCCAACCCACCCCCAGCTGGAGGCGTGCGGGTTTGACACCATTTTGTCCTGCCCATGGAAAATACAAAGAGGCGTACACGATTTGGGCTGTCTGGTGAGAGAATTTTGAAGCGGCGGCACCCTGAGTACCTTTCCCGAAGTTTGCTTCCTAGCTGGTTAAACTCGGCTTTCAGAGGCGAGATGAGAACAAACTTGCTCCGCGTGCGGCGAAGTGCCCTGATGCCCTGCCCTAAATGTTTGAGCTTCTGGCCAGCGTCACACAAGTACTTTGACACGTAGGAGTCTCCCTTTTACTCCAAGCTGTCCCTGTTGGCTGAAGCAGTCGGCGTGTCTGTATCGCAGCCTGGGAGGCCGGGCGTTGGGGGAGTCTGCCAAGTGACTGGCCTCCATTTATAGCTAACTGAGAAACTGCGTCGAAGCTTTCGGGAGCCTCTTACAGGGAATGGTTGCAGTTGGGAATTGGAGACTGTGCTGGCAAACGTCAGCAGCTCCTCTCCCTCGGAGGGCTCTTGGTGTGCCGACTCCTAACAGCCAGCACGGTCCCCAGCTCGTGAACGGTCCCATTGCGAGCCGGTCTCGTCCGTGAAAGAGCCACGTGAGGCTGAGCTCCAACAGTCGGGCTCCACACCTGGAGCCTTTGGGACAGGGCAGTCCTGAGCCGATGTGCCCACCAGGGGACGCGACCAAAGTTTACGTACCACAGGAAAGCGCAATCAAGGCCTCGTGTTCTCTCCATGAAAGGAACGTGAGCTTGAAGGGTGATGCGTCAGCGTGCACCGTGAACAGCTCGCTGGTACGCCTGTCTTTGCCCCCTCTCACGGTCTCACGCACCCGGGCTCAGTTCCGTGCAGGAACGCTGAGTGGGAGCGCCAGCCTCGCTGCTGGACTCTAAAGCCTTCCACCCCCTAATGGCAGGTTGTGTGTGTCTCTCACGTGGGGGGAGGAATGAGGTCGCCCACAGAGGTTCTGCCATGAAAGATCTAAAGACGCACGCTGCTGAGGAGCTTGTTCCTCATGGAGCGTCCCCGAAGGCCAGAAGAATGCCGACGGTCTCTTTCAAAGCTGCCGGACGCTCTGCCGTTCTAGGCCTGAGATACGGACCCTGTGACGGCACCGTAACCCCGCGAGATTCAGGAGACATCGCCAGTGCGAGTGGCAATCCGGAAGGAAGAGCCTCCGAGGCGGAGTGTCCTTTCCTGTACAAAACGGCGCCCAAGTGGCTGAGGCAGGGAGCATTTTCCTTCACAGAACCGGCATCCTCGTATGCCTGTGGGTTGCTCTAAAGAAACGACACTGTGAGCAACCTCTTCGAAAAGGCCTTCGCAAGCGACTTGGAGACAACAGCAGCGCAGTGGAGGCACAGACCGTTATCCTAGAGAGCAGCACAGTGTCTCTAGCAGCGATCGCTTCCCGGAGGATACTTAAGCCACACCGAGATTCCAGCAGGGAGTTTTGCCTTATAGCAGTACAACTCACTCAAGAAAGAGGGATGAGGTGTAGGGCTAATCTACGTGCGCTCACGCTCTGTGTCCCCGAGAAGGTTTCACGGAGCAGAAGGCATCACCGACCGCTACCACGTGTGTGCACCAAAGAAGCCCTGTGCCGTGGGTGTTCTCAGGCCGACAGCGAAGACCTAGGTGTGTGCTGCACCCGCGCTCGGTGGTTCACACGTTGCGTGACCCCTGTGCCTTTGGAAGATGTTCAGAGCGGGTGGCACCTGCGTGCTGCGAGCGCAAGAGGTGTAGAGTGTAGAGGCCTTTCACACTGGAGGAAGGGCTTGCGTCTCGTGGAGAGAACGTGTACGTCGCCCGGGAGATGGAGGCGCGCTCTTGACACCATTTCCTCTGCCCGTTTAAAACACAAGTGTTTGTACTCGATCTGGGCTGCCTGGTGAAACGCTTGGCAGTCTGCATCACCCTGAGCACCTCTCCTGAAGTTTGATTCGTAGCTGGGTGAACTCGGGCTTCAGAGGCTTAGATGAGACCAAACGTGTTCAGCTTGTGGCGAAAGCCTTTGACCAGAGGCATATACGCTTGTGCTTGGGGCGAGGGCTAGGCAAGAACGTTTACACCCCGGGTTTTTATCTTTACCCTAAGCTGTGTCCCTTTTGGCTGCAGCAGGCGGAGAGAACCCGCGGAGAGAGAACAGCTGTGAGGTGGATGCACAGAACAGTCACCTCGACACCAGCCCCGGGGTCCCAAGCAACGATCCTTCCCCGGAGGGTACTTAACCCACCCCGGGATTCAAGCAGGGAGTTCGCCTTGTCCAACTCGCACAGGAGACTGGCATGAGATGTAGGGCTCATCTACTTGCGTTCACACTACGTGGCCCGGAGAAGTTCTCACGGAGCTGAATGCAGCACCCTTCCTCCACCACGTGTGTACACAAAGGAGCGCTGGGCAGTGGGTGTTCTCAAGGCCAAGAGTGAAGCCCTTGTTCTGTGCTGCACCTGCTGGGTGGTTCAAAGGTTTTCTGACCTTCCTGCTCTGGAAACTTTTCAGAGCTGAGGCTGCGCCTGGGCTGCGAAAGCGGAGAGGCGTAGAGGCCTTTCACACTGAAGGCGTGGGCCTGTTTCCCGTGGAGAAAGTGTACGTCGCCCAACCCCCACCCCCACCCCACCCCACCCCACCCCAACCCACCCCCAGCTGGAGGCGTGCGGGTTTGACACCATTTTGTCCTGCCCATGGAAAATACAAAGAGGCGTACACGATTTGGGCTGTCTGGTGAGAGAATTTTGAAGCGGCGGCACCCTGAGTACCTTTCCCGAAGTTTGCTTCCTAGCTGGTTAAACTCGGCTTTCAGAGGCGAGATGAGAACAAACTTGCTCCGCGTGCGGCGAAGTGCCCTGATGCCCTGCCCTAAATGTTTGAGCTTCTGGCCAGCGTCACGCAAGTACTTTGACACGTAGGAGTCTCCCTTTTACTCCAAGCTGTCCCTGTTGGCTGAAGCAGTCGGCGTGTCTGTATCGCAGCCTGGGAGGCCGGGCGTTGGGGGAGTCTGCCAAGTGACTGGCCTCCATTTATAGCTAACTGAGAAACTGCGTCGAAGCTTTCGGGAGCCTCTTACAGGGAATGGTCTTAGTTGGGAATTGGAGACTGTGCTGGCAAACGTCAGCAGCTCCTCTCCCTCGGAGGGCTCTTGGTGTGCCGACTCCTAACAGCCAGCACGGTCCCCAGCTCGTGAACGGTCCCATTGCGAGCCGGTCTCGTCCGTGAAAGAGCCACGTGAGGCTGAGCTCCAACAGTCGGGCTCCACACCTGGAGCCTTTGGGACAGGGCAGTCCTGAGCCGATGTGCCCACCAGGGGACGCGACCAAAGTTTACGTACCACAGGAAAGCGCAATCAAGGCCTCGTGTTCTCTCCATGAAAGGAACGTGAGCTTGAAGGGTGATGCGTCAGCGTGCACCGTGAACAGCTCGCTGGTACGCCTGTCTTTGCCCCCTCTCACGGTCTCACGCACCCGGGCTCAGTTCCGTGCAGGAACGCTGAGTGGGAGCGCCAGCCTCGCTGCTGGACTCTAAAGCCTTCCACCCCCTAATGGCAGGTTGTGTGTGTCTCTCACGTGGGGGGAGGAATGAGGTCGCCCACAGAGGTTCTGCCATGAAAGATCTAAAGACGCACGCTGCTGAGGAGCTTGTTCCTCATGGAGCGTCCCCGAAGGCCAGAAGAATGCCGACGGTCTCTTTCAAAGCTGCCGGACGCTCTGCCGTTCTAGGCCTGAGATACGGACCCTGTGACGGCACCGTAACCCCGCGAGATTCAGGAGACATCGCCAGTGCGAGTGGCAATCCGGAAGGAAGAGCCTCCGAGGCGGAGTGTCCTTTCCTGTACAAAACGGCGCCCAAGTGGCTGAGGCAGGGAGCATTTTCCTTCACAGAACCGGCATCCTCGTATGCCTGTGGGTTGCTCTAAAGAAACGACACTGTGAGCAACCTCTTCGAAAAGGCCTTCGCAAGCGACTTGGAGACAACAGCAGCGCAGTGGAGGCACAGACCGTTATCCTAGAGAGCAGCACAGTGTCTCTAGCAGCGATCGCTTCCCGGAGGATACTTAAGCCACACCGAGATTCCAGCAGGGAGTTTTGCCTTATAGCAGTACAACTCACTCAAGAAAGAGGGATGAGGTGTAGGGCTAATCTACGTGCGCTCACGGTCTGTGTCCCCGAGAAGGTTTCACGGAGCAGAAGGCATCACCGACCGCTACCACGTGTGTGCACCAAAGAAGCCCTGTGCCGTGGGTGTTCTCAGGCCGACAGCGAAGACCTAGGTGTGTGCTGCACCCGCGCTCGGTGGTTCACACGTTGCGTGACCCCTGTGCCTTTGGAAGATGTTCAGAGCGGGTGGCACCTGCGTGCTGCGAGCGCAAGAGGTGTAGAGTGTAGAGGCCTTTCACACTGGAGGAAGGGCTTGCGTCTCGTGGAGAGAACGTGTACGTCGCCCGGGAGATGGAGGCGCGCTCTTGACACCATTTCCTCTGCCCGTTTAAAACACAAGTGTTTGTACTCGATCTGGGCTGCCTGGTGAAACGCTTGGCAGTCCGCATCACCCTGAGCACCTCTCCTGAAGTTTGATTCGTAGCTGGGTGAACTCGGGCTTCAGAGGCTTAGATGAGACCAAACGTGTTCAGCTTGTGGCGAAAGCCTTTGACCAGAGGCATATACGCTTGTGCTTGGGGCGAGGGCTAGGCAAGAACGTTTACACCCCGGGTTTTTATCTTTACCCTAAGCTGTGTCCCTTTTGGCTGCAGCAGGCGGAGAGAACCCGCGGAGAGAGAACAGCTGCGAGGTGGATGCACAGAACAGTCACCTCGACACCAGCCCCGGGGTCCCAAGCAACGATCCTTCCCCGGAGGGTACTTAACCCACCCCGGGATTCAAGCAGGGAGTTCGCCTTGTCCAACTCGCACAGGAGACTGGCATGAGATGTAGGGCTCATCTACTTGCGTTCACACTACGTGGCCCGGAGAAGTTCTCACGGAGCCGAATGCAGCACCCTTCCTCCACCACGTGTGTACACAAAGGAGCGCTGGGCAGTGGGTGTTCTCAAGGCCAAGAGAGAAGCCCTTGTTCTGTGCTGCACCTGCTGGGTGGTTCAAAGGTTTTCTGACCTTCCTGCTCTGGAAGCTTTTCAGAGCTGAGGCTGCGCCTGGGCTGCGAAAGCGGAGAGGCGTAGAGGCCTTTCACACTGAAGGCGTGGGCCTGTTTCCCGTGGAGAAAGTGTACGTCGCCCAACCCCCACCCCCACCCCACCCCACCCCACCCCAACCCACCCCCAGCTGGAGGCGTGCGGGTTTGACACCATTTTGTCCTGCCCATGGAAAATACAAAGAGGCGTACACGATTTGGGCTGTCTGGTGAGAGAATTTTGAAGCGGCGGCACCCTGAGTACCTTTCCCGAAGTTTGCTTCCTAGCTGGTTAAACTCGGCTTTCAGAGGCGAGATGAGAACAAACTTGCTCCGCGTGCGGCGAAGTGCCCTGATGCCCTGCCCTAAATGTTTGAGCTTCTGGCCAGCGTCACGCAAGTACTTTGACACGTAGGAGTCTCCCTTTTACTCCAAGCTGTCCCTGTTGGCTGAAGCAGTCGGCGTGTCTGTATCGCAGCCTGGGAGGCCGGGCGTTGGGGGAGTCTGCCAAGTGACTGGCCTCCATTTATAGCTAACTGAGAAACTGCGTCGAAGCTTTCGGGAGCCTCTTACAGGGAATGGTTGCAGTTGGGAATTGGAGACTGTGCTGGCAAACGTCAGCAGCTCCTCTCCCTCGGAGGGCTCTTGGTGTGCCGACTCCTAACAGCCAGCACGGTCCCCAGCTCGTGAACGGTCCCATTGCGAGCCGGTCTCGTCCGTGAAAGAGCCACGTGAGGCTGAGCTCCAACAGTCGGGCTCCACACCTGGAGCCTTTGGGACAGGGCAGTCCTGAGCCGATGTGCCCACCAGGGGACGCGACCAAAGTTTACGTACCACAGGAAAGCGCAATCAAGGCCTCGTGTTCTCTCCATGAAAGGAACGTGAGCTTGAAGGGTGATGCGTCAGCGTGCACCGTGAACAGCTCGCTGGTACGCCTGTCTTTGCCCCCTCTCACGGTCTCACGCACCCGGGCTCAGTTCCATGCAGGAACGCTGAGTGGGAGCGCCAGCCTCGCTGCTGGACTCTAAAGCCTTCCACCCCCTAATGGCAGGTTGTGTGTGTCTCTCACGTGGGGGGAGGAATGAGGTCGCCCACAGAGGTTCTGCCATGAAAGATCTAAAGACGCACGCTGCTGAGGAGCTTGTTCCTCATGGAGCGTCCCCGAAGGCCAGAAGAATGCCGACGGTCTCTTTCAAAGCTGCCGGACGCTCTGCCGTTCTAGGCCTGAGATACGGACCCTGTGACGGCACCGTAACCCCGCGAGATTCAGGAGACATCGCCAGTGCGAGTGGCAATCCGGAAGGAAGAGCCTCCGAGGCGGAGTGTCCTTTCCTGTACAAAACGGCGCCCAAGTGGCTGAGGCAGGGAGCATTTTCCTTCACAGAACCGGCATCCTCGTATGCCTGTGGGTTGCTCTAAAGAAACGACACTGTGAGCAACCTCTTCGAAAAGGCCTTCGCAAGCGACTTGGAGACAACAGCAGCGCAGTGGAGGCACAGACCGTTATCCTAGAGAGCAGCACAGTGTCTCTAGCAGCGATCGCTTCCCGGAGGATACTTAAGCCACACCGAGATTCCAGCAGGGAGTTTTGCCTTATAGCAGTACAACTCACTCAAGAAAGAGGGATGAGGTGTAGGGCTAATCTACGTGCGCTCACGCTCTGTGTCCCCGAGAAGGTTTCACGGAGCAGAAGGCATCACCGACCGCTACCACGTGTGTGCACCAAAGAAGCCCTGTGCCGTGGGTGTTCTCAGGCCGACAGCGAAGACCTAGGTGTGTGCTGCACCCGCGCTCGGTGGTTCACACGTTGCGTGACCCCTGTGCCTTTGGAAGATGTTCAGAGCGGGTGGCACCTGCGTGCTGCGAGCGCAAGAGGTGTAGAGTGTAGAGGCCTTTCACACTGGAGGAAGGGCTTGCGTCTCGTGGAGAGAACGTGTACGTCGCCCGGGAGATGGAGGTGCGCTCTTGACACCATTTCCTCTGCTCGTTTAAAACACAAGTGTTTGTACTCGATCTGGGCTGCCTGGTGAAACGCTTGGCAGTCCGCATCACCCTGAGCACCTCTCCTGAAGTTTGATTCGTAGCTGGGTGAACTCGGGCTTCAGAGGCTTAGATGAGACCAAACGTGTTCAGCTTGTGGCGAAAGCCTTTGACCAGAGGCATATACGCTTGTGCTTGGGGCGAGGGCTAGGCAAGAACGTTTACACCCCGGGTTTTTATCTTTACCCTAAGCTGTGTCCCTTTTGGCTGCAGCAGGCGGAGAGAACCCGCGGAGAGAGAACAGCTGCGAGGTGGATGCACAGAACAGTCACCTCGACACCAGCCCCGGGGTCCCAAGCAACGATCCTTCCCCGGAGGGTACTTAACCCACCCCGGGATTCAAGCAGGGAGTTCGCCTTGTCCAACTCGCACAGGAGACTGGCATGAGATGTAGGGCTCATCTACTTGCGTTCACACTACGTGGCCCGGAGAAGTTCTCACGGAGCCGAATGCAGCACCCTTCCTCCACCACGTGTGTACACAAAGGAGCGCTGGGCAGTGGGTGTTCTCAAGGCCAAGAGAGAAGCCCTTGTTCTGTGCTGCACCTGCTGGGTGGTTCAAAGGTTTTCTGACCTTCCTGCTCTGGAAGCTTTTCAGAGCTGAGGCTGCGCCTGGGCTGCGAAAGCGGAGAGGCGTAGAGGCCTTTCACACTGAAGGCGTGGGCCTGTTTCCCGTGGAGAAAGTGTACGTCGCCCAACCCCCACCCCCACCCCACCCCACCCCACCCCAACCCACCCCCAGCTGGAGGCGTGCGGGTTTGACACCATTTTGTCCTGCCCATGGAAAATACAAAGAGGCGTACACGATTTGGGCTGTCTGGTGAGAGAATTTTGAAGCGGCGGCACCCTGAGTACCTTTCCCGAAGTTTGCTTCCTAGCTGGTTAAACTCGGCTTTCAGAGGCGAGATGAGAACAAACTTGCTCCGCGTGCGGCGAAGTGCCCTGATGCCCTGCCCTAAATGTTTGAGCTTCTGGCCAGCGTCACGCAAGTACTTTGACACGTAGGAGTCTCCCTTTTACTCCAAGCTGTCCCTGTTGGCTGAAGCAGTCGGCGTGTCTGTATCGCAGCCTGGGAGGCCGGGCGTTGGGGGAGTCTGCCAAGTGACTGGCCTCCATTTATAGCTAACTGAGAAACTGCGTCGAAGCTTTCGGGAGCCTCTTACAGGGAATGGTCGCAGTTGGGAATTGGAGACTGTGCTGGCAAACGTCAGCAGCTCCTCTCCCTCGGAGGGCTCTTGGTGTGCCGACTCCTAACAGCCAGCACGGTCCCCAGCTCGTGAACGGTCCCATTGCGAGCCGGTCTCGTCCGTGAAAGAGCCACGTGAGGCTGAGCTCCAACAGTCGGGCTCCACACCTGGAGCCTTTGGGACAGGGCAGTCCTGAGCCGATGTGCCCACCAGGGGACGCGACCAAAGTTTATGTACCACAGGAAAGCGCAATCAAGGCCTCGTGTTCTCTCCATGAAAGGAACGTGAGCTTGAAGGGTGATGCGTCAGCGTGCACCGTGAACAGCTCGCTGGTACGCCTGTCTTTGCCCCCTCTCACGGTCTCACGCACCCGGGCTCAGTTCCGTGCAGGAACGCTGAGTGGGAGCGCCAGCCTCGCTGCTGGACTCTAAAGCCTTCCACCCCCTAATGGCAGGTTGTGTGTGTCTCTCACGTGGGGGGAGGAATGAGGTCGCCCACAGAGGTTCTGCCATGAAAGATCTAAAGACGCACGCTGCTGAGGAGCTTGTTCCTCATGGAGCGTCCCCGAAGGCCAGAAGAATGCCGACGGTCTCTTTCAAAGCTGCCGGACGCTCTGCCGTTCTAGGCCTGAGATACGGACCCTGTGACGGCACCGTAACCCCGCGAGATTCAGGAGACATCGCCAGTGCGAGTGGCAATCCGGAAGGAAGAGCCTCCGAGGCGGAGTGTCCTTTCCTGTACAAAACGGCGCCCAAGTGGCTGAGGCAGGGAGCATTTTCCTTCACAGAACCGGCATCCTCGTATGCCTGTGGGTTGCTCTAAAGAAACGACACTGTGAGCAACCTCTTCGAAAAGGCCTTCGCAAGCGACTTGGAGACAACAGCAGCGCAGTGGAGGCACAGACCGTTATCCTAGAGAGCAGCACAGTGTCTCTAGCAGCGATCGCTTCCCGGAGGATACTTAAGCCACACCGAGATTCCAGCAGGGAGTTTTGCCTTATAGCAGTACAACTCACTCAAGAAAGAGGGATGAGGTGTAGGGCTAATCTACGTGCGCTCACGCTCTGTGTCCCCGAGAAGGTTTCACGGAGCAGAAGGCATCACCGACCGCTACCACGTGTGTGCACCTAAGAAGCCCTGTGCCGTGGGTGTTCTCAGGCCGACAGCGAAGACTTGGTGTGTGCTGCACCCGCGCTCGGTGGTTCACACGTTGCGTGACCCCTGTGCCTTTGGAAGATGTTCAGAGCGGGTGGCACCTGCGTGCTGCGAGCGCAAGAGGTGTAGAGTGTAGAGGCCTTTCACACTGGAGGAAGGGCTTGCGTCTCGTGGAGAGAACGTGTACGTCGCCCGGGAGATGGAGGCGCGCTCTTGACACCATTTCCTCTGCCCGTTTAAAACACAAGTGTTTGTACTCGATCTGGGCTGCCTGGTGAAACGCTTGGCAGTCCGCATCACCCTGAGCACCTCTCCTGAAGTTTGATTCGTAGCTGGGTGAACTCGGGCTTCAGAGGCTTAGATGAGACCAAACGTGTTCAGCTTGTGGCGAAAGCCTTTGACCAGAGGCATATACGCTTGTGCTTGGGGCGAGGGCTAGGCAAGAACGTTTACACCCCGGGTTTTTATCTTTACCCTAAGCTGTGTCCCTTTTGGCTGCAGCAGGCGGAGAGAACCCGCGGAGAGAGAACAGCTGCGAGGTGGATGCAGAGAACAGTCACCTCGACACCAGCCCCGGGGTCCCAAGCAACGATCCTTCCCCGGAGGGTACTTAACCCACCCCGGGATTCAAGCAGGGAGTTCGCCTTGTCCAACTCGCACAGGAGACTGGCATGAGATGTAGGGCTCATCTACTTGCGTTCACACTACGTGGCCCGGAGAAGTTCTCACGGAGCCGAATGCAGCACCCTTCCTCCACCACGTGTGTACACAAAGGAGCGCTGGGCAGTGGGTGTTCTCAAGGCCAAGAGAGAAGCCCTTGTTCTGTGCTGCACCTGCTGAGTGGTTCAAAGGTTTTCTGACCTTCCTGCTCTGGAAGCTTTTCAGAGCTGAGGCTGCGCCTGGGCTGCGAAAGCGGAGAGGCGTAGAGGCCTTTCACACTGAAGGCGTGGGCCTGTTTCCCGTGGAGAAAGTGTACGTCGCCCAACCCCCACCCCCACCCCACCCCACCCCACCCCAACCCACCCCCAGCTGGAGGCGTGCGGGTTTGACACCATTTTGTCCTGCCCATGGAAAATACAAAGAGGCGTACACGATTTGGGCTGTCTGGTGAGAGAATTTTGAAGCGGCGGCACCCTGAGTACCTTTCCCGAAGTTTGCTTCCTAGCTGGTTAAACTCGGCTTTCAGAGGCGAGATGAGAACAAACTTGCTCCGCGTGCGGCGAAGTGCCCTGATGCCCTGCCCTAAATGTTTGAGCTTCTGGCCAGCGTCACGCAAGTACTTTGACACGTAGGAGTCTCCCTTTTACTCCAAGCTGTCCCTGTTGGCTGAAGCAGTCGGCGTGTCTGTATCGCAGCCTGGGAGGCCGGGCGTTGGGGGAGTCTGCCAAGTGACTGGCCTCCATTTATAGCTAACTGAGAAACTGCGTCGAAGCTTTCGGGAGCCTCTTACAGGGAATGGTTGCAGTTGGGAATTGGAGACTGTGCTGGCAAACGTCAGCAGCTCCTCTCCCTCGGAGGGCTCTTGGTGTGCCGACTCCTAACAGCCAGCACGGTCCCCAGCTCGTGAACGGTCCCATTGCGAGCCGGTCTCGTCCGTGAAAGAGCCACGTGAGGCTGAGCTCCAACAGTCGGGCTCCACACCTGGAGCCTTTGGGACAGGGCAGTCCTGAGCCGATGTGCCCACCAGGGGACGCGACCAAAGTTTACGTACCACAGGAAAGCGCAATCAAGGCCTCGTGTTCTCTCCATGAAAGGAACGTGAGCTTGAAGGGTGATGCGTCAGCGTGCACCGTGAACAGCTCGCTGGTACGCCTGTCTTTGCCCCCTCTCACGGTCTCACGCACCCGGGCTCAGTTCCGTGCAGGAACGCTGAGTGGGAGCACCAGCCTCGCTGCTGGACTCTAAAGCCTTCCACCCCCTAATGGCAGGTTGTGTGTGTCTCTCACGTGGGGGGAGGAATGAGGTCGCCCACAGAGGTTCTGCCATGAAAGATCTAAAGACGCACGCTGCTGAGGAGCTTGTTCCTCATGGAGCGTCCCCGAAGGCCAGAAGAATGCCGACGGTCTCTTTCAAAGCTGCCGGACGCTCTGCCGTTCTAGGCCTGAGATACGGACCCTGTGACGGCACCGTAACCCCGCGAGATTCAGGAGACATCGCCAGTGCGAGTGGCAATCCGGAAGGAAGAGCCTCCGAGGCGGAGTGTCCTTTCCTGTACAAAACGGCGCCCAAGTGGCTGAAGCAGGGAGCATTTTCCTTCACAGAACCGGCATCCTCGTATGCCTGTGGGTTGCTCTAAAGAAACGACACTGTGAGCAACCTCTTCGAAAAGGCCTTCGCAAGCGACTTGGAGACAACAGCAGCGCAGTGGAGGCACAGACCGTTATCCTAGAGAGCAGCACAGTGTCTCTAGCAGCGATCGCTTCCCGGAGGATACTTAAGCCACACCGAGATTCCAGCAGGGAGTTTTGCCTTATAGCAGTACAACTCACTCAAGAAAGAGGGATGAGGTGTAGGGCTAATCTACGTGCGCTCACGCTCTGTGTCCCCGAGAAGGTTTCACGGAGCAGAAGGCATCACCGACCGCTACCACGTGTGTGCACCAAAGAAGCCCTGTGCCGTGGGTGTTCTCAGGCCGACAGCGAAGACCTAGGTGTGTGCTGCACCCGCGCTCGGTGGTTCACACGTTGCGTGACCCCTGTGCCTTTGGAAGATGTTCAGAGCGGGTGGCACCTGCGTGCTGCGAGCGCAAGAGGTGTAGAGTGTAGAGGCCTTTCACACTGGAGGAAGGGCTTGCGTCTCGTGGAGAGAACGTGTACGTCGCCCGGGAGATGGAGGCGCGCTCTTGACACCATTTCCTCTGCCCGTTTAAAACACAAGTGTTTGTACTCGATCTGGGCTGCCTGGTGAAACGCTTGGCAGTCCGCATCACCCTGAGCACCTCTCCTGAAGTTTGATTCGTAGCTGGGTGAACTCGGGCTTCAGAGGCTTAGATGAGACCAAACGTGTTCAGCTTGTGGCGAAAGCCTTTGACCAGAGGCATATACGCTTGTGCTTGGGGCGAGGGCTAGGCAAGAACGTTTACACCCCGGGTTTTTATCTTTACCCTAAGCTGTGTCCCTTTTGGCTGCAGCAGGCGGAGAGAACCCGCGGAGAGAGAACAGCTGCGAGGTGGATGCACAGAACAGTCACCTCGACACCAGCCCCGGGGTCCCAAGCAACGATCCTTCCCCGGAGGGTACTTAACCCACCCCGGGATTCAAGCAGGGAGTTCGCCTTGTCCAACTCGCACAGGAGACTGGCATGAGATGTAGGGCTCATCTACTTGCGTTCACACTACGTGGCCCGGAGAAGTTCTCACGGAGCCGAATGCAGCACCCTTCCTCCACCACGTGTGTACACAAAGGAGCGCTGGGCAGTGGGTGTTCTCAAGGCCAAGAGAGAAGCCCTTGTTCTGTGCTGCACCTGCTGGGTGGTTCAAAGGTTTTCTGACCTTCCTGCTCTGGAAGCTTTTCAGAGCTGAGGCTGCGCCTGGGCTGCGAAAGCGGAGAGGCGTAGAGGCCTTTCACACTGAAGGCGTGGGCCTGTTTCCCGTGGAGAAAGTGTACGTCGCCCAACCCCCACCCCCACCCCACCCCACCCCACCCCAACCCACCCCCAGCTGGAGGCGTGCGGGTTTGACACCATTTTGTCCTGCCCATGGAAAATACAAAGAGGCGTACACGATTTGGGCTGTCTGGTGAGAGAATTTTGAAGCGGCGGCACCCTGAGTACCTTTCCCGAAGTTTGCTTCCTAGCTGGTTAAACTCGGCTTTCAGAGGCGAGATGAGAACAAACTTGCTCCGCGTGCGGCGAAGTGCCCTGATGCCCTGCCCTAAATGTTTGAGCTTCTGGCCAGCGTCACGCAAGTACTTTGACACGTAGGAGTCTCCCTTTTACTCCAAGCTGTCCCTGTTGGCTGAAGCAGTCGGCGTGTCTGTATCGCAGCCTGGGAGGCCGGGCGTTGGGGGAGTCTGCCAAGTGACTGGCCTCCATTTATAGCTAACTGAGAAACTGCGTCGAAGCTTTCGGGAGCCTCTTACAGGGAATGGTCGCAGTTGGGAATTGGAGACTGTGCTGGCAAACGTCAGCAGCTCCTCTCCCTCGGAGGGCTCTTGGTGTGCCGACTCCTAACAGCCAGCACGGTCCCCAGCTCGTGAACGGTCCCATTGCGAGCCGGTCTCGTCCGTGAAAGAGCCACGTGAGGCTGAGCTCCAACAGTCGGGCTCCACACCTGGAGCCTTTGGGACAGGGCAGTCCTGAGCCGATGTGCCCACCAGGGGACGCGACCAAAGTTTACGTACCACAGGAAAGCGCAATCAAGGCCTCGTGTTCTCTCCACGAAAGGAACGTGAGCTTGAAGGGTGATGCGTCAGCGTGCACCGTGAACAGCTCGCTGGTACGCCTGTCTTTGCCCCCTCTCACGGTCTCACGCACCCAGGCTCAGTTCCGTGCAGGAACGCTGAGTGGGAGCGCCAGCCTCGCTGCTGGACTCTAAAGCCTTCCACCCCCTAATGGCAGGTTGTGTGTGTCTCTCACGTGGGGGGAGGAATGAGGTCGCCCACAGAGGTTCTGCCATGAAAGATCTAAAGACGCACGCTGCTGAGGAGCTTGTTCCTCATGGAGCGTCCCCGAAGGCCAGAAGAATGCCGACGGTCTCTTTCAAAGCTGCCGGACGCTCTGCCGTTCTAGGCCTGAGATACGGACCCTGTGACGGCACCGTAACCCCGCGAGATTCAGGAGACATCGCCAGTGCGAGTGGCAATCCGGAAGGAAGAGCCTCCAAGGCGGAGTGTCCTTTCCTGTACAAAACGGCGCCCAAGTGGCTGAGGCAGGGAGCATTTTCCTTCACAGAACCGGCATCCTCGTATGCCTGTGGGTTGCTCTAAAGAAACGACACTGTGAGCAACCTCTTCGAAAAGGCCTTCGCAAGCGACTTGGAGACAACAGCAGCGCAGTGGAGGCACAGACCGTTATCCTAGAGAGCAGCACAGTGTCTCTAGCAGCGATCGCTTCCCGGAGGATACTTAAGCCACACCGAGATTCCAGCAGGGAGTTTTGCCTTATAGCAGTACAACTCACTCAAGAAAGAGGGATGAGGTGTAGGGCTAATCTACGTGCGCTCACGCTCTGTGTCCCCGAGAAGGTTTCACGGAGCAGAAGGCATCACCGACCGCTACCACGTGTGTGCACCAAAGAAGCCCTGTGCCGTGGGTGTTCTCAGGCCGACAGCGAAGACCTAGGTGTGTGCTGCACCCGCGCTCGGTGGTTCACACGTTGCGTGACCCCTGTGCCTTTGGAAGATGTTCAGAGCGGGTGGCACCTGCGTGCTGCGAGCGCAAGAGGTGTAGAGTGTAGAGGCCTTTCACACTGGAGGAAGGGCTTGCGTCTCGTGGAGAGAACGTGTACGTCGCCCGGGAGATGGAGGCGCGCTCTTGACACCATTTCCTCTGCCCGTTTAAAACACAAGTGTTTGTACTCGATCTGGGCTGCCTGGTGAAACGCTTGGCAGTCCGCATCACCCTGAGCACCTCTCCTGAAGTTTGATTCGTAGCTGGGTGAACTCGGGCTTCAGAGGCTTAGATGAGACCAAACGTGTTCAGCTTGTGGCGAAAGCCTTTGACCAGAGGCATATACGCTTGTGCTTGGGGCGAGGGCTAGGCAAGAACGTTTACACCCCGGGTTTTTATCTTTACCCTAAGCTGTGTCCCTATTGGCTGCAGCAGGCGGAGAGAACCCGCGGAGAGAGAACAGCTGCGAGGTGGATGCACAGAACAGTCACCTCGACACCAGCCCCGGGGTCCCAAGCAACGATCCTTCCCCGGAGGGTACTTAACCCACCCCGGGATTCAAGCAGGGAGTTCGCCTTGTCCAACTCGCACAGGAGACTGGCATGAGATGTAGGGCTCATCTACTTGCGTTCACACTACGTGGCCCGGAGAAGTTCTCACGGAGCCGAATGCAGCACCCTTCCTCCACCACGTGTGTACACAAAGGAGCGCTGGGCAGTGGGTGTTCTCAAGGCCAAGAGAGAAGCCCTTGTTCTGTGCTGCACCTGCTGGGTGGTTCAAAGGTTTTCTGACCTTCCTGCTCTGGAAGCTTTTCAGAGCTGAGGCTGCGCCTGGGCTGCGAAAGCGGAGAGGCGTAGAGGCCTTTCACACTGAAGGCGTGGGCCTGTTTCCCGTGGAGAAAGTGTACGTCGCCCAACCCCCACCCCCACCCCACCCCACCCCACCCCAACCCACCCCCAGCTGGAGGCGTGCGGGTTGACACCATTTTGTCCTGCCCATGGAAAATACAAAGAGGCGTACACGATTTGGGCTGTCTGGTGAGAGAATGTTGAAGCGGCGGCACCCTGAGTACCTTTCCCGAAGTTTGCTTCCTAGCTGGTTAAACTCGGCTTTCAGAGGCGAGATGAGAACAAACTTGCTCCGCGTGCGGCGACGTGCCCTGATGCCCTGCCCTAAATGTTTGAGCTTCTGGCCAGCGTCACGCAAGTACTTTGACACGTAGGATTCTCACTTTTACTGCAAGCTGTCCCGGTTGGCTGAAGCAGTCGGCGTGTCTGTATCGCAGCCAGGGAGGCCGGACGTTGGGGGAGTCTGCCAAGTGGCTGCCATCCATTTATAGCTAACTGAGAAACTGCGTCGAAGCTTTTGGGAGCCTCTTACAGGGAATGGTTGCAGTTCGGAATTGGAAACTGTGCTGGCAATCGTCAGCAGCTCCTCTCCCTCGGAGGGCTCTTGGTGTGCCGACTCCTAACAGCCAGCACGGTCCCCAGCTCGTGAACGGTCCCATTGCGAGCCGGTCTCGTCTGTGAAAGAGCCACGTGAGGCTGATCTCCAACAGTCGGGCTCCACACCTGGAGCCTTTGGGACAGGGCAGTCCTGAGCCGATGTGCCCACCAGGGGACGCGACCAAAGTTTACGAACCACAGGAAAGCGCATCAAGGCCTCGTGTTCTCTCCATGAAATGAACGTGAGCTTGAAGGGTGATGCGTCAGCGTGCACCGTGAACAGCTCGCTGGTACGCCTGTCTTGCCCCCTCTCACGGTCTCACGCACCCGGGCTCAGTTCCGTGCAGGAATGCTGAGTGGGAGCGCCAGCCTCGCTTCTGGACTCTAAAGCCTTCCACCCCCTAATGGCAGGTTGTGTGTGTCTCTCACGTGGGGGGAGGAATGAGGTCGCCCACAGAGGTTCTGCCATGAAAGATCTAAAGACGCACGCTGCTGAGGAGCTTTTTCCACATGGAGCATCCCCGAAGGCCAGAAGAATGCCGAAGGTCTCTTTCAAAGCTGCTGGATGCTCTGCCGTTCTAGGCCTGAGATACGGACCTTGTGACGGCACTGTAACCCCGCGAGATTCAGGAGACATCGCCAGTGCGAGTGGCAATCCGGAAGGAAGAACCTTCAAGGCGGAGTGTCCTTTCCTGTACAAAACGGCGCCCAAGTGGCTGAGGCAGGGAGCATTTTCCTTCACAGAACCGGCATCCTCGTATGCCTGTGGGTTACTCTAAAGAAACGACACTGTGAGCAACCTCTTCGAAAAGGCCTTCGCAAGCGACTTGGAGACAACAGCAGCGCAGTGGAGGCACAGACCATTATCCTAGAGAGCAGCACAGTGTCTCTAGCAGCGATCGCTTCCCGGAGGAATCTTAAGCCACACCGAGATTCCAGCAGGGAATTTTGCCTTATAGCAGTACAACTCACTCAAGAAAGAGGGATGAGGTGTAGGGCTAATCTACGTGCGCTCACGCTCTGTGTCCCCGAGAAGGTTTCATGGAGCAGAATGCATCACCGACTGCTACCACGTGTGTGCACCAAAGAAGCCCTGTGCCGTGGGTGTTCTCAGGCCGACAGCGAAGACCTAGGTGTGTGCTGCACCCGCGCTCGGTGGTTCACACGTTGCGTGACCCCTGTGCATTTGGAAGATGTTCAGAGCGGGTGGCACCTGCGTGCTGCGAGCGCAAGAGGTGTAGAGTGTAGAGGCCTTTCACACTGGAGGAAGGGCTTGCGTCTCATGGAGAGAACGTGTACGTCGCCCGGGAGATGGAGGCACGCTCTTGACACCATTCCCTCTGCCCATTTAAAACACAAGTGTTTGTACTCGATCTGGGCTGCCTGGTGAAACGCTTGGCAGTCCGCATCACCCTGAGCACCTTTCCTGAAGTTTGATTCGTAGCTGGGTAAACTCGGGCTTCAGAGGCTTAGATGAGACCAAACGTGTTCAGCTTGTGGCGAAAGCCTTTGACCAGAGGCATATATGCTTGTGCTTGGGGCGAGGGCTAGGCAAAAACGTTTACACCCTGGGTTTTTATCTTTACCCTAAGCTGTCCCTTTTGGCTGCAGCAGGCGGAGAGACCCCGCGGAGAGAGAACAGCTGCGAAGTGGATGCACAGAACAGTCACCTCGATACCAGCCCCGGGGTCCCAAGCAACGATCGTTGCCCGGAGGGTACTTAACCCACCCTGGGATTCAAGCAAGGAGTTCGCCTTGTCCAACTCGCACAGGAGACTGGCATGAGATGTAGGGCTCATCTACTTGCGTTCACACTACGTGGCCCGGAGAAATTCTCACGGAGCCGAATGCAGCACCCTCCCTCCACCACGTGTGTACACAAAGGAGCACTGGGCAGTGGGTGTTCTCAAGGCCAAGAGAGAAGCCCTTGTTCTGTGCTGCACCTGCTGGGTGGTTCAAAGGTTTTCTGACCTTCCTGCTCTGGAAGCTTTTCAGAGCTGAGGCTACGCCTGGGCTGCGAAAGCAGAGAGGCGTAGAGGCATTTCACACTGAAGGCGTGGGCCTGTTTCCCATGGAGAAAGTGTACGTCGCCCAACCCCCACCCCCACCCCACCTCACCCCACCCCACCCCACCCCAACCCAACCCCAGGTGGAGGCGTGCGTGTTGACACAATTTTGTCCTGCTCATGGAAAATACAAAGAGGCGTACACGATTTGGGCTGTCTGGTGAAAGAATTTTGAATCGGCGGCACCCTGAGTACCTTTCCCGAAGTTTGCTTCCTAGCTGGTTAAACTCGGCTTTCAGAGGCGAGATGAGAACAAACTTGCTCCGCGTGCGGCGAAGTGCCCTGATGCCCTGCCCTAAATGTTTGAGCTTCTGGCCAGCGTCACGCAAGTACTTTGACACGTAGGAGTCTCCCTTTTACTCCAAGCTGTCCCTGTTGGCTGAAGCAGTCGGCGTGTCTGTATCGCAGCCTGGGAGGCCGGGCGTTGGGGGAGTCTGCCAAGTGACTGGCCTCCATTTATAGCTAACTGAGAAACTGCGTCGAAGCTTTCGGGAGCCTCTTACAGGGAATGGTTGCAGTTGGGAATTGGAGACTGTGCTGGCAAACGTCAGCAGCTCCTCTCCCTCAGAGGGCTCTTGGTGTGCCGACTCCTAACAGCCAGCACGGTCCCCAGCTCGTGAACGGTCCCATTGCGAGCCGGTCTCGTCCGTGAAAGAGCCACGTGAGGCTGAGCTCCAACAGTCGGGCTCCACACCTGGAGCCTTTGGGACAGGGCAGTCCTGAGCCGATGTGCCCACCAGGGGACGCGACCAAAGTTTACGTACCACAGGAAAGCGCAATCAAGGCCTCGTGTTCTCTCCATGAAAGGAACGTGAGCTTGAAGGGTGATGCGTCAGCGTGCACCGTGAACAGCTCGCTGGTACGCCTGTCTTTGCCCCCTCTCACGGTCGCACGGACCCGGGCTCAGTTCCGTGCAGGAACGCTGAGTGGGAGCGCCAGCCTCGCTGTTGGACTCTAAAGCCTTCCACCCCCTAATGGCAGGTTGTGTGTGTCTCTCACGTGGGGGGAGGAATGAGGTCGCCCACAGAGGTTCTGCCATGAAAGATCTAAAGACGCACGCTGCTGAGGAGCTTGTTCCTCATGGAGCGTCCCCGAAGGCCAGAAGAATGCCGACGGTCTCTTTCAAAGCTGCCGGACGCTCTGCCGTTCTAGGCCTGAGATACGGACCCTGTGACGGCACCGTAACCCCGCGAGATTCAGGAGACATCGCCAGTGCGAGTGGCAATCCGGAAGGAAGAGCCTCCGAGGCGGAGTGTCCTTTCCTGTACAAAACGGCGCCCAAGTGGCTGAGGCAGGGAGCATTTTCCTTCACAGAACCGGCATCCTCGTATGCCTGTGGGTTGCTCTAAAGAAACGACACTGTGAGCAACCTCTTCGAAAAGGCCTTCGCAAGCGACTTGGAGACAACAGCAGCGCAGTGGAGGCACAGACCGTTATCCTAGAGAGCAGCACAGTGTCTCTAGCAGCGATCGCTTCCCGGAGGATACTTAAGCCACACCGAGATTCCAGCAGGGAGTTTTGCCTTATAGCAGTACAACTCACTCAAGAAAGAGGGATGAGGTGTAGGGCTAATCTACGTGCGCTCACGCTCTGTGTCTCCGGGAAGGTTTCACGGAGCAGAAGGCATCACCGACCGCTACCACGTGTGTGCACCAAAGAAGCCCTGTGCCGTGGGTGTTCTCAGGCCGACAGCGAAGACCTAGGTGTGTGCTGCACCCGCGCTCGGTGGTTCACACGTTGCGTGACCCCTGTGCCTTTGGAAGATGTTCAGAGCGGGTGGCACCTGCGTGCTGCGAGCGCAAGAGGTGTAGAGTGCAGAGGCCTTTCACACTGGAGGAAGGGCTTGCGTCTCGTGGAGAGAACGTGTACGTCGCCCGGGAGATGGAGGCGCGCTCTTGACACCATTTCCTCTGCCCGTTTAAAACACAAGTGTTTGTACTCGATCTGGGCTGCCTGGTGAAACGCTTGGCAGTCCGCATCACCCTGAGCACCTCTCCTGAAGTTTGATTCGTAGCTGGGTGAACTCGGGCTTCAGAGGCTTAGATGAGACCAAACGTGTTCAGCTTGTGGCGAAAGCCTTTGACCAGAGGCATATACGCTTGTGCTTGGGGCGAGGGCTAGGCAAGAACGTTTACACCCCGGGTTTTTATCTTTACCCTAAGCTGTGTCCCTTTTGGCTGCAGCAGGCGGAGAGAACCCGTGGAGATAGAACAGCTGCGAGGTGGATGCACAGAACAGTCACCTCGACACCAGCCCCGGGGTCCCAAGCAACGATCCTTCCCCGGAGGGTACTTAACCCACCCCGGGATTCAAGCAGGGAGTTCGCCTTGTCCAACTCGCACAGGAGACTGGCATGAGATGTAGGGCTCATCTACTTGCGTTCACACTACGTGGCCCGGAGAAGTTCTCACGGAGCCGAATGCAGCACCCTTCCTCCACCACGTGTGTACACAAAGGAGCGCTGGGCAGTGGGTGTTCTCAAGGCCAAGAGAGAAGCCCTTGTTCTGTGCTGCACCTGCTGGGTGGTTCAAAGGTTTTCTGACCTTCCTGCTCTGGAAGCTTTTCAGAGCTGAGGCTGCGCCTGGGCTGCGAAAGCGGAGAGGCGTAGAGGCCTTTCACACTGAAGCCGTGGGCCTGTTTCCCATGGAGAAAATGTACGTCGCCCAACCCCCACCCCGACCCAACCCACCCCACCCCAACCCACCCCCAGCTGGAGGCGTGCGGGTTGACACCATTTTGTCCTGCTCATGGAAAATACAAAGAGGCATACACGATTTGGGCTGTCTGATGAAAGAATTTTGAATCGGCGGCACCCTGAGTACCTTTCCCGAAGTTGCTTCCTAGCTGGTTAAACTCAGCATTCAGAGGCGAGATGAGAACAAACTTTCTCCGCGTGCGGCGAAGTGCCTTGATGCCCTGCCCTAAATGTTTGAGCTTCTGGCCAGCGTCACGCAAGTACTTTGACACGTAGGATTCTCACTTTTACTCCAAGCTGTCCCTGTTGGCTGAAGCAGTCGGTGTGTCTGTATCGCAGCCTGGGAGGCCGGGCGTTGGGGGAGTCTGCCAAGTGGCTGGCCTCCATTTATAGCTAACTGAGAAACTGCGTCGAAGCTTTCAGGAGCCTCTTACAGGGAATGGTTGCAGTTCGGAATTGGAGACTGTGCTGGCAAACGTTAGCAGCTCATCTCCCTCGGAGGGCTCTTGGTGTGCCGACTCCTAACAGCCAGCACGGTCCCCAGCTCGTGAACGGTCCCATTGCGAGCCGGTCTCGTCCGTGAAAGAGCCACGTGAGGCTGAGCTCCAACAGTCGGGCTCCACACCTGGAGCCTTTGGGACAGGGCAGTCCTGAGCCGATGTGCCCACCAGGGGACGCGACCAAAGTTTACGTACCACAGGAAAGTGCATCAAGGCCTCGTGTTCTCTCCATGAAATGAACGTGAGCTTGAAGGTTGATGCGTCAGCGTGCACCGTGAACAGCTCGCTGGTACGCCTGTCTTTGCCCCCTCTCACGGTCTCACGCACCCAGGCTCAGTTCCGTGCAGGAATGCTGAGTGGGAGCGCCAGCCTCGCTTCTGGACTCTAAAGCCTACCACCCCCTAATGGCACGTTGTGTGTGTCTCTCACATGGGGGGAGGAATGAGGTCGCCCACAGAGGTTCTGCCATGAAAGATCTAAAGACGCACGCTGCTGAGGAGCTTGTTTCTCATGGAGCATCCCCGAAGGCCAGAAGCATGCCGAAGGTCTCTTTCAAAGCTGCCGGACGCTCTGCCATTTTAGGCCTGAGATACGGACCTTGTGACGGCACTGTAACCCCGCGAGATTCAAGAGACATCGCCAGTGCGAGTGGCAATCCGGAAGGAAGAACCTTCAAGGCGGAGTGTCCTTTCCTGTACAAAACGGCGCCCAAGTGGCTGAGGCAGGGAGCATTTTCCTTCACAGAACCGGCATCCTCGTATGCCTGTGGGTTACTCTAAAGAAACGACACTGTGAGCAACCTCTTCGAAAAGGCCTTCGCAAGCGACTTGGAGACAACAGCAGCGCAGTGGAGGCACAGACCATTATCCTAGAGAGCAGCACAGTGTCTCTAGCAGCGATCGCTTCCCAGAGGATACTTAAGCCACACCGAGATTCCAGCAGGGAGTTTTGCCTTATAGCAGTACAAATCACTCAAGAAAGAGGGATGAGGTGTACGGCTAATCTACGTGCGCTCACGCTCTGTGTCCCCGAGAAGGTTTCACGGAGCAGAATGCATCACCGACCGCTACCACGTGTGTGCACCAAAGAAGCCCTGTGCCGTGGGTGTTCTCAGGCCGACAGCGAAGACCTAGTTGTGTGCTGCACCCGCGCTCGGTGGTTCACACGTTGCGTGACCCTGTGCCTTTGGGAGATGTTCAGAGCGGGTGGCACCTGCGTGCTGCGAGCGCAAGAGGTGTAGAGTGTAGAGGCCTTTCACACTGGAGGAAGGGCTTGCGTCTCATGGAGAAAATGTGTACGTCGCCCGGGAGATGGAGGCGCGCTCTTGACACCATTTCCTCTGCCCGTTTAAAACACAAGTGTTTGTACTCGATCTGGGCTGCCTGGTGAAACGCTTGGCAGTCCGCATCACCCTGAGCACCTTTCCTGAAGTTTGATTCGTAGCTGGGTAAACTCGGGCTTCAGAGGCTTAGATGAGACCAAACGTGTTCAGCTTGTGGCGAAAGCCTTTGACCAGAGGCATATACGCTTGTGCTTGGGGCGAGGGCTAGGCAAGAACGTTTACACACTGGGTTTTTATCTTTACCCTAAGCTGTCCCTTTTGGCTGCAGCAGGTGGAGAGAACCCGCGGAGAGAGAACAGCTGCGAAGTGGATGCACAGAACAGTCACCTCGATACCAGCCCCGGGGTCCCAAGCAACGATCCTTCCCCGGAGGGTGCTTAACCCACCCCGGGATTCAAGCAGGGAGTTCGACTTGTCCAACTCACACAGGAGACTGGCATGAGATGTAGGGCTCATCTACTTGCATTAACACTACATGGCCCGGAGAAGTTCTCACGGAGCCGAATCCAGCACCCTTCCTTCACCACGTGTGTACATAAAGGAGCGCTGGGCAGTGGGTGTTCTCAAGGCCAAGAGAGAAGCCCTAGTTCTGTGCTGCACCTGCTGGGTGGTTCAAAGGTTTTCTCACCTTCCTGCTCTGGAAGATTTTCAGAGCTGAGGCTACGCCTGGGCTGCGAAAGCAGAGAGGCGTAGAGGCCTTTCACACTGAAGGCGTGGGCCTGTTTCCCATGGAGAAAGTGTACGTCGCCCAACCCCCACCTCCTCCCCACCCCACCCCACCCCACCCCACCCCAACCCACCCCCAGGTGGAGGCTTGTGGGTTGACACCATTTTGTCCTGCCCATGGAAAATACAAAGAGGCGTACATGATTTGGGCTGTCTGGTGAAAGAATTTTGAATCGGCGGCACCCTGAGTACCTTTCCCGAAGTTTGCTTCCTAGCTGGTTAAACTTGGCATTCAGAGGCGAGATGAGAACAAACTTGCTCCACGTGCGGCGAAGTGCCCTGATGCCCTGCCCTAAATGTTTCAGCTTCTGGCCAGCGTCACGCAAGTACTTTGACACGTAGGAGTCTCATTTTTACTCCAAGCTGTCCCTGTTGGCTGAAGCAGTCGGTGTGTCTGTATCGCAGCCTGGGAGGCCGGGCGTTGGGGGAGTCTGCCAAGTGACTGGCCTCCATTTATAGCTAACTGAGAAACTGCGTCGAAGATTTTGGGAGCCTCTTACAGGGAATGGTTGCAGTTCGGAATTGGAGACTGTGCTGGCAACGTCAGCAGCTCCTCTCCCTCGGAGGGCTCTTGGTGTGCCAACTCCTAACAGCCAGCACGGTCCCCAGCTCGTGAATGGTCCCGATGCGAGCAGGTCTCGTCCGTGAAAGAGCCACGTGAGGCTGATCTCCAAAAGTCGGGCTCCACAACTGGAGCCTTTGGGACAGGGCAGTCCTGAGCCGATGTGCCCACCAGGGGAAGCGACCAAAGTTTACGTACCACAGGAAAGCGCATCAAGGCCTCGTGTTCTCTCCATGAAATGAACGTGAGCTTGAAGGGTGATGCGTCAGCGTGCACGGTGAACAGCTCGCTGGTACACGTGTCTTTGCCCCCTCTCACGGTCTCACGCACCTGGGCTCAGTTCCATGTAGGAATGCTGAGTTGGAGCGCCAGCCTCGCTTCTGGACTCTAAAGCCTTCCACCCCCTAATGGCAGGTTGTGTGTGTCTCTCACGTGGGGGGAGGAATGATGTCGCCCACAGAGGTTCTGCCATGAAAGATCTAAAGACGTACGCTGCTGAGGAGCTTGTTCCTCATGGAGCGTCCCCGAAGGCCAGAAGAATGCCGAAGGTCTCTTTCAAAGCTGCCGGACGCTCTGCTGTTCTAGGCCTGAGATACGGACCTTGTGACGGCACTGTAACCCCGCGAGATTCAGGAGACATCGGCAGTGCGATTGGCTATCCGGAAGGAAGAACCTTCAAGGCGGAGTGTCCTTTCCTGTACAAAACGGCGCCCAAGTGGCTGAGGCAGGGAGCATTTTCCTTCACAGAAGCGGCATCCTCGTATGCCTGTGGGTTACTCTAAAGAAACGACACTGTGAGCAACCTCTTCGAAAAGGCCTTCGCAAGCGACTTGGAGACAACAGCAGCGCAGTGGAGGCACAGACCATTATCCTAGAGAGCAGCACAGTGTCTCTAGCAGTGATCGCTTTACGGATATACTTAAGCCACACCGAGATTCCAGCAGGGAGTTTTGCCTTATAGCAGTACAACTCACTCAAGAAAGAGGGATGAGGTGTAGGGCTAATCTACGTGCGCTCTGTGTCCCCGAGAAGGTTTCACGGAGCAGAATGCATCAACGACCGCTACCACGTGTGTGCACAAAAGAAGCCCTGTGCCGTGGGTGTTCTCAAGCCGACAGCGAAGACCAAGGTGTGTGCTGCACCCGCGCTCGGTGGTTCACACGTTGCGTGACCCTGTGCCTTTGGGAGATGTTCAGAGCGGGTGGCACCTGCGTGCTGCGAGCGCAAGAGGTGTAGAGTGTAGAGGCCTTTCACACTGGAGGAAGGGCTTGCGTCTCATGGAGAAAACGTGTACATCACCTGGGAGATGGAGGCGCGCTCTTGACACCATTTCCTCTGCCCGTTTAAAACACAAGTGTTTGTACTCGATCTGGGCTGCCTGGTGAAACGCTTGGCAGTCCGCATCACCCTGAACACCTTTCCTGAAGTTTGATTCGTAGCTGGGTAAACTCGGGCTTCAGAGGCTTAGATGAGACCAAACGTGTTCAGCTTGTGGCGAAAGCCTTTGACCAGAGGCATATACGCTTGTGCTTGGGGCGAGGGCTAGGCAAGAACGTTTACACACTGGGTTTTTAAATTTACCCTAAGCTGTCCCTTTTGGCTGCAGCAGGTGGAGAGAACCCGCGGAGAGAGAACAGCTGCAAAGTGGATGCACAGAACAGTCACCTCGTTACCAACCCCAGGATCCCAAGCAATGATCCTTCCCCAGAGGATACATAACCCACCCCGGGATTCAAGCAGGGAGTTCGCCTTGTCCAACTCGCACAGGAGACTGGCATGAGATGTAGGGCTCATCTACGTGCGTTCACACTACGTGGCCTGGAGAAGTTCTCACGGAGCCGAATCCAGCACCCTTCCTCCACCACGTGTGTACACAAAGGAGCTCTGGGCAGTGGGTGTTCTCAAGGCCAAGAGAGAAGCCCTTGTTCTGTGCTGCACCTGCTGGGTGGTTCAAAGGTTTTCTGACCTTCCTGCTCTGGAAGCTTTTCAGAGCTGAGGCTACGCCTGGGCTGCGAAAGCAGAGAGGCGTAGAGGCCTTTCACACTGAAGGCGTGGGCCTGTTTCCCATGGAGAAAGTGTACGTCGCCCAACCCCCACCCCCACCCCACCCCACCCCACCCCACCCCAACCCACCCCCAGCTGGAGGTGTGCGGGTTGACACCATTTTGTCCTGCCCATGGAAAATACAAAGAGGCGTACATGATTTGGGCTGTCTGCTGAGAGAATTTTGAATCGGCGGCACCCTGAGTACCTTTCCCGAAGTTTGCTTCCTAGCTGGTTAAACTCGGCATTCAGAGGCGAGATGAGAACAAACTTGCTCCGCGTGCGGCGAAGTGCCCTGATGCCCTGCCCTAAATGTTTGAGCTGCTGGCCAGCGTCACGCAAGTACTTTGACACGTAGGAGTCTCACTTTTACTCCAAGCTGTCCCTGTTGGCTGAAGCAGTCGGCGTGTCTGTATCGCAGCCTGGGAGGCCGGGCGTTGGGGGAGTCTGCCAAGTGACTGGCCTCCATTTATAGCTAACTGAGAAACTGCGTCGATGCTTTCGGGAGCCTCTTACAGGGAATGGTTGCAGTTGGGAATTGGAGACTGTGCTGGCAAACGTCAGCAGCTCCTCTCCCTCGGAGGGCTCTTGGTGTGCCGACTCCTAACAGCCAGCACGGTCCCCAGCTCGTGAACGGTCCCATTGCGAGCCGGTCTCGTCCGTGAAAGAGCCACGTGAGGCTGAGCTCCAACAGTCGGGCTCCACACCTGGAACCTTTGGGACAGGGCAGTCCTGAGGCGATGTGCCCACCAGGGGACGCGACCAAAGTTTACGTACCACAGGAAAGCGCATCAAGGCCTCGTGTTCTCTCCATGAAATGAACGTGAGCTTGAAGGGTGATGCGTCAGCGTGCACTGTGAACAGCTCGCTGGTACGCCTGTCTTTGCCCCCTCTCACGGTCTCACGCGCCCAGGCTCAGTTCCGTGCAAGAATGCTGAGTGGGAGCGCCAGCCTCGCTTCTGGACTCTAAAGCCTTCCACCCCCTAATGGCAGGTTGTGTGTGTCTCTCACGTGGGGGGAGGAATGAGGTCGCCCACAGAGGTTCTGCCATGAAAGATCTAATAACGCACGCTGCTGAGGAGCTTGTTCCTCATGGAGCGTACCCGAAGGCCAGAAGAATGCCGAAGGTCTCTTTCAAAGCTGCCGGATGCTCTGCCGTTCTAGGCCTGAGATACGGACCTTGTGACGGCACTGTAACCCCGCGAGATTCAGGAGACATTGCCAGTGCTAGTGGCAATCCGGAAGGAAGAACCTTCAAGGCGGAGTGTCCTTTCCTGTACAAAACGGCGCCCAATGGCTGAGGCAGGGAGCATTTTCCTTCACAGAACCGGCATCCTCGTATGCCTGTGGGTTACTCTAAAGAAACGACACTGTGAGCAACCTCTTCGAAAAGGCCTTCGCAAGCAACTTGGAGACAACAGCAGCGCAGTGGAGGCACAGACCATTATCCTAGAGAGCAGCACAGTGTCTCTATCAGTGATCGCTTCCCGGAGGATACTTAAGCCACACCGAGATTCCAGCAGGGAGTTTTGCCTTATAGCAGTACAACTCACTCAAGAAAGAGGGATGAGGTGTAGGGCTAGTCTACGTGCGCTCACGCTCTGTGTCCCCGAGAAGGTTTCACGGAGCAGAATGCATCACCGACCGCTACCACGTGTGTGCACAAAAGAAGCCCTGTGCCGTGGGTGTTCTCAGGCCGACAGTGAAGATGTAGGTGTGTGCTGCACCCGTGCTTGGTGGTTCACACGTTGCGTGACCTTGTGCCTTTGGAAGATGTTCAGAGCGGGTGGCACCTGCGTGCTGCGAGCGCAAGAGGTGTAGAGTGTAGAGGCCTTTCACACTGGAGGAAGGGCTTGCGTCTCATGGAGAAAACTTGTACGTCGCCTGGGAGATGGAGGCGCGCTCTTGACACCATTTCCTCTGCCCGTTTAAAACACAAGTGTTTGTACTCGATCTGGGCTGCCTGGTGAAACGCTTGGCAGTCCGCATCACCCTGAGCACCTTTCCTGAAGTATGATTCATAGCTGGGTAAACTCGGGCTTCAGAGGCTTAGATGAGACCAAACCTGTTCAGCTTGTGGCGAAAGCCTTTGACCAGAGGCATATACGCTTGTGCTTGGGGCGAGGGCTAGGCAAGAACGTTTACACACTGGGTTTTTATCTTTACCCTAAGCTGTCCCTTTTGGCTGCAGCAGGCGGAGGGAACCCGCGGAGAGAGAACAGCTGCGAAGTGGATGCACAGGACAGTCACCTCGATACCAGCCCCGGGGTCCCAAGCAACGATCCTTCCCCGGAGGGTACTTAACCCACCCCGAGATTCAAGCAGGGAGTTCGCCTTGTCCAACTCGCACAGGAGACTGGCATGAGATGTAGGGCTCATCTACTTGCGTTCACACTACGTGGCCCGGAAAAGTTCTCACGGAGCCGAATCCAGCACCCTTCCTCCACCATGTGTGTACACAAAGGAGCGCTGGGCAGTGGGTGTTCTCAAGGCCAAGAGAGAAGCCCTTGTTCTGTGCTGCACCTGCTGGGTGGTTCAAAGGTTTTCTGACCTTCCTGCTCTGGAAGCTTTTCACAGCTGAGGCTACGCCTGGGCTGCAAAAGCAGAGAGGCATAGAGGCCTTTCACACTGAAGGCGTGGGCCTGTTTCCCATGGAGAAAGTGTACGTCGCCCAACCCCCTCTCCCACCCCACCCCAACCCACCCCCAGCTGGAGGCGTGCGGGTTGACACCATTTTGTCCTGCCCATGGAATATACAAAGAGGCGTACACGATTTGGGCTGTCTGGTGAAAGAATTTTGAATCGGTGGCACCCTGAGTACCTTTCCCGAAGTTTGCTTCCTAGCTGGTTAAACTCGGCATTCAGAGGCGAGATGAGAACAAACTTGCTCCGCGTGCGGCGAAGTGCCCTGATGCCCTGCCCTAAATGTTTGAGCTTCTGGCCAGCGTCACGCAAGTACTTTGACACGTAGGAGTCTCACTTTTACTCCAAGCTGTCCTTGCTGGCTGAAACAGTCGGTGTGTCTGTATCGCAGCCTGGGAGGCCGGGAATTGGGGGAGTCTGCCAAGTGACTGGCCTCCATTTATAGCTAACTGAGAAACTTCATCGACGCTTTCGGGAGGCTCTTACAGGGAATGGTTGCAGTTCGGAAATGGACACTGTGCTGGCAAACGTCAGCAGCTCCTCTCCCTCAGAGGGCTCTTGGTGTGCCGACTCCTAACAGCCAGCACGGTCCCCAGCTCGTGAACTGTCCCATTGTAAGCCGGTCTCGTCCGTGAAAGACCGCGTGAGGCTGAGCTCCAACAGTCGGGCTCCACACCTGGAGCCTTTGGGACAGGGCAGTCCTGAGCCGATGTGCCCACCAGGGGACGCGACCAAAGTTTACGTACCACAGGAAAGCGCATCAAGGCCTCGTGTTCTGTCCATGAAATGAACGTGAGCTTGAAGGGTGATGCGTCAGCGTGCACCGTGAACAGCTCGCTGGTACGCCTGTCTTTGCCCCCTCTCACGGTCTCACGCACCCGGGCTCAGTTCCGTGCAGGAATGCTGAGTGGGAGCGCCAGCCTCGCTTCTGGACTCTAAAGCCTTCCACCCCCTAATGGCAGGTTGTGTGTGTCTCTCACGTGGGGGGAGGAATGAGGTCGCCCACAGAGGTTCTGCCATGAAAGATCTAAAGACACACGCTGCTGAGGAGCTTGTTCCTCATGGAGCGTTCCCGAAGGCCAGAAGAATGCCGACGGTCTCTTTCAAAGCTGCAGGACGCTCTGCCGTTCTAGGCCTGAGATACGGACCTTGTGACGGCACTGTAACCCCGCGAGATTCAGGAGACATCGCCAGTGCGAGTGGCAATCCGGAAGGAAGAACCTTCAAGGCAGAGTGTCCTTTCCTGTACAAAACGGCGCCCAAGTGGCTGAGGCAGGGAGCATTTTCCTTCACAGAACCGGCATCCTCGTATGCCTGTGGGTTACTCTAAAGAAACGACACTGTGAGCAACCTCTTCGAAAAGGCCTTCGCAAGCGACTTGGAGACAACAGCAGCGCAGTGGAGGCACAGACCATTATCCTAGAGAGCAGCACAGTGTCTCTAGCAGCGATTGCTTCCCGGAGGATACTTAAGCCACACCGAGATTCCAGCAGGGAGTTTTGCCTTATAGCAGTACAACTCACTCAAGAAAGAGGGATGAGATGTAGGGCTAATCTACGTGCGCTCACGTTCTGTGTCCCCGAGAAGGTTTCACGGAGAAGAATGCATCACCGACCGCTACCACGTGTGTGCACCAAAGAAGCCCTGTGCCGTGGGTGTTCTCAGGCCGACAGTGAAGACCTAGTTGTGTGCTGCACCCGCGCTCGGTGGTTCACACGTTGCGTGACCCTGTGCCTTTGGGAGATGTTCAGAGCGGGTGGCACCTGCGTGCTGCGAGCGCAAGAGATGTAGAGTGTAGAGGCCTTTCACACTGGAGGAAGGGCTTGCGTCTCATGGAGAAAACGTGTACGTCGCCCGGGAGATGGAGGCGCGCTCTTGACACCATTTCCTCTGCCCGTTTAAAACACAAGTGTTTGTACTCGATCTGGGCTGCCTGGTGAAACGCTTGGCAGTCCGCATCACCCTGAGCACCTTCCTGAAGTTTGATTCGTAGCTGGGTAAACTCCGGCTTCAGAGGCTTAGATGAGACCAAACGTGTTCAGGTTGTGGCGAAAGCCTTTGACCAGAGGCATATACGCTTGTGCTTGGGGCGAGGGCTAGGCAAGAACGTTTACACACTGGGTTTTTATCTTTACCCTAAGCTGTTCCTTTTGGCTGCAGCAGGCGGAGAGAACCCGCGGAGAGAGAACAGCTGCGAAGTGGATGCACAGAACAGCCACCTCGATACCAGCCCCGGGGTCCCAAGCAACGATCCTTCCCCGGAGGGTACTTAACCCACCCCGGGATTCAAGCAGGGAGTTCGCCTTGTCCAACTCGCACAGGAGACTGGCATGAGATGTAGGGCTCATCTACTTGCGTTCACACTACGTGGCCCGGAGAAGTTCTCACGGAGCCGAATCCAGCACCCTTCCTCCACCACGTGTGTACACAAAGGAGCGCTGGGCAGTGGGTGTTCTCAAGGCCAAGAGAGAAGCCCTTGTTCTGTGCTGCACCTGCTGGGTGGTTCAAAGGTTTTCTGACCTTCCTGCTCTGGAAGCTTTTCAGAGCTGAGGCTACGCCTGGGCTGCGAAAGCAGAGAGGCGTAGAGGCCTTTCACACTGAAGGCGTGGGCCTGTTTCCCATGGAGAAAGTGTACGTCGCCCAACCCCCACCCCCACCCCACCACAACCCACCCCACCCCACCCCAACCCACCCCCAGCTGGAGGCGTGCGGGTTGACACCATTTTGTCCTGCCCATGGAAAATACAAAGAGGCGTACACGATTTGGGCTGTCTGGTGAGAGAATTTTGAATCGGCGGCACCCTGAGTACCTTTCCCGAAGTTTGCTTCCTAGCTGGTTAAACTCGGCATTCAGAGGCGAGATGAGAACAAACTTGCTCCGCGTGTGGCGAAGTGCCTTGATGCCCTGTCCTAAATGTTTGTGCTTCTGGCCAGCGTCACGCAAGTACTTTGACACGAAGGATTCTCACTTTTACTCCAAGCTGTCCCTGTTGGCTGAAGCAGTCGGCGTGTCTGTATCGCAGCCTGGGAGGCTGGGCGTTGGGGGAGTCTGCCAAGTGACTGGCCTCCATTTATAGCTAACTGAGAAACTGCGTCGAAGCTTTCGGGAGCCTCTTACAGGGAATGGTTGCAGTTCGGAATTGGAGACTGTGCTGGCAAACGTCAGCAACTCCTCTCCGTCGGAGGGCTCTTGGTGTGCCGACTCCTAACAGCCAGTACGGTCCCCAGCTCGTGAACGGTCCCATTGCGAGCCAGTCTCGTCCGTGAAAGAGCCACGTGAGGCTGAGCTCCAACAGTCGGGCTCCACACCTGGAGCCTTTGGGACAGGGCAGTCCTGAGCCGATGTGCCCACCAGGGGACGCGACCAAAGTTTACGTACCACAGGAAAGCGCATCAAGGCCTCGTGTTCTGTCCATGAAATGAACGTGAGCTTGAAGGGTGATGCGTCAGCGTGCACCGTGAACAGCTCGCTGGTACGTCTGTCTTTGCCCCCTCTCACTGTCTAACGCACCCGGGCTCAGTTCTGTGCAGGAATGCTGAGTGGGAGCACCAGCCTCGCTTCTGGACTCTAAAGCCTTCCACCCCCTAATGGCAGGTTGTGTGTGTCTCTCACGTGGGGGGAGGAATGAGGTCGCCCACAGAGGTTCTGCCATGAAAGATCTAAAGACGCACGCTGCTGAGGAGCTTGTTCCTCATGGAGCGTCCCCGAAGGCCAGAAGAATGCCGAAGGTCTCTTTCAAAGCTGCCGGACGCTCTGCCCTTCTAGGCCTGAGATACGGACCTTGTGACGGCACTGTAAACCCGCGAGATTCAGGAGACATCGCCAATGCGAGTGGCAATCCGGAAGGAAGAACCTTCAAGGCGGAGTGTCCTTTCCTGTACAAAACGGCGCCCAATGGCTGAGGCAGGGAGCATTTTCCTTCACAGAACCGGCATCCTCGTATGCCTGTGGGTTACTCTAAAGAAACGACACTGTGAGCAACTTCTTCGAAAAGGCCTTCGCAAGCGACTTGGAGACAACAGCAGCGCAGTGGAGGCACAGACCATTATCCTAGAGAGCAGCACAGTGTCTCTAGCAGCGATTGCTTCCCGGAGGATACTTAAGCCACACCGAGATTCCAGCAGGGAGTTTTGCCTTATAGCAGTACAACTCACTCAAGAAAGAGGGATGAGATGTAGGGCTAATCTACGTGCGCTCACGTTCTGTGTCCCCGAGAAGGTTTCACGGAGAAGAATGCATCACCGACCGCTACCACGTGTGTGCACCAAAGAAGCCCTGTGCCGTGGGTGTTCTCAGGCCGACAGTGAAGACCTAGTTGTGTGCTGCACCCGCGCTCGGTGGTTCACACGTTGCGTGACCCTGTGCCTTTGGGAGATGTTCAGAGCGGGTGGCACCTGCGTGCTGCGAGCGCAAGAGATGTAGAGTGTAGAGGCCTTTCACACTGGAGGAAGGGCTTGCGTCTCATGGAGAAAACGTGTACGTCGCCCGGGAGATGGAGGCGCGCTCTTGACACCATTTCCTCTGCCCGTTTAAAACACAAGTGTTTGTACTCGATCTGGGCTGCCTGGTGAAACGCTTGGCAGTCCGCATCACCCTGAGCACCTTCCTGAAGTTTGATTCGTAGCTGGGTAAACTCCGGCTTCAGAGGCTTAGATGAGACCAAACGTGTTCAGGTTGTGGCGAAAGCCTTTGACCAGAGGCATATACGCTTGTGCTTGGGGCGAGGGCTAGGCAAGAACGTTTACACACTGGGTTTTTATCTTTACCCTAAGCTGTTCCTTTTGGCTGCAGCAGGCGGAGAGAACCCGCGGAGAGAGAACAGCTGCGAAGTGGATGCACAGAACAGCCACCTCGATACCAGCCCCGGGGTCCCAAGCAACGATCCTTCCCCGGAGGGTACTTAACCCACCCCGGGATTCAAGCAGGGAGTTCGCCTTGTCCAACTCGCACAGGAGACTGGCATGAGATGTAGGGCTCATCTACTTGCGTTCACACTACGTGGCCCGGAGAAGTTCTCACGGAGCCGAATCCAGCACCCTTCCTCCACCACGTGTGTACACAAAGGAGCGCTGGGCAGTGGGTGTTCTCAAGGCCAAGAGAGAAGCCCTTGTTCTGTGCTGCACCTGCTGGGTGGTTCAAAGGTTTTCTGACCTTCCTGCTCTGGAAGCTTTTCAGAGCTGAGGCTACGCCTGGGCTGCGAAAGCAGAGAGGCGTAGAGGCCTTTCACACTGAAGGCGTGGGCCTGTTTCCCATGGAGAAAGTGTACGTCGCCCAACCCCCACCCCCACCCCACCACAACCCACCCCACCCCACCCCAACCCACCCCCAGCTGGAGGCGTGCGGGTTGACACCATTTTGTCCTGCCCATGGAAAATACAAAGAGGCGTACACGATTTGGGCTGTCTGGTGAGAGAATTTTGAATCGGCGGCACCCTGAGTACCTTTCCCGAAGTTTGCTTCCTAGCTGGTTAAACTCGGCATTCAGAGGCGAGATGAGAACAAACTTGCTCCGCGTGCGGCGAAGTGCCCTGATGCCCTGCCCTAAATGTTTGAGCTTCTGGCCAGTGTCACGCAAGTAATTTGACACGTAGGAGTCTCACTTTTACTCCAAGCTGTCCCTGTTGGCTGAAGCAGTCGGCGTGTCTGTATCGCAGCCTGGGAGGCCGGGCGTTGGGGGAGTCTGCCAAGTGACTGGCCTCCATTTATAGCTAACTGAGAAACTGCGTCGAAGCTTTCGGGAGCCTCTTACAGGGAATGGTTGCAGTTCGGAATTGGAGACTGTGCTGGCAAACGTCAGCAGCTCCTCTCCCTTGGAGGGCTCTTCGTGTGCCGACTCCTAACAGCCAGCATGGTCCCCAGGTCGTGAACGGTCCCATTGCGAGCCGGTCTCATCCGTGAAAGAGCCACGTGAGGCTGAGCTCCAACAGTCGGGTTCCACACCTGGAGACTTTAGGACAGTGAAGTCCTGAGCCGATGTGCCCACCAGGGGACGCGACCAAAGTTTACGTACCACAGGAAAGCGCATCAAGGCCTCGTGTTCTGTCCATGAAATGAACGTGAGCTTGAAGGGTGATGCGTCAGCGTGCACCGTGAACAGCTCGCTGGTACGCCTGTCTTTGCCCCCTCTCACGGTCTCACGCACCCGGGCTCAGTTCCGTGCAGGAATGCTGAGTGGGAGCGCCAGCCTCGCTTCTGGACTCTAAAGCCTTCCACCCCCTAATGGCAGGTTGTGTGTGTCTCTCACGTGGGGGGAGGAATGAGGTCGCCCACAGAGGTTCTGCCATGAAAGATCTAAAGACACACGCTGCTGAGGAGCTTGTTCCTCATGGAGCGTCCCCGAAGGCCAGAAGAATGCCGACGGTCTCTTTCAAAGCTGCAGGACGCTCTGCCGTTCTAGGCCTGAGATACGGACCTTGTGACGGCACTGTAACCCCGCGAGATTCACGAGACATCGCCAGTGCGAGTGGCAATCCGGAAGCAAGAACCTTCAAGGCAGAGTGTCCTTTCCTGTACAAAACGGCGCCCAAGTGGCTGAGGCAGGGGCATTTTCCTTCAGAGAACCGGCATCCTCGTATGCCTGTGGGTTACTCTAAAGAAACGACACTGTGAGCAACCTCTTCGAAAAGGCCTTCGCAAACGACTTGGAGACAACAGCAGCGCAGTGGAGGCACAGACCATTATCCTAGAGAGCAGCACAGTGTCTCTAGCAGCGATTGCTTCCCGGAGGATACTTAAGCCACACCGAGATTCCAGCAGGGAGTTTTGCCTTATAGCAGTACAACTCACTCAAGAAAGAGGGATGAGGTGTAGGGCTAATCTACGTGCGCTCACGCTCTGTGTCCCCGAGAAGGTTTCACGGAGAAGAATGCATCACCGACCGCTACCACGTGTGTGCACCAAAGAAGCCCTGTGCCGTGGGTGTTCTCAGGCCGACAGTGAAGATCTAGTTGTGTGCTGCACCCGCGCTCGGTGGTTCACACGTTGCGTGACCCTGTGCCTTTGGGAGATGTTCAGAGCGGGTGGCACCTGCGTGCTGTGAGCGCAAGAGATGTAGAGTGTAGAGGCCTTTCACACTGGAGGAAGGGCTTGCGTCTCATGGAGAGAACGTGTACGTCGCCCGGGAGATGGAGGCGCGCTCTTGACACCATTTCCTCTGCCCGTTTAAAACACAAGTGTTTGTACTCGATCTGGGCTGCCTGGTGAAACGCTTGGCAGTCCGCATCACCCTGAGCACCTTTCCTGAAGTTTGATTCGTAGCTGGGTAAACTCCGGCTTCAGAGGCTTAGATGAGACCAAACGTGTTCAGGTTGTGGCGAAAGCCTTTGACCAGAGGCATATACGCTTGTGCTTGGGGCGAGGGCTAGGCAAGAACGTTTACACACTGGGTTTTTATCTTTACCCTAAGCTGTCCCTTTTGGCTGCAGCAGGCGGAGAGAACCCGCGGAGAGAGAACAGCTGCGAAGTGGATGCACAGAACAGCCACCTCGATACAAGCCCCGGGGTCCCAAGCAACGATCCTTCCCCGTTGGGTACTTAACCCACCCCGGGATTCAAGCAGGGAGTTCGCCTTGTCCAACTCGCACAGGAGACTGGCATGAGATGTAGGGCTCATCTACTTGCGTTCACACTACGTGGCCCGGAGAAGTTCTCACGGAGCCGAATCCAGCACCCTTCCTCCACCACGTGTGTACACAAAGGAGCGATGGGCAGTGGGTGTTCTCAAGGCCAAGAGAGAAGCCCTTGTTCTGTGCTGCACCTGCTGGGTGGTTCAAAGGTTTTCTGACATTCCTGCTCTGGAAGCTTTTCAGAGCTGAGGCTACGCCTGGGCTGCGAAAGCAGAGAGGCGTAGAGGCCTTTCACACTGAAGGCGTGGGCCTGTTTCCCATGGAGAAAGTGTACGTCGCCCAACCCCCACCCCCACCCCAACCCAACCCACCCCACCCCACCCCAACCCACCCCCAGCTGGAGGCGTGCGGGTTGACACCATTTTGTCCTGCCCATGGAAAATACAAAGAGGCGTACACGATTTGGGCTGTCTGGTGAAAGAATTTTGAATCGGTGGCACCCTGAGTACCTTTCCCGAAGTTTGCTTCCTAGCTGGTTAAACTCGGCATTCAGAGGCGAGATGAGAACAAACTTGCTCCGCGTGCGGCGAAGTGCCCTGATGCCCTGCCCTAAATGTTTGAGCTTCTGGCCAGTGTCACGCAAGTACTTTGACACGTAGGAGTCTCACTTTTACTCCAAGCTGTCCCTGTTGGCTGAAACAGTCGGCGTGTCTGTATCGCAGCCTGGGAGGCCGGGCGTTGGGGGAGTCTGCCAAGTGACTGGCCTCCATTTATAGCTAACTGAGAAACTGCGTCGAAGGTTTCGGGAGCCTCTTACAGGGAATGGTTGCAGTTGGGAATTGGAGACTGTGCTGGCAAACGTTAGCAGCTCCTCTCCCTTGGAGGGCTCTTGGTGTGCCGACTCCTAACAGCCAGCACGGTCCCCAGCTCGTGAACGGTCCCATTGCGAGCCAGTCTCGTCTGTGAAAGAGCCACGTGAGGCTGAGCTCCAACAGTCTGGTTCCACACCTGGAGACTTTAGGACAGTGAAGTCCTGAGCCGATGTGCCCACCAAGGGATTCGACCAAAGTTTACGTACCACAGGAAAGCGCATCAAGGCCTCGTGTTCTGTCCATGAAATGAACGTGAGCTTGAAGGGTGATGCGTCAGCGTGCACCGTGAACAGCTCGCTGGTACGCCTGTCTTTGCCCCCTCTCACGGTCTCACGCACCCGGGCTCAGTTCCGTGCAGGAATGCTGAGTGGGAGCGCCAGCCTCGCTTCTGGACTCTAAAGCCTTCCACCCCCTAATGGCAGGTTGTGTGTGTCTCTCACGTGGGGGGAGGAATGAGGTCGCCCACAGAGGTTCTGCCATGAAAGATCTAAAGACACACGCTGCTGAGGAGCTTGTTCCTCATGGAGCGTCCCCGAAGGCCAGAAGAATGCCGACGGTCTCTTTCAAAGCTGCCGGACGCTCTGCCGTTCTAGGCCTGAGATACGGACCTTGTGACGACACTGTAAACCCGCGAGATTCAGGAGACATCGCCAGTGCGAGTGGCAATCCGGAAGGAAGAACCTTCATGGCGGAGTGTCCTTTCCTGTACAAAACGGCACCCAAGTGGCTGAGGCAGGGAGCATTTTCCTTCACAGAACCGGCATCCTCGTATGCCTGTGGGTTACTCTAAAGAAACGACACTGTGAGCAACCTCTTCGAAAAGGCCTTCGCAAGCGACTTGGAGACAACAGCAGCGCAGTGGAGGCACAGACCATTATCCTAGAGAGCAGCACAGTGTCTCTAGCAGCGATCGCTTCCTGGAGGATACTTAAGCCACACCGAGATTCCAGCAGGGAGTTTTGCCTTATAGCAGTACAACTCACTCAAGAAAGAGGGATGAGGTGTAGGGCTAATCTACGTGCGCTCACGCTCTGTGTCCCCGAGAAGGTTTCACAGAGCAGAATGCATCAACGACCGCTACCACGTGTGTGCACCAAAGAAGCCCTGTGCCGTGGGTGTTCTCAGGCCGACAGCGAAGACCGAGGTGTGTGCTGCACCCGCGCTCGGTGGTTCACACGTTGCGTGACACCTGTGCCTTTGGAAGATGTTCAGAGCGGGTGGCACCTGCGTGCTGCGAGCGCAAGAGGTGTAGAGTGTAGAGGCGTTTCACACTGGAGGAAGGGCTTACGTCTCGTGGAGAGAACGTGTACGTCGCCCGGGAGATGGAGGCGCGGTCTTGACACCATTTCCTCTGCCCGTTTAAAACACAAGTGTTTGTACTCGATCTGGGCTGCCTGGTGAAACGCTTGGCAGTCCGCATCACCCTGAGCACCTTTCCTGAAATTTGATTCGTAGCTGAGTAAACTCGGGCTTCAGAGGCTTAGATAAGACCAAACGTGTTCACGTTGTGGCGAAAGCCTTGACCAGAGGCATATACACTTGTGCTTGGGGCGAGGGCTAGGCAAGAACGTTTACACACTGGGTTTTTATCTTTACCCTAAGCTGTCCCTTTTGGCTGCAGCAGGCGGAGAGAACCCGCGGAGAGAGAACAGCTGCGAAGTGGATGCACAGAACAGTCACCTCGACACCAGCCCCGTGGTCCTTAAGCAACGATCCTTCCCCGGAGGGTACTTAACCCACCCCGGGATTCAAGCAGGGAGTTCGCCTTGTCCAACTCGCACAGGAGACTGGCATGAGATGTAGGGCTCATCTACTTGCGTTCACAATACGTGGCCCGGTGAAGTTCTCACGGAGCCGAATGCAGCACCCTTCCTCCACCACGTGTGTACACAAAGGAGCGATGGGCAGTGGGTGTTCTCAAGGCCAAGAGAGAAGCCCTTGTTCTGTGCTGCACCTGCTGGGTGGTTCAAAGGTTTTCTGACCTTCCTGCTCTGGAAGCTTTTCAGAGCTGAGTCTACGCCAGGGCTGCGAAAGCAGAGAGGCGTAGAGGCCTTTCACACTGAAGGCGTGGGCCTGTTTCCCATGGAGAAAGTGTACGTCGCCCAACCCCCACCCCCACCCCACCTCAACCCACCCCCAGCAGGAGGCGTGCGGGTTGACACCATTTTGTCCTGCCCATGGAAAATACAAAGAGGTGTACACGATTTGGGCTGTCTGGTGAAAGAATTTTGAATCGGCGGCCCCCTGAGTACCTTTCCCGAAGTTTGCTTCCTAGCTGGTTAAACTCGGCATTCAGAGGCGAGATGAGAACAAACTTGCTCCGCGTGCGGTGAAGTGCCCTTATGCCCTGCCCTAAATGTTTGAGCTTCTGGCCAGCGTCACGCAAGTACTTTGGCACGTAGGAGTCTCACTTTTACTCCAAGCTGTCCCTGTTGGCTGAAGCAGTCGGCGTGTCCGTATCGCAGCCTGGGAGGCCGGGCGTTGGGGGAGTCTGCCAAGTGACTGGCCTCCATTTATAGCTAACTGAGAAACTGCGTCGAAGTTTTCGGGAGCCTCTTACAGGGAATGGTTGCAGTTGGGAATTGGAGACTGTGCTGGCAAACGTCAGCAGCTCCTCTCCCTCGGAGGGCTCTTGGTGTGCCGACTCCTAACAGCCAGCACGGTCCCCAGCTCGTGAACGGTCCCATTGCGAGCCGGTCTCGTCCGTGAAAGAGCCACGTGAGGCTGAGCTCCAACAGTCGGGCTCCACACCTGGAGCCTTTGGGACAGGGCAGTCCTGAGCCGATGTGCCCACCAGGGGACGCGACCAAAGTTTACGTACCACAGGAAAGCGCATCAAGGCCTCGTGTTCTGTCCATGAAATGAACGTGAGCTTGAAGGGTGATGCGTCAGCGTGCACCGTGAACAGCTCGCTGGTACGCCTGTCTTTGCCCCCTCTCACGGTCTCACGCACCCGGGCTCAGTTCCGTGCAGGAATGCTGAGTGGGAGCGCCAGCCTCGCTTCTGGACTCTAAAGCCTTCCACCCCCTAATGGCAGGTTGTGTGTGTCTCTCACGTGGGGGGAGGAATGAGGTCGCCCACAGAGGTTCTGCCATGAAAGATCTAAAGACACACGCTGCTGAGGAGCTTGTTCCTCATGGAGCGTCCCCGAAGGCCAGAAGAATGCCGACGGTCTCTTTCAAAGCTGCAGGACGCTCTGCCGTTCTAGGCCTGAGATACGGACCTTGTGACGGCACTGTAACCCCGCGAGATTCAGGAGACATCGCCAGTGCGAGTGGCAATCCGGAAGGAAGAACCTTCAAGGCAGAGTGTCCTTTCCTGTACAAAACGGCGCCCAAGTGGCTGAGGCAGGGAGCATTTTCCTTCACAGAACCGGCATCCTCGTATGCCTGTGGGTTACTCTAAAGAAACGACACTGTGAGCAACCTCTTCGAAAAGGCCTTCGCAAGCGACTTGGAGACAACAGCAGCGCAGTGGAGGCACAGACCATTATCCTAGAGAGCAGCACAGTGTCTCTAGCAGCGATCGCTTCCCGGAGGATACTTAAGCCACACCGAGATTCCAGCAGGGAGTTTTGCCTTATAGCAGTACAACTCACTCAAGAAAGAGGGATGAGGTGTACGGCTAATCTACGTGCGCTCACGCTCTGTGTCCCCGAGAAGGTTTCACGGAGCAGAATGCATCACCGACCGCTACCACGTGTGTGCACCAAAGAAGCCCTGTGCCGTGGGTGTTCTCAGGCCGACAACGAAGACCTAGGTGTGTGCTGCACCCGCACTCGGTGGTTCACACGTTGCGTGACCCTTTGCCTTTGGAAGATGTTCAGAGCGGGTGGCACCTGCATGCTGTGAGCACAAGAGGGGTAGAGTGTAGAGGCCTTTCACACTGGAGGAAGGGATTGCATCTCATGGAGAAAATGTGTACGTCGCCCGGGAGATGGAGGCGCGCTCTTGACACCATTTCCTCTGCCAGTTTAAAACACAAGTGTTTGTACTCGATCTGGGCTGCCTGGTGAAAGGCTTGGCAGTCCGCATCACCCAGAGCACCTTTCCTGAAGTTTGATTCGTAGCTGGGTAAACTCGGGCTTCAGAGGCTTAGATGAGACCAAACCTGTTCAGCTTGTGGCGAAAGCCTTTGACCAGAGGCATATACGCTTGTGCTTGGGGCGAGGGCTAGGCAAGAACGTTTACACACTTGGTTTTTATCTTTACCCTAAGCTGTCCCTTTTGGCTGCAGCAGGCGGAGAGAACCCGCGGAGAGAGAACAGCTGCGAAGTGGATGCACAGAACAGTCACCTCGATAAAAGCCCCGGGGTCCCAAGCAACGATCCTTCCCCGGAGGGTACTTAACCCACCCCGGGATTCAAGCAGGGAGTTCGCCTTGTCCAACTCGCACAGGAGACTGGCATGAGATGTAGGGCTCATCTACTTGCGTTCACACTACGTGGCCCGGAGAAGTTCTCACGGAGCCGAATGCAGCACCCTTCCTCCACCACGTGTGTACACAAAGGAGCGCTGGGCAGTGGGTGTTCTCAAGGCCAAGAGAGAAGCCCTTGTTGTGTGCTGCACCTGCTGGGTGGTTCAAAGGTTTTCTGACCTTCCTGCTCTGGAAGCTTTTCAGAGCTGAGGCTACGCCTGGGCTGTGAAAGCAGAGAGACGTAGAGGCCTTTCACACTGAAGGCGTGGGCCTGTTTCCCATGGAGAAAGTGTACGTCGCCCAACCACCACCCCCACCCCACCCCATCCCACCCCACGGCACCCCCAGCTGGAGGCGTGCGCGTTGACACCATTTTGTCCTGCCCATGGAATATACAAAGAGGCGTACAAGATTTGGGCTGTCTGGTGAAAGAATTTTGAATCGGTGGCACCCTGAGTACCTTTCCCGAAGTTTGCTTCCTAGCTGGTTAAACTCGGCATTCAGAGGCTAGATGAGAACAAACTTGCTCCGCGTGCGGCGAAGTGCCCTGATGCCCTGCCCTAAATGTTTGAGCTTCTGGCCAGCGTCACGCAAGTACTTTGACACGTAGGAGTCTCACTTTTACTCCAAGCTGTCCTTGCTGGCTGAAACAGTCGGTGTGTCTGTATCGCAGCCTGGGAGGCCGGGCATTGGGGGAGTCTGCCAAGTGACTGGCCTCCATTTATAGCTAACTGAGAAACTTCATCGACGCTTTCGGGAGGCTCTTACAGGGAATGGTTGCAGTTCGGAAATGGACACTGTGCTGGCAAACGTCAGCAGCTCCTCTCCCTCAGAGGGCTCTTGGTGTGCCGACTCCTAACAGCCAGCACGGTCCCCAGCTCGTGAACTGTCCCATTGTAAGCCGGTCTCGTCCGTGAAAGACCGCGTGAGGCTGAGCTCCAACAGTCGGGCTCCACACCTGGAGCCTTTGGGACAGGGCAGTCCTGAGCCGATGTGCCCACCAGGGGACGCGACCAAAGTTTACGTACCACAGGAAAGCGCATCAAGGCCTCGTGTTCTGTCCATGAAATGAACGTGAGCTTGAAGGGTGATGCGTCAGCGTGCACCGTGAACAGCTCGCTGGTACGCATGTCTTTGCCCCCTCTCACGGTCTCACGCACCCGGGCTCAGTTCCGTGCAGGAATGCTGAGTGGGAGCGCCAGCCTCGCTTCTGGACTCTAAAGCCTTCCACCCCCTAATGGCAGGTTGTGTGTGTCTCTCACGTGGGGGGAGGAATGAGGTCGCCCACAGAGGTTCTGAAATGAAAGATCTAAAGACACACGCTGCTGAGGAGCTTGTTCCTCATGGAGCGTTCCCGAAGGCCAGAAGAATGCCGACGGTCTCTTTCAAAGCTGCAGGACGCTCTGCCGTTCTAGGCCTGAGATACGGACCTTGTGACGGCACTGTAACCCCGCGAGATTCAGGAGACATCGCCAGTGCGAGTGACAATCCGGAAGGAAGAACCTTCAAGGCAGAGTGTCCTTTCCTGTACAAAACGGCGCCCAAGGGGCTGAGGCAGGGAGCATTTTCCTTCACAGAACCGGCATCCTCGTATGCCTGTGGGTTACTCTAAAGAAACGACACTGTGAGCAACCTCTTCGAAAAGGCCTTCGCAAGCGACTTGGAGACAACAGCAGCGCAGTGGAGGCACAGACCATTATCCTAGAGAGCAGCACAGTGTCTCTAGCAGCGATTGCTTCCCGGAGGATACTTAAGCCACACCGAGATTCCAGCAGGGAGTTTTGCCTTATAGCAGTACAACTCACTCAAGAAAGAGGGATGAGATGTAGGGCTAATCTACGTGCGCTCACGTTCTGTGTCCCCGAGAAGGTTTCACGGAGAAGAATGCATCACCGACCGCTACCACGTGTGTGCACCAAAGAAGCCCTGTGCCGTGGGTGTTCTCAGGCCGACAGTGAAGACCTAGTTGTGTGCTGCACCCGCGCTCGGTGGTTCACACGTTGCGTGACCCTGTGCCTTTGGGAGATGTTCAGAGCGGGTGGCACCTGCGTGCTGCGAGCGCAAGAGATGTAGAGTGTAGAGGCCTTTCACACTGGAGGAAGGGCTTGCGTCTCATGGAGAAAACGTGTACGTCGCCCGGGAGATGGAGGCGCGCTCTTGACACCATTTCCTCTGCCCGTTTAAAACACAAGTGTTTGTACTCGATCTGGGCTGCCTGGTGAAACGCTTGGCAGTCCGCATCACCCTGAGCACCTTCCTGAAGTTTGATTCGTAGCTGGGTAAACTCCGGCTTCAGAGGCTTAGATGAGACCAAACGTGTTCAGGTTGTGGCGAAAGCCTTTGACCAGAGGCATATACGCTTGTGCTTGGGGCGAGGGCTAGGCAAGAACGTTTACACACTGGGTTTTTATCTTTACCCTAAGCTGTCCCTTTTGGCTGCAGCAGGCGGAGAGAACCCGCGGAGAGAGAACAGCTGCGAGGTGGATGCACAGAACAGCCACCTCGATACCAGCCCCGGGGTCCCAAGCAACGATCCTTCCCCGGAGGGTACTTAACCCACCCCGGGATTCAAGCAGGGAGTTCGCCTTGTCCAACTCGCACAGGAGACTGGCATGAGATGTAGGGCTCATCTACTTGCGTTCACACTACGTGGCCCGGAGAAGTTCTCACGGAGCCGAATCCAGCACCCTTCCTCCACCACGTGTGTACACAAAGGAGCGCTGGGCAGTGGGTGTTCTCAAGGCCAAGAGAGAAGCCCTTGTTCTGTGCTGCACCTGCTGGGTGGTTCAAAGGTTTTCTGACCTTCCTGCTCTGGAAGCTTTTCAGAGCTGAGGCTACGCCTGGGCTGCGAAAGCAGAGAGGCGTAGAGGCCTTTCACACTGAAGGCGTGGGCCTGTTTCCCATGGAGAAAGTGTACGTCGCCCAACCCCCACCCCCACCCCACCACAACCCACCCCACCCCACCCCAACCCACCCCCAGCTGGAGGCGTGCGGGTTGACACCATTTTGTCCTGCCCATGGAAAATACAAAGAGGCGTACACGATTTGGGCTGTCTGGTGAGAGAATTTTGAATCGGCGGCACCCTGAGTACCTTTCCCGAAGTTTGCTTCCTAGCTGGTTAAACTCGGCATTCAGAGGCGAGATGAGAACAAACTTGCTCCGCGTGTGGGGAAGTGCCTTGATGCCCTGTCCTAAATGTTTGTGCTTCTGGCCAGCGTCACGCAAGTACTTTGACACGAAGGATTCTCACTTTTACTCCAAGCTGTCCCTGTTGGCTGAAGCAGTCGGCGTGTCTGTATCGCAGCCTGGGAGGCTGGGCGTTGGGGGAGTCTGCCAAGTGACTGGCCTCCATTTATAGCTAACTGAGAAACTGCGTCGAAGCTTTCGGGAGCCTCTTACAGGGAATGGTTGCAGTTCGGAATTGGAGACTGTGCTGGCAAACGTCAGCAACTCCTCTCCGTCGGAGGGCTCTTGGTGTGCCGACTCCTAACAGCCAGCACGGTCCCCAGCTCGTGAACGGTCCCATTGCGAGCCAGTCTCGTCCATGAAAGAGCCACGTGAGGCTGAGCTCCAACAGTCGGGCTCCACACCTGGAGCCTTTGGGACAGGGCAGTCCTGAGCCGATGTGCCCACCAGGGGACGCGACCAAAGTTTACGTACCACAGGAAAGCGCATCAAGGCCTCGTGTTCTGTCCATGAAATGAATGTGAGCTTGAAGGGTGATGCGTCAGTGTGCACCGTGAACAGCTCGCTGGTACGCCTGTCTTTGCCCCCTCTCACTGTCTAACGCACCCGGGCTCAGTTCTGTGCAGGAATGCTGAGTGGGAGCGCCAGCCTCGCTTCTGGACTCTAAAGCCTTCCACCCCCTAATGGCAGGTTGTGTGTGTCTCTCACGTGGGGGGAGGAATGAGGTCGCCCACAGAGGTTCTGCCATGAAAGATCTAAAGACGCACGCTGCTGAGGAGCTTGTTCCTCATGGAGCGTCCCCGAAGGCCAGAAGAATGCCGAAGGTCTCTTTCAAAGCTGCCGGACGCTCTGCCCTTCTAGGCCTGAGATACGGACCTTGTGACGGCACTGTAAACCCGCGAGATTCAGGAGACATCGCCAATGCGAGTGGCAATCCGGAAGGAAGAACCTTCAAGGCGGAGTGTCCTTTCCTGTACAAAACGGCGCCCAATGGCTGAGGCAGGGAGCATTTTCCTTTACAGAACCGGCATCCTCGTATGCCTGTGGGTTACTCTAAAGAAACGACACTGTGAGCAACCTCTTGAAAAGGCCTTCGCAAGCGACTTGGAGACAACAGCAGCGCAGTGGAGGCACAGACCATTATCCTAGAGAGCAGCACAGTGTCTCTAGCAGTGATCGCTTCCCGGAGGATACTTAAGCCACACCGAGATTCCAGCAGGGAGTTTTGCCTTATAGCAGTACAACTCACTCAAGAAAGAGGGATGAGGTGTAGGGCTAATCTACGTGCGCTCACGCTCTGTGTCCCAGAGAAGGTTTCACAGAGCAGAATGCATCACCGACCGCTACCACGTGTGTGCACCAAAGAAGCCCTGTGCCGTGGGTGTTCTCAGGCCGACAGTGAAGACCTAGTTGTGTGCTGCACCCGCGCTCGGTGGTTCACACGTTGCGTGACCCTGTGCCTTTGGGAGATGTTCAGAGCGGGAGACACCTGCGTGCTGCGAGCGCAAGAGATGTAGAGTGTAGAGGCCTTTCACACTGGAGGAAGGGCTTGCGTCTCATGGAGAAAACGTGTACGTCGCCCGGGAGATGGAGGCGCGCTCTTGACACCATTTCCTCTGCCCGTTTAAAACACAAGTGTTTGTACTCGATCTGGGCTGCCTGGTGAAACGCTTGGCAGTCCGCATCACCCTGAGCACCTTCCTGAAGTTTGATTCGTAGCTGGGTAAACTCCGGCTTCAGAGGCTTAGATGAGACCAAACGTGTTCAGGTTGTGGCGAAAGCCTTTGACCAGAGGCATATACGCTTGTGCTTGGGGCGAGGGCTAGGCAAGAACGTTTACACACTGGGTTTTTATCTTTACCCTAAGCTGTCCCTTTTGGCTGCAGCAGGCGGAGAGAACCCGCGGAGAGAGAACAGCTGCGAAGTGGATGCACAGAACAGCCACCTCGATACCAGCCCCGGGGTCCCAAGCAACGATCCTTCCCCGGAGGGTACTTAACCCACCCCGGGATTCAAGCAGGGAGTTCGCCTTGTCCAACTCGCACAGGAGACTGGCATGAGATGTAGGGCTCATCTACTTGCGTTCACACTACGTGGCCCGGAGAAGTTCTCACGGAGCCGAATTCAGCACCCTTCCTCCACCACGTGTGTACACAAAGGAGCGCTGGGCAGTGGGTGTTCTCAAGGCCAAGAGAGAAGCCCTTGTTCTGTGCTGCACCTGCTGGGTGGTTCAAAGGTTTTCTGACCTTCCTGCTCTGGAAGCTTTTCAGAGCTGAGGCTACGCCTGGGCTGCGAAATCAGAGAGGCATAGAGGCCTTTCACACTGAAGGCGTGGGCCTGTTTCCCATGGAGAAAGTGTACGTCGCCCAACCCCCACCCCCACCCCACCCCAACCCACCCCACCCCACCCCAACCCACCCCCAGCTGGAGGCGTGCGGGTTGACACCATTTTGTCCTGCCCATGGAAAATACAAAGAGGCGTACACGATTTGGGCTGTCTGGTGAGAGAATTTTGAATCGGCGGCACCCTGAGTACCTTTCCCGAAGTTTGCTTCCTAGCTGGTTAAACTCGGCATTCAGAGGCGAGATGAGAACAAACTTGCTCCGCGTGTGGCGAAGTGCCTTGATGCGCTGTCCTAAATGTCTGTGCTTCTGGCCAGCGTCACGCAAGTACTTTGACACGAAGGATTCTCACTTTTACTCCAAGCTGTCCCTGTTGGCTGAAGCAGTCGGCGTGTCTGTATCGCAGCCTGGGAGGCCGGGCGTTGGGGGAGTCTGCCAAGTGACTGGCCTCCATTTATAGATAACTGAGAAACTGCGTCGAAGCTTTCGGGAGCCTCTTACAGTTAATGGTTGCAGTTGGGAATTGGAGACTGTGCTGGCAAACGTCAGCAGCTCCTCTCCCTCGGAGGGCTCTTGGTGTGCCGACTCCTAACAGCCAGCACGGTCCCCAGCTCGTGAACGGTCCCATTGCGAGCCAGTCTCGTCCGTGAAAGAGCCACGTGAGGCTGAGCTCCAACAGTCGGGCTCCACACCTGGAGCCTTTGGGACAGGGCAGTCCTGAGCCGATGTGCCCACCAGGGGACGCGACCAAAGTTTACGTACCACAGGAAAGCGCATCAAGGCCTCGTGTTCTGTCCATGAAATGAACGTGAGCTTGAAGGGTGATGCGTCAGCGTGCACCGTGAACAGCTCGCTGGTACGCCTGTCTTTGCCCCCTCTCACGGTCTAACGCACCCGGGCTCAGTTCTGTGCAGGAATGCTGAGTGGGAGCGCCAGCCTCGTTTCTGGACTCTAAAGCCTTCCACCCCCTAATGGCAGGTTGTGTGTGTCTCTCACGTGGGGGGAGGAATGAGGTCGCCCACAGAGGTTCTGCCATGAAAGATCTAAAGACGCACGCTGCTGAGGAGCTTGTTCCTCATGGAGCGTCCCCGAAGGCCAGAAGAATGCCGAAGGTCTCTTTCAAAGCTGCCGGACGCTCTGCCCTTCTAGGCCTGAGATACGGACCTTGTGACGGCACTGTAACCCCGCGAGATTCAGGAGACATCGCCAATGCGAGTGGCAATCCGGAAGGAAGAACCTTCAAGGCGGAGTGTCCTTTCCTGTACAAAACGGCGCCCAATGGCTGAGGCAGGGAGCATTTTACTTTACAGAACCGGCATCCTCGTATGCCTGTGGGTTACTCTAAAGAAACGACACTGTGAGCAACCTCTTGAAAAGGCCTTCGCACGTGACTTGGAGACAACAGCAGCGCAGTGGAGGCACAGACCATTATCCTAGAGAGCAGCACAGTGTCTCTAGCAGTGATCGCTTCCCGGAGGATACTTAAGCCACACCGAGATTCCAGCAGGGAGTTTTGCCTTATAGCAGTACAACTCACTCAAGAAAGAGGGATGAGTTGTAGGGCTAATCTACGTGCGCTCACGCTCTGTGTCCCAGAGAAGGTATCATGGAGCAGAATGCATCACTGACCGCTACCACGTGTTTGCAGCAAAGAAGCCCTGTGCCGTGGGTGTTCTCAGGCCGACAGTGAAGACCTAGGTGTGTGCTGCACCCGCGCTCAGTGGTTCACACGTTGCGTGACCCTGTGCCTTTGGGAGATGTTGAGAGCGGGTGGCACCTGCGTGCTGCGAGCGCAAGAGATGTAGAGTGTAGAGGCCTTTCACACTGGAGGAAGGGCTTGCGTCTCATGGAGAGAACGTGTACGTCGCCCGGGAGATGGAGGCGCGCTCTTGACACCATTTCCTCTGCCCGTTTAAAACACAAGTGTTTGTACTCGATCTAGGCTGCCTGGTGAAACGCTTGGCAGTCCGCATCACCCTGAGCACCTTTCCTGAAGTTTGATTCGTAGCTGGGTAAACTCGGGCTTCAGAGGCTTAGATGAGACCAAACGTGTTCAGCTTGTGGCGAAAGCCTTTGACCAGAGGCATATACGCTTGTGCTTGGGGCGAGGGCTAGGCAAGAACGTTTACACCCTGTGTTTTTATCTTTACCCTAAGCTGTCCCTTTTGGCTGCAGCAGGGGGAGAGAACCCGCGGAGAGAGAACAGCTGCAAAGTGGATGTACAGAACAGTCACCTCGATACCAGCCCCGGGGTCCCAAGCAACGATCCTTCCCCGGAGGGTACTTAACCCACCCCGAGATTCAAGCAGGGAGTTCGCCTTGCCCAACTCGCACAGGAGACTGGCATGAGATGTAGGGCTCATCTACTTGCGTTCACACTACGTGGCCCGGAGAAGTTCTCACGGAGCCGAATGCAGCACCCTTCCTCCACCACGTGTGTACACAAAGGAGCGCTGGGCAGTGGGTGTTCTCAAGGCCAAGAGAGAAGCCCTTGTTCTGTGCTGCACCTGCTGGGTGGTTCAAAGGTTTTCTGACCTTCCTGCTCTGGAAGCTTTTCAGAGCTGAGGCTACGCCTGGGCTGCGAAAGCAGAGAGGCGTAGAGGCCTTTCACACTGAAGGCGTGGGCCTGTTTCCCATGGAAAAAGTGTACGTCGCACAACCCCCACCCCCACCCCACCCCACCCCAACCCACCCCCAGCTGGAGGCGTGCGGGTTGACACCATTTTGTCCTGCCCATGGAAAATACAAAGAGGCGTACACGATTTGGGCTGTCTGGTGAGAGAATTTTGAATCGGTCGCACCCTGAGTACCTTTCCCGAAGTTTGCTTCCTAGCTGGTTAAACTCGGCATTCAGAGGCGAGATGAGAACAAACTTGCTCCGCGTGCGGCGAAGTGCCCTGATGCCCTGCCCTAAATGTTTGAGCTTCTGGCCAGTGTCACGCAAGTACTTTGACACGTAGGAGTCTCACTTTTACTCCAAGCTGTCCCTGTTGGCTGAAGCAGTCGGCGTGTCTGTATCGCAGCCTGGGAGGCCGGGCATTGGGGGAGTCTGCCAAGTGACTGGCCTCCATTTATAGCTAACTGAGAAACTGCGTCGAAGCTTTCGGGAGCCTCTTACAGGGAATGGTTGCAGTTCGGAATTGGAGACTGTGCTGGCAAACGTCAGCAGCTCCTCTCCATTGGAGGGCTCTTCGTGTGCCGACTCCTAACAGCCAGCACGGTCCCCAGGTCGTGAACGGTCCCATTGCGAGCCGGTCTCATCCGTGAAAGAGCCACGTGAGGCTGAGCTCCAACAGTCGGGTTCCACACCTGGAGACTTTAGGACAGTGAAGTCCTGAGCCGATGTGCCCACCAAGGGATTCGACCAAAGTTTACGTACCACAGGAAAGCGCATCAAGGCCTCGTGTTCTGTCCATGAAATGAACGTGAGCTTGAAGGGTGATGCGTCAGCGTGCACCGTGAACAGCTCGCTGGTACGCCTGTCTTTGCCCCCTCTCACGGTCTCACGCACCCGGGCTCAGTTCCGTGCAGGAATGCTGAGTGGGAGTGCCAGCCTCGCTTCTGGACTCTAAAGCCTTCCACCCCCTAATGGCAGGTTGTGTGTGTCTCTCACGTGGGGGGAGGAATGAGGTCGCCCACAGAGGTTCTGCCATGAAAGATCTAAAGACACACGCTGCTGAGGAGCTTGTTCCTCATGGAGCGTCCCCGAAGGCCAGAAGAATGCCGACGGTCTCTTTCAAAGCTGCCGGACGCTCTGCCGTTCTAGGCCTGAGATACGGACCTTGTGACGACACTGTAACCCCGCGAGATTCAGGAGACATCGCCAGTGCGAGTGGCAATCCGGAAGGAAGAACCTTCAAGACGGAGGCTCCTTTCCTGTACAAAACGGCGCCCAAGTGGCTGAGGCAGGGAGCATTTTCCTTCACAGAACCGGCATCCTCGTATGCCTGTGGGTTACTCTAAAGAAACGACACTGTGAGCAACCTCTTCGAAAAGGCCTTCGCAAGCGACTTGGAGACAACAGCAGCGCAGTGGAGGCACAGACCATTATCCTAGAGAGCAGCACAGTGTCTTTAGCAGCGATCGCTTCCCGGAGGATACTTAAGCCACACCGAGATTCCAGCAGGGAGTTTTGCCTTATAGCAGTACAACTCACTCAAGAAAGAGGGATGAGGTGTAGGGCTAATCTACGTGCGCTGACGCTCTGTGTCCCCAAGAAGGTTTCACAGAGCAGAATGCATCACCGACCGCTACCACGTGTGTGCACCAAAGAAGCCCTGTGCCGTGGGTGTTCTCAGGCCGACAGCGAAGACCGAGGTGTGTGCTGCACCCGCGCTCGGTGGTTCACACGTTGCGTGACACCTGTGCCTTTGGAAGATGTTCAGAGCGGGTGGCACCTGCATGCTGTGAGCGCAAGAGGTGTAGAGTGTAGAGGCGTTTCACACTGGAGGAAGGGCTTGCGTCTCATGGAGAGAACGTGTACGTTGCCCCGGAGATGGAGGCGCGCTCTTGACACCATTTCCTCTGCCCGTTTAAAACACAAGTGTTTGTACTCGATCTGGGCTGCCTGGTGAAACGCTTGGCAGTCCGCATCACCCTGAGGACCTTTCCTGAAATTTGATTCGTAGCTGGGTAAACTCGGACTTCAGAGGCTTAGATAAGACCAAACGTGTTCACGTTGTGGCGAAAGCCTTTGACCATAGGCATATACACTTGTGCTTGGGGCGAGGGCTAGGCAAGAACGTTTACACCCTGGGTTTTTATCTTTACCCTAAGCTCTCCCTTTTGGCTGCAGCAGGCGGAGAGAACCCGCGGAGAGAGAACAGCTGCGAAGTGGATGCACAGAACAGTCACCTCGACACCAGCCTCGTGGTCCTTAAGCAACGATCCTTCCCCGGAGGGTACTTAACCCACCCCAGGATTCAAGCAGGGAGTTCTCCTTGTCCAACTCGCACAGGAGACTGGCATGAGATGTAGGGCTCATCTACTTGCGTTCACAATACGTGGCCCGGTGAAGTTCTCACGGAGCCGAATGCAGCACCCTTCCTCCACCACGTGTGTACACAAAGGAGCGCTGGGCAGTGGGTGTTCTCAAGGCCAAGAGAGAAGCCCTTGTTCTGTGCTGCACCTGCTGGGTGGTTCAAAGGTTTTCTGACCTTCCTGCTCTGGAAGGTTTTCAGAGCTGAGGCTACGCCTGGGCTGCGAAAGCAGAGAGGCGTAGAGGCCTTTCACACTGAAGGCGTGGGCCTGTTTCCCATGGAGAAAGTGTACGTCGCCCAACCCCCACCCCCACCCCACCCCACCCCACCACACCCCTAGCTGGAGGCGTGTGGGTTGACACCATTTTGTCCTGCCCATGGAAAATACAACGAGGCGTACACGATTTGGGCAGTCTGGTGTAAGAATTTTGAATCGGCGGCACCCTGAGTACCTTTCCCGAAGTTTGCTTCCTAGCTGGTTAAACTCGGCATTCAGAGGCGAGATGAGAACAAAGTTGCTCCGCGTGCGGCGAAGTGCCTTGATGCCCTGCCCTAAATGTTTGAGCTTTTGGCCAGCGTCACGCAAGTACTTTGACACGTAGGAGTCTCACTTTTACTCCAAGCTGTCCCTGTTGGCTGAAGCAGTCGGCGTGTCTGTATCGCAGCCTGGGAGGCCGGGTGTCAGGGGAGTCTGCCAAGTGACTGGCCTCCATTTATAGCTAACTGAGAAACTGCGTCGAAGCTTTCGGGAGCCTCTTACAGGGAATGGTTGCAGTTCGGAATTGGAGACTGTGCTGGCAAGCGTCAGCAGCTCCTCTCCCTCGGAGGGCTCTTGGTGTGCCGACTCCTAACAGCCAGCACGGTCCCCAGCTCGTGAACGGTCCCATTGCGAGCCGGTCTCGTCCGTGAAAGAGCCACATAAGGCTGATCTCTAACAGTCGGGCTCCACACCTGGAGCCTTTGGGACAGGGCAGTCCTGAGCCGATGTGCCCACCAGGGGACGCGACCAAAGTTTACGTACCACAGGAAAGCGCATCAAGGCCTCGTGTTCTCTCCATGAAATGAACGTGAGCTTGAAGGGTGATGCGTCAGCGTGCACCGTGAACAGCTCGCTGGTACGCCTGTCTTTGCCCCCTCTCACGGTCTCACGCACCCGGGCTCAGTTCCGTGCAGGAATGCTGAGTGGGAGCGCCAGCCTCGCTTCTGGACTCTAAAGCCTTCCACCCCCTAATGGCAGGTTGTGTGTGTCTCTCACGTGGGGGGAGGAATGAGGTCGCCCACAGAGGTTCTGCCATGAAAGACCTAAAGACGCACGCTGCTGAGGAGCTTGTTCCTCATGGAGCGTCCCCGAAGGCCAGAAGAATGCCGAAGGTCTCTTTCAAAGCTGCCAGACGCTCTGCCGTTCTAGGCCTGAGATACGGACCTTGTGACGGCACTGTAACCCCGTGAGATTCAGGAGACATCGCCAGTGCGAGTGGCAATCCAGAAGGAAGAACCTTCAAGGCGGAGTGTCCTTTCCTGTACAAAATGGCGCCCAAGTGGCTGAGGCAGGGAGCATTTTCCTTCACAGAACCGGCATCCTCGTATGCCTGTGGGTTACTCTAAAGAAACGACACTGTGAGCAACCTCTTCGAAAAGGACTTCGCAAGCCACTTGGAGAAAACAGCAGCGCAGTGGAGGCACAGACCATTATCCTAGAGAGCAGCACAGTGTCTCTAGCAGCGATCGCTTCCCAGAGGATACTTAAGCCACACCGAGATTCCAGCAGGGAGTTTTGCCTTATAGCAGTACAACTCACTCAAGAAAGAGGGATGAGGTGTACGGCTAATCTACGTGGGCTCACGCTCTGTGTCCCCGAGAAGGTTTCACGGAGCAGAATGCATCACCGACCGCTACCACGTGTGTGCACCAAAGAAGCCCTGTGCCGTGGGTGTTCTCAGGCCGACAGCGAAGACCTAGGTGTGTGCTGCACCCGCGATCGGTGGTTCACACGTTGCGTGACCCTTTGCCTTTGGGAGATGTTCAGAGCGGGTGGCACCTGCGTGCTGCGAGCGCAAGAGGTGTAGAGTGTAGAGGCCTTTCACACTGGAGGAAGGGCTTGCGTCTCATGGAGAAAACGTGTACGTCGCCCGGGAGATGGAGGCGTGCTCTTGACACCATTTCCTCTGCCCGTTTAAAACACAAGTGTTTGTACTCGATCTGGGCTGCCTGGTGAAACGCTTGGCAGTCCGCATCACCCTGAGCACCTTTCCTGAAGTTTGATTCGTAGCTGGGTAAACTCGGGCTTCAGAGGCTTAGATGAGACCAAACGTGTTCAGCTTGTGGCGAAAACCTTTGACCAGAGGCATATACGCTTGTGCTTGGGGCGAAGGCTAGGCAAGAACGTTTACACACTGGGTTTTTATCTTTACCCTAAGCTGTCCCTTTTGGCTGCAGCAGGCGGAGAGAACCCGCGGAGAGAGAACAGCTGCGAAGTGGATGCACAGAACAGTCCCCTCAATACCAGCCCCGGTGTCCCAAGCAACGATCCTTCCCCGGAGGGTACTTAACCCACCCAGGGATTCAAGCAGGGAGTTCGCCTTGTCCAACTCGCACAGGAGACTGGCATGAGATGTAGGGCTCATCTACTTGCGTTCACACTACGTGGCCCGGAGAAGTTCTCACGGAGCCGAATCCAGCACCCTTCCTCCACCACGTGTGTACACAAATGAGCGCTGGGCAGTGGGTGTTCTCAAGGCCAAGAGAGAAGCCCTTGTTCTGTGCTGCACCTGCTGGGTGGTTCAAAGGTTTTCTGACCTTCCTGCTCTGGAAGCTTTTCAGAGCTGAGGCTACGCCTGGGCTGCGAAAGCAGAGAGGCGTAGAGGCCTTTCACACTGAAGGCGTGGGCCTGTTTCTAATGGAGAAAGTGTACTTCGCACAACCCCCACCCCACCCTACCCCACCCCACCCCACCCCACCCCAACCCACCCCCAGCTGGAGGCGTGCGGGTTGACACCATTTTGTCCTGCCCATGGAAAATACAAAGAGGCGTACACGATTTGGGCTGTCTGGTGAGAGAATTTTGAATCGGCAGCCCCCTGAGTACCTTTCCCGAAGTTTGCTTCCTAGCTGGTTAAACTCGGCATTCAGAGGCGAGATGAGAACAAACTTGCTCCGCGTGCGGCGAAGTGCCCTGATGCCCTGCCCTAAATGTTTGAGCTTCTGGCCAGCGTCACGCAAGTACTTTGACACGTAGGAGTCTCCCTTTTACTCCAAGCTGTCCCTGTTGGCTGAAGCAGTCGGCGTGTCTGTATCGCAGCCTGGGAGGCCGGGCGTTGGGGGAGTCTGCCAAGTGACTGGCCTCCATTTATAGCTAACTGAGAAACTGCGTCGAAGCTTTCGGGAGCCTCTTACAGGGAATGGTTGCATTTGGGAATTGGAGACTGTGCTGGGAAATGTCAGCAGCTCCTCTCCCTCGGAGGGCTCTTGGTGTGCCGACTCCTAACAGCCAGCACGGTCCCCAGCCTGTGAACTGTCCCATTGGGAGCCAGTCTCGTCCGTGAAAGAGCCACGTGAGGCTGAGCTCCAACAGTCGGGCTCCACACCTGGAGCCTTTGGGAGAGGGCAGTCCTGAGCCGATGTGCCCACCAGGGGACGCGACCAAAGTTTACGTACCACAGGAAAGCGCATCAAGGCCTCGTGTTCTGTCCATGAAATGAACGTGAGCTTGAAGGGTGATGCGTCAGCGTGCACCGTGAACAGCTCGCTGGTACGCCTGTCTTTGCCCCCTCTCATGGTCTCACGCACCCGGGCTCAGTTCCATGCAGGAATGCTGAGTGGGAGCGCCAGCCTCGCTTCTGGACTCTAAAGCCTTCCACCCCCTAATGGCAGGTTGTGTGTGTCTCTCACGTGGGGGGAGGAATGAGGTCGCCCACAGAGGTTCTGCCATGAAAGATCTAAAGACGCACGCTGCTGAGGAGCTTGTTCCTCATGGAGCGTCCCCAAAGGCCAGAAGAATGCCGACGGTCTCTTTCAAAGCTGCCGGACGCTCTGCCGTTCTAGGCCTGAGATACGGACCTTGTGACGGCACTGTAACCCCGCGAGATTCAGGAGACATCGCCAGTGCGAGTGGCAATCCGGAAGGAAGAACCTCCAAGGTGGAGTGTCCTTTCCTGTACAAAACGGCGCCCAAGTGGCTGAGGCAGGGAGCATTTTCCTTCACAGAACCGGCATCCTCGTATGCCTGTAGATTACACTGAAGAAACGACACTGTGAGCAACGTCTTCGAAAAGGCCTTCGCAAGCGACTTGGAGACAACAGCAGCGCAGTGGAGGCACAGACCATTATCCTAGAGAGCAGCACAGTGTCTCTAGCAGCGAACGCTTCCCGGAGGATACTTAAGCCACACCGAGATTCCAGCAGGGAGTTTTGCCTTATAGCAGTACAACTCACTCAAGAAAGAGGGATGAGGTGTAGGGCTAATCTACGTGCACTCACGCTCTGTGTCCCCGAGAAGGTTTCACGGAGCAGAATGCATCACCGACCGCTACCACGTGTGTGCACCAAAGAAGCCCTGTGCCGTGGGTGTTCTCAGGCCAACAGCGAAGACCTAGGTGTGTGCTGCACCCGCGCTCGGTGGTTCACACGTTGCGTGACCCTGTGCCTTTGGAAGATGTTCAGAGCGGGTGGCACCTGCGTGCTGCGAGCGCAAGAGGTGTAGAGTGTAGAGGCCTTTCACACTGGAGGAAGGGCTTGCGTCTCGTGGAGAGAACGTGTACGTCGCCCGGGAGATGGAGGCGCGCTCTTGACACCATTTCCTCTGCCCGTTTAAAACACAAGTGTTTGTACTCGATCTGGGCTGCCTGGTGAAACGCTTGGCAGTCCGCATCACCCTGAGCACCTTTCCTGAAGTTTGATTCGTAGCTGGGTAAACTCGGGCTTCAGAGGCTTAGATGAGACCAAACGTGTTCAGCTTGTGGCGAAAGCCTTTGACCAGAGGCATATACGCTTGTGCTTGGGGCTAGGGCTAGGCAAGAACGTTTACACCCTGGGTTTTTATCTTTACCCTAAGATGTCCCTTTTGGCTGCAGCAGGCGGAGAGAACCCGCAGGGAGAGAACAGCTGTGAAGTGGATGCACAGAACAGTCACCTCGATACCAGCCCCGGGGTCCCAAGCAACGATCCTTCCCCGGAGGGTACTTAACCCACCCCGGGATTCAAGCAGGGAGTTCGCCTTGTCCAACTCGCACAGGAGAGTGACATGAGATGTAGGGCTCATCTACGTGTGTTCACACTACGTGGCGCGGAGAAGTTCTCACGGAGCCGAATCCAGCACCCTTCCTCCACCACGTGTGTACACAAAGGAGCGCTGGGCAGTGGGTGTTCTCAAGGCCAAGAGAGAAGCCCTTGTTCTGTGCTGCACTTGCTGGGTGGTTCAAAGGTTTTCTGACCTTCCTGCTCTGGAAGCTTTTCAGAGCTGAGGCTACGCCTGGGCTGCGAAAGCAGAGAGGTGTAGAGGCCTTTCACACTGAAGGCGTGGGCCTGTTTCCCATGGAGAAAGGGTATGTCACCCAACCCCCACCCCCACCCAACCTCACCCCACCCCACCCCACCCCAACCCACCCCCAGCTGGAGGCGTGCGGATTGACACCATTTTGTCCTGCCCATGGAAAATACAAAGAGGTGTACATGATTTGGGCTGTCTGGTGAGACAATTTTGAATCGGCGGCACCCTGAGTACCTTTCCCGAAGATTGCTTCCTAGCTGGTTAAACTCGCCATTCAGAGGCGAGATGAGAACAAACTTGCTCCGCGTGCGGCGAAGTGCCCTGATGCCCTGCCCTAAATGTTTGAGCTTCTGGCCAGCGTCACGCAAGTACTTTGACACGTAGGAGTCTCCTTTTTAGTCCAAGCTGTCCCTGTTGGCTGAAGCAGTTGGCGTGTCTGTATCGCAGCCTGGGAGGCTGGGCATTGGGGGAGTCTGCCAAGTGACTGGCCTCCATTTATAGCTAACTGAGAAACTGCGTCGAAGCTTTCGGGAGCCTCTTACAGGGAATGGATGCAGTTGGGAATTGGAGACTGTGCTGGCAAACGTCAGCAGCTCCTCTCCCTCGGAGGGCTCTTGGTGTGCCGACTCCTAACAGCCAGCACGGTCCCCAGCTCGTGAACGGTCCCATTGCGAGCTGGTCTCGTCCGTGAAAGAGCCACGTGAGGCTGAGCTCCAACAGTCGGGCTCCACACCTGGCGCCTTTGGGACAGGGCAGTCCTGAGCCGATGTGCCCACCAGGGGACGTGACCAAAGTTTACGTACCACAGGAAAGTGCATCAAGACCTCGTTTTCTCTCCATGAAATGAACGTGAGCTTGAAGGGTGATGCGTCAGTGTGCACCGTGAACAGCTCGCTGGTACGCCTGTCTTTGCCCCCTCTCACGGTCTCACGCACCCGGGCTCAGTTCCGTGCAGGAATGCTGAGTGGGAGCACCAGCCTCGCTTCTGGACTCTAAAGCCTTCCACCACCTAATGGCAGGTTGTGTGTGTCTCTCACGTGGGGGGAGGAATGAGGTCGCCCACAGAGGTTCTGCCATGAAAGATCTAAAGACGCAAGCTGCTGAGGAGCTTGTTCCTCATGGAGCATCCCCGAAGGCCAGAAGAATGCCGACGGTCTCTTTCAAAGCTGCCGGATGCTCTGCCATTCTAGGCCTGAGATACGGACCTTGTGACGGCACTGTAAACCCCCGAGATTCAGGAGACATCGCAAGTGCGAGTGGCAATCCGGAAGGAAGAACCTCCAAGGCGGAGTGTCCTTTCCTGTACCAAACGGCGCCCAAGTGGCTGAGGCAGGGAGCATTTTCTTTCACAGAACCGGCATCCTCGTATGCCTGTGGGTTACTCTAAAGAAAGACACTGTGAGCAACCTCTTCGAAATGGCCTTCGCAAGTGACTTGGAGACAACAGCAGCGCAGTGGAGGCACAGACCATTATCCTAGAGAGCAGCACAGTGTCTCTAGCAGCGATCGCTTCATGGAGGATACTTAAGCCACACCGAGATTCCAGCAGGGAGTTTTGCCTTATAGCAGTACAACTCACTCAAGAAAGAGGGATGAGGTGTAGGGCTAATCTACGTGCACTCACGCTCTGTGTCCCCGAGAAGGTTTCACGGAGCAGAATGCATCACCGACCGCTACCACGTGTGTGCACCAAAGAAGCCCTGTGCCATGGGTGTTCTCAGGCCGACAGCGAAGACCTAGGTGTGTGCTGCACCCGCGCTCGGTGGTTCACACGTTGCGTGACCCCTGTGCCTTTGGAAGATGTTCAGAGCGGGTGGCACCTGCGTCCTGCGAGCGCAAGAGGTGTAGAGTGTAGAGGCCTTTCACACTGGAGGAAGGGCTTCCGTCTCGTGGAGAGAACGTGTACGTCACCCGGGAGATGGAGGCGCGCTCTTGACACCATTTCCTCTGCCCGTTTAAAACACAAGTGTTTGTACTCGATCTGGGCTGCCTGGTGAAACGCTTGGCAGTCCGCATCACCCTGAGCACCTTTCCTGAAGTTTGATTCGTAGCTGGGTAAACTCGGGCTTCAGAGGCTTAGATGAGACCAAACGTGTTCAGCTTGTGGCAAAAGCCTTTGACCTGAGGCATATACGCCTGTGCTTGGGGCGAGGGTTAGGCAAGAACGTTTACACCCTGGGTTTTTATCTTTACCCTAAGCTGTCCCTTTTGGCTGCAGCAGGCGGAGAGAACCCGCGGAGAGAGAACAGCTGCAAAGTGGATGCACAGAACAGTCACCTCGATACCAGCCCCGGGGTCCCAAGCAACGATCCTTCCCCGGAGGGTACTTAACCCACCCCAGGATTCAAGCAGGGAGTTCGCCTTGTCCAACTCGCACAGGAGACTGGCATGAGATGTAGGGCTCATCTACTTGCATTCACACTACATGGACCGGAGAAGTTCTCACGGAGCCGAATCCAGCACCCTTCCTCCACAACGTGTGTACACAAAGGAGCGCTGGGCAGTGGGTGTTCTCAAGGCCAAGAGAGAAGCCCTTGTTCTGTGCTGCACCTGCTGGGTGGTTCAAAGGTTTTCTGACCTTCCTGCTCTGGAAGCTTTTCAGAGCTGAGGCTACGCCTGGGCTGCAAAAGCAGAGAGGCGTAGAGGTCTTTCACACTGAAGGCGTGGGCCTGTTTCCCATGGAGAAAGGGTATGTCACCCAACCCCCACCCCCACCCAACCTCACCCCACCCCACCCCACCCCACTCCAACCCACCCCCAGCTGGAGGCGTGCGGGTTGACACCATTTTGTCCTGCCCATGGAAAATACAAAGAGGCGTACACGATTTGGGCTGTCTGGTGAGAGAATTTTGAATCGGCGGCACCCTGAGTACCTTTCCCAAAGTTTGCTTCCTAGTTGGTTAAACTCGGCATTCAGAGGCGAGATGAGAACAAACTTGCTCCGCGTGTGGCGAAGTGCCCTGATGCCCTGCCCTAAATGTTTGAGCTTCTGGCCAGCGTCACGCAAGTACTTTGACAAGTAGGAGTCTCCCTTTTACTCCAAGCTGTCCCTGTTGGCTGAAGCAGTCGGCGTGTCTGTATCGCAGCCTGGGAGGCCGGGCGTTGGGGGAGTCTGCCAAGTGACTGGCCTCCATTTATAGCTAACTGAGAAACTGCGTCGAAGCTTTTGGGAGCCTCTTACAGGGAATGGTTGCAGTTGGGAATTGGAGACTGTGCTGGCAAACGTCAGCAGCTCCTCTCCCTCGGAGGGCTCTTGGTGTGCCGACTCCTAACAGCCAGCACGGTCCCCAGCTCGTGAACGGTCCCATTGCGAGCCGGTCTCGTCCGTGAAAGAGCCACGTGAGGCTGAGCTCCAACAGTCGGGCTTCACACCTGGCGCCTTTGGGACAGGGCAGTCCTGAGCCGATGTGCCCACCAGGGGACGTGACCAAAGTTTACGTACCACAGGAAAGTGCATCAAGACCTCGTTTTCTCTCCATGAAATGAACGTGAGCTTGAAGGGTGATGCGTCAGTGTGCACTGTGAACAGCTCGCTGGTACGCCTGTCTTTGCCCCCTCTCACGGTCTCACGCACCCGGGCTCAGTTCCGTGCAGGAATGCTGAGTGGGAGCGCCAGCCTCGCTTCTGGACTCTAAAGCCTTCCACCCCCTAATGGCAGGTTGTGTGTGTCTCTCACGTGGGGGGAGGAATGAGGTCGCCCACAGAGGTTCTGCCATGAAAGATCTAAAGACGCACGCTGCTGAGGAGCTTGTTCCTCATGGAGCGTCCCCGAAGGCCAGAAGAATGCCGACGGTCTCTTTCAAAGCTGCCGGACGCTCTGCCGTTCTAGGCCTGAGATACGGACCTTGTGACGGCACTGTAACCCCGCGAGATTCAGGAGACATCGCCAGTGCGAGTGGCAATCCGGAAGGAAGAACCTCCAAGGCGGAGTGTCCTTTCCTGTACAAAACGGCGCCCAAGTGGCTGAGGCAGGGAGCATTTTCCTTCACAGAACCGGCATCCTCGTATGCCTGTAGATTACACTGAAGAAACGACACTGTGAGCAACCTCTTCGAAAAGGCCTTCGCAAGCGACTTGGAGACAACAGCAGCGCAGTGGAGGCACAGACCATTATCCTAGAGAGCAGCACAATGTCTCTAGCAGCGAACGCTTCCCGGAGGATACTTAAGCCACACCGAGATTCCAGCAGGGAGTTTTGCCTTATAGCAGTACAACTCACTCAAGAAAGAGGGATGAGGTGTAGGGCTAATCTACGTGCACTCACGCTCTGTGTCCCCGAGAAGGTTTCACGGAGCAGAATGCATCACCGACCGCTACCACGTGTGTGCACCAAAGAAGCCCTGTGCCGTGGGTGTTCTCAGGCCAACAGCGAAGACCTAGGTGTGTGCTGCACCCGCGCTCGGTGGTTCACACGTTGCGTGACCCTGTGCCTTTGGAAGATGTTCAGAGCGGGTGGCACCTGCGTGCTGCGAGCGCAAGAGGTGTAGAGTGTAGAGGCCTTTCACACTGGAGGAAGGGCTTGCGTCTCGTGGAGAGAACGTGTACGTCGCCCGGGAGATGGAGGCGCGCTCTTGACACCATTTCCTCTGCCCGTTTAAAACACAAGTGTTTGTACTCGATCTGGGCTGCCTGGTGAAACGCTTGGCAGTCCGCATCACCCTGAGCACCTTTCCTGAAGTTTGATTCGTAGCTGGGTAAACTCGGGCTTCAGAGGCTTAGATGAGACCAAACGTGTTCAGCTTGTGGCGAAAGCCTTTGACCAGAGGCATATACGCTTGTGCTTGGGGCTAGGGCTAGGCAAGAACGTTTACACCCTGGGTTTTTATCTTTACCCTAAGATGTCCCTTTTGGCTGCAGCAGGCGGAGAGAACCCGCAGGGAGAGAACAGCTGTGAAGTGGATGCACAGAACAGTCACCTCGATACCAGCCCCGGGGTCCCAAGCAACGATCCTTCCCCGGAGGGTACTTAACCCACCCCGGGATTCAAGCAGGGAGTTCGCCTTGTCCAACTCGCACAGGAGACTGACATGAGATGTAGGGCTCATCTACGTGCGTTCACACTACGTGGCGCGGAGAAGTTCTCACGGAGCCGAATCCAGCACCCTTCCTCCACCACGTGTGTACACAAAGGAGCGCTGGGCAGTGGGTGTTCTCAAGGCCAAGAGAGAAGCCCTTGTTCTGTGCTGCACTTGCTGGGTGGTTCAAAGGTTTTCTGACCTTCCTGCTCTGGAAGCTTTTCAGAGCTGAGGCTACGCCTGGGCTGCGAAAGCAGAGAGGTGTAGAGGCCTTTCACACTGAAGGCGTGGGCCTGTTTCCCATGGAGAAAGGGTATGTCACCCAACCCCCACCCCCACCCAACCTCACCGCACCCCACCCCACCCCAACCCACCCCCAGCTGGAGGCGTGCGGATTGACACCATTTTGTCCTGCCCATGGAAAATACAAAGAGGTGTACATGATTTGGGCTGTCTGGTGAGACAATTTTGAATCGGCGGCACCCTGAGTACCTTTCCCGAAGATTGCTTCCTAGCTGGTTAAACTCGCCATTCAGAGGCGAGATGAGAACAAACTTGCTCCGCGTGCGGCGAAGTGCCCTGATGCCCTGCCCTAAATGTTTGAGCTTCTGGCCAGCGTCACGCAAGTACTTTGACACGTAGGAGTCTCCTTTTTAGTCCAAGCTGTCCCTGTTGGCTGAAGCAGTCGGCGTGTCTGTATCGCAGCCTGGGAGGCCGGGCATTGGGGGAGTCTGCCAAGTGACTGGCCTCCATTTATAGCTAACTGAGAAACTGCGTCGAAGCTTTCGGGAGCCTCTTACAGGGAATGGTTGCAGTTGGGAATTGGAGACTGTGCTGGCAAACGTCAGCAGCTCCTCTCCCTCGGAGGGCTCTTGGTGTGCCGACTCCTAACAGCCAGCACGGTCCCCAGCTCGTGAACGGTCCCATTGCGAGCTGGTCTCGTCCGTGAAAGAGCCACGTGAGGCTGAGCTCCAACAGTCGGGCTCCACACCTGGCGCCTTTGGGACAGGGCAGTCCTGAGCCGATGTGCCCACCAGGGGACGTGACCAAAGTTTACGTACCACAGGAAAGTGCATCAAGACCTCGTTTTCTCTCCATGAAATGAACGTGAGCTTGAAGGGTGATGCGTCAGTGTGCACCGTGAACAGCTCGCTGGTACGCCTGTCTTTGCCCCCTCTCACGGTCTCACGCACCCGGGCTCAGTTCCGTGCAGGAATGCTGAGTGGGAGCACCAGCCTCGCTTCTGGACTCTAAAGCCTTCCACCACCTAATGGCAGGTTGTGTGTGTCTCTCACGTGGGGGGAGGAATGAGGTCGCCCACAGAGGTTCTGCCATGAAAGATCTAAAGACGCAAGCTGCTGAGGAGCTTGTTCCTCATGGAGCATCCCCGAAGGCCAGAAGAATGCCGACGGTCTCTTTCAAAGCTGCCGGATGCTCTGCCATTCTAGGCCTGAGATACGGACCTTGTGACGGCACTGTAAACCCCCGAGATTCAGGAGACATCGCAAGTGCGAGTGGCAATCCGGAAGGAAGAACCTCCAAGGCGGAGTGTCCTTTCCTGTACCAAACGGCGCCCAAGTGGCTGAGGCAGGGAGCATTTTCTTTCACAGAACCGGCATCCTCGTATGCCTGTGGGTTACTCTAAAGAAAGACACTGTGAGCAACCTCTTCGAAATGGCCTTCGCAAGCGACTTGGAGACAACAGCAGCGCAGTGGAGGCACAGACCATTATCCTAGAGAGCAGCACAGTGTCTCTAGCAGCGATCGCTTCATGGAGGATACTTAAGCCACACCGAGATTCCAGCAGGGAGTTTTGCCTTATAGCAGTACAACTCACTCAAGAAAGAGGGATGAGGTGTAGGGCTAATCTACGTGCACTCACGCTCTGTGTCCCCGAGAAGGTTTCACGGAGCAGAATGCATCACCGACCGCTACCACGTGTGTGCACCAAAGAAGCCCTGTGCCATGGGTGTTCTCAGGCCGACAGCGAAGACCTAGGTGTGTGCTGCACCCGCGCTCGGTGGTTCACACGTTGCGTGACCCCTGTGCCTTTGGAAGATGTTCAGAGCGGGTGGCACCTGCGTCCTGCGAGCGCAAGAGGTGTAGAGTGTAGAGGCCTTTCACACTGGAGGAAGGGCTTCCGTCTCGTGGAGAGAACGTGTACGTCACCCGGGAGATGGAGGCGCGCTCTTGACACCATTTCCTCTGCCCGTTTAAAACACAAGTGTTTGTACTCGATCTGGGCTGCCTGGTGAAACGCTTGGCAGTCCGCATCACCCTGAGCACCTTTCCTGAAGTTTGATTCGTAGCTGGGTAAACTCGGGCTTCAGAGGCTTAGATGAGACCAAACGTGTTCAGCTTGTGGCAAAAGCCTTTGACCTGAGGCATATACGCCTGTGCTTGGGGCGAGGGTTAGGCAAGAACGTTTACACCCTGGGTTTTTATCTTTACCCTAAGCTGTCCCTTTTGGCTGCAGCAGGCGGAGAGAACCCGCGGAGAGAGAACAGCTGCAAAGTGGATGCACAGAACAGTCACCTCGATACCAGCCCCGGGGTCCCAAGCAACGATCCTTCCCCGGAGGGTACTTAACCCACCCCAGGATTCAAGCAGGGAGTTCGCCTTGTCCAACTCGCACAGGAGACTGGCATGAGATGTAGGGCTCATCTACTTGCATTCACACTACATGGACCGGAGAAGTTCTCACGGAGCCGAATCCAGCACCCTTCCTCCACCACGTGTGTACACAAAGGAGCGCTGGGCAGTGGGTGTTCTCAAGGCCAAGAGAGAAGCCCTTGTTCTGTGCTGCACCTGCTGGGTGGTTCAAAGGTTTTCTGACCTTCCTGCTCTGGAAGCTTTTCAGAGCTGAGGCTACGCCTGGGCTGCAAAAGCAGAGAGGCGTAGAGGTCTTTCACACTGAAGGCGTGGGCCTGTTTCCCATGGAGAAAGGGTATGTCACCCAACCCCCACCCCCACCCAACCTCACCCCACCCCACCCCACCCCACTCCAACCCACCCCCAGCTGGAGGCGTGCGGGTTGACACCATTTTGTCCTGCCCATGGAAAATACAAAGAGGCGTACACGATTTGGGCTGTCTGGTGAGAGAATTTTGAATCGGCGGCACCCTGAGTACCTTTCCCAAAGTTTGCTTCCTAGTTGGTTAAACTCGGCATTCAGAGGCGAGATGAGAACAAACTTGCTCCGCGTGTGGCGAAGTGCCCTGATGCCCTGCCCTAAATGTTTGAGCTTCTGGCCAGCGTCACGCAAGTACTTTGACAAGTAGGAGTCTCCCTTTTACTCCAAGCTGTCCCTGTTGGCTGAAGCAGTCGGCGTGTCTGTATCGCAGCCTGGGAGGCCGGGCGTTGGGGGAGTCTGCCAAGTGACTGGCCTCCATTTATAGCTAACTGAGAAACTGCGTCGAAGCTTTTGGGAGCCTCTTACAGGGAATGGTTGCAGTTGGGAATTGGAGACTGTGCTGGCAAACGTCAGCAGCTCCTCTCCCTCGGAGGGCTCTTGGTGTGCCGACTCCTAACAGCCAGCACGGTCCCCAGCTCGTGAACGGTCCCATTGCGAGCCGGTCTCGTCCGTGAAAGAGCCACGTGAGGCTGAGCTCCAACAGTCGGGCTTCACACCTGGCGCCTTTGGGACAGGGCAGTCCTGAGCCGATGTGCCCACCAGGGGACGTGACCAAAGTTTACGTACCACAGGAAAGTGCATCAAGACCTCGTTTTCTCTCCATGAAATGAACGTGAGCTTGAAGGGTGATGCGTCAGTGTGCACCGTGAACAGCTCGCTGGTACGCCTGTCTTTGCCCCCTCTCACGGTCTCACGCACCCGGGCTCAGTTCCGTGCAGGAATGCTGAGTGGGAGCACCAGCCTCGCTTCTGGACTCTAAAGCCTTCCACCACCTAATGGCAGGTTGTGTGTGTCTCTCACGTGGGGGGAGGAATGAGGTCGCCCACAGAGGTTCTGCCATGAAAGATCTAAAGACGCAAGCTGCTGAGGAGCTTGTTCCTCATGGAGCATCCCCGAAGGCCAGAAGAATGCCGACGGTCTCTTTCAAAGCTGCCGGATGCTCTGCCATTCTAGGCCTGAGATACGGACCTTGTGACAGCACTGTAAACCCCCGAGATTCAGGAGACATCGCAAGTGCGAGTGGCAATCCGGAAGGAAGAACCTCCAAGGCGGAGTGTCCTTTCCTGTACCAAACGGCGCCCAAGTGGCTGAGGCAGGGAGCATTTTCTTTCACAGAACCGGCATCCTCGTATGCCTGTGGGTTACTCTAAAGAAAGACACTGTGAGCAACCTCTTCGAAATGGCCTTCGCAAGCGACTTGGAGACAACAGCAGCGCAGTGGAGGCACAGACCATTATCCTAGAGAGCAGCACAGTGTCTCTAGCAGCGATCGCTTCATGGAGGATACTTAAGCCACACCGAGATTCCAGCAGGGAGTTTTGCCTTATAGCAGTACAACTCACTCAAGAAAGAGGGATGAGGTGTAGGGCTAATCTACGTGCACTCACGCTCTGTGTCCCCGAGAAGGTTTCACGGAGCAGAATGCATCACCGACCGCTACCACGTGTGTGCACCAAAGAAGCCCTGTGCCATGGGTGTTCTCAGGCCGACAGCGAAGACCTAGGTGTGTGCTGCACCCGCGCTCGGTGGTTCACACGTTGCGTGACCCCTGTGCCTTTGGAAGATGTTCAGAGCGGGTGGCACCTGCGTCCTGCGAGCGCAAGAGGTGTAGAGTGTAGAGGCCTTTCACACTGGAGGAAGGGCTTCCGTCTCGTGGAGAGAACGTGTACGTCACCCGGGAGATGGAGGCGCGCTCTTGACACCATTTCCTCTGCCCGTTTAAAACACAAGTGTTTGTACTCGATCTGGGCTGCCTGGTGAAACGCTTGGCAGTCCGCATCACCCTGAGCACCTTTCCTGAAGTTTGATTCGTAGCTGGGTAAACTCGGGCTTCAGAGGCTTAGATGAGCCCAAACGTGTTCAGCTTGTGGCAAAAGCCTTTGACCTGAGGCATATACGCCTGTGCTTGGGGCGAGGGTTAGGCAAGAACGTTTACACCCTGGGTTTTTATCTTTACCCTAAGCTGTCCCTTTTGGCTGCAGCAGGCGGAGAGAACCCGCGGAGAGAGAACAGCTGCAAAGTGGATGCACAGAACAGTCACCTCGATACCAGCCCCGGGGTCCCAAGCAACGATCCTTCCCCGGAGGGTACTTAACCCACCCCAGGATTCAAGCAGGGAGTTCGCCTTGTCCAACTCGCACAGGAGACTGGCATGAGATGTAGGGCTCATCTACTTGCATTCACACTACATGGACCGGAGAAGTTCTCACGGAGCCGAATCCAGCACCCTTCCTCCACCACGTGTGTACACAAAGGAGCGCTGGGCAGTGGGTGTTCTCAAGGCCAAGAGAGAAGCCCTTGTTCTGTGCTGCACCTGCTGGGTGGTTCAAAGGTTTTCTGACCTTCCTGCTCTGGAAGCTTTTCAGAGCTGAGGCTACGCCTGGGCTGCAAAAGCAGAGAGGCGTAGAGGTCTTTCACACTGAAGGCGTGGGCCTGTTTCGCATGGAGAAAGGGTATGTCACCCAACCCCCACCCCCACCCAACCTCACCCCACCCCACCCCACCCCACTCCAACCCACCCCCAGCTGGAGGCGTGCGGGTTGACACCATTTTGTCCTGCCCATGGAAAATACAAAGAGGCGTACACGATTTGGGCTGTCTGGTGAGAGAATTTTGAATCGGCGGCACCCTGAGTACCTTTCCCAAAGTTTGCTTCCTAGTTGGTTAAACTCGGCATTCAGAGGCGAGATGAGAACAAACTTGCTCCGCGTGTGGCGAAGTGCCCTGATGCCCTGCCCTAAATGTTTGAGCTTCTGGCCAGCGTCACGCAAGTACTTTGACAAGTAGGAGTCTCCCTTTTACTCCAAGCTGTCCCTGTTGGCTGAAGCAGTCGGCGTGTCTGTATCGCAGCCTGGGAGGCCGGGCGTTGGGGGAGTCTGCCAAGTGACTGGCCTCCATTTATAGCTAACTGAGAAACTGCGTCGAAGCTTTCGGGAGCCTCTTACAGGGAATGGTTGCAGTTGGGAATTGGAGACTGTGCTGGCAAACGTCAGCAGCTCCTCTCCCTCGGAGGGCTCTTGGTGTGCCGACTCCTAACAGCCAGCACGGTCCCCAGCTCGTGAACGGTCCCATTGCGAGCCGGTCTCGTCCGTGAAAGAGCCACGTGAGGCTGAGCTCCAACAGTCGGGCTCCACACCTGGCGCCTTTGGGACAGGGCAGTCCTGAGCCGATGTGCCCACCAGGGGACGTGACCAAAGTTTACGTACCACAGGAAAGTGCATCAAGACCTCGTTTTCTCTCCATGAAATGAACGTGAGCTTGAAGGGTGATGCGTCAGTGTGCACCGTGAACAGCTCGCTGGTACGCCTGTCTTTGCCCCCTCTCACGGTCTCACGCACCCGGGCTCAGTTCCGTGCAGGAATGCTGAGTGGGAGCACCAGCCTCGCTTCTGGACTCTAAAGCCTTCCACCACCTAATGGCAGGTTGTGTGTGTCTCTCACGTGGGGGGAGGAATGAGGTCGCCCACAGAGGTTCTGCCATGAAAGATCTAAAGACGCAAGCTGCTGAGGAGCTTGTTCCTCATGGAGCATCCCCGAAGGCCAGAAGAATGCCGACGGTCTCTTTCAAAGCTGCCGGATGCTCTGCCATTCTAGGCCTGAGATACGGACCTTGTGACGGCACTGTAAACCCCCGAGATTCAGGAGACATCGCAAGTGCGAGTGGCAATCCGGAAGGAAGAACCTCCAAGGCGGAGTGTCCTTTCCTGTACCAAACGGCGCCCAAGTGGCTGAGGCAGGGAGCATTTTCTTTCACAGAACCGGCATCCTCGTATGCCTGTGGGTTACTCTAAAGAAAGACACTGTGAGCAACCTCTTCGAAATGGCCTTCGCAAGCGACTTGGAGACAACAGCAGCGCAGTGGAGGCACAGACCATTATCCTAGAGAGCAGCACAGTGTCTCTAGCAGCGATCGCTTCATGGAGGATACTTAAGCCACACCGAGATTCCAGCAGGGAGTTTTGCCTTATAGCAGTACAACTCACTCAAGAAAGAGGGATGAGGTGTAGGGCTAATCTACGTGCACTCACGCTCTGTGTCCCCGAGAAGGTTTCACGGAGCAGAATGCATCACCGACCGCTACCACGTGTGTGCACCAAAGAAGCCCTGTGCCATGGGTGTTCTCAGGCCGACAGCGAAGACCTAGGTGTGTGCTGCACCCGCGCTCGGTGGTTCACACGTTGCGTGACCCCTGTGCCTTTGGAAGATGTTCAGAGCGGGTGGCACCTGCGTCCTGCGAGCGCAAGAGGTGTAGAGTGTAGAGGCCTTTCACACTGGAGGAAGGGCTTCCGTCTCGTGGAGAGAACGTGTACGTCACCCGGGAGATGGAGGCACGCTCTTGACACCATTTCCTCTGCCCGTTTAAAACACAAGTGTTTGTACTCGATCTGGGCTGCCTGGTGAAACGCTTGGCAGTCCGCATCACCCTGAGCACCTTTCCTGAAGTTTGATTCGTAGCTGGGTAAACTCGGGCTTCAGAGGCTTAGATGAGACCAAACGTGTTCAGCTTGTGGCAAAAGCCTTTGACCTGAGGCATATACGCCTGTGCTTGGGGCGAGGGTTAGGCAAGAACGTTTACACCCTGGGTTTTTATCTTTACCCTAAGCTGTCCCTTTTGGCTGCAGCAGGCGGAGAGAACCCGCGGAGAGAGAACAGCTGCAAAGTGGATGCACAGAACAGTCACCTCGATACCAGCCCCGGGGTCCCAAGCAACGATCCTTCCCCGGAGGGTACTTAACCCACCCCAGGATTCAAGCAGGGAGTTCGCCTTGTCCAACTCGCACAGGAGACTGGCATGAGATGTAGGGCTCATCTACTTGCATTCACACTACATGGACCGGAGAAGTTCTCACGGAGCCGAATCCAGCACCCTTCCTCCACCACGTGTGTACACAAAGGAGCGCTGGGCAGTGGGTGTTCTCAAGGCCAAGAGAGAAGCCCTTGTTCTGTGCTGCACCTGCTGGGTGGTTCAAAGGTTTTCTGACCTTCCTGCTCTGGAAGCTTTTCAGAGCTGAGGCTACGCCTGGGCTGCAAAAGCAGAGAGGCGTAGAGGTCTTTCACACTGAAGGCGTGGGCCTGTTTCCCATGGAGAAAGGGTATGTCACCCAACCCCCACCCCCACCCAACCTCACCCCACCCCACCCCACCCCACTCCAACCCACCCCCAGCTGGAGGCGTGCGGGTTGACACCATTTTGTCCTGCCCATGGAAAATACAAAGAGGCGTACACGATTTGGGCTGTCTGGTGAGAGAATTTTGAATCGGCGGCACCCTGAGTACCTTTCCCAAAGTTTGCTTCCTAGATGGTTAAACTCGGCATTCAGAGGCGAGATGAGAACAAACTTGCTCCGCGTGTGGCGAAGTGCCCTGATGCCCTGCCCTAAATGTTTGAGCTTCTGGCCAGCGTCACGCAAGTACTTTGACAAGTAGGAGTCTCCCTTTTACTCCAAGCTGTCCCTGTTGGCTGAAGCAGTCGGCGTGTCTGTATCGCAGCCTGGGAGGCCGGGCGTTGGGGGAGTCTGCCAAGTGACTGGCCTCCATTTATAGCTAACTGAGAAACTGCGTCGAAGCTTTCGGGAGCCTCTTACAGGGAATGGTTGCAGTTGGGAATTGGAGACTGTGCTGGCAAACGTCAGCAGCTCCTCTCCCTCGGAGGGCTCTTGGTGTGCCGACTCCTAACAGCCAGCACGGTCCCCAGCTCGTGAACGGTCCCATTGCGAGCCGGTCTCGTCCGTGAAAGAGCCACGTGAGGCTGAGCTCCAACAGTCGGGCTCCACACCTGGCGCCTTTGGGACAGGGCAGTCCTGAGCCGATGTGCCCACCAGGGGACGTGACCAAAGTTTACGTACCACAGGAAAGTGCATCAAGACCTCGTTTTCTCTCCATGAAATGAACGTGAGCTTGAAGGGTGATGCGTCAGTGTGCACCGTGAACAGCTCGCTGGTACGCCTGTCTTTGCCCCCTCTCACGGTCTCACGCACCCGGGCTCAGTTCCGTGCAGGAATGCTGAGTGGGAGCACCAGCCTCGCTTCTGGACTCTAAAGCCTTCCACCACCTAATGGCAGGTTGTGTGTGTCTCTCACGTGGGGGGAGGAATGAGGTCGCCCACAGAGGTTCTGCCATGAAAGATCTAAAGACGCAAGCTGCTGAGGAGCTTGTTCCTCATGGAGCATCCCCGAAGGCCAGAAGAATGCCGACGGTCTCTTTCAAAGCTGCCGGATGCTCTGCCATTCTAGGCCTGAGATACGGACCTTGTGACGGCACTGTAAACCCCCGAGATTCAGGAGACATCGCAAGTGCGAGTGGCAATCCGGAAGGAAGAACCTCCAAGGAGGAGTGTCCTTTCCTGTACCAAACGGCGCCCAAGTGGCTGAGGCAGGGAGCATTTTCTTTCACAGAACCGGCATCCTCGTATGCCTGTGGGTTACTCTAAAGAAAGACACTGTGAGCAACCTCTTCGAAATGGCCTTCGCAAGCGACTTGGAGACAACAGCAGCGCAGTGGAGGCACAGACCATTATCCTAGAGAGCAGCACAGTGTCTCTAGCAGCGATCGCTTCATGGAGGATACTTAAGCCACACCGAGATTCCAGCAGGGAGTTTTGCCTTATAGCAGTACAACTCACTCAAGAAAGAGGGATGAGGTGTAGGGCTAATCTACGTGCACTCACGCTCTGTGTCCCCGAGAAGGTTTCACGGAGCAGAATGCATCACCGACCGCTACCACGTGTGTGCACCAAAGAAGCCCTGTGCCATGGGTGTTCTCAGGCCGACAGCGAAGACCTAGGTGTGTGCTGCACCCGCGCTCGGTGGTTCACACGTTGCGTGACCCCTGTGCCTTTGGAAGATGTTCAGAGCGGGTGGCACCTGCGTCCTGCGAGCGCAAGAGGTGTAGAGTGTAGAGGCCTTTCACACTGGAGGAAGGGCTTCCGTCTCGTGGAGAGAACGTGTACGTCACCCGGGAGATGGAGGCGCGCTCTTGACACCATTTCCTCTGCCCGTTTAAAACACAAGTGTTTGTACTCGATCTGGGCTGCCTGGTGAAACGCTTGGCAGTCCGCATCACCCTGAGCACCTTTCCTGAAGTTTGATTCGTAGCTGGGTAAACTCGGGCTTCAGAGGCTTAGATGAGCCCAAACGTGTTCAGCTTGTGGCAAAAGCCTTTGACCTGAGGCATATACGCCTGTGCTTGGGGCGAGGGTTAGGCAAGAACGTTTACACCCTGGGTTTTTATCTTTACCCTAAGCTGTCCCTTTTGGCTGCAGCAGGCGGAGAGAACCCGCGGAGAGAGAACAGCTGCAAAGTGGATGCACAGAACAGTCACCTCGATACCAGCCCCGGGGTCCCAAGCAACGATCCTTCCCCGGAGGGTACTTAACCCACCCCAGGATTCAAGCAGGGAGTTCGCCTTGTCCAACTCGCACAGGAGACTGGCATGAGATGTAGGGCTCATCTACTTGCATTCACACTACATGGACCGGAGAAGTTCTCACGGAGCCGAATCCAGCACCCTTCCTCCACCACGTGTGTACACAAAGGAGCGCTGGGCAGTGGGTGTTCTCAAGGCCAAGAGAGAAGCCCTTGTTCTGTGCTGCACCTGCTGGGTGGTTCAAAGGTTTTCTGACCTTCCTGCTCTGGAAGATTTTCAGAGCTGAGGCTACGCCTGGGCTGCGAAAGCAGAGAGGCGTAGAGGCCTTTCACACTGAAGGCGTGGGCCTGTTTCCCATGGAGAAAGTGTACATCGCCCAACCCCCACCCCCACCCCACCCTCCCCACCCCACCCCACCCCAACCCAACCGCAGCTGGAGGCGTGTGGGTTGACACCATTTTGTCCTGCCCATGGAAAATACAAAGAGGCGTACATGATTTGGGCTGTCTGGTGAGAGAATTTTGAATCGGCGGCACCCTGAGTACCTTTCCCGAAGTTTGCTTCCTAGCTGGTTAAACTCGGCATTCAGAGGCGAGATGAGAACAAACTTGCTCCGCGTGCGGCGAAGTGCCCTGATGCCCTGCCCTAAATGTTTGAGCTTCTGGCCAGCGTCACGCAAGTACTTTGACAAGTAGGAGTCTCCCTTTTACTCCAAGCTGTCCCTGTTGGCTGAAGCAGTCGGCGTGTCTGTATCGCAGCCTGGGAGGCCGGGCGTTGGGGGAGTCTGCCAAGTGACTGGCCTCCATTTATAGCTAACTGAGAAACTGCGTCGAAGCTTTCGGGAGCCTCTTACAGGGAATGGTTGCAGTTGGGAATTGGAGACTGTGCTGGCAAACGTCAGCAGCTCCTCTCCCTCGGAGGGCTCTTGGTGTGCCGACTCCTAACAGCCAGCACGGTCCCCAGCTCGTGAACGGTCCCATTGCGAGCCGGTCTCGTCCGTGAAAGAGCCACGTGAGGCTGAGCTCCAACAGTCGGGCTCCACACCTGGCGCCTTTGGGACAGGGCAGTCCTGAGCCGATGTGCCCACCAGGGGACGTGACCAAAGTTTACGTACCACAGGAAAGTGCATCAAGACCTCGTTTTCTCTCCATGAAATGAACGTGAGCTTGAAGGGTGATGCGTCAGTGTGCACCGTGAACAGCTCGCTGGTACGCCTGTCTTTGCCCCCTCTCACGGTCTCACGCACCCGGGCTCAGTTCCGTGCAGGAATGCTGAGTGGGAGCACCAGCCTCGCTTCTGGACTCTAAAGCCTTCCACCACCTAATGGCAGGTTGTGTGTGTCTCTCACGTGGGGGGAGGAATGAGGTCGCCCACAGAGGTTCTGCCATGAAAGATCTAAAGACGCAAGCTGCTGAGGAGCTTGTTCCTCATGGAGCATCCCCGAAGGCCAGAAGAATGCCGACGGTCTCTTTCAAAGCTGCCGGATGCTCTGCCATTCTAGGCCTGAGATACGGACCTTGTGACGGCACTGTAAACCCCCGAGATTCAGGAGACATCGCAAGTGCGAGTGGCAATCCGGAAGGAAGAACCTCCAAGGCGGAGTGTCCTTTCCTGTACCAAACGGCGCCCAAGTGGCTGAGGCAGGGAGCATTTTCTTTCACAGAACCGGCATCCTCGTATGCCTGTGGGTTACTCTAAAGAAAGACACTGTGAGCAACCTCTTCGAAAAGGCCTTCGCAAGCGACTTGGAGACAACAGCAGCGCAGTGGAGGCACAGACCATTATCCTAGAGAGCAGCACAGTGTCTCTAGCAGCGATCGCTTCATGGAGGATACTTAAGCCACACCGAGATTCCAGCAGGGAGTTTTGCCTTATAGCAGTACAACTCACTCAAGAAAGAGGGATGAGGTGTAGGGCTAATCTACGTGCACTCACGCTCTGTGTCCCCGAGAAGGTTTCACGGAGCAGAATGCATCACCGACCGCTACCACGTGTGTGCACCAAAGAAGCCCTGTGCCATGGGTGTTCTCAGGCCGACAGCGAAGACCTAGGTGTGTGCTGCACCCGCGCTCGGTGGTTCACACGTTGCGTGACCCCTGTGCCTTTGGAAGATGTTCAGAGCGGGTGGCACCTGCGTCCTGCGAGCGCAAGAGGTGTAGAGTGTAGAGGCCTTTCACACTGGAGGAAGGGCTTCCGTCTCGTGGAGAGAACGTGTACGTCACCCGGGAGATGGAGGCACGCTCTTGACACCATTTCCTCTGCCCGTTTAAAACACAAGTGTTTGTACTCGATCTGGGCTGCCTGGTGAAACGCTTGGCAGTCCGCATCACCCTGAGCACCTTTCCTGAAGTTTGATTCGTAGCTGGGTAAACTCGGGCTTCAGAGGCTTAGATGAGACCAAACGTGTTCAGCTTGTGGCAAAAGCCTTTGACCTGAGGCATATACGCCTGTGCTTGGGGCGAGGGTTAGGCAAGAACGTTTACACCCTGGGTTTTTATCTTTACCCTAAGCTGTCCCTTTTGGCTGCAGCAGGCGGAGAGAACCCGCGGAGAGAGAACAGCTGCAAAGTGGATGCACAGAACAGTCACCTCGATACCAGCCCCGGGGTCCCAAGCAACGATCCTTCCCCGGAGGGTACTTAACCCACCCCAGGATTCAAGCAGGGAGTTCGCCTTGTCCAACTCGCACAGGAGACTGGCATGAGATGTAGGGCTCATCTACTTGCATTCACACTACATGGACCGGAGAAGTTCTCACGGAGCCGAATCCAGCACCCTTCCTCCACCACGTGTGTACACAAAGGAGCGCTGGGCAGTGGGTGTTCTCAAGGCCAAGAGAGAAGCCCTTGTTCTGTGCTGCACCTGCTGGGTGGTTCAAAGGTTTTCTGACCTTCCTGCTCTGGAAGCTTTTCAGAGCTGAGGCTACGCCTGGGCTGCAAAAGCAGAGAGGCGTAGAGGTCTTTCACACTGAAGGCGTGGGCCTGTTTCCCATGGAGAAAGGGTATGTCACCCAACCCCCACCCCCACCCAACCTCACCCCACCCCACCCCACCCCACTCCAACCCACCCCCAGCTGGAGGCGTGCGGGTTGACACCATTTTGTCCTGCCCATGGAAAATACAAAGAGGCGTACACGATTTGGGCTGTCTGGTGAGAGAATTTTGAATCGGCGGCACCCTGAGTACCTTTCCCAAAGTTTGCTTCCTAGTTGGTTAAACTCGGCATTCAGAGGCGAGATGAGAACAAACTTGCTCCGCGTGTGGCGAAGTGCCCTGATGCCCTGCCCTAAATGTTTGAGCTTCTGGCCAGCGTCACGCAAGTACTTTGACAAGTAGGAGTCTCCCTTTTACTCCAAGCTGTCCCTGTTGGCTGAAGCAGTCGGCGTGTCTGTATCGCAGCCTGGGAGGCCGGGCGTTGGGGGAGTCTGCCAAGTGACTGGCCTCCATTTATAGCTAACTGAGAAACTGCGTCGAAGCTTTTGGGAGCCTCTTACAGGGAATGGTTGCAGTTGGGAATTGGAGACTGTGCTGGCAAACGTCAGCAGCTCCTCTCCCTCGGAGGGCTCTTGGTGTGCCGACTCCTAACAGCCAGCACGGTCCCCAGCTCGTGAACGGTCCCATTGCGAGCCGGTCTCGTCCGTGAAAGAGCCACGTGAGGCTGAGCTCCAACAGTCGGGCTTCACACCTGGCGCCTTTGGGACAGGGCAGTCCTGAGCCGATGTGCCCACCAGGGGACGTGACCAAAGTTTACGTACCACAGGAAAGTGCATCAAGACCTCGTTTTCTCTCCATGAAATGAACGTGAGCTTGAAGGGTGATGCGTCAGTGTGCACCGTGAACAGCTCGCTGGTACGCCTGTCTTTGCCCCCTCTCACGGTCTCACGCACCCGGGCTCAGTTCCGTGCAGGAATGCTGAGTGGGAGCACCAGCCTCGCTTCTGGACTCTAAAGCCTTCCACCACCTAATGGCAGGTTGTGTGTGTCTCTCACGTGGGGGGAGGAATGAGGTCGCCCACAGAGGTTCTGCCATGAAAGATCTAAAGACGCAAGCTGCTGAGGAGCTTGTTCCTCATGGAGCATCCCCGAAGGCCAGAAGAATGCCGACGGTCTCTTTCAAAGCTGCCGGATGCTCTGCCATTCTAGGCCTGAGATACGGACCTTGTGACAGCACTGTAAACCCCCGAGATTCAGGAGACATCGCAAGTGCGAGTGGCAATCCGGAAGGAAGAACCTCCAAGGCGGAGTGTCCTTTCCTGTACCAAACGGCGCCCAAGTGGCTGAGGCAGGGAGCATTTTCTTTCACAGAACCGGCATCCTCGTATGCCTGTGGGTTACTCTAAAGAAAGACACTGTGAGCAACCTCTTCGAAATGGCCTTCGCAAGCGACTTGGAGACAACAGCAGCGCAGTGGAGGCACAGACCATTATCCTAGAGAGCAGCACAGTGTCTCTAGCAGCGATCGCTTCATGGAGGATACTTAAGCCACACCGAGATTCCAGCAGGGAGTTTTGCCTTATAGCAGTACAACTCACTCAAGAAAGAGGGATGAGGTGTAGGGCTAATCTACGTGCACTCACGCTCTGTGTCCCCGAGAAGGTTTCACGGAGCAGAATGCATCACCGACCGCTACCACGTGTGTGCACCAAAGAAGCCCTGTGCCATGGGTGTTCTCAGGCCGACAGCGAAGACCTAGGTGTGTGCTGCACCCGCGCTCGGTGGTTCACACGTTGCGTGACCCCTGTGCCTTTGGAAGATGTTCAGAGCGGGTGGCACCTGCGTCCTGCGAGCGCAAGAGGTGTAGAGTGTAGAGGCCTTTCACACTGGAGGAAGGGCTTCCGTCTCGTGGAGAGAACGTGTACGTCACCCGGGAGATGGAGGCGCGCTCTTGACACCATTTCCTCTGCCCGTTTAAAACACAAGTGTTTGTACTCGATCTGGGCTGCCTGGTGAAACGCTTGGCAGTCCGCATCACCCTGAGCACCTTTCCTGAAGTTTGATTCGTAGCTGGGTAAACTCGGGCTTCAGAGGCTTAGATGAGCCCAAACGTGTTCAGCTTGTGGCAAAAGCCTTTGACCTGAGGCATATACGCCTGTGCTTGGGGCGAGGGTTAGGCAAGAACGTTTACACCCTGGGTTTTTATCTTTACCCTAAGCTGTCCCTTTTGGCTGCAGCAGGCGGAGAGAACCCGCGGAGAGAGAACAGCTGCAAAGTGGATGCACAGAACAGTCACCTCGATACCAGCCCCGGGGTCCCAAGCAACGATCCTTCCCCGGAGGGTACTTAACCCACCCCAGGATTCAAGCAGGGAGTTCGCCTTGTCCAACTCGCACAGGAGACTGGCATGAGATGTAGGGCTCATCTACTTGCATTCACACTACATGGACCGGAGAAGTTCTCACGGAGCCGAATCCAGCACCCTTCCTCCACCACGTGTGTACACAAAGGAGCGCTGGGCAGTGGGTGTTCTCAAGGCCAAGAGAGAAGCCCTTGTTCTGTGCTGCACCTGCTGGGTGGTTCAAAGGTTTTCTGACCTTCCTGCTCTGGAAGCTTTTCAGAGCTGAGGCTACGCCTGGGCTGCAAAAGCAGAGAGGCGTAGAGGTCTTTCACACTGAAGGCGTGGGCCTGTTTCGCATGGAGAAAGGGTATGTCACCCAACCCCCACCCCCACCCAACCTCACCCCACCCCACCCCACCCCACTCCAACCCACCCCCAGCTGGAGGCGTGCGGGTTGACACCATTTTGTCCTGCCCATGGAAAATACAAAGAGGCGTACACGATTTGGGCTGTCTGGTGAGAGAATTTTGAATCGGCGGCACCCTGAGTACCTTTCCCAAAGTTTGCTTCCTAGTTGGTTAAACTCGGCATTCAGAGGCGAGATGAGAACAAACTTGCTCCGCGTGTGGCGAAGTGCCCTGATGCCCTGCCCTAAATGTTTGAGCTTCTGGCCAGCGTCACGCAAGTACTTTGACAAGTAGGAGTCTCCCTTTTACTCCAAGCTGTCCCTGTTGGCTGAAGCAGTCGGCGTGTCTGTATCGCAGCCTGGGAGGCCGGGCGTTGGGGGAGTCTGCCAAGTGACTGGCCTCCATTTATAGCTAACTGAGAAACTGCGTCGAAGCTTTCGGGAGCCTCTTACAGGGAATGGTTGCAGTTGGGAATTGGAGACTGTGCTGGCAAACGTCAGCAGCTCCTCTCCCTCGGAGGGCTCTTGGTGTGCCGACTCCTAACAGCCAGCACGGTCCCCAGCTCGTGAACGGTCCCATTGCGAGCCGGTCTCGTCCGTGAAAGAGCCACGTGAGGCTGAGCTCCAACAGTCGGGCTCCACACCTGGCGCCTTTGGGACAGGGCAGTCCTGAGCCGATGTGCCCACCAGGGGACGTGACCAAAGTTTACGTACCACAGGAAAGTGCATCAAGACCTCGTTTTCTCTCCATGAAATGAACGTGAGCTTGAAGGGTGATGCGTCAGTGTGCACCGTGAACAGCTCGCTGGTACGCCTGTCTTTGCCCCCTCTCACGGTCTCACGCACCCGGGCTCAGTTCCGTGCAGGAATGCTGAGTGGGAGCACCAGCCTCGCTTCTGGACTCTAAAGCCTTCCACCACCTAATGGCAGGTTGTGTGTGTCTCTCACGTGGGGGGAGGAATGAGGTCGCCCACAGAGGTTCTGCCATGAAAGATCTAAAGACGCAAGCTGCTGAGGAGCTTGTTCCTCATGGAGCATCCCCGAAGGCCAGAAGAATGCCGACGGTCTCTTTCAAAGCTGCCGGATGCTCTGCCATTCTAGGCCTGAGATACGGACCTTGTGACGGCACTGTAAACCCCCGAGATTCAGGAGACATCGCAAGTGCGAGTGGCAATCCGGAAGGAAGAACCTCCAAGGCGGAGTGTCCTTTCCTGTACCAAACGGCGCCCAAGTGGCTGAGGCAGGGAGCATTTTCTTTCACAGAACCGGCATCCTCGTATGCCTGTGGGTTACTCTAAAGAAAGACACTGTGAGCAACCTCTTCGAAATGGCCTTCGCAAGCGACTTGGAGACAACAGCAGCGCAGTGGAGGCACAGACCATTATCCTAGAGAGCAGCACAGTGTCTCTAGCAGCGATCGCTTCATGGAGGATACTTAAGCCACACCGAGATTCCAGCAGGGAGTTTTGCCTTATAGCAGTACAACTCACTCAAGAAAGAGGGATGAGGTGTAGGGCTAATCTACGTGCACTCACGCTCTGTGTCCCCGAGAAGGTTTCACGGAGCAGAATGCATCACCGACCGCTACCACGTGTGTGCACCAAAGAAGCCCTGTGCCATGGGTGTTCTCAGGCCGACAGCGAAGACCTAGGTGTGTGCTGCACCCGCGCTCGGTGGTTCACACGTTGCGTGACCCCTGTGCCTTTGGAAGATGTTCAGAGCGGGTGGCACCTGCGTCCTGCGAGCGCAAGAGGTGTAGAGTGTAGAGGCCTTTCACACTGGAGGAAGGGCTTCCGTCTCGTGGAGAGAACGTGTACGTCACCCGGGAGATGGAGGCACGCTCTTGACACCATTTCCTCTGCCCGTTTAAAACACAAGTGTTTGTACTCGATCTGGGCTGCCTGGTGAAACGCTTGGCAGTCCGCATCACCCTGAGCACCTTTCCTGAAGTTTGATTCGTAGCTGGGTAAACTCGGGCTTCAGAGGCTTAGATGAGACCAAACGTGTTCAGCTTGTGGCAAAAGCCTTTGACCTGAGGCATATACGCCTGTGCTTGGGGCGAGGGTTAGGCAAGAACGTTTACACCCTGGGTTTTTATCTTTACCCTAAGCTGTCCCTTTTGGCTGCAGCAGGCGGAGAGAACCCGCGGAGAGAGAACAGCTGCAAAGTGGATGCACAGAACAGTCACCTCGATACCAGCCCCGGGGTCCCAAGCAACGATCCTTCCCCGGAGGGTACTTAACCCACCCCAGGATTCAAGCAGGGAGTTCGCCTTGTCCAACTCGCACAGGAGACTGGCATGAGATGTAGGGCTCATCTACTTGCATTCACACTACATGGACCGGAGAAGTTCTCACGGAGCCGAATCCAGCACCCTTCCTCCACCACGTGTGTACACAAAGGAGCGCTGGGCAGTGGGTGTTCTCAAGGCCAAGAGAGAAGCCCTTGTTCTGTGCTGCACCTGCTGGGTGGTTCAAAGGTTTTCTGACCTTCCTGCTCTGGAAGCTTTTCAGAGCTGAGGCTACGCCTGGGCTGCAAAAGCAGAGAGGCGTAGAGGTCTTTCACACTGAAGGCGTGGGCCTGTTTCCCATGGAGAAAGGGTATGTCACCCAACCCCCACCCCCACCCAACCTCACCCCACCCCACCCCACCCCACTCCAACCCACCCCCAGCTGGAGGCGTGCGGGTTGACACCATTTTGTCCTGCCCATGGAAAATACAAAGAGGCGTACACGATTTGGGCTGTCTGGTGAGAGAATTTTGAATCGGCGGCACCCTGAGTACCTTTCCCAAAGTTTGCTTCCTAGATGGTTAAACTCGGCATTCAGAGGCGAGATGAGAACAAACTTGCTCCGCGTGTGGCGAAGTGCCCTGATGCCCTGCCCTAAATGTTTGAGCTTCTGGCCAGCGTCACGCAAGTACTTTGACAAGTAGGAGTCTCCCTTTTACTCCAAGCTGTCCCTGTTGGCTGAAGCAGTCGGCGTGTCTGTATCGCAGCCTGGGAGGCCGGGCGTTGGGGGAGTCTGCCAAGTGACTGGCCTCCATTTATAGCTAACTGAGAAACTGCGTCGAAGCTTTCGGGAGCCTCTTACAGGGAATGGTTGCAGTTGGGAATTGGAGACTGTGCTGGCAAACGTCAGCAGCTCCTCTCCCTCGGAGGGCTCTTGGTGTGCCGACTCCTAACAGCCAGCACGGTCCCCAGCTCGTGAACGGTCCCATTGCGAGCCGGTCTCGTCCGTGAAAGAGCCACGTGAGGCTGAGCTCCAACAGTCGGGCTCCACACCTGGCGCCTTTGGGACAGGGCAGTCCTGAGCCGATGTGCCCACCAGGGGACGTGACCAAAGTTTACGTACCACAGGAAAGTGCATCAAGACCTCGTTTTCTCTCCATGAAATGAACGTGAGCTTGAAGGGTGATGCGTCAGTGTGCACCGTGAACAGCTCGCTGGTACGCCTGTCTTTGCCCCCTCTCACGGTCTCACGCACCCGGGCTCAGTTCCGTGCAGGAATGCTGAGTGGGAGCACCAGCCTCGCTTCTGGACTCTAAAGCCTTCCACCACCTAATGGCAGGTTGTGTGTGTCTCTCACGTGGGGGGAGGAATGAGGTCGCCCACAGAGGTTCTGCCATGAAAGATCTAAAGACGCAAGCTGCTGAGGAGCTTGTTCCTCATGGAGCATCCCCGAAGGCCAGAAGAATGCCGACGGTCTCTTTCAAAGCTGCCGGATGCTCTGCCATTCTAGGCCTGAGATACGGACCTTGTGACGGCACTGTAAACCCCCGAGATTCAGGAGACATCGCAAGTGCGAGTGGCAATCCGGAAGGAAGAACCTCCAAGGAGGAGTGTCCTTTCCTGTACCAAACGGCGCCCAAGTGGCTGAGGCAGGGAGCATTTTCTTTCACAGAACCGGCATCCTCGTATGCCTGTGGGTTACTCTAAAGAAAGACACTGTGAGCAACCTCTTCGAAATGGCCTTCGCAAGCGACTTGGAGACAACAGCAGCGCAGTGGAGGCACAGACCATTATCCTAGAGAGCAGCACAGTGTCTCTAGCAGCGATCGCTTCATGGAGGATACTTAAGCCACACCGAGATTCCAGCAGGGAGTTTTGCCTTATAGCAGTACAACTCACTCAAGAAAGAGGGATGAGGTGTAGGGCTAATCTACGTGCACTCACGCTCTGTGTCCCCGAGAAGGTTTCACGGAGCAGAATGCATCACCGACCGCTACCACGTGTGTGCACCAAAGAAGCCCTGTGCCATGGGTGTTCTCAGGCCGACAGCGAAGACCTAGGTGTGTGCTGCACCCGCGCTCGGTGGTTCACACGTTGCGTGACCCCTGTGCCTTTGGAAGATGTTCAGAGCGGGTGGCACCTGCGTCCTGCGAGCGCAAGAGGTGTAGAGTGTAGAGGCCTTTCACACTGGAGGAAGGGCTTCCGTCTCGTGGAGAGAACGTGTACGTCACCCGGGAGATGGAGGCGCGCTCTTGACACCATTTCCTCTGCCCGTTTAAAACACAAGTGTTTGTACTCGATCTGGGCTGCCTGGTGAAACGCTTGGCAGTCCGCATCACCCTGAGCACCTTTCCTGAAGTTTGATTCGTAGCTGGGTAAACTCGGGCTTCAGAGGCTTAGATGAGCCCAAACGTGTTCAGCTTGTGGCAAAAGCCTTTGACCTGAGGCATATACGCCTGTGCTTGGGGCGAGGGTTAGGCAAGAACGTTTACACCCTGGGTTTTTATCTTTACCCTAAGCTGTCCCTTTTGGCTGCAGCAGGCGGAGAGAACCCGCGGAGAGAGAACAGCTGCAAAGTGGATGCACAGAACAGTCACCTCGATACCAGCCCCGGGGTCCCAAGCAACGATCCTTCCCCGGAGGGTACTTAACCCACCCCAGGATTCAAGCAGGGAGTTCGCCTTGTCCAACTCGCACAGGAGACTGGCATGAGATGTAGGGCTCATCTACTTGCATTCACACTACATGGACCGGAGAAGTTCTCACGGAGCCGAATCCAGCACCCTTCCTCCACCACGTGTGTACACAAAGGAGCGCTGGGCAGTGGGTGTTCTCAAGGCCAAGAGAGAAGCCCTTGTTCTGTGCTGCACCTGCTGGGTGGTTCAAAGGTTTTCTGACCTTCCTGCTCTGGAAGATTTTCAGAGCTGAGGCTACGCCTGGGCTGCGAAAGCAGAGAGGCGTAGAGGCCTTTCACACTGAAGGCGTGGGCCTGTTTCCCATGGAGAAAGTGTACATCGCCCAACCCCCACCCCCACCCCACCCTCCCCACCCCACCCCACCCCAACCCAACCGCAGCTGGAGGCGTGTGGGTTGACACCATTTTGTCCTGCCCATGGAAAATACAAAGAGGCGTACATGATTTGGGCTGTCTGGTGAGAGAATTTTGAATCGGCGGCACCCTGAGTACCTTTCCCGAAGTTTGCTTCCTAGCTGGTTAAACTCGGCATTCAGAGGCGAGATGAGAACAAACTTGCTCCGCGTGCGGCGAAGTGCCCTGATGCCCTGCCCTAAATGTTTGAGCTTCTGGCCAGCGTCACGCAAGTACTTTGACAAGTAGGAGTCTCCCTTTTACTCCAAGCTGTCCCTGTTGGCTGAAGCAGTCGGCGTGTCTGTATCGCAGCCTGGGAGGCCGGGCGTTGGGGGAGTCTGCCAAGTGACTGGCCTCCATTTATAGCTAACTGAGAAACTGCGTCGAAGCTTTCGGGAGCCTCTTACAGGGAATGGTTGCAGTTGGGAATTGGAGACTGTGCTGGCAAACGTCAGCAGCTCCTCTCCCTCGGAGGGCTCTTGGTGTGCCGACTCCTAACAGCCAGCACGGTCCCCAGCTCGTGAACGGTCCCATTGCGAGCCGGTCTCGTCCGTGAAAGAGCCACGTGAGGCTGAGCTCCAACAGTCGGGCTCCACACCTGGCGCCTTTGGGACAGGGCAGTCCTGAGCCGATGTGCCCACCAGGGGACGTGACCAAAGTTTACGTACCACAGGAAAGTGCATCAAGACCTCGTTTTCTCTCCATGAAATGAACGTGAGCTTGAAGGGTGATGCGTCAGTGTGCACCGTGAACAGCTCGCTGGTACGCCTGTCTTTGCCCCCTCTCACGGTCTCACGCACCCGGGCTCAGTTCCGTGCAGGAATGCTGAGTGGGAGCACCAGCCTCGCTTCTGGACTCTAAAGCCTTCCACCACCTAATGGCAGGTTGTGTGTGTCTCTCACGTGGGGGGAGGAATGAGGTCGCCCACAGAGGTTCTGCCATGAAAGATCTAAAGACGCAAGCTGCTGAGGAGCTTGTTCCTCATGGAGCATCCCCGAAGGCCAGAAGAATGCCGACGGTCTCTTTCAAAGCTGCCGGATGCTCTGCCATTCTAGGCCTGAGATACGGACCTTGTGACGGCACTGTAAACCCCCGAGATTCAGGAGACATCGCAAGTGCGAGTGGCAATTCGGAAGGAAGAACCTCCAAGGCGGAGTGTCCTTTCCTGTACCAAACGGCGCCCAAGTGGCTGAGGCAGGGAGCATTTTCTTTCACAGAACCGGCATCCTCGTATGCCTGTGGGTTACTCTAAAGAAAGACACTGTGAGCAACCTCTTCGAAATGGCCTTCGCAAGCGACTTGGAGACAACAGCAGCGCAGTGGAGGCACAGACCATTATCCTAGAGAGCAGCACAGTGTCTCTAGCAGCGATCGCTTCATGGAGGATACTTAAGCCACACCGAGATTCCAGCAGGGAGTTTTGCCTTATAGCAGTACAACTCACTCAAGAAAGAGGGATGAGGTGTAGGGCTAATCTACGTGCACTCACGCTCTGTGTCCCCGAGAAGGTTTCACGGAGCAGAATGCATCACCGACCGCTACCACGTGTGTGCACCAAAGAAGCCCTGTGCCATGGGTGTTCTCAGGCCGACAGCGAAGACCTAGGTGTGTGCTGCACCCGCGCTCGGTGGTTCACACGTTGCGTGACCCCTGTGCCTTTGGAAGATGTTCAGAGCGGGTGGCACCTGCGTCCTGCGAGCGCAAGAGGTGTAGAGTGTAGAGGCCTTTCACACTGGAGGAAGGGCTTCCGTCTCGTGGAGAGAACGTGTACGTCACCCGGGAGATGGAGGCACGCTCTTGACACCATTTCCTCTGCCCGTTTAAAACACAAGTGTTTGTACTCGATCTGGGCTGCCTGGTGAAACGCTTGGCAGTCCGCATCACCCTGAGCACCTTTCCTGAAGTTTGATTCGTAGCTGGGTAAACTCGGGCTTCAGAGGCTTAGATGAGACCAAACGTGTTCAGCTTGTGGCAAAAGCCTTTGACCTGAGGCATATACGCCTGTGCTTGGGGCGAGGGTTAGGCAAGAACGTTTACACCCTGGGTTTTTATCTTTACCCTAAGCTGTCCCTTTTGGCTGCAGCAGGCGGAGAGAACCCGCGGAGAGAGAACAGCTGCAAAGTGGATGCACAGAACAGTCACCTCGATACCAGCCCCGGGGTCCCAAGCAACGATCCTTCCCCGGAGGGTACTTAACCCACCCCAGGATTCAAGCAGGGAGTTCGCCTTGTCCAACTCGCACAGGAGACTGGCATGAGATGTAGGGCTCATCTACTTGCATTCACACTACATGGACCGGAGAAGTTCTCACGGAGCCGAATCCAGCACCCTTCCTCCACCACGTGTGTACACAAAGGAGCGCTGGGCAGTGGGTGTTCTCAAGGCCAAGAGAGAAGCCCTTGTTCTGTGCTGCACCTGCTGGGTGGTTCAAAGGTTTTCTGACCTTCCTGCTCTGGAAGCTTTTCAGAGCTGAGGCTACGTCTGGGCTGCAAAAGCAGAGAGGCGTAGAGGTCTTTCACACTGAAGGCGTGGGCCTGTTTCCCATGGAGAAAGGGTATGTCACCCAACCCCCACCCCCACCCAACCTCACCCCACCCCACCCCACCCCACTCCAACCCACCCCCAGCTGGAGGCGTGCGGGTTGACACCATTTTGTCCTGCCCATGGAAAATACAAAGAGGCGTACACGATTTGGGCTGTCTGGTGAGAGAATTTTGAATCGGCGGCACCCTGAGTACCTTTCCCAAAGTTTGCTTCCTAGATGGTTAAACTCGGCATTCAGAGGCGAGATGAGAACAAACTTGCTCCGCGTGTGGCGAAGTGCCCTGATGCCCTGCCCTAAATGTTTGAGCTTCTGGCCAGCGTCACGCAAGTACTTTGACAAGTAGGAGTCTCCCTTTTACTCCAAGCTGTCCCTGTTGGCTGAAGCAGTCGGCGTGTCTGTATCGCAGCCTGGGAGGCCGGGCGTTGGGGGAGTCTGCCAAGTGACTGGCCTCCATTTATAGCTAACTGAGAAACTGCGTCGAAGCTTTCGGGAGCCTCTTACAGGGAATGGTTGCAGTTGGGAATTGGAGACTGTGCTGGCAAACGTCAGCAGCTCCTCTCCCTCGGAGGGCTCTTGGTGTGCCGACTCCTAACAGCCAGCACGGTCCCCAGCTCGTGAACGGTCCCATTGCGAGCCGGTCTCGTCCGTGAAAGAGCCACGTGAGGCTGAGCTCCAACAGTCGGGCTCCACACCTGGCGCCTTTGGGACAGGGCAGTCCTGAGCCGATGTGCCCACCAGGGGACGTGACCAAAGTTTACGTACCACAGGAAAGTGCATCAAGACCTCGTTTTCTCTCCATGAAATGAACGTGAGCTTGAAGGGTGATGCGTCAGTGTGCACCGTGAACAGCTCGCTGGTACGCCTGTCTTTGCCCCCTCTCACGGTCTCACGCACCCGGGCTCAGTTCCGTGCAGGAATGCTGAGTGGGAGCACCAGCCTCGCTTCTGGACTCTAAAGCCTTCCACCACCTAATGGCAGGTTGTGTGTGTCTCTCACGTGGGGGGAGGAATGAGGTCGCCCACAGAGGTTCTGCCATGAAAGATCTAAAGACGCAAGCTGCTGAGGAGCTTGTTCCTCATGGAGCATCCCCGAAGGCCAGAAGAATGCCGACGGTCTCTTTCAAAGCTGCCGGATGCTCTGCCATTCTAGGCCTGAGATACGGACCTTGTGACGGCACTGTAAACCCCCGAGATTCAGGAGACATCGCAAGTGCGAGTGGCAATCCGGAAGGAAGAACCTCCAAGGAGGAGTGTCCTTTCCTGTACCAAACGGCGCCCAAGTGGCTGAGGCAGGGAGCATTTTCTTTCACAGAACCGGCATCCTCGTATGCCTGTGGGTTACTCTAAAGAAAGACACTGTGAGCAACCTCTTCGAAATGGCCTTCGCAAGCGACTTGGAGACAACAGCAGCGCAGTGGAGGCACAGACCATTATCCTAGAGAGCAGCACAGTGTCTCTAGCAGCGATCGCTTCATGGAGGATACTTAAGCCACACCGAGATTCCAGCAGGGAGTTTTGCCTTATAGCAGTACAACTCACTCAAGAAAGAGGGATGAGGTGTAGGGCTAATCTACGTGCACTCACGCTCTGTGTCCCCGAGAAGGTTTCACGGAGCAGAATGCATCACCGACCGCTACCACGTGTGTGCACCAAAGAAGCCCTGTGCCATGGGTGTTCTCAGGCCGACAGCGAAGACCTAGGTGTGTGCTGCACCCGCGCTCGGTGGTTCACACGTTGCGTGACCCCTGTGCCTTTGGAAGATGTTCAGAGCGGGTGGCACCTGCGTCCTGCGAGCGCAAGAGGTGTAGAGTGTAGAGGCCTTTCACACTGGAGGAAGGGCTTCCGTCTCGTGGAGAGAACGTGTACGTCACCCGGGAGATGGAGGCGCGCTCTTGACACCATTTCCTCTGCCCGTTTAAAACACAAGTGTTTGTACTCGATCTGGGCTGCCTGGTGAAACGCTTGGCAGTCCGCATCACCCTGAGCACCTTTCCTGAAGTTTGATTCGTAGCTGGGTAAACTCGGGCTTCAGAGGCTTAGATGAGCTCAAACGTGTTCAGCTTGTGGCAAAAGCCTTTGACCTGAGGCATATACGCCTGTGCTTGGGGCGAGGGTTAGGCAAGAACGTTTACACCCTGGGTTTTTATCTTTACCCTAAGCTGTCCCTTTTGGCTGCAGCAGGCGGAGAGAACCCGCGGAGAGAGAACAGCTGCAAAGTGGATGCACAGAACAGTCACCTCGATACCAGCCCCGGGGTCCCAAGCAACGATCCTTCCCCGGAGGGTACTTAACCCACCCCAGGATTCAAGCAGGGAGTTCGCCTTGTCCAACTCGCACAGGAGACTGGCATGAGATGTAGGGCTCATCTACTTGCATTCACACTACATGGACCGGAGAAGTTCTCACGGAGCCGAATCCAGCACCCTTCCTCCACCACGTGTGTACACAAAGGAGCGCTGGGCAGTGGGTGTTCTCAAGGCCAAGAGAGAAGCCCTTGTTCTGTGCTGCACCTGCTGGGTGGTTCAAAGGTTTTCTGACCTTCCTGCTCTGGAAGATTTTCAGAGCTGAGGCTACGCCTGGGCTGCGAAAGCAGAGAGGCGTAGAGGCCTTTCACACTGAAGGCGTGGGCCTGTTTCCCATTGAGAAAGTGTACATCGCCCAACCCCCACCCCCACCCCACCCTCCCCACCCCACCCCACCCCAACCCAACCGCAGCTGGAGGCGTGTGGGTTGACACCATTTTGTCCTGCCCATGGAAAATACAAAGAGGCGTACATGATTTGGGCTGTCTGGTGAGAGAATTTTGAATCGGCGGCACCCTGAGTACCTTTCCCGAAGTTTGCTTCCTAGCTGGTTAAACTCGGCATTCAGAGGCGAGATGAGAACAAACTTGCTCCGCGTGCGGCGAAGTGCCCTGATGCCCTGCCCTAAATGTTTGAGTTTCTGGCCAGCGTCACATAAGTACTTTGACACGTAGGAGTCTTACTTTTACTCCAAGCTGTCCCTGTTGGCTGAAGCAGTCAGCGTGTCTGTATCACAGCCTGGGAGGCCGGGCATTGGGGGAGTCTGCTAAGTGACTGGCCTCCATTTATAGCTAACTGAGAAACTGTGTCGAAGCTTTCGGGAGCCTCTTACAGGGAATGGTTGCAGTTCGGAATTGGAGACTGTGCTGGCAAACGTCAGCAGCTCCTCTCCCTCAGAGGGCTCTTGGTGTGCGGACTCCTAACAGCCAGCACGGTCCCCAGCTCGAGAACGGTCCCATTGCGAGCCGGTCTCGTCCGTGAAAGAGCCACATGAGGCTGAGCTCCAACATTCGGGCTCCACACCTGGAGCCTTTGGGACAGGGCAGTCCTGAGCCGATGTGCCCACCAGGGGACGCGACCAAAGTTTACGTACCACAGGAAAGCGCATCAAGGCCTCGTGTTCTCTCCATGAAATGAACGTGAGCTTGAAGGGTGATGCGTCAGCGTGCACCGTGAACAGCTCGCTGGTACGCCTGTCTTTGCCCCCTCTCACGGTCTCACGCACCCGGGCTCAGTTCCGTGCAGTAATGCTGAGTGGGAGAGCCAGCCTCGCTTCTGGACTCTAAAGCCTTCCACCCCCTAATGGCAGGTTGTGTGTGTCTCTCACGTGGGGGGAGGAATGAGGTCGCCCACAGAGGTTCTGCCATGAAAGATATAAAGACGCATGCTGCTGAGGAGCTTGTTCCTCATGGAGCGTCCCCGAAGGCCAGAAGAATGCCGACGGTCTCTTTCAAAGCTGCCGGACGCTCTGCCGTTCTAGGCCTGAGATACGGACCTTGTGACGGCACTGTAACCCCGCGAGATTCAGGAGACATCGCCAGTGCGAGTGGCAATCCGGAAGGAAGAACCTCCAAGGCGGAGTGTCCTTTCCTGTACAAAACGGCGCCCAAGTGGCTGAGGCAGGGAGCATTTTCCTTCACAGAACCGGCATCCTCGTATGCCTGTAGATTACACTGAAGAAACGACACTGTGAGCAACCTCTTCGAAAAGGCCTTCGCAAGCGACTTGGAGACAACAGCAGCGCAGTGGAGGCACAGACCATTATCCTAGAGAGCAGCACAGTGTCTCTAGCAGCGAACGCTTCCCGGAGGATACTTAAGCCACACCGAGATTCCAGCAGGGAGTTTTGCCTTATAGCAGTACAACTCACTCAAGAAAGAGGGATGAGGTGTACGGCTAATCTACGTGCACTCAAGCTCTGTGTCCCCGAGAAGGTTTCACGGAGCAGAATGCATCACCGACCGCTACCACGTGTGTGCACCAAAGAAGCCCTGTGCCGTGGGTGTTCTCAGGCCGACAGCGAAGACCTAGGTGTGTGCTGCACCCGCGCTCGGTGGTTCACACGTTGCGTGACCCTGTGCCATTGGAAGATGTTCAGAGCGGGTGGCACCTGCGTGCTGCGAGCGCAAGAGGTGTAGAGTGTAGAGGCCTTTCACACTGGAGGGAGGGCTTGCGTCTCGTGGAGAGAACGTGTACGTCGCCCGGGAGATGTAGGCGCGCTCTTGACACCATTTCCTCTGCCCGTTTAAAACACAAGTGTTTGTACTCGATCTGGGCTGCCTGGTGAAATGCTTGGCAGTCCGCCTCACCCTGAGCACCTTTCCTGAAGTTTGATTCGTAGCTGGGTATACTCGGGCTTCAGAGGCTTAGATGAGACCAAACGTGTTCAGCTTGTGGCGAAAGCCTTTGACCAGAGGCATATACGCTTGTGCTTGGGGCGAGGGCTAGGCAAGAACGTTTACACCCTGGGTTTTTATCTTTACCCTAAGCTGTCCCTTTTGGCTGCAGCAGGCGGAGAGAACCCGCGAAGAGAGAACAGCTTCGAAGTGGATGCACAGAACAGTCACCTCGATACCAGCCCCGGGGTCCCAAGCAACGATACTTCCCCGGAGGGTACTTAACCCACCCCGGGATTCAAGCAGGGAGTTCGCCTTGTCCAACTCGCACAGGAGACTGGCATGAGATGTAGGGCTCATCTACTTGCGTTCACACTACGTGGACCGGAGAAGTTCTCACGGAGCCGAATCCATCACCCTTTCTCCACCACGTGTGTACACAAAGGAGCGCTGGGCAGTGGGTGTTCTCAAGGCCAAGAGAGAGGCCCTTGTTCTGTGCTGCACCTGCTGCGTGGTTCAAAGGTTTTCTGACCTTCCTGCTCTGGAAGCTTTTCAGAGCTGAGGCTACGCCTGGGCTGCGAAAGCAGAGAGGCGTAGAGGCCTTTCACACTGAAGGCGTGGGCCTGTTTCCCATGGAGAAAGTGTACGTCGCCCAACCCCCACCCCCACCCCACCCCACCCCAACCCAACCCACCCCACCCCACCCCCAGCTGGAGGCGTGCGGGTTGACACCATTTTGTCCTGCCCATGGAAAATACAAAGAGGCGTACATGATTTGGGCTGTCTGGTGAGAGAATTTTGAATCGGCGGCACCCTGAGTACCTTTCCCGAAGTTTGCTTCCTAGCTGGTTAAACTCGGCATTCATAGGCGAGATGAGAACAAACTTGCTCCGCGTGCGGCGAAGTGCCCTGATGCCCTGCCCTAAATGTTTGAGCTTCTGGCCAGCGTCACGCAAGTACTTTGACACGTAGGAGTCTCCCTTTTACTCCAAGCTGTCCCTGTTGGCTGAAGCAGTCGGCGTGTCTGTATCGCAGCCTGGGAGGCCGGGCGTTGGGGGAGTCTGCCAAGTGACTGGCCTCCATTTATAGCTAACTGAGAAACTGCGTCAAAGCTTTCGGGAGCCTGTTACAGGGAATGATTGCAGTTCGGTATTGGAGACTGTGCTGGCAAACGTCAGCAGCTCCTCTCCGTCGGAGGGCTCTTGGTGTGCCGACACCTAACAGCCAGCATGGTCCCCAGCTCGTGAACGGTCCCATTGCGAGCCGGTCTCGTCCGTGAAAGAGCCACGTGAGGCTGAGCTCCAACAGTCGGGCTCCACACCTGGAGCCTTTGGGACAGGGCAGTCCTGAGCCGATGTGCCCACCAGGGGACGCGACCAAAGTTTACGTACCACAGAAAGTGCATCAAGGCCTCGTTTTCTCTCCATGAAATGAACGTGAGCTTGAAGGGTGATGCGTCAGCGTGCACCGTGAACAGCTCGCTGGTACGCCTGTCTTTGCCCCCTCTCACGGTCTCACGCACCCGGGCTCAGTTCCGTGCAGGAATGCTGAGTGGGAGCGCCAGCCTCGCTTCTGACTCTAAAGCCTTCCACCCCCTAATGGCAGGTTGTGTGTGTCTCTCACGTGGGGGGAGGAATGAGGTCGCCCACAGAGGTTCTGCCATGAAAGATCTAAAGACGCACGCTGCTGAGGAGCTTGTTCCTCATGGAGCGTCCCCGAAGGCCAGAAGAATGCCGACGGTCTCTTTCAAAGCTGCCGGACGCTCTGCCGTTCTAGGCCTGAGATACGGACCTTGTGATGGCACTGTAACCCCGCGAGATTCAGGAGACATCGCCAGTGCGAGTGGCAATCCGGAAGGAAGAACCTCCAAGGCGGAGTGTCCTTTCCTGTACAAAACGGCGCCCAAGTGGCTGAGGCAGGGAGCATTTTCCTTCACAGAACCGGCATCCTCGTATGCCTGTGGTTACTCTAAAGCAACGACACTGTGAGCAACCTCTTAGAAAAGGCCTTCACAAGCGACTTGGAGACAACAGCAGCGCAGTGGAGGCACAGACCATTATCCTAGAGAGCAGCACAGTGTCTCTAGCAGCGATCGCTTCCCGGAGGATACTTAAGCCACACCGAGATTCCAGCAGGGAGTTTGGCCTTATAGCAGTGCAACTCACTCAAGAAAGAGGGATGAGGTGTAGGGCTAATCTACGTGCGCTCACGCTCTGTGTCCCCGAGAAGGTTTCACGGAGCAGAATGCATCACCGACCGCTACCACGTGTGTGCACAAAAGAAGCCCTGTGCCATGTGTGTTCTCAGGCCGACAGCGAAGACCTAGGTGTGTGTTGCACCCGTGTTCGGTGGTTCACACGTTGCGTGACCCCTGTGCCTTTGGAAGATGTTCAGAGCGGGTGGCACCTGCGTGCTGCGAGCGCAAGAGGTGTAGAGTGTAGAGGCCTTTCACACTGGAGGAAGGGCTTGCGTCTCGTGGAGAGAACGTGTACGTCGCCCGGGAGATGGAGGCGCGCTCTTGACACCATTTCCTCTGCCCGTTTAAAACACAAGTGTTTGTACTCGATCTGGGCTGCCTGGTGAAACGCTTGGCAGTCTGCATCACCCTGAGCACCTTTCCTGAAGTTTGATTCGTAGCTGGGTAAACTCGGGCTTCAGAGGCTTAGATGAGACCAAACGTGTTCAGCTTGTGGCGAAAGCCTTTGACCAGAGGCATATACGCTTGTGCTTGGGGCGAGGGCTAGGCAAGAACGTTTACACCCTGGGTTTTTATCTTTACCCTAAGCTGTCCCTTTTGGCTGCAGCAGGCGGAGAGAACCCGCGGAGAGAGAACAACTGCAAAGTGGATGCACAGAACAGTCACCTCGATACCAGCCCCGGGGTCCCAAGCAACGATCCTTCCCCGGAGGGTACTTAACCCACCCCAGGATTCAAGCAGGGAGTTCGCCTTGTCCAACTCGCACAGGAGACTGGTATGAGATGTAGGGCTCATCTACTTGCATTCACACTACATGGACCGGAGAAGTTCTCACGGAGCCGAATGCAGCACCCTTCCTCCACCACGTGTGTACACAAAGGAGCGCTGGGCAGTGGGTGTTCTCAAGGCCAAGAGAGAAGCCCTTGTTCTGTGCTGCACCTGCTGGGTGGTTCAAAGGTTTTCTGACCTTCCTGCTCTGGAAGCTTTTCAGAGCTGAGGCTACGCCTGGGCTGCGAAAGCAGAGAGGCGTAGAGGCCTTTCACACTGAAGGCGTGGGCCTGTTTCCAATGGAGAAAGTGTACGTCGCCCAACCCCCACCCCACCCCACCCCACCCGACCCCACCCCCAGCTGGAGGCATACGGGTTGACAGCATTTTGTCCTGCCCATGGAAAATACAAAGAGGCGTACACGATTTGGGCTGTCTGGTGAAAGAATTTTGAATCGGCGGCACCCTGAGTACCTTTCCCGAAGTTTGCTTCCTAGCTGGTTAAACTCGGCATTCAGAGGCTAGATGAGAACAAACTTGCTCCGCGTGCGGCGAAGGGCCCTGATGCCCTGCCCTAAATGTTTGAGCTTCTGGCCAGCGTCACGCAAGTACTTTGACACGTAGGAGTCTCCCTTTTACTCCAAGCTGTCCCTGTTGGCTGAAGCAGTCGGCGTGTCTCTATCGCAGCCTGGGAGGCCGGGCGTTGGGGGAGTCTGCCAAGTGACTGGCCTCCATTTATAGCTAACTGAGAAACTGCGTCGAAGCTTTCGGGAGCCTCTTACAGGGAAAGGTTGCAGTTCGGAATTGGAGACTGTGCTGGCAAGCGTCAGCAGCTCCTCTCCCTCGGAGGGCTCTTGGTGTGCCGACTCCTAACAGCCAGCACAGTTCCCAGCTTGTGAACTGTCCCATTGACAGCCGGTCTCGTCCGTGAAAGAGCTACGTGAGGCTGATCTACAAGAGTCGGGCTCCACACCTGGAGCCTTTGGGACAGGGCAGTCCTGAGCCGATGTTCCCACCAGGGGACGCGACCAAAGTTTACGTACCACAGGAAAGCGCATCAAGGCCTCGTGTTCTCTCCATGAAATGAACGTGAGCTTGAAGGGTGATGCGTCAGCGTGCACCGTGAACAGCTCGCTGGTACACCTGCCTTTGCCCCCTCTCACGGTCTCACGCACACGGGCTCAGTTCCATGCAGGAATGCTGAGAGGGAGCGCCAGCCTCGCTTCTGGACTCTAAAGACTTCCACCCCCTAATGGCAGGTTGTGTGCGTCTCTTACGTGGGGGGAGGAATGAGTTCGCCCACAGAGGTTCTGCCATGAAAGATCTAAAGACGCACGCTGCTGAGGAGCTTGTTCCTCATGGAGTGTCCCCGAAGGCCAGAAGAATGCCGAAGGTCTCTTTCAAAGCTGCCGGACGCTCTGCCGTTCTAGGCCTGAGATACGGACCTTGTGACGGCACTGTAACCCCGCGAGATTCAGGAGACATCGCCAGTGCGAGTGGCAATCCGGAAGGAAGAACCTGCAAGGCGGAGTGTCCTTTCCTGTACAAAACGGCGCCCAAGTGGCTGAAGCAGGGAGCATTTTCCTTCACAGAACCGGCATCCTCGTATGCCTGTGGGTTACTCTAAAGAAACGACACTGTGAGCAACCTCTTCGAAAAGGCCTTCGTAAGCGACTTGGTGACAACAGCAGCGCAGTGGAGGCACAGACCATTATCCTAGAGAGCAGCACAGTGTCTCTAGCAGCGATCGCTTCCCGGAGGATACTTAAGCCACACCGAGATTCCAGCAGGGAGTTTTGCCTTATAGCAGTACAACTCACTCAAGAAAGAGGGATGAGGTGTAGGGCTAATCTACGTGCGTTCACGCTCTGTGTCCCCGAGAAGGTTTCACGGAGCAGAATGCATCACCGACCGCTACCACGTGTGTGCACCAAAGAAGCCCTGTGCCGTGGGTGTTCTCAGGCCGACAGCGAAGACCTAGGTGTGTGCTGCACCCGCGCTCGGTGGTTCACACGTTGCGTGACCCCTGTGCCTTTGGAAGATGTTCAGAGCGGGTGGCACCTGCGTGCTGCGAGCGCAAGAGGTGTAGAGTGTAGAGGCCTTTCACACTGGAGGAAGGGCTTGCGTCTCGTGGAAAGAACATGTACGTCGCGCGGGAGATGGAGGCGCGCTCTTGACACCATTTCCTCTGCCCGTTTAAAACACAAGTGTTTGTACTCGATCTGGGCTGCCTGGTGAAACGCTTGGCAGTCCGCATCACCCTGAGCACCTTTCCTGAAGTTTGATTCGTAGCTGGGTAAACTCGGGGTTCAGAGGCTTAGATGAGACCAAACGTGTTCAGCTTGTGGCGAAAGCCTTTGACCAGAGGCATATACGCTTGTGCTTGGGGCGAGGGCTAGGCAAGAACGTTTACACCCTGGGTTTTTATCTTTACCCTAAGCTGTCCCTTTTGGCTGCAGCAGGCCGAGAGAACCCGCGGAGATAGAACAGCTGCGAAGTGGATGCACAGAACAGTCACCTCGATACTGCCCCGGGGTCCCAAGCAACGATCCTTCCCCGGAGGGTACTTAACCCACCCCGGGATTCAAGCAGGGAGTTCGCCTTGTCCAACTCGCACAGGAGACTGTCATGAGATGTAGGGCTCATCTACTTGCGTTCACAGTACGTGGCCCGGAGAATTTCTCACGGAGCCGAATCCAGCACCCTTCCTCCACCACGTGTGTACACAAAGGAGCGCTGGGCAGTGGGTATTCTCAAGGCCAAGAGAGAAGCCCTTGTTCTGTGCTGCACCTGCTGGGTGGTTCAAAGGTTTTCTGACCTTCCTGCTCTGGAAGCTTTTCAGAGCTGAGTCTACGCCTGGGCTGCGAAAGCAGAGAGGCGTAGAGGCCTTTCACACTGAAGGCGTGGGCCTGTTTCCCATGGAGAAAGTGTACGTCACCCAACCCCCACCCCCACCCCACCCCTTCCCACCTCACCCCACCCCAACCCACGCCCAGGTGGAGGCGTGCTGGTTGACAACATTTTGTCCTGCCCATGGAAAATACAAAGAGGCGTTCACGATTTGGGCTATCTGGTGAAAGAATTTTGAATCGGTGGCACCCTGAGTACCTTTCCCGAAGTTTGCTTCCTAGCTGGTTAAACTCGGCATTCAGAGGCGAGATGAGAACAAACTTGCTCCGCGTGCGGCGAAGTGCCCTGATGCCCTGCCCTAAATGTTTGAGCTTCTGGCCAGCGTCACGCAAGTACTTTGACACGTAGGAGTCTCACTTTTACTCCAAGCTGTCCCTGTTGGCTGAAGCAGTCGGCGTGTCTGTATCGCAGCCTGGGAGGCCGGGCGTTGGGGGAGTCTGCCAAGTGACTGGCCTCCATTTATAGCTAACTGAGAAACTGCGTCGAAGCTTTCGGGAGCCTCTTACAGGGAATGGTTGCAGTTCGGAATTGGAGACTGTGCTGGCAAACGTCAGCAACTCCTCTCCGTCGGAGGGCTCTTGGTGTGCCGACTCCTAACAGCCAGCACGGTCCCCAGCTCGTGAACGGTCCCATTGCGAGCCAGTCTCGTCCGTGAAAGAGCCACGTAAGGCTGAGCTCCAACAGTCGGGCTCCACACCTGGAGCCTTTGGGACAGGGCAGTCCTGAGCCGATGTGCCCACCAGGGGACGCGACCAAAGTTTACGTACCACAGGAAAGCGCATCAAGGCCTCGTGTTCTGTCCATGAAATGAACGTGAGCTTGAAGGGTGATGCGTCAGCGTGCACCGTGAACAGCTCGCTGGTACGCCTGTCTTTGCCCCCTCTCACGGTCTAACGCACCCGGGCTCAGTTCTGTGCAGGAATGCTGAGTGGGAGCGCCAGCCTCGCTTCTGGACTCTAAAGCCTTCCACCCCCCAATGGCAGGTTGTGTGTGTCTCTCACGTGGGGGGAGGAATGAGGTCGCCCACAGAGGTTCTGCCATGAAAGATCTAAAGACGCACGCTGCTGAGGAGCTTGTTCCTCATGGAGCGTCCCCAAAGGCCAGAAGAATGCCGAAGGTCTCTTTCAAAGCTGCCGGACACTCTGCCATTCTAGGCCTGAGATACGGACCTTGTGACGGCACTGTAACCCCGCGAGATTCAGGAGACATCGCCAATGCGAGTGGCAATCCGGAAGGAAGAACCTTCAAGGCGGAGTGTCCTTTCCTGTACAAAACGGCGCCCAATGGCTGAGGCAGGGAGCATTTTCCTTTACAGAACCGGCATCCTCGTATGCCTGTGGGTTACTCTAAAGAAACGACACTGTGAGCAACCTCTTGAAAAGGCCTTCGCACGTGACTTGGAGACAACAGCAGCGAAGTGGAGGCACAGACCATTATCCTAGAGAGCAGCACAGTGTCTCTAGCAGTGATCGCTTCCCGGAGGATACTTAAGCCACACCGAGATTCCAGCAGGGAGTTTTGCCTTATAGCAGTACAACTCACTCAAGAAAGAGGGATGAGGTGTAGGGCTAATCTACGTGCGCTCACGCTCTGTGTCCCAGAGAAGGTTTCATGGAGCAGAATGCATCACCGACCGCTACCACGTGTTTGCAGCAAAGAAGCCCTGTGCCGTGGGTGTTCTCAGGCCGACAGTGAAGACCTAGGTGTGTGCTGCACCCGCGCTCAGTGGTTCACACGTTGCGTGACCCTGTGCCTTTGGGAGATGTTCAGAGCGGGTGGCACCTGCGTGCTGCGAGCGCAAGAGATGTAGAGTGTAGAGGCCTTTCACACTGGAGGAAGGGCTTGCGTCTCATGGAGAGAACGTGTACGTCGCCCGGGAGATGGAGGCGCGCTCTTGACACCATTTCCTCTGCCCGTTTAAAACACAAGTGTTTGTACTCGATCTAGGCTGCCTGGTGAAACGCTTGGCAGTCCGCATCACCCTGAGCACCTTTCCTGAAGTTTGATTCGTAGCTGGGTAAACTCGGGCTTCAGAGGCTTAGATGAGACCAAACGTGTTCAGCTTGTGGCGAAAGCCTTTGACCAGAGGCATATACGCTTGTGCTTGGGGCGAGGGCTAGGCAAGAACGTTTACACCCTGTGTTTTTATCTTTACCCTAAGCTGTCCCTTTTGGCTGCAGCAGGGGGAGAGAACCCGCGGAGAGAGAACAGCTGCGAAGTGGATGCACAGAACAGTCACCTCGATACCAGCCCCGGGGTCCCAAGCAACGATCCTTCCCCGGAGGGTACTTAACCCACCCCGAGATTCAAGCAGGGAGTTCGCCTTGCCCAACTCGCACAGGAGACTGGCATGAGATGTAGGGCTCATCTACTTGCGTTCACACTACGTGGCCCGGAGAAGTTCTCACGGAGCCGAATGCAGCACCCTTCCTCCACCACGTGTGTACACAAAGGAGCGCTGGGCAGTGGGTGTTCTCAAGGCCAAGAGAGAAGCCCTTGTTCTGTGCTGCACCTGCTGGGTGGTTCAAAGGTTTTCTGACCTTCCTGCTCTGGAAGCTTTTCAGAGCTGAGGCTACGCCTGGGCTGCGAAAGCAGAGAGGCGTAGAGGCCTTTCACACTGAAGGCGTGGGCCTGTTTCCCATGGAAAAAGTGTACGTCGCACAACCCCCACCCCCACCCCACCCCACCCCAACCCACCCCCAGCTGGAGGCGTGCGGGTTGACACCATTTTGTCCTGCCCATGGAAAATACAAAGAGGCGTACACGATTTGGGCTGTCTGGTGAAAGAATTTTGAATCGGTCGCACCCTGAGTACCTTTCCCGAAGTTTGCTTCCTAGCTGGTTAAACTCGGCATTCAGAGGCGAGATGAGAACAAACTTGCTCCGCGTGCGGCGAAGTGCCCTGATGCCCTGCCCTAAATGTTTGAGCTTCTGGCCAGTGTCACGCAAGTACTTTGACACGTAGGAGTCTCACTTTTACTCCAAGCTGTCCCTGTTGGCTGAAGCAGTCGGCGTGTCTGTATCGCAGCCTGGGAGGCCGGGCATTGGGGGAGTCTGCCAAGTGACTGGCCTCCATTTATAGCTAACTGAGAAACTGCGTCGAAGCTTTCGGGAGCCTCTTACAGGGAATGGTTGCAGTTCGGAATTGGAGACTGTGCTGGCAAACGTCAGCAGCTCCTCTCCCTTGGAGGGCTCTTCGTGTGCCGACTCCTAACAGCCAGCATGGTCCCCAGGTCGTGAACGGTCCCATTGCGAGCCGGTCTCATCCGTGAAAGAGCCACGTGAGGCTGAGCTCCAACAGTCGGGTTCCACACCTGGAGACTTTAGGACAGTGAAGTCCTGAGCCGATGTGCCCACCAAGGGATTCGACCAAAGTTTACGTACCACAGGAAAGCGCATCAAGGCCTCGTGTTCTGTCCATGAAATGAACGTGAGCTTGAAGGGTGATGCGTCAGCGTGCACCGTGAACAGCTCGCTGGTACGCCTGTCTTTGCCCCCTCTCACGGTCTCACGCACCCGGGCTCAGTTCCGTGCAGGAATGCTGAGTGGGAGCGCCAGCCTCGCTTCTGGACTCTAAAGCCTTCCACCCCCTAATGGCAGGTTGTGTGTGTCTCTCACGTGGGGGAAGGAATGAGGTCGCCCACAGAGGTTCTGCCATGAAAGATCTAAAGACACACGCTGCTGAGGAGCTTGTTCCTCATGGAGCGTCCCCGAAGGCCAGAAGAATGCCGACGGTCTCTTTCAAAGCTGCCGGACGCTCTGCCGTTCTAGGCCTGAGATACGGACCTTGTGACGACACTGTAAACCCGCGAGATTCAGGAGACATCGCCAGTGCGAGTGGCAATCCGGAAGGAAGAACCTGCAAGGCGGAGTGTCCTTTCCTGTACAAAACGGCGCCCAAGTGGCTGAGGCAGGGAGCATTTTCCTTCACAGAACCGGCATCCTCGTATGCCTGTGGGTTACTCTAAAGAAACGACACTGTGAGCAACCTCTTCGAAAAGGCCTTCGCAAGTGACTTGGAGACAACAGCAGCGCAGTGGAGGCACAGACCATTATCCTAAAGAGCAGCACAGTGTCTTTAGCAGCGATCGCTTCCCGGAGGATACTTAAGCCACACCGAGATTCCAGCAGGGAGTTTTGCCTTATAGCAGTACAACTCACTCAAGAAAGAGGGATGAGGTGTAGGGCTAATCTACGTGCGCTGACGCTCTGTGTCCCCAAGAAGGTTTCACAGAGCAGAATGCATCACCGACCGCTACCACGTGTGTGCACCAAAGAAGCCCTGTGCCGTGGGTGTTCTCAGGCCGACAGCGAAGACCGAGGTGTGTGCTGCACCCGCGCTCGGTGGTTCACACGTTGCGTGACACCTGTGCCTTTGGAAGATGTTCAGAGCGGGTGGCACCTGCATGCTGTGAGCGCAAGAGGTGTAGAGTGTAGAGGCGTTTCACACTGGAGGAAGGGCTTGCGTCTCATGGAGAGAACGTGTACGTTGCCCTGGAGATGGAGGCGCGCTCTTGACACCATTTCCCCTGCCCGTTTAAAACACAAGTGTTTGTACTCGATCTGGGCTGCCTGGTGAAACGCTTGGCAGTCCGCATCACCCTGAGGACCTTTCCTGAAATTTGATTCGTAGCTGGGTAAACTCGGACTTCAGAGGCTTAGATAAGACCAAACGTGTTCACGTTGTGGCGAAAGCCTTTGACCAGAGGCATATACACTTGTGCTTGGGGCGAGGGCTAGGCAAGAACGTTTACACCCTGGGTTTTTATCTTTACCCTAAGCTGTCCCTTTTGGCTGCAGCAGGCGGAGAGAACCCGCGGAGAGAGAACAGCTGCGAAGTGGATGCACAGAACAGTCACCTCGACACCAGCCTCGTGGTCCTTAAGCAACGATCCTTCCCCGGAGGGTACTTAACCCACCCCAGGATTCAAGCAGGGAGTTCTCCTTGTCCAACTCGCACAGGAGACTGGCATGAGATGTAGGGCTCATCTACTTGCGTTCACAATACGTGGCCCGGTGAAGTTCTCACGGAGCCGAATGCAGCACCCTTCCTCCTCCACGTGTGTACACAAAGGAGCGCTGGGCAGTGGGTGTTCTCAAGGCCAAGAGAGAAGCCCTTGTTCTGTGCTGCACCTGCTGGGTGGTTCAAAGGTTTTCTGACCTTCCTGCTCTGGAAGGTTTTCAGAGCTGAGGCTACGCCTGGGCTGCGAAAGCAGAGAGGCGTAGAGGCCTTTCACACAGAAGGCGTGGGCCTGTTTCCCATGGAGAAAGTGTACGTCGCCCAACCCCCACCCCCACCCCACCCCACCCCACCACACCCCTAGCTGGAGGCGTGTGGGTTGACACCATTTTGTCCTGCCCATGGAAAATACAAAGAGGCGTACACGATTTGGGCAGTCTGGTGTAAGAATTTTGAATCAGCGGCACCCTGAGTACCTTTCCCGAAGTTTGCTTCCTAGCTGGTTAAACTCGGCATTCAGAGGCGAGATGAGAACAAAGTTGCTCCGCGTGCGGCGAAGTGCCTTGATGCCCTGCCCTAAATGTTTGAGCTTTTGGCCAGCGTCACGCAAGTACTTTGACACGTAGGAGTCTCACTTTTACTCCAAGCTGTCCCTGTTGGCTGAAGCAATCGGCGTGTCTGTATCGCAGCCTGGGAGGCCGGGCGTTGGGGGAGTCTGCCAAGTGACTGGCCTCCATTTATAGCTAACTGAGAAACTGCGTCGAAGCTTTCGGGAGCCTCTTACAGGGAATGGTTGCAGTTCGGAATTGGAGACTGTGCTGGCAAGCGTCAGCAGCTCCTCTCCCTCGGAGGGCTCTTGGTGTGCCGACTCCTAACAGCCAGCTCGGTCCCCAGTTCGTGAACAGTCCCATTGCGAGCCGGTCTCGTCCGTGAAAGAGCCACATGAGGCTGATCTCCAACAGTCGGGCTCCACACCTGGAGCCTTTGGGACAGGGCAGTCCTGAGCCGATGTGCCCACCAGGGGACGCGACCAAAGTTTACGTACCCCAGGAAAGCGCATCAAGGCCTCGTGTTCTCTCCATGAAATGAACGTGAGCTTGAAGGGTGATGCGTCAGCGTGCACCGTGAACAGCTCGCTGGTACGCCTGTCTTTGCCCCCTCTCACGGTCTCACGCACCCGGGCTCAGTTCCGTGCAGGAATGCTGAGTGGGAGCGCCAGCCTCGCTTCTGGACTCTAAAGCCTTCCACCCCCTAATGGCAGGTTGTGTGTGTCTCTCACGTGGGGGGAGGAATGAGGTCGCCCACAGAGGTTCTGCCATGAAAGACCTAAAGACGCACGCTGCTGAGGAGCTTGTTCCTCATGGAGCGTCCCCGAAGGCCAGAAGAATGCCGAAGGTCTCTTTCAAAGCTGCCGGACGCTCTGCCGTTCTAGGCCTGAGATACGGACCTTGTGACGGCACTGTAACCCCGTGAGATTCAGGAGACATCGCCAGTGCGAGTGGCAATCCAGAAGGAAGAACCTTCAAGGCGGAGTGTCCTTTCCTGTACAAAATGGCGCCCAAGTGGCTGAGGCAGGGAGCATTTTCCTTCACAGAACCGGCATCCTCGTATGCCTGTGGGTTACTCTAAAGAAATGACACTGTGAGCAACCTCTTCGAAAAGGACTTCGCAAGCCACTTGGAGAAAACAGCAGCGCAGTGGAGGCACAGACCATTATCCTAGAGATCAGCACAGTGTCTCTAGCAGCGATCGCTTCCCAGAGGATACTTAAGCCACACCGAGATTCCAGCAGGGAGTTTTGCCTTATAGCAGTACAACTCACTCAAGAAAGAGGGATGAGGTGTACGGCTAATCTACGTGGGCTCACGCTCTGTGTCCCCGAGAAGGTTTCACGGAGCAGAATGCATCACCGACCGCTACCACGTGTGTGCACCAAAGAAGCCCTGTGCCGTGCGTGTTCTCATGCCGACAGCGAAGACCTAGGTGTGTGCTGCACCCGCGCTCGGTGGTTCACACGTTGCGTGACCCTGTGCCTTTGGGAGATGTTCAGAGCGGGTGGCACCTGCGTGCTGCGAGCGCAAGAGGTGTAGAGTGTAGAGGCCTTTCACACTGGAGGAAGGGCTTGCGTCTCATGGAGAAAACGTGTACATCGCCCGGGAGATGGAGGCGTGCTCTTGACACCATTTCCTCTGCCCGTTTAAAACACAAGTGTTTGTACTCGATCTGGGCTGCCTGGTGAAACGCTTGGCAGTCCGCATCACCCTGAGCACCTTTCCTGAAGTTTGATTCGTAGCTGGGTAAACTCGGGCTTCAGAGGCTTAGATGAGACCAAACGTGTTCAGCTTGTGGCGAAAACCTTTGACCAGAGGCATATACGCTTGTGCTTGGGGCGAAGGCTAGGCAAGAACGTTTACACACTGGGTTTTTATCTTTACCCTAAGCTGTCCCTTTTGGCTGCAGCAGGCGGAGAGAACCCGCGGAGAGAGAACAGCTGCGAAGTGGATGCACAGAACAGTCCCCTCGATACCAGCCCCGGTGTCCCAAGCAACGATCCTTCCCCGGAGGGTACTTAACCCACCCAGGGATTCAAGCAGGGAGTTCGCCTTTTCCAACTCGCACAGAAGACTGGCATGAGATGTAGGGCTCATCTACTTGCGTTCACACTACTTGCCTCGGAGAAGTTCTCACGGAGCCGAATCCAGCACCCTTCCTCCACCACGTGTGTACACAAAGGAGCGCTGGGCAGTGGGTGTTCTCAAGGCCAAGAGAGAAGCCCTTGTTCTGTGCTGCACCTGCTAGGTGGTTCAAAGGTTTTCTGACCTTCCTGCTCTGGAAGGTTTTCAGAGCTGAGGCTACGCCTGGGCTGCGAAAGCAGAGAGGCGTAGAGGCCTTTCACACAGAAGGCGTGGGCCTGTTTCCCATGGAGAAAGTGTACGTCGCCCAACCCCCACCCCCACCCCACCCCACCCCACCACACCCCTAGCTGGAGGCGTGTGGGTTGACACCATTTTGTCCTGCCCATGGAAAATACAAAGAGGCGTACACGATTTGGGCAGTCTGGTGTAAGAATTTTGAATCGGCGGCACCCTGAGTACCTTTCCCGAAGTTTGCTTCCTAGATGGTTAAACTCGGCATTCAGAGGCGAGATGAGAACAAAGTTGCTCCGCGTGCGGCGAAGTGCCTTGATGCCCTGCCCTAAATGTTTGAGCTTTTGGCCAGCGTCACGCAAGTACTTTGACACGTAGGAGTCTCACTTTTACTCCAAGCTGTCCCTGTTGGCTGAAGCAGTCGGCGTGTCTGTATCGCAGCCTGGGAGATCGGGTGTCAGGGGAGTCTGCCAAGTGACTGGCCTCCATTTATAGCTAACTGAGAAACTGCGTCGAAGCTTTCGGGAGCCTCTTACAGGGAATGGTTGCAGTTCGGAATTGGAGACTGTGCTGGCAAGCGTCAGCAGCTCCTCTCCCTCGGAGGGCTCTTGGTGTGCCGACTCCTAACAGCCAGCTCGGTCCCCAGTTCGTGAACAGTCCCATTGCGAGCCGGTCTCGTCCGTGAAAGAGCCACATGAGGCTGATCTCCAACAGTCGGGCTCCACACCTGGAGCCTTTGGGACAGGGCAGTCCTGAGCCGATGTGCCCACCAGGGGACGCGACCAAAGTTTACGTACCCCAGGAAAGCGCATCAAGGCCTCGTGTTCTCTCCATGAAATGAACGTGAGCTTGAAGGGTGATGCGTCAGCGTGCACCGTGAACAGCACGCTGGTACGCCTGTCTTTGCCCCCTCTCACGGTCTCACGCACCCGGGCTCAGTTCCGTGCAGGAATGCTGAGTGGGAGCGCCAGCCTCGCTTCTGGACTCTAAAGCCTTCCACCCCCTAATGGCAGGTTGTGTGTGTCTCTCACGTGGGGGGAGGAATGAGGTCGCCCACAGAGGTTCTGCCATGAAAGACCTAAAGACGCACGCTGCTGAGGAGCTTGTTCCTCATGGAGCGTCCCCGAAGGCCAGAAGAATGCCGAAGGTCTCTTTCAAAGCTGCCGGACGCTCTGCCGTTCTAGGCCTGAGATACGGACCTTGTGACGGCACTGTAACCCCGTGAGATTCAGGAGACATCGCCAGTGCGAGTGGCAATCCAGAAGGAAGAACCTTCAAGGCGGAGTGTCCTTTCCTGTACAAAATGGCGCCCAAGTGGCTGAGGCAGGGAGCATTTTCCTTCACAGAACCGGCATCCTCGTATGCCTGTGGGTTACTCTAAAGAAACGACACTGTGAGCAACCTCTTCGAAAAGGACTTCGCAAGCCACTTGGAGAAAACAGCAGCGCAGTGGAGGCACAGACCATTATCCTAGAGAGCAGCACAGTGTCTCTAGCAGCGATCGCTTCCCAGAGGATACTTAAGCCACACCGAGATTCCAGCAGGGAGTTTTGCCTTATAGCAGTACAACTCACTCAAGAAAGAGGGATGAGGTGTACGGCTAATCTACGTGGGCTCACGCTCTGTGTCCCCGAGAAGGTTTCACGGAGCAGAATGCATCACCGACCGCTACCACGTGTGTGCACCAAAGAAGCCCTGTGCCGTGCGTGTTCTCATGCCGACAGCGAAGACCTAGGTGTGTGCTGCACCCGCGCTCGGTGGTTCACACGTTGCGTGACCCTGTGCCTTTGGGAGATGTTCAGAGCGGGTGGCACCTGCGTGCTGCGAGCGCAAGAGGTGTAGAGTGTAGAGGCCTTTCACACTGGAGGAAGGGCTTGCGTCTCATGGAGAAAACGTGTACGTCGCCCGGGAGATGGAGGCGTGCTCTTGACACCATTTCCTCTGCCCGTTTAAAACACAAGTGTTTGTACTCGATCTGGGCTGCCTGGTGAAACACTTGGCAGTCCGCATCACCCTGAGCACCTTTCCTGAAGTTTGATTTGTAGCTGGGTAAACTCGGGCTTCAGAGGCTTAGATGAGACCAAACGTGTTCAGCTTGTGGCGAAAACCTTTGACCAGAGGCATATACGCTTGTGCTTGGGGCGAAGGCTAGGCAAGAACGTTTACACACTGGGTTTTTATCTTTACCCTAAGCTGTCCCTTTTGGCTGCAGCAGGCGGAGAGAACCCGCGGAGAGAGAACAGCTGCGAAGTGGATGCACAGAACAGTCCCCTCGATACCAGCCCCGGTGTCCCAAGCAACGATCCTTCCCCGGAGGGTACTTAACCCACCCAGGGATTCAAGCAGGGAGTTCGCCTTGTCCAACTCGCACAGGAGACTGGCATGAGATGTAGGGCTCATCTACTTGCGTTCACACTACGTGGCCCGGAGAAGTTCTCACGGAGCCGAATCCAGCACCCTTCCTCCACCACGTGTGTACACAAATGAGCGCTGGGCAGTGGGTGTTCTCAAGGCCAAGAGAGAAGCCCTTGTTCTGTGCTGCACCTGCTGGGTGGTTCAAAGGTTTTCTGACCTTCCTGCTCTGGAAGCTTTTCAGAGCTGAGGCTACGCCTGGGCTGCGAAAGCAGAGAGGCGTAGAGGCCTTTCACAGTGAAGGCGTGGGCCTGTTTCTAATGGAGAAAGTGTACTTCGCACAACCCCCACCCCACCCTACCCCACCCCACCCCACCCCACCCCAACCCACCCCCAGCTGGAGGCGTGCGGGTTGACACCATTTTGTCCTGCCCATGGAAAATACAAAGAGGCGTACACGATTTGGGCTGTCTGGTGAGAGAATTTTGAATCGGCAGCCCCCTGAGTACCTTTCCCGAAGTTTGCTTCCTAGCTGGTTAAACTCGGCATTCAGAGGCGAGATGAGAACAAACTTGCTCCGCGTGCGGCGAAGTGCCCTGATGCCCTGCCCTAAATGTTTGAGCTTCTGGCCAGCGTCACGCAAGTACTTTGACACGTAGGAGTCTCCCTTTTACTCCAAGCTGTCCCTGTTGGCTGAAGCAGTCGGCGTGTCTGTATCGCAGCCTGGGATGCCGGGCGTTGGGGGAGTCTGCCAAGTGACTGGCCTCCATTTATAGCTAACTGAGAAACTGCGTCGAAGCTTTCGGGAGCCTCTTACAGGGAATGGTTGCATTTGGGAATTGGAGACTGTGCTGGGAAACGTCAGCAGCTCCTCTCCCTCGGAGGGCTCTTCGTGTGCCGACTCCTAACAGCCAGCACGGTCCCCAGCCTGTGAACTGTCCCATTGGGAGCCAGTCTCGTCCGTGAAAGAGCCACGTGAGGCTGAGCTCCAACAGTCGGGCTCCACACCTGGAGCCTTTGGGACAGGGCAGTCCTGAGCCGATGTGCCCACCAGGGGACGCGACCAAAGTTTACGTACCACAGGAAAGCGCATCAAGGCCTCGTGTTCTCTCCATGAAATGAACGTGAGCTTGAAGGGTGATGCGTCAGCGTGCACCGTGAACAGCTCGCTGGTACGCCTGTCTTTGCCCCCTCTCACGGTCTCACGCACCCGGGCTCAGTTCCGTGCAGGAATGCTGAGTGGGAGCGCCAGCCTCGCTTCTGGACTCTAAAGCCTTCCACCCCCTAATGGCAGGTTGTGTGTGTCTCTCACGTGGGGGGAGGAATGAGGTCGCCCACAGAGGTTCTGCCATGAAAGATCTAAAGACGCACACTACTGAGGAGCTTGTTCCTCATGGAGCGTCCCCGAAGGCCAGAAGAATGCCGACGGTCTCTTTCAAAGCTGCCGGATGCTCTGCCATTCTAGGCCTGAGATACGGACCTTGTGACGGCACTGTAACCCCGCGAGATTCAGGAGACATCGCCAGTGCGAGTGGCAATCCGGAAGGAAGAACCTCCAAGGCGGAGTGTCCTTTCCTGTACAAAACAGCGCCCAAGTGGCTGAGGCAGGGAGCATTTTCCTTCACAGAACCGGCATCCTCGTATGCCTGTGGGTTACTCTAAAGAAACGACACTGTGAGCAACCTCTTCGAAAAGGCCTTCGCAAGCGACTTGGAGACAACAGCAGCGCAGTGGAGGCACAGACCATTATCCTAGAGAGCAGCACAGTGTCTCTAGCAGCGATCGCTTCCTGGAGGATACTTAAGCCACACCGAGATTCCAGCAGGGAGTTTTGCCTTATAGCAGTACAACTCACTCAAGAAAGAGGGATGAGGTGTAGGGCTAATCTACGTGCGCTCACGCTCTGTGTCGCCGAGAAGGTTTCATGGAGCAGAATGCATCACCGACCGCTACCACGTGTGTGCACCAAAGAAGCCCTGTGCCGTGGGTGTTCTCAGGCCGACAGCGAAGACCTAGGTGTGTGCTGCACCCGCGCTCGGTGGTTCACACGTTGCGTGACCCCTGTGCCTTTGGAAGATGTTCAGAGCGGGTGGCACCTGCGTGCTGCGAGCGCAAGAGGTGTAGAGTGTAGAGGCCTTTCACACTGGAGGAAGGGCTTGCGTCTCGTGGAGAGAACATGTACGTCGCGCGGGAGATGGAGGCGCGCTCTTGACACCATTTCCTCTGCCCGTTTAAAACACAAGTGTTTGTACTCGATCTGGGCTGCCTGGTGAAACGCTTGGCAGTCCGCATCACCCTGAGCACCTTTCCTGAAGTTTGATTCGTAGCTGGGTAAACTCGGGCTTCAGAGGCTTAGATGAGACCAAACCTGTTCAGCTTGTGGCGAAAGCCTTTGACCAGAGGCATATACGCTTGTGCTTGGGGCGAGGGCTAGGCAAGAACGTTTACACCCTGGGTTTTTATCTTTACCCTAAGCTGTCCCTTTTGGCTGCAGCAGGCGGAGAGAACCCGGGGAGAGAGAACAGCTGCGAAGTGGATGCACAGAACAGTCACCTCGATACCAGCCCCGGGGTCCCAAGCAACGATCCTTCCCCGGAGGGTACTTAACCCACCCCGGGATTCAAGCAGGGAGTTCGCCTTCTCCAACTCGCACAGGAGACTGAAATGAGATGTAGGGCTCATCTACTTGCGTTCACACTACGTGGCCCGGAGAAATTCTCACGGAGCCGAATCCAGCACCCTTCCTCCACCACGTGTGTACACAAAGGAGCGCTGGGCAGTGGGTGTTCTCAAGGCCAAGAGAGAAGCCCTTGTTCTGTGCTGCACCTGCTGGGTGGTTCAAAGGTTTTCTGACCTTCCTGCTCTGGAAGCTTTTCAGAGCTGAGGCTATGCCTGGGCTGCGAAAGCAGAGAGGCGTAGAGGCCTTTCACACTGAAGGTGTGGGCCTGTTTCCCATGGATAAAGTGTACGTCACCCAACCCCCACCCCCACCCCACCCCACCCCACCCCACCCCACCCCCACCCAACCCCAGCTGGAGGCGTGTGGGTTGACACCATTTTGTCCTGCCCATGGAAAATACAAAGAGGCGTACACGATTTGGGCTGTCTGGTGAGAGAATTTTGAATCGGCGGCACCCTGAGTACCTTTCCCGAAGTTTGCTTCCTAGCTGGTTAAACTCGGCATTCAGAGGCGAGATGAGAACAAACTAGCTCCGCGTGCGGCGAAGTGCCCTGATGCCCTGCCCTAAATGTTTGAGCTTCTGGCCAGCATCACGCAAGTACTTTGACACTTAGGAGTCTCCCTTTTACTCCAAGCTGTCCCTGATGGCTGAAGCAGTCGGCGTGTCTGTATCGCAGCCTGGGAGGCCGGGCGTTGGGGGAGTCTTCCAAGTGACTGGCCTCCATTTATAGCTAACTGAGAAACTGCGTCGAAGCTTTCGGGAGCCTCTTAGAGGGAATGGTTGCAGTTGGGAATTGGAGACTGTGCTGGCAAACGTCAGCAGCTCCTCTCCCTCGGAGGGCTCTTGGTGTGCCGACTCCTAACAGCCAGCATGGTCCCCAGCTCGTGAACGGTCCCATTGCGAGCCGGTCTCGTCCGTGAAAGAGCCACGTGAGGCTGAGCTCCAACAGTCGGGCTCCACACCTGGAGCCTTTGGGACAGGGCAGTCCTGAGCCGATGTGCCCACCAGGGGACGTGACCAAAGTTTACGTACCACAGGAAAGCGCATCAAGGCCTCGTGTTCTCTCCATAAAATGAACGCGAGCTTGAAGGGTGATGCGTCAGCGTGCACCGTGAACAGCTCGCTGGTACGCCTGTCTTTGCCCCCTCTCACGGTCTCACGCACCCGGGCTCAGTTCCATGCAGGAATGCTGAGTGGGAGCGCCAGCCTCGCTTCTGGACTCTAAAGCCTTCCACCCCCTAATGGCAGGTTGTGTGTGTCTCTCACGTGGGGGGAGGAATGAGGTCGCCCACAGAGGTTCTGCCATGAAAGATCTAAAGACGCACGCTGCTGAGGAGCTTGTTCCTCATGGAGCGTCCCCGAAGGCCAGAAGAATGCCGACGATGTCTTTCAAAGCTGCCGGATGCTCTGCCATTCTAGGCCTGAGATACGGACCTTGTGACGGCACTGTAAACCCCCGAGATTCAGGAGACTTCGCCAGTGCGTGTGGCAATCCGGAAGGAAGAACCTCCAAGGCGGAGTGTCCTTTCCTGTACAAAACGGCGCCCAAGTGGCTGAGGCAGGGAGCATTTTCCTTCACAGAACCGGCCTCCTCGTATGCCTGTGGGTTACTCTAAAGAAAGACACTGTGAGCAACCTCTTCAAAAAGGCCTTCGCAAGCGACTTGGAGACAACAGGAGCGCAGTGGAGGCACAGACCATTATCCTAGAGAGCAGCACAGTGTCTCTAGCAGCGATCGCTTCCCGGAGGATACTTAAGCCACACCGAGATTCCAGCAGGGAGTTTTGCCTTATAGCAGTACAACTCACTCAAGAAAGAGGGATGAGGTGTAGGGCTAATCTACATGCGCTCACGCTCTGTGTCCCCGAGAAGTTTTCACGGAGCAGAATGCATCACCGATCGCTACCACGTGTGTGCACCAAAGAAGCCCTGTGCCGTGGGTGTTCTCAGACCGACAGCGAAGACCTAGGTGTGTGCTGCACCCGCACTCGGTGGTTCACACGTTGTGTGACCCCTGTGCCTTTGGAAGATGTTCAGAGCGGGTGGCACCTGCGTGCTGCGAGCGCAAGAGGTGTAGAGTGTAGAGGCCTTTCACACTGGAGGAAGGGCTTGAGTCTCGTGGAGAGAATGTGTACGTCGCCCGGGAGATGGAGGCGCGCTCTTGACACCATTTCCTCTGCCCGTTTAAAACACAAGTGTTTGTACTCGATCTGGGCTGCCTGGTGAAACGCTTGGCAGTCCGCATCACCCTGAGCACCTTTCCTGAAGTTTGATTCGTAGCTGGGTAAACTCGGGCTTCAGAGGCTTAGATGAGACCAAACGTGTTCAGCTTGTGGCGAAAGCCTTTGATCAGTGTCATATACACTTGTGCTTGGGGCGAGGGCTAGGCAAGAACGTTTACACCCTGGGTTTTTATCTTTACCCTAAGCTGTCCCTTTTGGCTGCAGCAGGCAGAGAGAACCCGCGGAGAGAGAACAGCTGTGAAGTGGATGCACAGAACAGTCACCTCGATACCAGCCCCGGGGTCCCAAGCAACGATCCTTCCCCGGAGGGTACTTAACCCACCCCGGGATTCAAGCAGGGAGTTCGCCTTGTCCAACTCGCACAGGAGACTGGCATGAGATGTAGGGCTCATCTACTTGCGTTCACACTACGTGGCGCGGAGAAGTTCTCACGGAGCCGAATCCAGCACCCTTCCTCCACCACGTGTGTACACAAAGGAGCGCTGGGCAGTGGGTGTTCTCAAGGCTAAGAGAGAAGCCCTTGTTCTGTGCTGCACCTGCTGGGTGGTTCAAAGGATTTCTGACCTTCCTGCTCTGGAAGATTTTCAGAGCTGAGGCTACGCCTGGGCTGCGAAAGCCGAGAGGCGTAAAGGCCTTTCACACTGAAGGCGTGGGCCTGTTTCCCATGGAGAAAGTGTACATCGCCCAACCCCCAACCCCACCCCACCCCACCCCACCCCACCCCACCCCACCCCAACCGCAGCTGGAAGCGTGCGGGTTGACACCATTTTGTCCTGCCCATGGAAAATACAAAGAGGCGTACACGATTTGGGCTGTCTGGTGAGAGAATTTTGAATCGGCGGCACCCTGAGTACCTTTCCCGAAGTTTGTTTCCTAGCTGGTTAAACTCGGCATTCAGAGGCGAGATGAGAACAAACTTGCTCCGCGTGTGGCGAAGTGCCCTGATGCCCTGCCCTAAATGTTTGAGCTTCTGGCCAGCGTCACACAAGTACTTTGACACGTAGGAGTCTCACTTTTACTCCAAGCTGTCCCTGTTGGCTGAAGCAGTCAGCGTGTCTGTATCGCAGCCTGGGAGGCAGGGCGTTGGGGGAGTCTGCTAAGTGACTGGCCTCCATTTATAGCTAACTGAGAAACTGCGTCGAAGATTTCGGGAGCCTCTTACAGGGAATGGTTGCAGTTGGGAATTGGAGACAGTGCTGGCAAACGTCAGCAGCTCCTCTCCCTCGGAGGGCTCTTGGTGTGCTGACTCCTAACAGCCAGCACGGTCCCCAGCTCGTGAACTGTCCCATTGCGAGCCGGTCTCATCCGTGAAAGAGCCACGTGAGGCTGAGCTCCAACAGTCGGGCTCCACACCTGGAGCCTTTGGGACAGGGCAGTCCTGAGCCGATGTGCCCACCAGGGGACGTGACCAAAGTTTACGTACCACAGGAAAGTGCATCAAGACGTCGTTTTCTCTCCATGAAATGAACGTGAGCTTGAAGGGTGATGCGTCAGCGTGCACCGTGAACAGCTCGCTGGTACGCCTGTCTTTGCCCCCTCTCACGGTCTCACGCACCCGGGCTCAGTTCCGTGCAGGAATGCTGAGTGGGAGCACCAGCCTCGCTTCTGGACTCTAAAGCCTTCCACCACCTAATGGCAGGTTGTGTGTGTCTCTCACGTGGGGGGAGGAATGAGGTCGCCCACAGAGGTTCTGCCATGAAAGATCTAAAGACGCAAACTGCTGAGGAGCTTGTTCCTCATGGAGCATCCCCGAAGGCCAGAAGAATGCCGACGGTCTCTTTCAAAGCTGCCGGATGCTCTGCCATTCTAGGCCTGAGATACGGACCTTGTGACGGCACTGTAAACCCCCGAGATTCAGGAGACATCGCCAGTGCGAGTGGCAATCCGGAAGGAAGAACCTCCAAGGCGGAGTGTCCTTTCCTGTACAAAACGGCGCCCAAGTGGCTGAGGCAGGGAGCCTTTTCCTTCACAGAACCGGCATCCTCGTATGCCTGTGGGTTACTCTAAAGAAACGACACTGTGAGCAACCTCTTCGAAAAGGCCTTCGCAAGCGACTTGGAGACAACAGCAGCGCAGTGGAGGCACAGACCATTATCCTAGAGAGCAGCACAGTGTCTCTAGCAGCGATCGCTTCCCGGAGGATACTTAAGCCACACCGAGATTCCAGCAGGGAGTTTTGCCTTATAGCAGTACAACTCACTCAAGAAAGAGGGATGAGGTGTAGGGCTAATCTACGTGCGCTCACGCTCTGTGTCCCCGAGAAGGTTTCACGGAGCAGAATGCATCACCGACTGCTACCACGTGTGTGCACCAAAGAAGCCCTGTGCCATGGGTGTTCTCAGGCCGACAGCGAAGACCTAGGTGTGTGCTGCACCCGCACTCGGTGGTTCACACGTTGCGTGACCCCTGTGCCTTTGGAAGATGTTCAGAGCGGGTGGCACCTGCGTGCTGCGAGCGCAAGAGGTGTAGAGTGTAGAGGCCTTTCACACTGGAGGAAGGGCTTGCGTCTCGTGGAGAGAACGTGTACGTCGCCCGGGAGATGGAGGCGCGCTCTTGACACCATTTCCTCTGCCCGTTTAAAACACAAGTGTTTGTACTCGATCTGGGCTGCCTGGTGAAACGCTTGGCAGTCCGCATCACCCTGAGCACCTTTCCTGAAATTTGATTCGTAGCTGGGTAAACTCGGGCTTCAGAGGCTTAGATGAGACCAAACGTGTTCAGCTTGTGGCGAAAGCCTTTGAGCAGAGGCATATACGCTTGTGCTTGGGGCGAGGGTTAGGCAAGAACGTTTACACCCTGGGTTTTTATCTTTACCCTAAGCTGTCCGTTTTGGCTGCAGCAGGCGGAGAGAACCCGCGGAGAGAGAACAGCTGCGAAGTGGATGCACAGAACAGTCACCTCGATACCAGCCCCGGGGTCCCAAGCAACGATCCTTCCCCAGAGGGTACTTAACCCACCCCGGGATTCAAGCAGGGAGTTCGCCTTGTCCAACTCGCACAGGAGACTGGCATGAGATGTAGGGCTCATCTACTTGCGTTCACACTACGTGGCCCGGAGAAGTTCTCACTAAGCCGAATCCAGCACCCTTCCACCACCACGTGTGTACACAAAGGAGCGCTGGGCAGTGGGTGTTCTCAAGGCCAAGAGAGAAGCCCTTGTTCTGTGCTGCACCTGCTGGGTGGTTCAAATGTTTTCTGACCTTCCTGCTCTGGAAGCTTTTCAGAGCTGAGGCTACGCCTGGGCTGCAAAAGCAGAGAGGCGTAGAGGCCTTTCACACTGAAGGCGTGGGCCTGTTTCCCATGGAGAAAGTGTAAGTCGCCCAACCCCCACCCCCACCCCACCCCACCCCACCCCACCCCGCCCCACTCCAACCCACCCCCAGCTGCAGGCGTGCGGGTTGACACCATTTTGTCCTGCCCATGGAAAATACAAAGAGGCGTATACGATTTGGGCTGTCTGGTGAGAGAATTTTGAATCGGCGGCACCCTGAGTACCTTTCCCGAAGTTTGCTTCCTAGCTGGTTAAACTCGGCATTCAGAGGCGAGATGAGAACAAACTTGCTCCGCGTGCGGCGAAGTGCCCTGATGCCCTGCCCTAAATGTTTGAGCTTCTGGCCAGCGTCACGCAAGTACTTTGACACGTTGGAGTCTCCCTTTTACTCCAAGCGGTCCCTGTTGGCTGAAGCAGTCGGCGTGTCTGTATCGCAGCCTGGGAGGCCGGGCGTTGGGGGAGTCTGCCAAGTGACTGGCCTCCATTTATAGCTAACTGAGAAACTGCGTCGAAGCTTTCGGGAGCCTCTTACAGGGAATGGTTGCAGTTGGGAATTGGAGACTGTGCTGGCAAACGTCAGCAGCTCCTCTCCCTCGGAGGGCTCTTGGTGTGCCGACTCCTAACAGCCAGCACGGTCCCCAGCTCGTGAACGGTCCCATTGCGAGCCGGTCTCGTCCGTGAAAGAGCCACGTGAGGCTGAGCTCCAACAGTCGGGCTCCACACCTGGAGCCTTTGGGACAGGGCAGTCCTGAGCCGATGTGCCCACCAGGGGACGCGACCAAAGTTTACGTACCACAGGAAAGCGCATCAAGGCCTCGTGTTCTCTCCATGAAATGAACGTGAGCTTGAAGGGTGATGCGTCAGCGTGCACCGTGAACAGCTCGCTGGTACGCCTGTCTTTGCCCCCTCTCACGGTCTCACGCACCCGGGCTCAGTTCCGTGCAGGAATGCTGAGTGGGAGCGCCAGCCTCGCTTCTGGACTCTAAAGCCTTCCACCCCCTAATGGCAGGTTGTGTGTGTCTCTCACGTGGGGGGAGGAATGAGGTCGCCCACAGCGGTTCTGCAATGAACGATCTAAAGACGCACGCTGCTGAGGAGCTTGCTCCTCATGGAGCTTCCCCGAAGGCCAGAAGAATGCCGACGGTCTCTTTCAAAGCTGCCGGACGCTCTGCCGTTCTAGGCCTGAGATACGGACCTTGTGACGGCACTGTAACCCCGCGAGATTCAGGAGACATCGCCAGTGCGATTGGCAATCCGGAAGGAAGAACCTTCAAGGCGGAGTGTCCTTTCCTGTACAAAACGGCGCCCAAGTGGCTGAGGCAGGGAGCATTTTCCTTCACAGAACGGGCATCCTCGTATGCCTGTGGGTTACTCTAAAGAAACGACACTGTGAGCAACCTCTTCGAAAAGGCCTTCACAAGCGACTTGGAGACAACAGCAGCGCAGTGGAGGCACAGACCATTATCCTAGAGAGCAGCACAGTGTCTCTAGCAGCGATCGCTTCCCGGAGGATACTTAAGCCACACCGAGATTCCAGCAGGGAGTTTTGCCTTATAGCAGTACAACTCACTCAAGAAAGAGGGATGAGGTGTAGGGCTAATCTACGTGCGCTCACGCTCTGTGTCCCCGAGAAGGTTTCACGGAGCAGAATGCATCACCGTCCACTACCACGTGTGTGCACCAAAGAAGCCCTGTGCCGTGGGTGTTCTCAGGCCGACAGCGAAGACCTAGGTGTGTGCTGCACCCGCGCTCGGTGGTTCACACGTTGTGTGACCCCTGTGCCTTTGGAAGATGTTCAGAGCGGGTGGCACCTGCGTGCTGCGAGCGCAAGAGGTGTAGAGTGTAGAGGCCTTTCATACTGGAGGAAGGGCTTGCGTCTCATGGAGAAAACGTGTACGTCACCCGGGAGATGGAGGCGCGCTCTTGACACCATTTCCTCTGCCCGTTTAAAACACAAGTGTTTGTACTCGATCTGGGCTGCCTGGTGAAACGCTTGGCAGTCCGCATCACCCTGAGCACCTTTCCTGAAGTTTGATTCGTAGCTGGGTAAACTCGGGCTTCAGAGGCTTAGATGAGACCAAACGTGTTCAGCTTGTGGCGAAAGCCTTTGACCAGAGGCATATACGCTTGTGCTTGGGGCGAGGGCTAGGCAAGAACGTTTACACCCTGGGTTTTTATCTTTACCCTAAGCTGTCCCTTTTGGCTGCAGCAGGCGGAGAGAACCCGCGGAGAGAGAACAACTGCAAAGTGGATGCACAGAACAGTCACCTCGATACCAGCCCCGGGGTCCCAAGCAACGATCCTTCCCCGGAGGGTACTTAACCCACCCCAGGATTCAAGCAGGGAGTTCGCCTTGTCCAACTCGCACAGGAGACTGGCATGAGATGTAGGGCTCATCTACTTGCATTCACACTACATGGACCGGAGAAGTTCTCACGGAGCCGAATCCAGCACCCTTCCTCCACCACGTGTGTACACAAAGGAGCGCTGGGCAGTGGGTGTTCTCAAGGCCAAGAGAGAAGCCCTTGTTCTGTGCTGCACCTGCTGGGTGGTTCAAAGGTTTTCTGACCTTCCTGCTCTGGAAGCTTTTCAGAGCTGAGGCTACGCCTGGGCTGCAAAAGCAGAGAGGCGTAGAGGTCTTTCACACTGAAGGCGTGGGCCTGTTTCCCATGGAGAAAGGGTATGTCACCCAACCCCCACCCCCACCCAACCTCACCCCACCCCACCCCACCCCACTCCAACCCACCCCCAGCTGGAGGCGTGCGGGTTGACACCATTTTGTCCTGCCCATGGAAAATACAAAGAGGCGTACACGATTTGGGCTGTCTGGTGAGAGAATTTTGAATCGGCGGCACCCTGAGTACCTTTCCCAAAGTTTGCTTCCTAGTTGGTTAAACTCGGCATTCAGAGGCGAGATGAGAACAAACTTGCTCCGCGTGTGGCGAAGTGCCCTGATGCCCTGCCCTAAATGTTTGAGCTTCTGGCCAGCGTCACGCAAGTACTTTGACAAGTAGGAGTCTCCCTTTTACTCCAAGCTGTCCCTGTTGGCTGAAGCAGTCGGCGTGTCTGTATCGCAGCCTGGGAGGCCGGGCGTTGGGGGAGTCTGCCAAGTGACTGGCCTCCATTTATAGCTAACTGAGAAACTGCGTCGAAGCTTTCGGGAGCCTCTTACAGGGAATGGTTACAGTTGGGAATTGGAGACTGTGCTGGCAAACGTCAGCAGCTCCTCTCCCTCGGAGGGCTCTTGGTGTGCCGACTCCTAACAGCCAGCACGGTCCCCAGCTCGTGAACGGTCCCATTGCGAGCCGGTCTCGTCCGTGAAAGAGCCACGTGAGGCTGAGCTCCAACAGTCGGGCTCCACACCTGGAACCTTTGGGACAGGGCAGTCCTGAGCCGATGTGCCCACCAGGGGACGCGACCAAAGTTTACGTACCACAGGAAAGCTTACCAAGGCCTCGTGTTCTCTCCATGAAATGAACGTGGGCTTGGAGGGTGATGCGTCAGCCTGCACCGTGAAAAGCTCGCTGGTATGCCTGTCTTTGCCCCCTCTCACGGTCTCACGCAACCGGGCTCAGTTCCGTGCAGGAATGCTGAGTGGGAGCGCCAGCCTCGCTTCTGGACTCTAAAGCCTTCCACCCCCTAATGGCAGGTTGTGTGTGTCTCTCACGTGGGGGGAGGAATGAGGTCGCCCACAGAGGTTCTGCCATGAAAGATCTAAAGACGCACGCTGCTGAGGAGCTTGTTCCTCATGGAGCGTCCCCGAAGGCCAGAAGAATGCCGAAGGTCTCTTTCAAAGCTGCCAGACGCTCTGCCGTTCTAGGCCTGAGATACGGACCTTGTGACGGCACTGTAACCCCGTGAGATTCAGGAGACATCGCCAGTGCGAGTGGCAATCCGGAAGGAAGAACCTCCAAGGCGGAGTGTCCTTTCCTGTACAAAATGGCGCCCAAGTGTCTGAGGCAGGGAGCATTTTCCTTCACAGAACCGGCATCCTCATATGCCTGTGGGTTACTCTAAAGAAACGGCACTGTGAGCAACCTCTTCGAAAAGGCCTTCACAAGCGACTTGGAGACAACAGCAGCGCAGTGGAGGCACAGACCATTATCCTAGAGAGCAGCACAGTGTCTCTAGCAGCGATCACTTCCCGGAGGATACTTAAGCCACACCGAGATTCCAGCAGGGAGTTTTGCCTTATAGCAGTACAACTCACTCAAGAAAGAGGGATGAGGTGTAGGGCTAATCTACGTGCGCTCACGCTCTGTGTCCCCGAGAAGGTTTCACGGAGCAGAATGCATCACCGACCGCTACCACGTGTGTGCACCAAAGAAGCCCTGTGCCGTGGGTGTTCTAAGGCCGACAGCGAAGACCTAGGTGTGTGCTGCAACCGCGCTCGGTGGTTCACACGTTGCGTGACCCCTGTGCCTTTGGAAGATGTTCAGAGCGGGTGGCACCTGCGTGCTGCGAGCGCAAGAGGTGTAGAGTGTAGAGGCCTTTCACACTGGAGGAAGGGCTTGCGTCTCGTGGAGAGAACGTGTACGTCGCCCGGGAGATGGAGGCGCTCTCTTGACACCATTTCCTCTGCCCGTTTAAAACACAAGTGTTTGTACTCGATCTGGGCTGCCTGGTGAAACGCTTGGCAGTCCGCATCACCCTGAGCACCTTTCCTGAAGTTTGATTCGTAGCTGGGTAAACTCGGGCTTCAGAGGCTTAGATGAGACCAAACGTGTTCAGCTTGTGGCGAAAGCCTTTGACCAGAGGCATATACGCTTGTGCTTGGGGCTAGGGCTAGGCAAGAACGTTTACACCCTGGGTTTTTATCTTTACCCTAAGATGTCCCTTTTGGCTGCAGCAGGCGGAGAGAACCCGCAGGGAGAGAACAGCTGTGAAGTGGATGCACAGAACAGTCACCTCGATACCAGCCCCGGGGTCCCAAGCAACGATCCTTCCCCGGAGGGTACTTAACCCACCCCGGGATTCAAGCAGGGAGTTCGCCTTGTCCAACTCGCACAGGAGACTGACATGAGATGTAGGGCTCATCTACGTGCGTTCACACTACGTGGCGCGGAGAAGTTCTCACGGAGCCGAATCCAGCACCCTTCCTCCACCACGTGTGTACACAAAGGAGCGCTGGGCAGTGGGTGTTCTCAAGGCCAAGAGAGAAGCCCTTGTTCTGTGCTGCACCTGCTGGGTGGTTCAAAGGTTTTCTGACCTTCCTGCTCTGGAAGCTTTTCAGAGCTGAGGCTACGCCTGGGCTGCGAAAGCAGAGAGGTGTAGAGGCCTTTCACACTGAAGGCGTGGGCCTGTTTCCCATGGAGAAAGGGTATGTCACCCAACCCCCACCCCCACCCAACCTCACCCCACCCCACCCCACCCCAACCCACCCCCAGCTGGAGGCGTGCGGATTGACACCATTTTGTCCTGCCCATGGAAAATACAAAGAGGTGTACATGATTTGGGCTGTCTGGTGAGACAATTTTGAATCGGCGGCACCCTGAGTACCTTTCCCGAAGATTGCTTCCTAGCTGGTTAAACTCGGCATTCAGAGGCGAGATGAGAACAAACTTGCTCCGCGTGCGGCGAAGTGCCCTGATGCCCTGCCCTAAATGTTTGAGCTTCTGGCCAGCGTCACGCAAGTACTTTGACACGTAGGAGTCTCCTTTTTACTCCAAGCTGTCCCTGTTGGCTGAAGCAGTCGGCGTGTCTGTATCGCAGCCTGGGAGGCCGGGCATTGGGGGAGTCTGCAAGTGACTGGCCTCCATTTATAGCTAACTGAGAAACTGCGTCGAAGCTTTCGGGAGCCTCTTACAGGGAATGGTTGCAGTTGGGAATTGGAGACTGTGCTGGCAAACGTCAGCAGCTCCTCTCCCTCGGAGGGCTCTTGGTGTGCCGACACCTAACAGCCAGCACGGTCCCCAGCTCGTGAACGGTCCCATTGCGAGCAGGTCTCGTCCGTGAAAGAGCCACGTGAGGCTGAGCTCCAACAGTCGGGCTCCACACCTGGAGCCTTTGGGACAGGGCAGTCCTGAGCCGATGTGCCCACCAGGGGACGCGACCAAAGTTTACGTACCACAGAAAGTGCATCAAGGCCTCGTGTTCTCTCCATGAAATGAACGTGAGCTTGAAGGGTGATGCGTCAGCGTGCACCGTGAACAGCTCGCTGGTACACCTGTCTTTGCCCCCTCTCACGGTCTCACGCACCCGGGCTCAGTTCCGTGCAGGAATGCTGAGTGGGAGCGCCAGCCTCGCTTCTGACTCTAAAGCCTTCCACCCCCTAATGGCAGGTTGTGTGTGTCTCTCACGTGGGGGGAGGAATGAGGTCGCCCACAGAGGTTCTGCCATGAAAGATCTAAAGACACACGCTGCTGAGGAGCTTGTTCCTCATGGAGCGTCCCCGAAGGCCAGAAGAATGCCGACGGTCTCTTTCAAAGCTGCCGGACGCTCTGCCGTTCTAGGCCTGAGATACGGACCTTGTGACGGCACTGTAACCCCGCGAGATTCAGGAGACATCGCCAGTGCGAGTGGCAATCCGGAAGGAAGAACCTCCAAGGCGGAGTGTCCTTTCCTGTACAAAACGGCGCCCAAGTGGCTGAGGCAGGGAGCATTTTCCTTCACAGAACCGGCATCCTCGTATGCCTGTGGTTACTCTAAAGCAACGACACTGTGAGCAACCTCTTCGAAAAGGCCTTCGCAAGCGACTTGGAGACAACAGCAGCGCAGTGGAGGCACAGACCATTATCCTAGAGAGCAGCACAGTGTCTCTAGCAGCGATCGCTTCCCGGAGGATACTTAAGCCACACCGAGATTCCAGCAGGGAGTTTGGCCTTATAGCAGTGCAACTCACTCAAGAAAGAGGGATGAGGTGTAGGGCTAATCTACGTGCGCTCACGCTCTGTGTCCCCGAGAAGGTTTCACGGAGCAGAATGCATCACCGACCGCTACCACGTGTGTGCACAAAAGAAGCCCTGTGCCATGGGTGTTCTCAGGCCGACAGCGAAGACCTAGGTGTGTGTTGCACCCGTGTTCGGTGGTTCACACGTTGCGTGACCCCTGTGCCTTTGGAAGATGTTCAGAGCGGGTGGCACCTGCGTCTTGCGAGTGCAAGAGGTGTAGAGTGTAGAGGCCTTTCACACTGGAGGAAGGGCTTGCGTCTCGTGGAGAGAACGTGTACGTCACCCGGGAGATGGAGGCGCGCTCTTGACACCATTTCCTCTGCCCGTTTAAAACACAAGTGTTTGTACTCGATCTGGGCTGCCTGGTGAAACGCTTGGCAGTCCGCATCACCCTGAGCACCTTTCCTGAAGTTTGATTCATAGCTGGGTAAACTCGGGCTTCAGAGGCTTACATGAGACCAAACGTGTTCAGCTTGTGGCGAAAGCCTTTGACCAGAGGCATATACGCTTGTGCTTGGGGCGAGGGCTAGGCAAGAACGTTTACACACTGGGTTTTTATCTTTACCCTAAGCTGTCCCTTTTGGCTGCAGCAGGCGGAGAGAACCCGCGGAGAGAGAACAGCTGTGAAGTGGATGCACAGAACAGTCACCTCGATACCAGCCCCGGGCTCCCAAGCAAGGATCCTTCCCCGGAGGGTACTTAACCCACCCCGGGATTCAAGCAGGGAGTTCGCCTTGTCCAACTTGCACAGGAGACTGGCATGAGATGTAGGGCTCATCTACTTGCGTTCACACTACGTGACCCGGAGAAGTTCTCACGGAGCCGAATGCAGCACCCTTCCTCCACCTCGTGTGTACACAAAGGAGCGCTGGGCAGTGGGTGTTCTCAAGGCCCAGAGAGAAGCCCTTGTTCTGTGCTGCACCTGCTGGGTGGTTCAGAGGTTTTCTGACCTTCCTGCTCTGGAAGCTTTTCAGAGCTGAGGCTACGCCTGGGCTGCGAAATAGAGAGGTGTAGAGGCCTTTCACACTGAAGGCGTGGGCCTGTTTCCCATGGAGAAAGTGTACGTCGCCCAACCCCCACCCCCACCCCACCCCACCCCACCCCGCCCCAGCCCACCCCCAGCTGGAGGCGTGCGGGTTGACACCATTTTCTCCTGCCCATGGAAAATACAAAGAGGCGTACACGATTTGGGCTGTCTGGTGAGAGAATTTTGAATCGGCGGCACCCTGAGTACCTTTCCCGAAGTTTGCTTCCTAGCTGGTTAAACTCGGCATTCAGAGGCGAGATGAGAACAAACTTGCTCCGCGTGCGGCGAAGTGCCCTGATGCCCTGCCCTAAATGTTTGAGCTTCTGGCCAGCGTCACGCAAGTACTTTGACACGTAGGAGTCTCACTTTTACTCCAAGCTGTCCCTGTTGGCTGAAGCAGTCGGCGTGTCTGTATCGCAGCCTGGGAGGCCGGGCGTTGGGGGAGTCTGCCAAGTGACTGGCCTCTATTTATAGCTAACTGAGAAACTGCGTCGAAGCTTTTGGGAGCCTCTTACAGGGAATGGTTGCAGTTCGGAATTGGAGACTGTGCTGGCAAACGTCAGCAGCTCCTCTCCCTCGGAGGGCTCTTGGTGTGCCGACTCCTAACAGCCACCACGGTCCCCAGCTCGTGAACCGTCCCATTGCGAGCCGGTCTCGTCCGTGAAAGAGCCACGTGAGGCTGAGCTCCAAAAGTCGAGCTCCACACCTGGAGCCTTTGGGACAGGGCAGTCCTGAGCCAATGTGCCCACCAGGGGACGCGACCAAAGTTTACGTACAACAGGAAAGCACATCAAGGCCTCGTGTTCTCTCCATGAAATGAACGTGAGCTTGAAGGGTGATGCGTCAGTGTGCACCGTGAACAGCTCGCTGGTACGCCTGTCTTTGCCCCCTCTCAAGGTCTCACGCACCCGGCCTCAGTTCCGTGCAGGAATGCTGAGTGGGAGCGCCAGCCTCGCTTCTGGACTCTAAAGCCTTCCACCCCCTAATGGCAGGTTGTGTGTGTCTCTCACGTGGGGGGAGGAATGAGGTCGCCCACAGAGGTTCTGCCATGAAAGATCTAAAGACGCACGCTGCTGAGGAGCTTGTTCCTCATGGAGCGTCCCCGAAGGCCAGAAGAATGCCGACGGTCTCTTTCAAAGCTGCCGGCCGCTCTGCCGTTCTAGGCCTGAGATTCGGACCTTGTGATGGCACTGTAAACCCGCGAGATTCAGGAGACATCGCCAGTGCGAGTGGCAATCCGGAAGGAAGAACCTCCAAGGCGGAGTGTCCTTTCCTGTACAAAACGGCGCCCAAGTGGCTGAGGCAGGGAGCATTTTCCTTCACAGAACCGGCATCCTCGTATGCCTGTGGGTTACTCTAAAGAAACGACACTGTGAGCAACCTCTTCGAAAAGGCCTTCGCAAGCGACTTGGAGACAACAGCAGCGCAGTGGAGGCACAGACCATTATCCTAGAGAGCAGCACAGTGTCTCTAGCAGCGATCGCTTCCCGGAGATACTTAAGCCACACCGAGATTCCAGCAGGGAGTTTTGCCTTATAGCAGTACAACTCACTCAAGAAAGAGGGATGAGGTGTAGGGCTAATCTACGTGCGCTCACGCTCTGTGTCCCCGAGAAGGTTTCACGGAGCAGAATGCATCACCGACCGCTACCAAGTGTGTGCACCAAAGATGCCCTGTGCCGTGGGTGTTCTCAGGCCAACAGCGAAGACCTAGGTGTGTGCTGCACCCGCGCTCGGTGGTTCACACGTTGCGTGACCCCTGTGCCTTTGGAAGATGTTCAGAGCGGGTGGCACCTGCGTCCTGAGAGCGCAAGAGGTGTAGAGTGTAGAGGCCTTTCACACTGGAGGAAGGGCTTGCGTCTCGTGGAGAGAACGTGTACGTCGCCCGGTAGATGGAGGCGCGCTCTTGACACCATTTCCTCTGCCCGTTTAAAACACAAGTGTTTGTACTCGATCTGGGCTGCCTGGTGAAACGCTTGGCAGTCCGCATCACCCTGAGCACCTTTCCTGAAATTTGATTCGTAGCTGGGTAAACTCGGGCTTCAGAGGCTTAGATGAGACCAAACGTGTTCAGCTTGTGGCGAAAGCCTTTGACCAGAGGCATATACGCTTGTGCTTGGGGCGAGGGTTAGGCAAGAACGTTTACACCCTGGGTTTTTATCTTTACCCTAAGCTGTCCTTTTGGCTGCAGCAGGCGGAGAGGACCCGCGGAGAGAGAACAGCTGCGAAGTGGATGCACAGAACAGTCACCTCGATACAAGCCCCGGGGTCCCAAGCAACGATCCTTCCCCGGAGGGTACTTAACCCACCCCGGGATTCAAGCAGGGAGTTCGCCTTGTCCAACTTGCACAGGAGACTGGCATGAGATGTAGGGCTCATCTACTTGCGTTCACACTACGTGGCCCGGAGAAGTTCTCACGGAGCCGAATGCAGCACCCTTCCTCCACCATGTGTGTACACAAAGGAGCGCTGGGCAGTGGGTGTTCTCAAGGCCAAGAGAGAAGCCCTTGTTCTGTGCTGCACGTGCTGGGTGGTTCAAAGGTTTTCTGACCTTCCTGCTCTGGAAGCTTTTCAGAGCTGAGGCTACGCCTGGGCTGCGAAATAGAGAGGTGTAGAGGCCTTTCACACTGAAGGCGTGGGCCTGTTTCCCATGGAGAAAGTGTACGTCGCCCATCCCCCACCCCCACCCCACGCCACCCCACCCCACCCCAACCCACCCCCAGCTGGAGGCGTGCGGGTTGACACCATTTTGTCCTGCCCATGGAAAATACAATGAGGCGTACACGATTTGGGCTGTCTGGTGAGAGAATTTTGAATCGGTGGCACCCTGAGTACCTTTCCCGAAGTTTGCTTCCTAGCTGGTTAAACTCGGCATTCAGAGGCGAGATGAGAACAAACTTGCTCCGCGTGCGGCGAAGTGCCCTGATGCCCTGCCCTAAATGTTTGAGCTTCTGGCCAGCGTCACGCAAGTACTTTGACACGTAGGAGTCTCACTTTTACTCCAAGCTGTCCCTGTTGGCTGAAGCAGTCGGCGTGTCTGTATCGCAGCCTGGGAGACCGGGCGTTGGGGGAGTCTGCCAAGTGACTGGCCTCCATTTATAGCTAACTGAGAAACTGCGTCGAAGCTTTCGGGAGCCCCTTACAGGGAATGGTTGCAGTTGGGAATTGGAGACTGTGCTGGCAAACGTCAGCAGCTCCTCTCCCTCGGAGGGCTCTTGGTGTGCCGACTCCTAACAGCCAGCATGGTCCCCAGCTCGTGAACGGTCCCATTGCGAGCCGGTCTCGTCCGTGAAAGAGCCACGTGAGGCTGAGCTCCAACAGTCGGGCTCCACACCTGGAGCCTTTGGGACAGGGCAGTCCTGAGCCGATGTGCCCACCAGGGGACGCGACCAAAGTTTACGTACCACAGGAAAGCGCATCAAGGCCTCGTGTTCTCTCCATGAAATGAACGTGAGCTTGAAGGGTGATGCGTCAGCGTGCACCGTGAACAGCTCGCTGGTACGCCTGTCTTTGCCCCCTCTCACGGTCTCACGCACCCGGGCTCAGTTCCGTGCATGAATGCTGAGTGGGAGCGCCAGCCTCGCTTCTGGACTCTAAAGCCTTCCACCCCCTAATGGCAGGTTGTGTGTGTCTCTCACATGGGGGGAGGAATGAGGTCGCCCACAGAGGTTCTGCCATGAAAGATCTAAAGACGCACGCTGCTGAGGAGCTTGTTCCTCATGGAGCGTCCCCGAAGGCCAGAAGAATGCCGACGGTCTCTTTCAAAGCTGCCGGACGCTCTGCCGTTCTAGGCCTGAGATACGGACCTTGTGACGGCACTGTAACCCCGCGAGATTCAGGAGACATCGCCAGTGCGAGTGGCAATCCGGAAGGAAGAACCTCCAAGGCGGAGTGTCCTTTCCTGTACAAAACGGCGCCCAAGTGGCTGAGGCAGGGAGCATTTTCCTTCACAGAACCGGCATCCTCGTATGCCTGTAGATTACACTGAAGAAACGACACTGTGAGCAACCTCTTCGAAAAGGCCTTCGCAAGCGACTTGGAGACAACAGCAGCGCAGTGGAGGCACAGACCATTATCCTAGAGAGAAGCACAGTGTCTCTAGCAGCGAACGCTTCCCGGAGGATACTAAAGCCACACCGAGATTCCAGCAGGGAGTTTTGCCTTATAGCAGTACAACTCACTCAAGAAAGAGGGATGAGGTGTAGGGCTAATCTACGTGCACTCACGCTCTGTGTCCCCGAGAAGGTTTCACGGAGCAGAATGCATCACCGACCGCTACCACGTGTGTGCACCAAAGAAGCCCTGTGCCGTGGGTGTTCTCAGGCCGACAGCGAAGACCTAGGTGTGTGCTGCACCCGCGCTCAGTGGTTCACACGTTGCGTGACCCTGTGCCTTTGGAAGATGTTCAGAGCGGGTGGCACCTGCGTGCTGCGAGCGCAAGAGGTGTAGAGTGTAGAGGCCTTTCACACTGGAGGAAGGGCTTGCGTCTCGTGGAGAGAACGTGTACGTCGCCCGGGAGATGGAGGCGCGCTCTTGACACCATTTCCTCTGCCCGTTTAAAACACAAGTGTTTGTACTCGATCTGGGCTGCCTGGTGAAACGCTTGGCAGTCCGCATCACCCTGAGCACCTTTCCTGAAGTTTGATTCGTAGCTGGGTAAACTCGGGCTTCAGAGGCTTAGATGAGACCAAACGTGTTCAGCTTGTGGCGAAAGCCTTTGACCAGAGGCATATATGCTTGTGCTTGGGGCGAGGGCTAGGCAAGAACGTTTACACCCTGGGTTTTTATCTTTACCCTAAGCTGTCCCTTTTGGCTGCAGCAGGCGGAGAGAACCCGCGGAGAGAGAACAGCTGCGAAGTGGATGCACAGAACAGTCACCTCGATACCAGCCCCGGGGTCCCAAGCAACGATCCTTCCCCGGAGGGTACTTAACCCACCCCGGGATTCAAGCAGGGAGTTTGCCTTGTCCAACTCGCACAGGAGGCTGGCATGAGATGTAGGGCTTATCTACTTGCGTTCACACTACGTGGCCCGGAGAAGTTCTCACGGAGCCGAATGCAGCACCCTTCCTCCACCACGTGTGTACACAAAGGAGCGCTGGGCAGTGGGTGTTCTCAAGGCCAAGAGAGAAGCCCTTGTTCTGTGCTGCACCTGCTGGGTGGTTCAACGGTTTTCTGACCTTCCTGCTCTGGAAGCTTTTCAGAGCTGAGGCTACGCCTGGGCTGCGAAAGCAGAGAGGCGTACAGGCCTTTCACACTGAAGGCGTGGGCCTGTTTCCCATGGAGAAAGTGTACGTCGCCCAATCCCCACCCCCACCCCACCCCAACACACCCCACCCCACCCCACCCCACCCCCAGCTGGAGGCGTGCGGGTTGACACCATTTTGTCCTGCCCATGGAAAATACAAAGAGGCGTACACGATTTGGGCTGTCTGGTGAGAGAATTCTGAATCGGCGGCACCCTGAGTACCTTTCCCGAAGTTTGCTTCCTAGCTGGTTAAACTCGGCATTCAGAGGCGAGATGAGAACAAACTTGCCCCGCGTGCGGCGAAGTGCCCTGATGCCCTGTCCTAAATGTTTGAGCTTCTGGCCAGCGTCACGCAAGTACTTTGACACGTAGGAGTCTCACTTTTACTCCAAGCTGTCCCTGTTGGCTGAAGCAGTCGGCGTGTCTGTATCGCAGCCTGGGAGGCCGGGCGTTGGGGGAGTCTGCCAAGTGACTGGCCTCCATTTATAGCTAACTGAGAAACTGCGTCGAAGCTTTCGGGAGCCTCTTACAGGGAACGGTTGCAGTTGGGATTTGGAGACTGTGCTGGCAAACGTCAGCAGCTCCTCTCCATCGGAGGGCTCTTGGTGTGCCGACTCCTAACAGCCAGCACGGTCCCCAGCTCGTGAATGGTCCCATTGCGAGCCGGTCTCGTCCGTGAAAGAGCCACGTGAGGCTGAGCTCCAACAGTCGGGCTCCACACCTGGAGACTTTGGGACAGGGCAGTCCTGAGCCGATGTGCCCACCAGGGGACGCGACCAAAGTTTACGTACCACAGGAAAGCGCATCAAGGCCTCGTGTTCTCTCCATGAAATGAACGTGAGCTTGAAGGTTATTGCGTCAGCGTGCACCGTGAACAGCTCGCTGGTAGGCCTGTCTTTGCCCCCTCTCACGGTCTCACGCACCCGGGCTCAGTTCCGTGCAGGAATGCTGAGTGGGAGCGCCAGCCTCGCTTCCGGATTCTAAAGCCTTCCACCCCCTAATGGCAGGTTGTGTGTGTCTCTCACGTGGGGGGAGGAATGAGGTCGCCCACAGAGGTTCTGCCATGAAAGATCTAAAGATGCACGCTGCTGAGGAGCTTGTTCCTCATGGAGCGTCCCCGAAGGCCAGAAGAATGCCGAAGGTCTCTTTCAAAGCTGCCGGACGCTCTGCCGTTCTAGGCCTGAAATACGGACCTTGTGACGGCACTGTAACCCCGCGAGATTCAGGAGACATCGCCAGTGCGAGTGGCAATCCGGAAGGAAGAACCTCCAAGGCGGAGTGTCCTTTCCTGTACAAAACGGTGCCCAAGTGGCTGAGGCAGGGAGCATTTTCCTTCACAGAACCGGCATCCTCGTATGCCTGTGGGTTACTCTAAAGAAACGACACTGTGAGCAACCTCTTCGAAAAGGCCTTCGCAAGCGACTTGGAGACAACAGCAGCGCAGTGGAGGCACAGACCATTATCCTAGAGAGCAGCACAGTGTCTCTAGCAGCGATCGCTTCCCGGAGGATACTTAAGCCACACCGAGATTCCAGCAGGGAGTTTTGCCTTATAGCAGTACAACTCACTCAAGAAAGAGGGATGAGGTGTAGGGCTAATCTACGTGCGCTCACGCTCTGTGTCCCTGAGAAGGTTTCACGGAGCAGAATGCATCACCGACCGCTACCACGTGTGTGCACCAAAGAAGCCCTGTGCCGTGGGTGTTCTCAGGCCGACAGCGAAGACCTAGGTGTGTGCTGCACCCGCGCTCGGTGGTTCACACGTTGCGTGACCCTGTGCCTTTGGGAGATGTTCAGAGCGGGTGGCACCTGCGAGCGCAAGAGGTGTAGAGTGTAGAGGCCTTTCACACTGGAGGAAGGGCTTGCGTCTCATGGAGAGAACGTGTTCGTCGCCCGGGAGATGGAGGCGCACTCTTGACACCATTTCCTCTGCCCGTTTAAAACACAAGTGTTTGTACTCGATCTGGGCTGCCTGGTGAAACGCTTGGCAGTCCGCATCACCCTGAGCACCTTTCCTGAAGTTTGATTCGTAGCTGGGTAAACTCTGGCTTCAGAGGCTTAGATGAGACCAAACGTGTTCAGCTTGTGGCGAAAGCCTTTGACCAGAGGCATATACACTTGTGCTTGGGGCGAGGGCTACGCAAGAACGTTTACACACTGGGTTTTTATCTTTACCCTAAGCTGTCCCTTTTGGCTGCAGCAGGCGGAGAGAACCCGCGGAGAGAGAACAGCTGCGAAGTGGATGCACAGAACAGTCACCTCGATACCAGCCCCGGGGTCCCAAGCAACGATCCTTCCCCGAAGGGTACTTAACCCACCCCGGGATTCAAGCAGGGAGTTTGCCTTGTCCAACTCGCACAGGAGACTGGCATGAGATGTAGGGCTCATCTACTTGCGTTCACACTACGTGGCCCGGAGAAGTACTCACGGAGCCGAATCCGGCACCCTTCCTCCACCACGTGTGTACACAAAGGAGCGCTGGGCAGTGGGTGTTCTCAAGGCCAAGAGAGAAGCCCTTGTTCTGTGCTGCACCTGCTGGGTGGTTCAAAGGTTTTCTGACCTTCCTGCTCTGGAAGCTTTTCAGAGCTGTGGCTACGCCTGTGCTGCGAAAGCAGAGAGGCGTAGAGGCCTTTCACACTGAAGGCGTGGGCCTGTTTCCCATGGAGAAAGTGCACGTCGCCCAACCCCCACCCCCACCCCACCCCACCCGACCCCACCCCCAGCTGGAGGCATACGGGTTGACACCATTTTGTCCTGCCCATGGAAAATACAAAGAGGCGTACACGATTTGGGCTGTCTGGTGAAAGAATTTTGAATCGGCGGCACCCTGAGTACCTTTCCCGAAGTTTGCTTCCTAGCTGGTTAAACTCGGCATTCAGAGGCTAGATGAGAACAAACTTGCTCCACGTGTGGCGAAGTGCCCTGATGCCCTGCCCTAAATGTTTGAGCTTCTGGCCAGCATCACGCAAGTACTTTGACACGTAGGAGTCTCACTTTTACTCCAAGCTGTCCCTGTTGGCTGAAGCAGTCGGCGTGTCTGTATCGCAGCCTGGGAGGCCTGGCTTTGGGGGAGTCTGCCAAGTGACTGGCCTCCATTTATAGCTAACTGAGAAACTGCGTCGAAGCTTTCGGGAGCCTCTTACAGGGAAAGGTTGCAGTTCGGAATTGGAGACTGTGCTGGCAAGCGTCAGCAGCTCCTCTCCCTCGGAGGGCTCTTGGTGTGCCGACTCCTAACAGCCAGCACGGTCCCCAGCTCGTGAACGGTCCCATTGCGAGCCGGTCTCGTCCGTGAAAGAGCCACATGAGGCTGAGCTCCAACAGTCGGGCTCCACACCTGGAGCCTTTGGGACAGGGCAGTCCTGAGCCGATGTGCCCACCAGGGGACGCGACCAAAGTTTACGTACCACAGGAAAGCGCATCAAGGCCTCGTGTTCTCTCCATGAAATGAACGTGAGCTTGAAGGGTGATGCGTCAGCGTGCACCGTGAACAGCTCGCTGGTACGCCTGCCTTTGCCCCCTCTCACGGTCTCACGCACACGGGCTCAGTTCCGTGCAGGAATGCTGAGAGGGAGCGCCAGCCTCGCTTCTGGACTCTAAAGACTTTCACCCCCTAATGGCAGCTTGTGTGCGTCTCTCACGTGGGGGGAGGAATGAGTTCGCCCACAGAGGTTCTGCCATGAAAGATCTAAAGACGCACGCTGCTGAGGAGCTTGTTCCTCATGGAGCGTCCCCGAAGGCCAGAAGAATGCCGACGGTCTCTTTCAAAGCTGCCAGACGCTCTGCCGTTCTAGGCCTGAGATACGGACCTTGTGACGGCACTGTAACCCCGCGAGATTCAGGAGACATCGCCAGTGCGAGTGGCAATCCGGAAGGAAGAACCTCCAAGGCGGAGTGTCCTTTCCTGTACAAAACGACGCCCAAGTGGCTGAGGCAGGGAGCATTTTCCTTCACAGAACCGGCATCCTCGTATGCCTGTGGGTTACTCTAAAGAAACGACACTGTGAGCAACCTCTTCGAAAAGGCCTTCGCAAGCGACTTGGAGACAAGAGCACCGCAGTGGAGGCACAGACCATTATCCTAGAGAGCAGCACAGTGTCTCTAGCAGCGATCGCTTCCCGGAGGATACTTAAGCCACACCGAGATTCCAGCAGGGAGTTTTGCCTTATAGCAGTACAACTCACTCAAGAAAGAGGGATGAGGTGTAGGGCTAATCTACGTGCGCTCACGCTCTGTGTCCCCGAGAAGGTTTCATGGAGCAGAATGCATCACCGACCGCTACCACGTGTGTGCACCAAAGAAGCCCTGTGCCGTGGGTGTTCTCAGGCCGACAGCGAAGACCTAGGTGTGTGCTGCACCCGCGCTCGGTGGTTCACACGTTGCATGACCCCTGTGCCTTTGGAAGATGATCAGAGCGGGTGGCACCTGCGTGCTGCGAGCGCAAGAGGTGTAGAGTGTAGAGGCCTTTCACACTGGAGGAAGGGCTTGCGTCTCGTGGAGAGAACTTGTACGTCGCCCGGGAGATGGAGGCGCGCTCTTGACACCATTTCCTCTGCCCGTTTAAAACACAAGTGTTTGTACTCGATCTGGGCTGCCTGGTGAAACGCTTGGCAGTCAGCATCACCCTGAGCACCTTTCCTGAAATTTGATTCGTAGCTGGGTAAACTCGGGCTTCAGAGGCTTAGATGAGACCAAACGTGTTCAGCTTGTGGCGAAAGCCTTTGACCAGAGGCATATACGCTTGTGCTTGGGGCGAGGGCTAGGCAAGAACGTTTACACCCTGGGTTTTTATCTTTACCCTAAGCTGTCCCTTTTGGCTGCAGCAGGCGGAGAGAACCCGCGGAGAGAGAACAGCTGCGAAGTGGATGCACAGAACAGTCACCTCGATACCAGCCCCGGGGTCCCAAGCAACGATCCTTCCCCGGAGGGTACTTAACCCACCCCGGGATTCAAGCAGGGAGTTCGCCTTGTCCAACTCGCACAGGAGACTGGCATGAGATGTAGGGCTCATCTACTTGCGTTCACACTACGTGGCCCGGAGAAGTTCTCACGGAGCCGAATGCAGCACCCTTCCTCCACCACGTGTGTACACAAAGGAGCGCTGGGCAGTGGGTGTTCTCAAGGCCAAGAGAGAAGCCCTTGTTCTGTGCTGCACCTGCTGGGTGGTTCAAAGGTTTTCTGACCTTCCTGCTCTGGAAGCTTTTCAGAGCTGAGGCTACGCCTGGGCTGCGAAAGCAGAGAGGCGTAGAGGCCTTTCACACTGAAGGCGTGGGCCTGTTTCCCATGGAGAAAGTGTACGTCGCCCAACCCCCACCCCCACCACACCCCACCACACCCCACCCCACCCGAACCCACCCCCAGCTGGAGGTGTGCGGGTTGACACCATTTTGTCCTGCCCATGGAAAATACAAAGAGGCGTACACGATTTGGGCTGTCTGGTGAAAGAATTTTGAATCGGCGGCACCCTGAGTACCTTTCCCCAAGTTTGCTTCCTAGCTGGTTAAACTCGGCATTCAGAGGCGAGATGAGAACAAACTTGCTCCGCGTGCGGCGAAGTGCCCTGATGCCCTGCCCTAAATGTTTGAGCTTCTGGCCAGCGTCACGCAAGTACTTTGACACGTAGGAGTCTCACTTTTACTCCAAGCTGTCCCTCTTGGCTGAAGCAGTGGGCGTGTCTGTATCGCAGCCTGGGAGGCCGGGCATTGGGGGAGTCTGCCAAGTGACTGGCCTCCATTTATAGCTAACTGAGAAACTGCGTCGAAGCTTTCGGGAGCCTCTTACAGGGAATGGTTGCAGTTCGGAATTGGAGACTGTGCTGGCAAACGTCAGCAGCTCCTCTCCCTCGGAGGTCTCTTGGTGTGCCGACTCCTAACAGCCAGCACGGTCCCCAGCTCGTGAACGGTCCCATTGCGAGCCGGTCTCGTCCGTGAAAGAGCCACGTGAGGCTGAGCTCCAACAGTCGGGCTCCACACCTGGAGCCTTTGGGACAGGGCAGTCCTGAGCCGATGTGCCCACCAGGGGACGCGAACAAAGTTTACGTACCACAGGAAAGCGCATCAAGGCCTCGTGTTCTCTCCATGAAATGAACGTGAGCTTGAAGGGTGATGCGTCAGCGTGCACCGTGAACAGCTCAATGGTACGCCTGTCTTTGCCCCCTCTCACGGTCTCACGCACCCGGGCTCAGCTCCGTGCAGCAATGCTGAGTGGGAGCGCCAGCCTCGCTTCTGGACTCTAAAGCCTTTTACCCCCTAATGGCAGGTTGTGTGTGTCTCTCACGTGGGGGGAGGAATGAGGTCGCCCACAGAGGTTCTGCCATGAAAGATCTAAAGACGCACGCTGCTGAGGAGCTTGTTCCTCATGGAGCGTCCCCGAAGGCCAGAAGAATGCCGAAGGTCTCTTTCAAACCTGGCGGACGCTCTGCCGTTCTAGGCCTGAGATATGGACCTTGTGACGGCACTGTAACCCCGCGAGATTCAGGAGACATCGCCAGTGCGAGTGGCAGTCCGGAAGGAAGAACCTCCAAGGCGGAGTGTCCTTTCTTGTACAAAATGGCGCCCAACTGGCTGAGGCAGGGAGCATTTTCCTTCACAGAACCGGCATCCTCGTATGCCTGTGGGTTACTCTAAAGAAACAACACTGTGAGCAACCTCTTCGAAAAGGCCTTCGCAAGCGACTTGGAGACAACAGCAGCGCAGTGGAGGCACAGACCATTATCCTAGAGAGCAGCACAGTGTCTCTAGCAGCGATCGCTTCCCGGAGGATACTTAAGCCACACCGAGATTCCAGCAGGGAGTTTTGCCTTATAGCAGTACAACTCACTCAAGAAAGAGGGATGAGGTGTAGGGCTAGTCTACGTGCACTCACGCTCTGTGTCCCCGAGAAGGTTTCACGGAGCAGAATGCATCACCGACCGCTACCACGTGTGTGCACCAAAGAAGCCCTGTGCCGTGGGTGTTCTCAGGCCGACAGCGAAGACCTAGGTGTGTGCTGCACCCGCGCTCGGTGGTTCACACGTCGCGTGGCCCCTGTGCCTTTGGAAGATGTTCAGAGCGGGTGGCACCTGCGTGCTGCGAGCGCAAGAGGTGTAGAGTGTAGAGGCCTTTCACACTGGAGGAAGGGCTTGCGTCTAATGGAGAGAACGTGCACGTCGCCTGGGAGATGGAGGCGCGCTCTTGACACCATTTCCTCTGCCTGTTTAAAACACAAGTGTTTGTACTCGATCTGGGCTGCCTGGTGAAACGCTTGGCAGTCCGCATCACCCTGAGAACCTTTCCTGAAGTTTGATTCATAGCTGGGTAAACTCGGGCTTCAGAGGCTTAGATGAGACCAAACGTGTTCAGCTTGTGGCGAAAGCCTTTGACCAGAGGCATATATGCTTGTGCTTGGGGCGAGGGCTAGGCAAGAACGTTTACACCCTGGGTTTTTATCTTTACCCTAAGCTGTCCCTTTTGCCTGCAGCAGGCGGAGAGAACCCGCGGAGAGAGAACAGCTGCGAAGTGGATGCACAGAACAGTCACCTCGATACCAGCCCCGGGGTCCCAAGCAACGATCCTTCCCCAGAGGGTACTTAACCCACCCCGGGATTCAAGCAGGGAGTTCGCCTTGTCCAACTCGCACAGGAGGCTGGCATGAGATGTAGGGCTCATCTACTTGCGTTCACACTACGTGGCCCGGAGAAGTTCTCACGGAGCCGAATGCAGCACCCTTCCTCCACCACGTGTGTACACAAAGGAGCGCTGGGCAGTGGGTGTTCTCAAGGCCAAGAGAGAAGCCCTTGTTCTGTGCTGCACCTTCTGGGTGGTTCAAAGGTTTTCTGACCTTCCTGCTCTGGAAGCTTTTCAGAGCTGAGGCTACGCCTGGGCTGCGAAAGCAGAGAGGCGTAGAGGCCTTTCACACTGAAGGCGTGGGCCTGTTTCCCATGGAGAAAGTGTACGTCGCCCAACCCCCACCCCCACCCCACCCCACCCGACCCCACCCCCAGCTGGAGGCATATGGGTTGACACCATTTTGTCCTGCCCATGGAAAATACAAAGAGGCGTACACGATTTGGGCTGTCTGGTGAAAGAATTTTGAATCGGCGGCACCCTGAGTACCTTTCCCGAAGTTTGCTTCCTAGCTGGTTAAACTCGGCATTCAGAGGCTAGATGAGAACAAACTTGCTCCGCGTGCGGCGAAGGGCCCTGATGCCCTGCCCTAAATGTTTGAGCTTCTGGCCAGCGTCACGCAAGTACTTTGACACGTAGGAGTCTCACTTTTACTCCAAGCTGTCCCTGTTGGCTGAAGCAGTCGGCGTGTCTGTATCGCAGCCTGGGAGGCCGGGCGTTGGGGGAGTCTGCCAAGTGACTGGCCTCCATTTATAGCTAACTGAGAAACTGCGTCGAAGCTTTCGGGAGCCTCTTACAGGGAAAGGTTGCAGTTCGGAATTGGAGACTGTGCTGGCAAGCGTCAGCAGCTCCTCTCCCTCGGAGGGCTCTTGGTGTGCCGACTCCTAACAGCCAGCACAGTCCCCAGCTCGTGAACTGTCCCATTGACAGCCGGTCTCGTCCGTGAAAGAGCTACGTGAGGCTGATCTCCAAGAGTCGGGCTCCACACCTGGAGCCTTTGGGACAGGGCAGTCCTGAGCCGATGTGCCCACCAGGGGACGCGACCAAAGTTTACGTACCACAGGAAAGCGCATCAAGGCCTCGTGTTCTCTCCATGAAATGAACGTGAGCTTGAAGGGTGATGCGTCAGCGTGCACCGTGAACAGCTCGCTGGTACGCCTGCCTTTGCCCCCTCTCACGGTCTCACGCACACGGGCTCAGTTCCGTGCAGGAATGCTGAGAGGGAGCGCCAGCCTCGCTTCTGGACTCTAAAGACTTCCACCCCCTAATGGCAGGTTGTGTGCGTCTCTCACGTGGGGGGAGGAATGAGTTCGCCCACAGAGGTTCTGCCATGAAAGATCTAAAGACGCACGCTGCTGAGGAGCTTGTTCCTCATGGAGTGTCCCCGAAGGCCAGAAGAATGCCGAAGGTCTCTTTCAAAGCTGCCGGACGCTCTGCAGTTCTAGGCCTGAGATACGGACCTTGTGACGGCACTGTAACCCCGCGAGATTCAGGAGACATCGCCAGTGCGAGTGGCAATCCGGAAGGAAGAACCTGCAAGGCGGAGTGTCCTTTCCTGTACAAAACGGCGCCCAAGTGGCTGAAGCAGGGAGCATTTTCCTTCACAGAACCGGCATCCTCGTATGCCTGTGGGTTACTCTAAAGAAACGACACTGTGAGCAACCTCTTCGAAAAGGCCTTCGCAAGCGACTTGGTGACAACAGCAGCGCAGTGGAGGCACAGACCATTATCCTAGAGAGCAGCACAGTGTCTCTAGCAGTGATCGCTTCCCGGAGGATACTTAAGCCACACCGAGATTCCAGCAGGGAGTTTTGCCTTATAGCAGTACAACTCACTCAAGAAAGAGGGATGAGGTGTAGGGCTAATCTACGTGCGCTCACGCTCTGTGTCCCCGAGAAGGTTTCACGGAGCAGAATGCATCACCGACCACTACCACGTGTGTGCACCAAAGAAGCCCTGTGCCGTGGGTGTTCTCAGGCCGACAGCGAAGACCTAGGTGTGTGCTGCACCCGCGCTCGGTGGTTCACACGTTGCGTGACCCTGTGCCTTTGGGAGATGTTCAGAGCGGGCGGCACCTGCGTGCTGCGAGCGCAAGAGGTGTAGAGTGTAGAGGCCTTTCACACTGGAGGCAGGGCTTGCGTCTCATGGAGAAAACGTGTACGTCGCCCGGGAGATGGAGGCGCGCTCTTGACACCATTTCCTCTGCCCGTTTAAAACACAAGTGTTTGTACTCGATCTGGGCTGCCTGGTGAAACGCTTGGCAGTCCGCATCACCCTGAGCACCTTTCCTGAAGTTTGATTCGTAGCTGGGTAAACTCGGGCTTCAGAGGCTTAGATGAGACCAAACGTGTTCAGCTTGTGGCGAAAGCCTTTGACCAGAGGCATATACGCTTGTGCTTGGGGCGAGGGCTAGGCAAGAACGTTTACACCCTGGGTTTTTATCTTTACCCTAAGCTGTCCCTTTTGGCTGCAGCAGGCGGAGAGGACCCGCGGAGAGAGAACAGCTGCGAAGTGGATGCACAGAACAGTCACCTCGATACCAGCCCCGGGGTCCCAAGCAACGATCCTTCCCCGGAGGGTACTTAACCCACCCCGGGATTCAAGCAGGGAGTTCGCCTTGTCCAACTCGCACAGGAGACTGGCATGAGATGTAGGGCTCATCTACTTGCGTTCACACTACGTGGCCCGGAGAAGTTCTCGCGGAGCCGAATGCGGCACCCTTCCTCCACCACGTGTGTACACAAAGGAGCGCTGGGCAGTGGGTGTTCTCAAGGCCAAGAGAGAAGCCCTTGTTCTGTGCTGCACCTGCTGGGTGGTTCAAAGGTTTTCTGACCTTCCTGCTCTGGAAGCTTTTCAGAGCTGAGGCTACGCCTGGGCTGCGAAAGCAGAGAGGCGTAGAGGCCTTTCACACTGAAGGCGTGGGCCTGTTTCCCATGGAGAAAGTGTACGTCGCCCAACCCCCACCCCCACCCCACCCCACCCGACCCCACCCCCAGCTGGAGGCATACGGGTTGACACCATTTTGTCCTGCCCATGGAAAATACAAAGAGGCGTACACGATTTGGGCTGTCTGGTGAAAGAATTTTGAATCGGCGGCACCCTGAGTACCTTTCCCGAAGTTTGCTTCCTAGCTGGTTAAACTCGGCATTCAGAGGCTAGATGAGAACAAACTTGCTCCGCGTGCGGCGAAGGGCCCTGATGCCCTGCCCTAAATGTTTGAGATTCTGGCCAGCGTCACGCAAGTACTTTGACACGTAGGAGTCTCCCTTTTACTCCAAGCTGTCCCTGTTGGCTGAAGCAGTCGGCGTGTCTGTATCGCAGCCTGGGAGGCCGGGCGTTGGGGGAGTCTGCCAAGTGACTGGCCTCCATTTATAGCTAACTGAGAAACTGCGTCGAAGCTTTCGGGAGCCTCTTACAGGGAAAGGTTGCAGTTCGGAATTGGAGACTGTGCTGGCAAGCGTCAGCAGCTCCTCTCCCTCGGAGGGCTCTTGGTGTGCCGACTCCTAACAGCCAGCACAGTCCCCAGCTCGTGAACTGTCCCATTGACAGCCGGTCTCGTCCGTGAAAGAGCTACGTGAGGCTGATCTACAAGAGTCGGGCTCCACACCTGGAGCCTTTGGGACAGGGCAGTCCTGAGCCGATGTGCCCACCAGGGGACGCGACCAAAGTTTACGTACCACAGGAAAGCGCATCAAGGCCTCGTGTTCTCTCCATGAAATGAACGTGAGCTTGAAGGGTGATGCGTCAGCGTGCACCGTGAACAGCTCGCTGGTACGCCTGCCTTTGCCCCCTCTCACGGTCTCACGCACACGGGCTCAGTTCCGTGCAGGAATGCTGAGAGGGAGCGCCAGCCTCGCTTCTGGACTCTAAAGACTTCCACCCCCTAATGGCAGGTTGTGTGCGTCTCTCACGTGGGGGGAGGAATGAGTTCGCCCACAGAGGTTCTGCCATGAAAGATCTAAAGACGCACGCTGCTGAGGAGCTTGTTCCTCATGGAGTGTCCCCGAAGGCCAGAAGAATGCCGAAGGTCTCTTTCAAAGCTGCCGGACCCTCTGCCGTTCTAGGCCTGAGATACGGACCTTGTGACGGCACTGTAACCCCGCGAGATTCAGGAGACATCGCCAGTGCGAGTGGCAATCCGGAAGGAAGAACCTGCAAGGCGGAGTGTCCTTTCCTGTACAAAACGGCGCCGAAGTGGCTGAAGCAGGGAGCATTTTCCTTCACAGAACCGGGATCCTCGTATGCCTGTGGGTTACTCTAAAGAAACGACACTGTGAGCAACCTCTTCGAAAAGGCCTTCGCAAGCGACTTGGTGACAACAGCAGCGCAGTGGAGGCACAGACCATTATCCTAGAGAGCAGCACAGTGTCTCTAGCAGCGATCGCTTCCCGGAGGATACTTAAGCCACACCGAGATTCCAGCAGGGAGTTTTGCCTTATAGCAGTACAACTCACTCAAGAAAGAGGGATGAGGTGTAGGGCTAATCTACGTGCGCTCACGCTCTGTGTCCCCGAGAAGGTTTCACGGAGCAGAATGCATCACCGACCGCTACCACGTGTGTGCACCAAAGAAGCCCTGTGCCGTGGGTGTTCTCAGGCCGACAGCGAAGACCTAGGTGTGTGCTGCACCCGCGCTCGGTGGTTCACACGTTGCGTGACCCTGTGCCTTTGGGAGATGTTCAGAGCGGGTGGCACCTGCGTGCTGCGAGCGCAAGAGGTGTAGAGTGTAGAGGCCTTTCACACTGGAGGCAGGGCTTGCGTCTCATGGAGAAAACGTGTACGTCGCCCGGGAGATGGAGGCGCGCTCTTGACACCATTTCCTCTGCCCGTTTAAAACACAAGTGTTTGTACTCGATCTGGGCTGCCTGGTGAAACGCTTGGCAGTCCGCATCACCCTGAGCACCTTTCCTGAAGTTTGATTCGTAGCTGGGTAAACTCGGGCTTCAGAGGCTTAGATGAGACCAAACGTGTTCAGCTTGTGGCGAAAGCCTTTGACCAGAGGCATATACGCTTGTGCTTGGGGCGAGGGCTAGGCAAGAACGTTTACACCCTGGGTTTTTATCTTTACCCTAAGCTGTCCCTTTTGGCTGCAGCAGGCCGAGAGAACCCGCGGAGATAGAACAGCTGCGAAGTGGATGGACAGAACAGTCACCTCGATACTGCCCCGGGGTCCCAAGCAACGATCCTTCCCCGGAGGGTACTTAACCCACCCCGGGATTCAAGCAGGGAGTTCGCCTTGTCCAACTCGCACAGGAGACTGTCATGAGATGTAGGGCTCATCTACTTGCGTTCACAGTACGTGCCCCGGAGAATTTCTCACGGAGCCGAATCCAGCACCCTTCCTCCACCACGTGTGTACACAAAGGAGCGCTGGGCAGTGGGTTTTCTCAAGGCCAAGAGAGAAGCCCTTGTTCTGTGCTGCACCTGCTGGGTGGTTCAAAGGTTTTCTGACCTTCCTGCTCTGGAAGCTTTTCAGAGCTGAGGCTACGCCTGGGCTGCGAAAGCAGAGAGGCGTAGAGGCCTTTCACACTGAAGGCGTGGGCCTGTTTCCCATGGAGAAAGTGTACGTCGCCCAACCCCCACCCCCACCCCACCCCACCCCATCCCCAGCTGGAGGCATGCGGGTTGACACCATTTTGTCCTGACCATGGAAAATACAAAGAGGCGTACACGATTTGGGCTGTCTGGTGAAAGAATTTTGAATCGGCGGCACCCTGAGTACCTTTCCCGAAGTTTGCTTCCTAGCTGGTTAAACTCGGCATTCAGAGGCGAGATGAGAACAAACTTGGTCCGCGTGCGGCGAAGTGCCCTGATGCCCTGCCCTAAATGTTTGAGCTTCTGGCCAGCGTCACGCAAGTACTTTGACACGTAGGAGTCTCCCTTTTACTCCAAGCTGTCCCTGTTGGCTGAAGCAGTCGGCGTGTCTGTATCGCAGCCTGGGAGGCCGGGCGTTGGGGGAGTCTGCCACGTGACTGGCCTCCATTTATAGCTAACTGAGAAACTGCGTCGAAGTTTTCGGGAGCCTCTTACAGGGAATGGTTGCAGTTGGGAATTGGAGACTGTGCTGGCAAACGTCAGCAGCTCCTCTCCCTCGGAGGGCACTTGGTGTGCCGTCTCCTAACAGCCAGCATGGTCCCCAGCTCGTGAACGGTCCCATTGTGAGCCGGTCTCGTCCATGAAAGAGCCACGTGAGGCTGAGCTCCAACAGTCGGGCTCCACACCTGGAACCTTTGGGACAGGGCAGTCCTGAGCCGATGTGCCCACCAGGGGACGCAACCAAAGTTTACGTACCACAGGAAAGCGCATCAAGGCCTCGTGTTCTCTCCATGAAATGAACGTGAGCTTGAAGGGTGATGCGTCAGCGTGCACCATGAACAGCTCGCTGGTACGCCTGTCTTTGCCCCCTCTCACGGTCTCACTCACCCGGGCTCAGTTCCGTGCAGGAATGCTGAGTGGGAGCGCCAGCCTCGCTTCTGGACTCTAAAGCCTTCCACCCCCTAATGGCAGGTTGTGTGTGTCTCTCACGTTGGGGGAGGAATGAGGTCACCCACAGAGGTTCTGCCATGAAAGATCTAAACACGCACGCTGCTGAGGAGCTTGTTCCTCATGGAGCGTCCCCGAAGGCCAGAAGAATGCCGACGGTCTCTTTCAAACCTGCCGGATGCTCTGCCATTCTACGCCTGAGATACGGACCTTGTGACGGCACTGTAACCCCGCGAGATTCAGGAGACATCGCCAGTGCGAGTGGCAATCCGGAAGGAAGAAACTGCAAGGCGGAGTGTCCTTTCCTGTACAAAACGGCGCCCAATTGGCTGAGGCAGGGAGCATTTTCCTTCACAGAACCGGCATCCTCGTATGCCTGTGGGTTACTCTAAAGAAACGACACTGTGAGCAACCTCTTCGAAAAGGCCTTCGCAAGCGACTAGGAGACAACAGCAGCGCAGTGGAGGCACAGACCATTATCCTAGAGAGCAGCACAGTGTCTCTAGCAGCGATCGCTTCCCGGAGGATACTTAAGCCACACCGAGATTCCAGCAGGGAGTTTTGCCTTATAGCAGTACAACTCACTCAAGAAAGAGGGATGAGGTGTAGGGCTAATCTACGTGCGCTCACGCTCTGTGTCCCCGAGAAGGTTTCACGGAGCAGAATGCATCACCGACCGCTACCACGTGTGTGCACCAAAGAAGCCCTGTGCCGTGGGTTTTCTCAGGCCGACAGCGAAGACCTAGGTGTGTGCTGCACCCGCGCTCGGTGGTTCACACGTTGTGTGACCCCTGTGCCTTTGGAAGATGTTCAGAGCGGGTGGCACCTGCATGCTACGAGCGCAAGAGGTGTAGAATGTAGAGGCCTTTCACACTGGAGGAAGGGCTTTCGTCTCATGGAGAGAACGTGTAAGTCGCCCGGGAGATGGAGGCGCGCTCTTGACACCATTTCCTCTGCCTGTTTAAAACACAAGTGTTTGTACTCGATCTGGGCTGCCTGGTGAAACGCTTGGCAGTCCGCATCACCCTGAGCACCTTTCCTGAAGTTTGATTCGTAGCTGGGTAAACTCGGGCTTCAGAGGCTTAGATGAGACCAAACGTGTTCAGCTTGTGGCGAAAGCCTTTGATCAGAGGCATATACGCTTGTGCTTGGGGCGAGGGCTAGACAAGAACGTTTACACCCTGGGTTTTTATCTTTACCCTAAGCTGTCCCTTTTGGCTGCAGCAGGCGGAGAGAACCCGCGGAGAGAGAATAGCTGCAAAGTGGATGCACAGAACAGTCACCTCGATACCAGCCCCGGGGTCCCAAGCAACGATCCTTCCCCGGAGGGTACTTAACCCACCCCGGGATTCAAGCAGGGAGTTCGCCTTGTCCAACTCGCACAGGAGACTGGCATGAGATGTAGGGCTCATCTACTTGCGTTCACACTACGTGGCCCGGAGAAGTACTCACGGAGCCGAATCTGGCACCCTTCCTCCACCACGTGTGTACACAAAGGAGCGCTGGGCAGTGGGTGTTCTCAAGGCCAAGAGAGAAGCCCTTGTTCTGTGCTGCACCTGCTGGGTGGTTCAAAGGTTTTCTGACCTTCCTGCTGTGGCAGCTTTTCAGAGCTGAGGCTACGCCTGGGCTGCGAAAGCAGAGATGCGTAGAGGCCTTTCACACTGAAGGCGTGGGCCTCTTTCCCATGGAGAAAGTGTACGTCACCCAACCCCCACCCCCACCCTACCCCTCCCCACCCCACCCCACCCCAACCCACGCCCAGGTGGAGGCGTGCTGGTTGACAACATTTTGTCCTGCCCATGGAAAATACAAAGAGGCGTACACGATTTGGGCTATCTGGTGAAAGAATTTTGAATCGGCGGCACCCTGAGTACCTTTCCCGAAGTTTGCTTCCTAGCTGGTTAAACTCGGCATTCAGAGGCGAGATGAGAACAAACTTGCTCCGCGTGCGGCGAAGTGCCTTGATGCCCTGCCCTAAATGTTTGAGCTTCTGGCCAGCTTCACGCAAGTACTTTGACACGTAGGAGTCTCACTTTTACTCCAAGCTGTCCCTGTTGGCTGAAGCAGTCGGCGTGTCTGTATCGCAGCCTGGGAGGCTGGGCGATGGGAGAGTCTGCCAAGTGACTGGCCTCCATTTATAGCTAACTGAGAAACTGCGTCGAAGATTTCGGGAGCCTCTTACATGGAATGGTTGCAGTTCGGAATTGGAGACTGTGCTGGCAAACGTCAGCAGCTCCTCTCCCTCGGAGGGCTCTTGGTGTGCCGACTCCTAACAGCCAGCACGGTCCCCAGCTCGTGAACTGTCCCATTGAGAGCCGGTCTCGTCCGTGAAAGAGCCACGTGAGGCTGATCTCCAAGAGTCGGGCTCCACACCTGGAGCCTTTGGGACAGGGCAGTCCTGAGCTGATGTACCCACCAGGGGACGCGACCAAAGTTTACGTACCACAGGAAAGCGCATCAAGGCCTCGTGTTCTCTCCATGAAATGAACGTGAGTTTGAAGGGTGATGCGTCAGCGTGCACCGTGAACAGCTCGCTGGTACGCCTGTCTTTGCCCCCTCTCATGGTCTCACGCACCCGGGCTCAGTTCCGTGCAGGAATGCTGAGTGGGAGCGCCAGCCTCGCTTCTGGACTCTAAAGCCTTCCACCCCCTAATGGCAGGTTGTGTGTGTCTCTCACGTGGGGGGAGGAATGAGGTCGCCCACAGCGGTTCTGCCATGAACGATCTAAAGACGCACGCTGCTGAGGAGCTTGTTCCTCATGGAGCGTCCCCGAAGGCCAGAAGAATGCCGACGGTCTCTTTCAAAGCTGCCGGACGCTCTGCCGTTCTAGGCCTGAGATACGGACCTTGTGACGGCACTGTAACCCTGCGAGATTCAGGAGACATCGCCAGTGCGAGTGGCAATCCGGAAGGAAGAACCTTCAAGGCGGAGTGTCCTTTCCTGTACAAAACGGCGCCCAAGTGGCTGAGGCAGGGAGCATTTTCCTTCACAGAACCGGCATCCTCGTATGCCTGTGGGTTACTCTAAAGAAACGACACTGTGAGCAACCTCTTCGAAAAGACCTTCGCAAGCGACTTGGAGACAACAGCAGCGCAGTGGAGGCACAGACCATTATCCTAGAGAGCAGCACAGTGTCTCTAGCAGCGATCGCTTCCCGGAGGATACTTAAGCCACACTGAGATTCCAGCAGGGAGTTTTGCCTTATAGCAGTACAACTCACTCAAGAAAGAGGGATGAGGTGTAGGGCTAATCTACGTGCGCTCACGCTCTGTGTCCCCGAGAAGGTTTCCCGGAGCAGAATGCATCACCGACCGCTACCACGTGTGTGCACCAAAGAAGCCCTGTGCCGTGGGTGTTCTCAGGCCGACAGCAAAGACCTAGGTGTGTGCTGCACCCGCGCTCGGTGGTTCACACTTTGTGTGACCCCTGTGCCTTTGGAAGATGTTCAGAGCGGGTGGCACCTGCGTGCTGCGAGCGCAAGAGGTGTAGAATGTAGAGGCCTTTCACACTGGAGGAAGGGATTGCGTCTCATGGAGAGAACGTGTACATCGCCGGGAGATGGAGGCGTGCTCTTGACACCATTTCCTCTGCCCGTTTAAAACACAAGTGTTTGTACTCAATCTGGGCTGCCTGGTGAAACGCTTGGCAGTCCGCATCACCCTGAGCAACTTTCCTGAAGTTTGATTCGTAGCTGGGTAAACTCGGGCTTCAGAGGCTTAGATGAGACCAAACGTGTTCAGCTTGTGGCGAAAGCCTTTGTCCAGAGGCATATACGCTTGTGCTTGGGGCGAGGGCTAGGCAAGAACGTTTACACCCTGGGTTTTTATCTTTACCCTAAGCTGTCCCTTTTGGTTGCAGCAGGCGGAGAGAACCCGCGGAGAGAGAACAGCTGCGAAGTGGATGCACAGAACAGTCACCTCAATACCAGCCCCGGGGTCCAAAGCAACGATCCTTCCCCGGAGGGTACTTAAACCACCCCGGGATTCAAGCAGGGAGTTCGCGTTGTCCAACTCGCACAGGAGACTGGCATGAGATGTAGGGCTCATCTACTTGCGTTCACACTACGTGGCGCGTAGAAGTTCTCACGGAGCCGAATCCAGCACCCTTCCTCCACCACGTGTGTACACAAAGGAGCGCTGGGCAGTGGGTGTTCTCAAGGCCAAGAGAGAAGCCCTTGTTCTGTGCTGCACCTGCTGGGTGGTTCAAAGGTTTTCTGACCTTCCTGCTCTGGCAGCTTTTCAGAGCTGAGGCTACGCCTGGGCTGCGAAAGCAGAGATGCGTAGAGGCCTTTCACACTGAAGGCGTGGGCCTGTTTCCCATGGAGAAAGTGTACGTCGCCCAACCCCCACCCCCACCCCACCCCAACCCACCCCCAGCTGGAGGCGTGCGGTTTGACACCATTTTGTCCTGCCCATGGAAAATACAAAGAGGCGTACACGATTTGGGTGTCTAGTGAGAGAATTTTGAATCGGCGGCACCCTGAGTACCTTTCCCGAGGTTTGCTTCCTAGCTGGTTAAACTCGGCATTCAGAGGCGAGATGAGAACAAACTTGCTCCGCGTGCGGCGAAGTGCCCTGATGCCCTGCCCTAAATGTTTGAGCTTCTGGCCAGCGTCACGCAAGTACTTTGACACGTAGGAGTCTCCCTTTTACTCCAAGCTGTCCCTGTTGGCTGAAGCAGTCGGCGTGTCTGTATCGCAGCCTGGGAGGCCGGGCGTTGGGGGAGTCTGCCAAGTGACTGGCCTCCATTTATAGCTAACTGAGAAACTGCGTCGAAGTTTTCGGGAGCCTCTTACAGGGAATGGTTGCAGTTGGGAATTGGAGACTGTGCTGGCAAACGTCAGCAGCTCCTCTCCCTCTGAGGGCTCTTGGTGTGCCGTCTCCTAACAGCCAGCACGGTCCCCAGCTCGTGAACTGTCCCATTGAGAGCCGGTCTCGTCCGTGAAAGAGCCACGTGAGGCTGATCTCCAAGAGTCAGGCTCCACACCTGGAGCCTTTGGGACAGGGCAGTCCTGAGCCGATGTACCCACCAGGGGACGCGACCAAAGTTTACGTACCACAGGAAAGCGCATCAAGGCCTCGTGTTCTCTCCATGAAATGAACGTGAGTTTGAAGGGTGATGCGTCAGCGTGCACCGTGAACAGCTCGCTGGTACGCCTGTCTTTGCCCCCTCTCATGGTCTCACGCACCCGGGCTCAGTTCCGTGCAGGAATGCTGAGTGGGAGCGCCAGCCTCGCTTCTGGACTCTAAAGCCTTCCACCCCCTAATGGCAGGTTGTGTGTGTCTCTCACGTGGGGGGAGGAATGAGGTCGCCCACAGCGGTTCTGCCATGAACGATCTAAAGACGCACGCTGCTGAGGAGCTTGTTCCTCATGGAGCGTCCCCGAAGGCCAGAAGAATGCCGACGGTCTCTTTCAAAGCTGCCGGACGCTCTGCCGTTCTAGGCCTGAGATACGGACCTTGTGACGGCACTGTAACCCTGCGAGATTCAGGAGACATCGCCAGTGCGAGTGGCAATCCGGAAGGAAGAACCTTCAAGGCGGAGTGTCCTTTCCTGTACAAAACGGCGCCCAAGTGGCTGAGGCAGGGAGCATTTTCCTTCACAGAACCGGCATCCTCGTATGCCTGTGGGTTACTCTAAAGAAACGACACTGTGAGCAACCTCTTCGAAAAGGCCTTCGCAAGCGACTTGGAGACAACAGCAGCGCAGTGGAGGCACAGACCATTATCCTAGAGAGCAGCACAGTGTCTCTAGCAGCGATCGCTTCCCGGAGGATACTTAAGCCACACCGAGGTTCCAGCAGGGAGTTTTGCCTTATAGCAGTACAACTCACTCAAGAAAGAGGGATGAGGTGTAGGGCTAATCTACGTGCGCTCACGCTCTGTGTCCCCGAGAAGGTTTCACGGAGCAGAATGCATCACCGACCGCTACCACGTGTGTGCACCAAAGAAGCCCTGTGCCGTGGGTGTTCTCAGGCCGACAGCGAAGACCTAGGTGTGTGCTGCACCCGCGCTCGGTGGTTCACACGTTGTGTGACCCCTGTGCCTTTGGAAGATGTTCAGAGCGGGTGGCACCTGCATGCTGCGAGCGCAAGAGGTGTAGAGTGTAGAGGCCTTTCACACTGGAGGCAGGGCTTGCGTCTCATGGAGAGAACGTGTACGTCGCCCGGGAGATGGAGGCGCGCTCTTGACACCATTTCCTCTGCCCGTTTAAAACACAAGTGTTTGTACTCGATCTGGGCTGCCTGGTGAAACGCTTGGCAGTCCGCATCACCCTGAGCACCTTTCCTGAAGTTTGATTCGTAGCTGGGTAAACTCGGGCTTCAGAGGCTTAGATGAGACCAAACGTGTTCAGCTTGTGGCGAAAGCCTTTGATCAGAGGCATATACGCTTGTGCTTGGGGCGAGGGCTAGACAAGAACGTTTACACCCTGGGTTTTTATCTTTACCCTAAGCTGTCCCTTTTGGCTGCAGCAGGCGGAGAGAACCCGCGGAGAGAGAATAGCTGCGAAGTGGATGCACAGAACAGTCACCTCGATACCAGCCCCGGGGTCCCAAGCAACGATCCTTCCCCAGAGGGTACTTAACCCACCCCGGGATTCAAGCAGGGAGTTCGCCTTGTCCAACTCGCACAGGAGACTGGCATGAGATGTAGGGCTCATCTACTTGCGTTCACACTACGTGGTGCGGAGAAGTTCTCACGGAGCCGAATCCAGCACCCTTCCTCCACCACGTGTGTACACAAAGGAGCGCTGGGCAGTGGGTGTTCTCAAGGCCAAGAGAGAAGCCCTTGTTCTGTGCTGCACCGGCTGGGTGGTTCAAAGGTTTTCTGACCTTCCTGCTCTGGAAGCTTTTCAGAGCTGAGGCTACGCCTGGGCTGCAAAAGCAGAGAGGCGTAGAGGCCTTTCACACTGAAGGCGTGGGCCTGTTTCCCATGGAGAAAGTGTACGTCGCCCAACCCCCACCCCTACCCCAACCAACCCCACCACAACCCACCCCACCCCCAGCTGGAGGCGTGCGGGTTGACACCATTTTGTCCTGCCCATGGAAAATACAAAGAGGCGTACACGATTTTGGCTGTCTGGTGAGAGAATTTTGAATCGGCGGCACCCTGAGTACCTTTCCCGAAGTTTGCTTCCTAGCTGGTTAAACTCGGCATTCAGAGGCGAGATGAGAACAAACTTGCTCCGCGTGCGGCGAAGTGCCCTGATACCCTGCCCTAAATGTTTGAGCTTCTGGCCAGCGTCACGCAAGTACTTTGACACGTAGGAGTCTCACTTTTACTCCAAGCTGTCCCTGTTGGCTGAAGCAGTCGGCGTGTCTGTATCGCAGCCTGGGAGGCCAGGCGTTGGGGGAGTCTGCCAAGTGACTGGCCTCCATTTATAGCTAACTGAGAAACTGCGTCGAAGCTTTCGGGAGCCTCTTACAGGGAATGGTTGCAGTTGGGAATTGGAGACTGTGCTGGCAAACGTCAGCAGCTCCTCTCCGTCGGAGGGCTCTTGGTGTGCCGACTCCTAACAGCCAGCACGGTCCCCAGCTCGTGAACAGTCCCATTGCGAGCCGGTCTCATCCGTGAAAGAGCCACGTGAGGCTGATCTCCAACAGTCGGGCTCCACACCTGGAGCCTTTGGGACAGGGCAGTCCTGAGCCGATGTGCCCACCAGGGGACGCGACCAAAGTTTACGTACCACAGGAAAGTGCATCAAGGCCTCGTGTTCTCTCCATGAAATGAACGTGAGCTTGAAGGGTGATGCGTCAGCGTGCACCGTGAACAGCTCGCTGCTATGCCTGTCTTTGCCCCCTCTCACAGTCTCACGCACCCGGGCTCAGTTCCGTGCAGGAATGCTGAGTGGGAGCGCCAGCCTCGCTTCTGGACTCTAAAGCCTTCCACCCCCTAATGGCAGGTTGTGTGTGTCTCTCACGTGGGGGGAGGAATGAGGTCGCCCACAGAGGTTCTGCCATGAAAGATCTAAACACGCACGCTGCTGAGGAGCTTGTTCCTCATGGAGCGTCCCCGAAGGCCAGAAGAATGCCGACGGTCTCTTTCAAAGCTGCCGGACGCTCTGCATTCTACGCCTGAGATACGGACCTTGTGACGGCACTGTAACCCCGCGAGATTCAGGAGACATCGCCAGTGCGAGTGGCAATCCGGAAGGAAGAACCTCCAAGGCGGAGTGTCCTTTCCTGTACAAAACGGCACCCAAGTGGCTGAGGCAGGGAGCATTTTCCTTCACGGAACCGGCATCCTCGTATGCCTGTGGGTTACTCTAAAGAAACGACACTGTGAGCAACCTCTTCGAAAAGGCCTTCGCAAGCGACTTGGAAACAACAGCAGCGCAGTGGAGGCACAGACCATTATCCTAGAGAGCAGCACAGTGTCTCTAGCAGCGATCGCTTCCCGGAGGATACTTAAGCCACACCGAGATTCCAGCAGGGAGTTTTGCCTTATAGCAGTACAACTCACTCAAGAAAGAGGGATGAGGTGTAGGGCTAATCTACGTGCGCTCACGCTCTGTGTCCCCGAGAAGGTTTCACGGAGTAGAATGCATCACCGACCGCTACCACGTGTGTGCACCAAAGAAGCCCTGTGCCGTGGGTGTTCTCAGGCCGACAGCGAAGACCTAGGTGTGTGCTGCACCCGCGCTCGGTGGTTCACACGTTGTGTGACCCCTGTGCCTTTGGAAGATGTTCAGAGCGGGTGGCACCTGCGTGCTGCGAGCGCAAGAGATGTAGAGTGTAGAGGCCTTTCACACTGGAGGAAGGGCTTGCGTCTCGTGGAGAGAACGTGTACGTCGCCCGGGAGATGGAGGCGCGCTCTTGATACCATTTCCTCTGCCCGTTTAAAACACAAGTGTTTGTACTCGATCTGGGCTCCCTGGTGAAACGCTTGGCAGTCTGCATCACCCTGAGCACCTTTCCTGAAGTTTGATTCGTAGCTGGGTAAACTCGGGCTTCAGAGGCTTAGATGAGACCAAACGTGTTCAGCTTGTGGCGAAAGCCTTTGACCAGAGGCATATACGCTTGTGCTTGGGGCGAGGGCTAGGCAAGAACGTTTACACCCTGGGTTTTTATCTTTACCCGACGCTGTCCCTTTTGGCTGCAGCAGGCGGAGAGAACCCGCAGGGAGAGAACAGCTGCGAAGTGCATGCACAGAACAGTCACTTCGATACCAGCCCCGGGGTCCCAAGCAACGATCCTTCCCCGGAGGGTACTTAACCCACCCCGAGATTCAAGCAGGGAGTTCGCCTTGTCCAACTCGCACAGGAGACTGGCATGAGATGTAGGGCTCATCTACTTGCGTTCAAACTACGTGGCCCGGAGAAGTTCTCACGGAGCCGAATCCAGCACCCTTCCTCCACCACGTGTGTACACAAAGGAGCGCTGGGCAGTGGGTGTTCTCATGGCTAAGAGAGAAGCCCTTGTTCTGTCCTGCACCTGCTGGGTGGTTCAAAAGTTTTCTGACCTTCCTGCTCTGGAAGCTTTTCAGAGCTGAGGCTACGCCTGGGCTGCGAAAGCAGAGAGGCGTAGAGGCCTTTCACACTGAAGGCGTGGGCCTGTTTCCCATTGAGAAAGTGTACATCGCCCAACCCCCAACCCCACCCCACCCCACCGCACCCCACCCCACCCCAACCCACCCCCAGCTGGAGGCGTGCGAGTTGACACCATTTTGTCCTGCCCATGGAAAATACAAAGAGGCGTACACGATTTGGGCTGTCAGTGAGAGAATTTTGAATCGGCGGCACCCTGAGTACCTTTCCCGAAGTTTGCTTCCTAGTTGGTTAAACTCGGCATTCAGAGGCGAGATGAGAACAAACTTGCTCCGCGTGCGGCGAAGTGCCCTGATGCCCTGCCCTAAATATTTGAGCTTCTGGCCAGCGTCACGCAAGTACTTTGACACGTAGGAGTCTCCCTTTTACTCCAAGCTGTCCCTGTTGGCTGAAGCAGTCGGCGTGTCTGTATCGCAGCCTGGGAGGCCGGGCGTTGGGGGAGTCTGCTAAGTGACTGGCCTCCATTTATAGCTAACTGAGAAACTGCGTCAAAGCTTTCGGGAGCCTCTTACAGGGAATGGTTGCAGTTGGGAATTGGAGACTGTGCTGGCAAACGTCAGCAGCTCCTCTCCCTCGGAGGGCTCTTGGTGTGCCGACTCCTAACAGCCAGCACGGTCCCCAGCTCGTGAACGGTCCCATTGCGAGCCGGTCTCGTCCATGAAAGAGCCACGTGAGGCTGAGCTCTAACAGTCGGGCTCCACACCTGGAGCCTTTGGGACAGGGCAGTCCTGAGCCGATGTGCCCACCAGGGGACGCGACCAAAGTTTACGTACCACAGGAAAGCGCATCAAGTCCTCGTGTTCTCTCCATGAAATGAACGTGAGCTTGAAGGGTGATGCGTCAGCGTGCACCGTGAACAGCTCACTGGTACGCCTGTCTTTGCCCCCTCTCACGGTCTCACGCACCCGGGCTCAGTTCCGTGCAGGAATGCTGAGTGGGAGCGCCAGCCTCGCTTCTGGACTCTAAAGCCTTCCACCCCCTAATGGCAGGTTGTGTGTGTCTCTCACGTGGGGGGAGGAATGAGGTCGCCCACAGAGGTTCTGCCATGAAAGATCTAAAGACGCACGCTGCTGAGGAGCTTGTTCCTCATGGAGCGTCCCCGAAGGCCAGAAGAATGCCGACGGTCTCTTTCAAAGCTGCCGGACGCTCTGCCGTTCTAGGCCTGAGATACGGACCTTGTGACGGCACTGTAACCCCGCGAGATTCAGGAGACATCGCCAGTGCGAGTGGCAATCCGGAAGGAAGAACCTCCAAGGCAGAGTGTCCTTTCCTGTACAAAACGGCGCCCAAGTGGCTGAGGCAGGGAGCATTTTCCTTCACAGAACCGGCATCCTCGTATGCCTGTGGATTACACTGAAGAAACGACACTGTGAGCAACCTCTTCGAAAAGGCCTTCGCAAGCGACTTGGAGACAACAGCAGCGCAGTGGAGGCACAGACCATTATCCTAGAGAGCAGCACAGTGTCTCTAGCAGCGATCGCTTCCCGGAGGATACTTAAGCCACACCGAGATTCCAGCAGGGAGTTTTGCCTTATAGCAGTGCAACTCACTCAAGAAAGAGGGATGAGGTGTAGGGCTAATCTACGTGCGCTCACGTTCTGTGTCCCCGAGAAGGTTTCACGGAGCAGAATGCATCACCGACCGCTACCACGTGTGTGCACCAAAGAAGCCCTGTGCCGTGGGTGTTCTCAGGCTGACAGCGAAGACCTACGTGAGTGCTGCACCCGCGTTCGGTGGTTCACACGTTGCGTGACCCTGTGCCTTTGGAAGATGTTCAGAGCGGGTGGCACCTGCGTGCTGCGAGCGCAAGAGGTGTAGAGTGTAGAGGCCTTTCACACTGGAGGAAGGGCTTGCGTCTCGTGGAGAGAACGTGTACGTCGCCCAGGAGATGGAGGCGCGCTCTTGACACCATTTCCTCTGCCCGTTTAAAACACAAGTGTTTGTACTCGATCTGGGCTGCCTGGTGAAACGCTTGGCAGTCCGCATCACCCTGAGCACCTTTCCTGAAGTTTGATTCGTAGCTGGGTAAACTCGGGCTTCAGAGGCTTAGATGAGACCAAACGTGTTCAGCTTGTGGCGAAAGCCTTTGATCAGAGGCATATACGCTTGTGCTTGGGGCGAGGGCTAGACAAGAACGTTTACACCCTGGGTTTTTATCTTTACCCTAAGCTGTCCCTTTTGGCTGCAGCAGGCGGAGAGAACCCGCGGAGAGAGAATAGCTGCGAAGTGGATGCACAGAACAGTCACCTCGATACCAGCCCCGGGGTCCCAAGCAACGATCCTTCCCCAGAGGGTACTTAACCCACCCCGGGATTCAAGCAGGGAGTTCGCCTTGTCCAACTCGCACAGGAGACTGGCATGAGATGTAGGGCTCATCTACTTGCGTTCACACTACGTGGTGCGGAGAAGTTCTCACGGAGCCGAATCCAGCACCCTTCCTCCACCACGTGTGTACACAAAGGAGCGCTGGGCAGTGGGTGTTCTCAAGGCCAAGAGAGAAGCCCTTGTTCTGTGCTGCACCGGCTGGGTGGTTCAAAGGTTTTCTGACCTTCCTGCTCTGGAAGCTTTTCAGAGCTGAGGCTACGCCTGGGCTGCAAAAGCAGAGAGGCGTAGAGGCCTTTCACACTGAAGGCGTGGGCCTGTTTCCCATGGAGAAAGTGTACGTCGCCCAACCCCCACCCCTACCCCAACCAACCCCACCACAACCCACCCCACCCCCAGCTGGAGGCGTGCGGGTTGACACCATTTTGTCCTGCCCATGGAAAATACAAAGAGGCGTACACGATTTTGGCTGTCTGGTGAGAGAATTTTGAATCGGCGGCACCCTGAGTACCTTTCCCGAAGTTTGCTTCCTAGCTGGTTAAACTCGGCATTCAGAGGCGAGATGAGAACAAACTTGCTCCGCGTGCGGCGAAGTGCCCTGATACCCTGCCCTAAATGTTTGAGCTTCTGGCCAGCGTCACGCAAGTACTTTGACACGTAGGAGTCTCACTTTTACTCCAAGCTGTCCCTGTTGGCTGAAGCAGTCGGCGTGTCTGTATCGCAGCCTGGGAGGCCAGGCGTTGGGGGAGTCTGCCAAGTGACTGGCCTCCATTTATAGCTAACTGAGAAACTGCGTCGAAGCTTTCGGGAGCCTCTTACAGGGAATGGTTGCAGTTGGGAATTGGAGACTGTGCTGGCAAACGTCAGCAGCTCCTCTCCGTCGGAGGGCTCTTGGTGTGCCGACTCCTAACAGCCAGCACGGTCCCCAGCTCGTGAACAGTCCCATTGCGAGCCGGTCTCATCCGTGAAAGAGCCACGTGAGGCTGATCTCCAACAGTCGGGCTCCACACCTGGAGCCTTTGGGACAGGGCAGTCCTGAGCCGATGTGCCCACCAGGGGACGCGACCAAAGTTTACGTACCACAGGAAAGTGCATCAAGGCCTCGTGTTCTCTCCATGAAATGAACGTGAGCTTGAAGGGTGATGCGTCAGCGTGCACCGTGAACAGCTCGCTGCTATGCCTGTCTTTGCCCCCTCTCACAGTCTCACGCACCCGGGCTCAGTTCCGTGCAGGAATGCTGAGTGGGAGCGCCAGCCTCGCTTCTGGACTCTAAAGCCTTCCACCCCCTAATGGCAGGTTGTGTGTGTCTCTCACGTGGGGGGAGGAATGAGGTCGCCCACAGAGGTTCTGCCATGAAAGATCTAAACACGCACGCTGCTGAGGAGCTTGTTCCTCATGGAGCGTCCCCGAAGGCCAGAAGAATGCCGACGGTCTCTTTCAAAGCTGCCGGACGCTCTGCATTCTACGCCTGAGATACGGACCTTGTGACGGCACTGTAACCCCGCGAGATTCAGGAGACATCGCCAGTGCGAGTGGCAATCCGGAAGGAAGAACCTCCAAGGCGGAGTGTCCTTTCCTGTACAAAACGGCACCCAAGTGGCTGAGGCAGGGAGCATTTTCCTTCACGGAACCGGCATCCTCGTATGCCTGTGGGTTACTCTAAAGAAACGACACTGTGAGCAACCTCTTCGAAAAGGCCTTCGCAAGCGACTTGGAAACAACAGCAGCGCAGTGGAGGCACAGACCATTATCCTAGAGAGCAGCACAGTGTCTCTAGCAGCGATCGCTTCCCGGAGGATACTTAAGCCACACCGAGATTCCAGCAGGGAGTTTTGCCTTATAGCAGTACAACTCACTCAAGAAAGAGGGATGAGGTGTAGGGCTAATCTACGTGCGCTCACGCTCTGTGTCCCCGAGAAGGTTTCACGGAGTAGAATGCATCACCGACCGCTACCACGTGTGTGCACCAAAGAAGCCCTGTGCCGTGGGTGTTCTCAGGCCGACAGCGAAGACCTAGGTGTGTGCTGCACCCGCGCTCGGTGGTTCAAACGTTGTGTGACCCCTGTGCCTTTGGAAGATGTTCAGAGCGGGTGGCACCTGCGTGCTGCGAGCGCAAGAGATGTAGAGTGTAGAGGCCTTTCACACTGGAGGAAGGGCTTGCGTCTCGTGGAGAGAACGTGTACGTCGCCCGGGAGATGGAGGCGCGCTCTTGACACCATTTCCTCTGCCCGTTTAAAACACAAGTGTTTGTACTCGATCTGGGCTCCCTGGTGAAACGCTTGGCAGTCTGCATCACCCTGAGCACCTTTCCTGAAGTTTGATTCGTAGCTGGGTAAACTCGGGCTTCAGAGGCTTAGATGAGACCAAACGTGTTCAGCTTGTGGCGAAAGCCTTTGACCAGAGGCATATACGCTTGTGCTTGGGGCGAGGGCTAGGCAAGAACGTTTACACCCTGGGTTTTTATCTTTACCCGACGCTGTCCCTTTTGGCTGCAGCAGGCGGAGAGAACCCGCAGGGAGAGAACAGCTGCGAAGTGCATGCACAGAACAGTCACTTCGATACCAGCCCCGGGGTCCCAAGCAACGATCCTTCCCCGGAGGGTACTTAACCCACCCCGAGATTCAAGCAGGGAGTTCGCCTTGTCCAACTCGCACAGGAGACTGGCATGAGATGTAGGGCTCATCTACTTGCGTTCAAACTACGTGGCCCGGAGAAGTTCTCACGGAGCCGAATCCAGCACCCTTCCTCCACCACGTGTGTACACAAAGGAGCGCTGGGCAGTGGGTGTTCTCATGGCTAAGAGAGAAGCCCTTGTTCTGTCCTGCACCTGCTGGGTGGTTCAAAAGTTTTCTGACCTTCCTGCTCTGGAAGCTTTTCAGAGCTGAGGCTACGCCTGGGCTGCGAAAGCAGAGAGGCGTAGAGGCCTTTCACACTGAAGGCGTGGGCCTGTTTCCCATTGAGAAAGTGTACATCGCCCAACCCCCAACCCCACCCCACCCCACCGCACCCCACCCCACCCCAACCCACCCCCAGCTGGAGGCGTGCGAGTTGACACCATTTTGTCCTGCCCATGGAAAATACAAAGAGGCGTACACGATTTGGGCTGTCAGTGAGAGAATTTTGAATCGGCGGCACCCTGAGTACCTTTCCCGAAGTTTGCTTCCTAGTTGGTTAAACTCGGCATTCAGAGGCGAGATGAGAACAAACTTGCTCCGCGTGCGGCGAAGTGCCCTGATGCCCTGCCCTAAATATTTGAGCTTCTGGCCAGCGTCACGCAAGTACTTTGACACGTAGGAGTCTCCCTTTTACTCCAAGCTGTCCCTGTTGGCTGAAGCAGTCGGCGTGTCTGTATCGCAGCCTGGGAGGCCGGGCGTTGGGGGAGTCTGCTAAGTGACTGGCCTCCATTTATAGCTAACTGAGAAACTGCGTCAAAGCTTTCGGGAGCCTCTTACAGGGAATGGTTGCAGTTGGGAATTGGAGACTGTGCTGGCAAACGTCAGCAGCTCCTCTCCCTCGGAGGGCTCTTGGTGTGCCGACTCCTAACAGCCAGCACGGTCCCCAGCTCGTGAACGGTCCCATTGCGAGCCGGTCTCGTCCATGAAAGAGCCACGTGAGGCTGAGCTCTAACAGTCGGGCTCCACACCTGGAGCCTTTGGGACAGGGCAGTCCTGAGCCGATGTGCCCACCAGGGGACGCGACCAAAGTTTACGTACCACAGGAAAGCGCATCAAGTCCTCGTGTTCTCTCCATGAAATGAACGTGAGCTTGAAGGGTGATGCGTCAGCGTGCACCGTGAACAGCTCACTGGTACGCCTGTCTTTGCCCCCTCTCACGGTCTCACGCACCCGGGCTCAGTTCCGTGCAGGAATGCTGAGTGGGAGCGCCAGCCTCGCTTCTGGACTCTAAAGCCTTCCACCCCCTAATGGCAGGTTGTGTGTGTCTCTCACGTGGGGGGAGGAATGAGGTCGCCCACAGAGGTTCTGCCATGAAAGATCTAAAGACGCACGCTGCTGAGGAGCTTGTTCCTCATGGAGCGTCCCCGAAGGCCAGAAGAATGCCGACGGTCTCTTTCAAAGCTGCCGGACGCTCTGCCGTTCTAGGCCTGAGATACGGACCTTGTGACGGCACTGTAACCCCGCGAGATTCAGGAGACATCGCCAGTGCGAGTGGCAATCCGGAAGGAAGAACCTCCAAGGCAGAGTGTCCTTTCCTGTACAAAACGGCGCCCAAGTGGCTGAGGCAGGGAGCATTTTCCTTCACAGAACCGGCATCCTCGTATGCCTGTGGATTACACTGAAGAAACGACACTGTGAGCAACCTCTTCGAAAAGGCCTTCGCAAGCGACTTGGAGACAACAGCAGCGCAGTGGAGGCACAGACCATTATCCTAGAGAGCAGCACAGTGTCTCTAGCAGCGATCGCTTCCCGGAGGATACTTAAGCCACACCGAGATTCCAGCAGGGAGTTTTGCCTTATAGCAGTGCAACTCACTCAAGAAAGAGGGATGAGGTGTAGGGCTAATCTACGTGCGCTCACGTTCTGTGTCCCCGAGAAGGTTTCACGGAGCAGAATGCATCACCGACCGCTACCACGTGTGTGCACCAAAGAAGCCCTGTGCCGTGGGTGTTCTCAGGCTGACAGCGAAGACCTACGTGAGTGCTGCACCCGCGTTCGGTGGTTCACACGTTGCGTGACCCTGTGCCTTTGGAAGATGTTCAGAGCGGGTGGCACCTGCGTGCTGCGAGCGCAAGAGGTGTAGAGTGTAGAGGCCTTTCACACTGGAGGAAGGGCTTGCGTCTCGTGGAGAGAACGTGTACGTCGCCCAGGAGATGGAGGCGCGCTCTTGACACCATTTCCTCTGCCCGTTTAAAACACAAGTGTTTGTACTCGATCTGGGCTCCCTGGTGAAACGCTTGGCAGTCCGCATCACCCTGAGCACCTTTCCTGAAGTTTGATTCGTAGCTGGGTAAACTCGGGCTTCAGAGGCTTAGATGAGACCAAACGTGTTCAGCTTGTGGCGAAAGCCTTTGACCAGAGGCATATACGCTTGTGCTTGGGGCGAGGGCTAGGCAAGAACGTTTACACCCTGGGTTTTTATCTTTACCTAAGCTGTCCCTTTTGGCTGCAGCACGCGGAGAGAACCCGCGGAGAGAGAACAGCTGCAAAGTGGATGCACAGAACAGTCACCTCAATACCAGCCCCGGGGTCCCAAGCAACGATCCTTACCCGGAGGGTTCTTAACCCACCCCGGGATTCAAGCAGGGAGTTCGCCTTGTCCAACTTGCACAGGAGACTGGCATGAGATGTAGGGCTCATCTACTTGCGTTCACACTACGTGGCCAGGAGAAGTTCTCACGGAGCCGAATCCAGCACCCTTCCTCCACCACGTGTGTACACAAAGGAGCGCTGGGCAGTGGGTGTTCTCAAGGCCAAGAGAGAAGCCCTTGTTCTGTGCTGCACCTGCTGGGTGGTTCAAAGGTTTTCTGACCTTCCTGCTCTGGAAGCTTTTCAGAGCTGAGGTTACGCCTGGGCTGCGAAAGCAGAGAGGCGTAGAGGCCTTTCACACTGAAGGCGTGGGCCTGTTTCCCATGGAGAAAGTGTACGTCGCCCAACCCCCACCCCCACCCCACCCCACCCCACCCCACCCCAACCCACCCCCAGCTGGAGGCGTGCGAGTTGACACCATTTTGTCTTGCCCATGGAAAATACAAAGAGGCGTACACGATTTGGGCTGTCTGGTGAGAGAATTTTGAATCGGTGGCACCCTGAGTACCTTTCCCGAAGTTTGCTTCCTAGCTGGTTAAACTCGGCATTCAGAGGCGAGATGAGAACAAACTTGCTCCGCGTGCGGCGAAGTGCCCTGATGCCCTGCCCTAAATGTTTGAGCTTCTGGCCAGCGTCACGCAAGTACTTTGACACGTAGTAGTCTCCCTTTTACTCCAAGCTGTCCCTGTTGGCTGAAGCAGTCGGCGTGTCTGTATTGCAGCCTGGGAGGCCGGGCGTTGGGGGAGTCTGCCAAGTGACTGACCTCCATTTATAGCTAACTGAGAAACTGCGTCGAAGCTTTCGGGAGCCTCTTACAGGGAATGGTTGCAGTTCGGAATTGGAGACTGTGCTGGCAAATGTCAGCAGCTCCTCTCCCTCGGAGGGCTCTTGGTGTGCTGACTCCTAACAGCCAGCACGGTCCCCAGCTCGTGAACGGTCCCATTGCGAGCCGGTCTCGTCCGTGAAAGAGCCACGTGAGGCTGAGCTCCAACAGTCAGGCTCCACACCTGGAGCCTTTGGGACAGGGCAGTCCTGAGCCGATGTGCCCACCAGGGGACGCAACCAAAGTTTACGTACCACAGGAAAGTGCATCAAGGCCTCGTGTTCTCTCCATGAAATGAACGTGAGCTTGAAGGGTGATGCGTGAGCGTGCACCGTGAACAGCTCGCTGGTACGCCTGTCTTTGCCCCCTCTCACGGTCTCACGCACCCGGGCTCAGTTCCGTGCAGGAATGCTGAGTGGGAGCGTCAGCCTCGCTTCTGGACTCTAAAGCCTTCCACCCCCTAATGGCAGGTTGTGTGTGTTTCTCACGTGGGGGGAGGAATGAGGTCGCCCACAGAGGTTCTGCCATGAAAGATCTAAAGATGCACGCTGCTGAGGAGCTTGTTCCTCTTGGAGCGTCCCTGAAGGCCAGAAGAATGCCGACGGTCTCTTTCAAAGCTGCCGGACGCTCTGCCGTTCTAGGCCTGAGATACGGACCTTGTGACGGCACTGTAACCCCGCGAGATTCAGCAGACATCGCCAATGCGAGTGGCAATCCGGAAGGAAGAACCTTCAAGGCGGAGTGTCCTTTCCCGTACAAAACGGCGCCCAAGTGGCTGAGGCAGGGAGCATTTTCCTTCACAGAACCGGCATCCTCGTATGCCTGTGGGTTACTCTAAAGAAACGACACTGTGAGCAACCTCTTCGAAAAGGCCTTCGCAAGCGACTTGGAGACAACAGCAGCGCAGTGGAGGTACAGACCATTATCCTAGAGAGCAGCACAGTGTCTCTAGCAGCAATCGCTTCCCGGAGGATACTTAAGCCACACCGAGATTCCAGCAGGGAGTTTTGCCTTATAGCAGTACAACTCACACAAGAAAGAGGGATGAGGTGTAGGGCTAATCTATGTGCGCTCACGCTCTGTGTCCCTGAGAAGGTTTCACGGAGCAGAATGCATCACCGACCACTACCACGTGTGTGCACCAAAGAAGCCCTGTGCCGTGGGTGTTCTAAGGCCGACAGCGAAGACCTAGGTGTGTGCTGCACCCGTGCTCATTGGTTCACACGTTGCGTGACCCCTGTGCCTTTGGAAGATGTTCAGAGCGGGTGGCACCTGCGTGCTGCGAGCGCAAGAGGTGTAGAGTGTAGAGGCCTTTCACACTGGAGGAAGGGCTTGCATCTCGTGGAGAGAACGTGTACGTCGCCCGGGAGATGGAGGCGCGCTCTTGACACCATTTCCTCTGCCCGTTTAAAACACAAGTGTTTGTACTCGATCTGGGCTGCCTGGTGAAACGCTTGGCAGTCCGCATCACCCTGAGCACCTTTCCTGAAGTTTGATTCGTAGCTGGGTAAACTCGGGCTTCAGAGGCTTAGATGAGACCAAACGTGTTCAGCTTGTGGCGAAAGCCTTTGACCAGAGGCATATACGCTTGTGCTTGGGGCGAGGGCTAGGCAAGAACGTTTACACCCTGGGTTTTTATCTTTACCCTAAGCTGTCCCTTTTGGCTGCAGCAGGCGGAGAGAACCCGCGGAGAGAGAACAGCTGCGAAGTGGATGCACAGAACAGTCACCTCGATACCAGCCCCGGGGTCCCAAGCAACGATCCTTCCCCGGAGGGTACTTAACCCACCCCGGGATTCAAGCAGGGAGTTCGGCTTGTCCAACTCACACAGGAGACTGGCATGAGATGTAGGGCTCATCTACTTGCGTTCACACTACGTGGCCCGGAGAAGTTCTCACGGAGCCGAATCCAGCACCCTTCTTCCACCACGTGTGTACACAAAGGAGCACTGGGCAGTGGGTTTTCTCAAGGCCAAGAGAGAAGCCCTTGTTCTGTGCTGCACCTGCTGGGTGGTTCAAAGTTTTTCTCACCTTCCTGCTCTGGAAGCTTTTCAGAGCTGAGGCTACGCCTGGGCTGCGAAAGCAGAGAGGCGTAGAGGCCTTTCACACTGAAGGCGTGGGCCTGTTTCCCATGGAGAAAGGGTACGTCGCCCAAACCCCACCCCCACCCCACCCCACCCCAACCCACCCCACCCCAACCCACCCGCAGCTGGAGGCGTGCGGGTTTACACCATTTTGCCCTGCCCATGGAAAATACAAAGAGGCGTACATGATTTGGGCTGTCTGGTGAGAGAATTTTGAATCGGCGGCACCCTGAGTACCTTTCCCGAAGTTTGCTTCCTAGCTGGTTAAACTCGGCATTCAGAGGCGAGATGAGAACAAACTTGTTCCGCGTGCGGCGAAGTGCCCTGATGCCCTACCCTAAATGTTTGAGCTTCTGGCCAGCGTCACGCAAGTACTTTGACACGTAGGAGTCTCCCTTTTACTCCAAGCTGTCCCTGTTGGCTGAAGCAGTCGGCGTGTCTGTATCGCAGCCTGGGAGGCCGGGCGTTGGGGGAGTCTGCCAAGTGACTGGCCTCCATTTATAGCTAACTGAGAAACTGCGTCGAAGTTTTCGGGAGCCTCTTACAGGGAATGGTTGCAGTTGGGATTTGGAGACTGTGCTGGCAAACGTCAGCAGCTCCTCTCCGTCGGAGGGCTCTTGGTGTGCCGACTCCTAACAGCCAGCACGGTCCCCAGCTCGTGAACGGTCCTATTGCGAGCCGGTCTCGTCCGTGAAAGAGCCACGTGAGGCTGAGCTCCAAGAGTCGGGCTCCACACCTGGAGCATTTGGGACAGGGCAGTCCTGAGCCGATGTGCCCACCAGGGGACGCGACCAAAGTTTACGTACCACAGGAAAGTGCACCAAGACCTCGTGTTCTCTCCATGAAATTAACGTGAGCTTGAAGGGTGATGCGTCAGCGTGCACCGTGAACTGCTCGCTGGTACGCCTGTCTTTGCCCCCTCTCACGGTCTCAGGCACCCGGGCTCAGTTCCGTGCAGGAATGCTGAGTGGGAGTGCCAGCCTCGCTTCTGGACTCTAAAGCCTTCCACCACCTAATGGCAGGTTGTGTGTGTCTCTCACGTGGGGGGAGGAATGAGGTCGCCCACAGCGGTTCTGCCATGAAAGATCTAAAGACGCACGCTGCTGAGGAGCTTGTTCCTCATGGAGCATCCCCGAAGGCCAGAAGAATGCCGACGGTCTCTTTCAAAGCTGCTGGACGCTCTGCCATTCTAGGCCTGAGATACGGACCTTGTGACGGCACTGTAACCCCGCGAGATTCAGGAGACATCGCCAGTGCGAGTGGCAATCCGGAAGGAAGAACCTCCAAGGCGGAGTGTCCTTTCCTATACAAAATGACGCCCAAGTGGCTGAGGCAGGGAGCATTTTCCTTCACAGAACCGGCATCCTCGTATGCCTGTGGGTTACTATAAAGAAACGACACTGTGAGCAACCTCTTCGAAAAGGCCTTCGCAAGTGACTTGGAAACAACACCAGCACAGTGGAGGCACAGACCATTATCCTAGATATCAAGCAGCACAGTGTCTCTAGCAGCGATCGCTTCCCGGAGGATACTTAAACCACACCGAGATTCCAGCAGGGAGTTTAGCCTTATAGCAGTACAACTCACTCAAGAAAGAGGGATGAGGTGTAGGGCTAATCTACGTGCGCTCACGCTCTGTGTCCCCGAGAAGGTTTCACGGAGCAGAATGCATCAACGACCGCTACCACGAGTGTGCCCCAAAGAAGCCCTGTGCCGTGGGTGTTCTCATGCCGACAGCGAAGACCTAGGTGTGTGCTGCACCCGCGCTCGGTGGTTCACACGTTGCGTGACGCTGTGCCTTTGGAAGATGTTCAGAGCGGGTGGCACCTGTGTGCTGCGAGCGCAAGCGGTGTAGAGTGTAGAATCCTTTCACACTGGAGGAAGGGCTTGCATTTCATAGAGAAAACGTGTACGTCGCCTGGGAGATGGAGGCGCGCTCTTGACACCATTTCTTCTGCCCGTTTAAAACACAAGTGTTTGTACCCGATCTGGGCTGCCTGGTGAAACGCTTGGCAGTCCGCATCACCCTGAGCACCTTTCCTGAAATTTGATTCGTAGCTGGGTAAACTCGGGCTTCAGAGGCTTAGATGAGACCAAACGTGTTCAGCTTGTGGCGACAGCCTTTGACCAGAGGCATATATGCTTGTGCTTGGGGCGAGGGCTAGGCAAGAACGTTTACACACTGGGTTTTTATCTTTACCCTAAGCTGTCCCTTTTGGCTGCAGCAGGCGGAGAGAACCCGCGGAGAGAGAACAGCTGTGAAGTGGATGCACAGAACAGTCACCTCGATACCAGCCCCGGGGTCCCAAGCAACGATCCTTCCCCGGAGGGTACTTAACCCACCCCGGGATTCAAGCAGGGAGTTCGCCTTGTCCAACTCGCACAGGAGACTGGCATGAGATGTAGGGCTCATCTACTTGCGTTCACACTACGTGGCCCGGAGAAGTTCTCACGGACCCGAATCCAGCACCCTTCCTCCACCACGTGTGTACACAAAGCAGCGCTGGGCAGTGGGTGTTCTCAAGGCCAAGAGAGAAGCCCTTGTTCTGTGCTGCACCTGCTGAGTGGTTCAAAGGTTTTCTGACCTTCCTGCTCTGGAAGCTTTTCAGAGATGAGGCTACGCCTGGGCTGCGAAAGCAGAGAGGCGTAGAGGCCTTTCACACTGAAGGCGTGGGCCTGTTTCCCATGGAGAAAGTGTACGTTGCCCAACCCCCACCCCCACCCCACCCCACCCCACCCCACCCCTACCCAACCCACCCCCAGCTGCAGGCGTGCGGGTTGACACCATTTTGCCCTGCCCATGGAAAATACAAAGAGGTGTACATGATTTGGGCTGTCTGGTGAAAGAATTTTGTATCGGCGGCATCCTGAGTACCTTTCCCGAAGTTTGCTTCCTACCTGTTTAAACTCGGCATTCAGAGGCGAGATGCGAACAAACTTGCTCCGCGTCAGGCGAAGTGCCTTTAAGCCCTGCCCTAAATGTTTGTGCTTATGGCCAGCCTCATGCAAGTACTTCGACACGTAGGAGTCTCACTTTTACTCGAAGCTGTCCCTGTCGGCTGAAGCACTCGGTGTGTCTGTATCGCAGCCTGGGAAGCCGGGCATTGGGGGAGTCTGCCAAGTGACTGGCCTCCATTTATAGCTAACTGAGAAACTGCGTCGAAGCTTTCGGGAGCCTCTTACAGGGAATGGTTGCAGTTCGGAATTGGAGACTGTGCTGGCAAACGTCAGCAGCTCCTCCCCCTCGGAGGGCCCTTGGTGTGCCAACTCCTAACAGCCAGCACGGTCCCCAGCTCGTGAACGGTCCCATTGCGAGCCGGTCTCGTCCGTGAAAGAGCCACGTGAGGCTGAGCTCCAACAGTCGGGCTCCACACCTGGAACCTTTGGGACAGGGCAGTCCTGAGCCGATGTGCCCACCAGGGGACGCGACCAAAGTTTACGTACCACAGGAAAGCGCATCAAGGCCTCGTGTTCTCTCCATGAAATGAACGTGAGCTTGAAGGGTGATGCGTCAGCGTGCACCGTGAACAGCTCGCTGGTACGCCTGTCTTTGCCCCCTCTCACGGTCTCACGCACCCGGGCTCAGTTCCGTGCAGGAATGCTGAGTGGGAGTGCCAGCCTCGCTTCTGGACTCTAAAGCCTTCCACCCCCTAATGGCAGGTTGTGTGTGTCTCTCACGTTGGGGAAGAATGAGGTCGCCCACAGAGGTTCTGCCATGAAAGATCTAAAGACGCATGCTGCTGAGGAGCTTGTTCCTCATGGAGCGTCCCCGAAGGCCAGAAGAATGCCGAAGGTCTCTTTCAAAGCTGCCGGATGCTCTGCCATTCTAGGCCTGAGATACGGACCTTGTGACGGCACTGTAACCCCGCGAGATTCAGGAGACATCGCCAATGTGAATGGCAAACCGGAAGGAAGAACCTTCAAGGCGGAGTGTCCTTTCCTGTACAAAACAGCGCCCAAGTGACTGAGGCAGGGAGCATTTTCCTTCAGAGAACCGGCATCCTCGTATGCCTGTGGGTTACTCTAAAGAAACGACACTGTGAGCAACCTCTTCGAAAAGGCCTTCGCAAGCGACTTGGAGACAACAGCAGCGCAGTGGAGGCACAGACCATTATCCTAGAGAGCAGCACAGTGTCTCTAGCAGCGATCACTTCCCGGAGGATACTTAAGCCACACCGAGATTCCAGCAGGGAGTTTTGCCTTATAGCAGTACAACTCACTCAAGAAAGAGGGATGAGGTGTAGGGCTAATCTACGTGCGCTCACGCTCTGTGTCCCCGAGAAGGTTTCACGGAGCAGAATGCATCACCGACCGCTACCACGTGTGTGCACCAAAGAAGCCCTGTGCCCTGGGTGTTCTCAGGCCGACAGCGAAGACCTAGGTGTGTGCTGCACCCGCGCTCGGTGGTTCACACGTTGTGTGACCCCTGTGCCTTTGGAAGATGTTCAGAGCGGGTGGCACCTGCGTGCTGCGAGCACAAGTGGTGTAGAGTGTAGAGGCCTTTCACACTGGTGGAAGGGCTTGTGTCTCATGGAGAGAACGTGTACGTCGCCCGGGAGATGGAGGCGCGCTCTTGATACCATTTCCTCTGCCCGTTTAAAACACAAGTGTTTGTACTCGATCTGGGCTCCCTGGTGAAACGCTTGGCAGTCCGCATCACCCTGAGCACCTTTCCTGAAGTTTGATTCGTAGCTGGGTAAACTCGGGCTTCAGAGGCTTAGATGAGACCAAACGTGTTCAGCTTGTGGCGAAAGCCTTTGACCAGAGGCATATACGCTTGTGCTTGGGGTGAGGGCTAGGAAAGAACGTTTACACCCTGGGTTTTTATCTTTACCCTAAGCTGTCCCTTTTGGCTGCAGCAGGCGGAGAGAACCCGCAGGGAGAGAACAGCTGCGAAGTGCATGCAGAGAAAAGTCACCTCGATACCAGCCCTGGGGTCCCAAGCAACGATCCTTCCCCGGAGGGTACTTAACCCACCCCGGGATTCAAGCAGGGAGTTCGCCTTGTCCAACTCGCACAGGAGACTGGCATGAGATGTAGGGCTCATCTACTTGCGTTCACACTATGTGGCCCGGAGAAGTTCTCACGGAGCCGAATGCAGCACCCTTCCTCCACCACGTGTGTACACAAAGGAGCGCTGGGCAGTGGGTGTTCTCAAGGCCAAGAGAGAAGCCCTTGTTCTGTGCTGCACCTGCTGGGTGGTTCAAAGGTTTTCTGACCTTCCTGCTCTGGAAGATTTTCAGAGCTGAGGCTACGCCTGGGCTGCGAAAGCAGAGAGGCGTAAAGGCCTTTCACACTGAAGGCGTGGGCCTGTTTCCCATGGAGAAAGTGTAAGTCGCCCAACCCCCACCCCCACCCCACCCCACCCCACCCCAACCCGCCCCACTCCAACCCACCCCCAGCTGGAGGCGTGCGGGTTGACACCATTTTGTCCTGCCCATGGAAAATACAAAGAGGCGTACACGATTTGGGCTCTCTGGTGAGAGAATTTTGAATCGGCGGCACCCTGAGTACCTTTCCCGAAGTTTGCTTCCTAGCTGGTTAAACTCGGCATTCAGAGGCGAGATGAGAACAAACTTGCTCCGCATGCGGCGAAGTGCCCTGATGCCCTGCCCTATATGTTTGAGCTTCTGGCCAGCGTCACGCAAGTACTTTGACACGTAGGAGTCTCCCTTTTACTCCAAGCTGTCCCTGTTGGCTGAAGCAGTCGGCGTGTCTGTATCGCAGCCTGGGAGGCCGGGCGTTGGGGGAGTCTGCCAACTGACTGGCCTCCATTTATAGCTAACTGAGAAACTGCGTCGAAGCTTTTGGGAGCCTCTTACAGGGAATGGTTGCAGTTGCGAATTGGAGACTGTGCTGGCAAACGTCAGCAGCTCCTCTCCCTCAGAGGGCTCTAGGTGTGCCGACTCCTAACAGCCAGCACGGTCCCCAGCTCCTGAACGGTCCCATTGCGAGCCGGTCTCGTCCGTGAAAGAGCCACGTGAGGCTGAGCTCCAACAGTCGGGCTCCACACCTGGAGCCTTTGGGACAGGGCAGTCCTGAGCCGATGTGCCCACCAGGGGACGCGACCAAAGTTTACGTACCACAGGAAAGCGCATCAAGGCCTCGTGTTCTCTCCATGAAATGAACGTGGGCTTGGAGGGTGATGCGTCAGCCTGCACCGTGAAAAGCTCGCTGGTATGCCTGTCTTTGCCCCCTCTCACGGTCTCACGCACCCGGGCTCAGTTCCGTGCAGGAATGCTGAGTGGGAGCGCCAGCCTCGCTTCTGACTCTAAAGCCTTCCACCCCCTAATGGCAGGTTGTGTGTGTCTCTCACGTGGGGGGAGGAATGAGGTCGCCCACGGAGGTTCTGCCATGAAAGATTTAAAGAGGCATGCTGCTGAGGAGCTTGTTCCTCATGGAGCGTCCCCGAAGGCCAGAAGAATGCTGAAGGTCTCTTTCAAAGCTGCCGGATGCTCTGCCGTTCTAGGCCTGAGATACGGACCTTGTGACGGCACTGTAACCCCGTGAGATTCAGGAGACATCGCCAGTGCGAGTGGTAATCCGGAAGGAAGAACCTCCAAGGCGGAGTGTCCTTTCCTGTACAAAATGGCGCCCAAGTGGCTGAGGCAGGGAGCATTTTCCTTCACAGAACCGGCATCCTCGTATGCCTGTGGGTTACTCTAAAGAAACGACACTGTGAGCAACCTCTTCGAAAAGGCCTTCACAAGCGACTTGGAGAAAACAGCAGCGCAGTGGAGGCACAGACCATTATCCTAGAGAGCAGCACAGTGTCTCTAGCAGCGATCGCTTCCCGGAGGATAATTAAGCCACACCGAGATTCCAGCAGGGAGTTTTGCCTTATAGCAGTACAACTCAATCAAGAAAGAGGGATGAGGTGTAGGGCTAATCTACGTGCGCTCACGCTCTGTGTCCCCGAGAAGGTTTCACGGAGCAGAATGCATCACCGACCACTACCACGTGTGTGCACCAAAGAAGCCCTGTGCCATGGGTGTTCTCAGGCCGACAGCGAAGACCTAGGTGTGTGCTGCACCCGTGTTCGGTGGTTCACACGTTGCGTGACCCCTGTGCCTTTGGAAGATGTTCACAGCGGGTGGCACCTGCGTCCTGCGAGCGCAAGAGGTGTAGAGTGTAGAGGCCTTTCACACTGGAGGAAGGGCTTGCGTCTCGTGGAGAGAACGTGTACGTCGCCCGGGAGATGGAGGCGCGCTCTTGACACCATTTCCTCTCCCCGTTTAAAACACAAGTGTTTGTACTCGATCTGGGCTGCCTGGTGAAACGCTTGGCAGTCCGCATCACCCTGAGCACCTTTCCTGAAGTTTGATTCGTAGCTGGGTAAACTCGGGCTTCAGAGGCTTAGATGAGACCAAACGTGTTCAGCTTGTGGCGAAAGCCTTTGACCAGAGGCATATACGCTTGTGCTTGGGGCGAGGGTTAGGCAAGAACGTTTACACCCTGGGTTTTTATCTTTACCCTAAGCTGTCCCTTTTGGCTGCAGCAGGCGGAGAGAACCCGCGGAGAGAGAACAGCTGCGAAGTGGATGCACAGAACAGTCACCTCGATACAAGCCCCGGGGTCCCAAGCAACGATCCTTCCCCGGAGGGTACTTAACCCACCCCGGGATTCAAGCAGGGAGTTCGCCTTGTCCAACTCGCACAGGAGACTGGCATGAGATGTAGGGCTCATCTACTTGTGTTCACACTACGTGGCCCGGAGAAGTTCTCACTAAGCTGAATCCAGCACCCTTCCACCACCACGTGTGTACACAAAGGAGCGCTGGGCAGTGGGTGTTCTCAAGGCCAAGAGAGAAGCCCTTGTTCTGTGCTGCACCTGCTGGGTGGTTCAAAGGTTTTCTGACCTTCCTGCTCTGGAAGCTTTTCAGAGCTGAGGCTACGCCTGGGCTGCAAAAGCAGAGAGGCGTAGAGGCCTTTCACACTGAAGGCGTGGGCCTGTTTCCCATGGAGAAAGTGTAAGTCGCCCAACCCCCACCCCCACCCCACCCCACCCCACCCCAACCCGCCCCACTCCAACCCACCCCCAGCTGGAGGCGTGCGGGTTGACACCATTTTGTCCTGCCCATGGAAAATACAAAGAGGCGTACACGATTTGGGCTGTCTGGTGAGAGAATTTTGAATCGGCGGCACCCTGAGTACCTTTCCCGAAGTTTGCTTCCTAGCTGGTTAAACTCGGCATTCAGAGGCGAGATGAGAACAAACTTGCTCCGCGTGCGGCGAAGTGCCCTGATGCCCTGTCCTATATGTTTGAGCTTCTGGCCAGCGTCACGCAAGTACTTTGACACGTAGGAGTCTCCCTTTTACTCCAAGCTGTCCCTGTTGGCTGAAGCAGTCGGCGTGTCTGTATCGCAGCCTGGGAGGCCGGGCGTTGGGGGAGTCTGCCAACTGACTGGCCTCCATTTATAGCTAACTGAGAAACTGCGTCGAAGCTTTCGAAAGCCTCTTACAGGGAATGGTTGCAGTTGCGAATTGGAGACTGTGCTGGCAAACGTCAGCAGCTCCTCTCCCTCAGAGGGCTCTTGGTGTGCCGACTCCTAACAGCCAGCACGGTCCCCAGCTCGTGAACGGTCCCATTGCGAGCCGGTCTCGTCCGTGAAAGAGCCACGTGAGGCTGAGCTCCAACAGTCGGGCTCCACACCTGGAGCCTTTGGGACAGGGCAATCCTGAGCCGATGTGCCCACCAGGGGATGCGACCAAAGTTTACGTACCACAGGAAAGCGCATCAAGGCCTCGTGTTCTCTCCATGAAATGAACGTGGGCTTGGAGGGTGATGCGTCAGCCTGCACCGTGAAAAGCTCGCTGGTACGCCTGCCTTTGCCCCCTCTCACGGTCTCACGCACCCGGGCTCAGTTCCGTGCAGGAATGCTGAGTGGGAGCGCCAGCCTCGCTTCTGGACTCTAAAGCCTTCCACCCCCTAATGGCAGGTTGTGTGTGTCTCTCACGTGGGGGGAGGAATGAGGTCGCCCACGGAGGTTCTGCCATGAAAGATTTAAAGACGCATGCTGCTGAGGAGCTTGTTCCTCATGGAGCGTCCCCGAAGGCCAGAAGAATGCTGAAGGTCTCTTTCAAAGCTGCCGGATGCTCTGCCGTTCTAGGCCTGAGATACGGACCTTGTGACGGCACTGTAACCCCGTGAGATTCAGGAGACATCGCCAGTGCGAGTGGCAATCCGGAAGGAAGAACCTCCAAGGCGGAGTGTCCTTTCCTGTACAAAATGGCGCCCAAGTGGCTGAGGCAGGGAGCATTTTCCTTCACAGAACCGGCATCCTCGTATGCCTGTGGGTTACTCTAAAGAAACGACACTGTGAGCAACCTCTTCGAAAAGGCCTTCACAAGCGACTTGGAGAAAACAGCAGCACAGTGGAGGCACAGACCATTATCCTAGAGAGCAGCACAGTGTCTCTAGCAGCGATCGCTTCCCGGAGGATACTTAAGCCACACCGAGATTCCAGCAGGGAGTTTTGCCTTATAGCAGTACAACTCAATCAAGAAAGAGGGATGAGGTGTAGGGCTAATCTACGTGCGCTCACGCTCTGTGTCCCCGAGAAGGTTTCACGGAGCAGAATGCATCACCGACCACTACCACGTGTGTGCACCAAAGAAGCCCTGTGCCATGGGTGTTCTCAGGCCGACAGCGAAGACCTAGGTGTGTGCTGCACCCGCGTTCGGTGGTTCACACGTTGCGTGACCCCTGTGCCTTTGGAAGATGTTCAGAGCGGGTGGCACCTGCGTCCTGCGAGCGCAAGAGGTGTAGAGTGTAGAGGCCTTTCACACTGGAGGAAGGGCTTGCGTCTCGTGGAGAGAACGTGTACGTCGCCCGGGAGATGGAGGCGCGCTCTTGACACCATTTCCTCTGCCCGTTTAAAACACAAGTGTTTGTACTCGATCTGGGCTGCCTGGTGAAACGCTTGGCAGTCCGCATCACCCTGAGCACCTTTCCTGAAGTTTGATTCGTAGCTGGGTAAACTCGGGCTTCAGAGGCTTAGATGAGACCAAACGTGTTCAGCTTGTGGCGAAAGCCTTTGACCAGAGGCATATACGCTTGTGCTTGGGGCGAGGGCTAGGCAAGAACGTTTACACCCTGGGTTTTTATCTTTACCCTAAGCTGTCCCTTTTGGCTGCAGCAGGCGGAGAGAACCCGCGGAGAGAGAACAGCTGCGAAGTGGATGCACAGAACAGTCACCTCGATACCAGCCCCGGGGTCCCAAGCAACGATCCTTCCCCGGAGGCTACTTAAACCACCCCGGGATTCAAGCAGGGAGTTCGCCTTGTCCAACTCGCACAGGAGACTGGCATGAGATGTAGGGCTCATCTACTTGCGTTCACACTACGTGGACCGGAGAAGTTCTCACGGAGCCGAATGCAGCACCCTTCCTCCACCACGTGTGTACAGAAAGGAGCGCTGGGCAGTGGGTGTTCTCAAGGCCAAGAGAGAAGCCCTTGTTCTGTGCTGCACCTGCTGCGTGGTTCAAAGGTTTTCTAACCTTCCTGCTCTGGAAGCTTTTCAGAGCTGAGGCTACGCCTGGGCTGCGAAAGCATAGAGGCGTAGAGGCCTTTCACACTGTAGGCGTGGGCCTGTTTCCCATGGAGAAAGTGTACATCGCCCAACCCCCAACCCCACCCCACCCCACCACACCACACCCCACCCCACCCCAACCGCAGCTGGAGGCGTGCGGTTTGACACCATTTTGTCCTGCCCATGGAAAATACAAAGAGGCGTACACGATTTGGGCTGTCTGGTGAGAGAATTTTGAATCGGCGGCACCCTGAGTACCTTTCCCGAAGTTTGCTTCCTAGCTGGTTAAACTCGGCATTCAGAGGCGAGATGAGAACAAACTTGCTCCGCGTGCGGCGAAGTGCCCTGATGCCCTGTCCTATATGTTTGAGCTTCTGGCCAGCGTCACGCAAGTACTTTGACACGTAGGAGTCTCCCTTTTACTCCAAGCTGTCCCTGTTGGCTGAAGCAGTCGGCGTGTCTGTATCGCAGCCTGGGAGGCCGGGCGTTGGGGGAGTCTGCCAACTGACTGGCCTCCATTTATAGCTAACTGAGAAACTGCGTCGAAGCTTTCGAAAGCCTCTTACAGGGAATGGTTGCAGTTGCGAATTGGAGACTGTGCTGGCAAACGTCAGCAGCTCCTCTCCCTCAGAGGGCTCTTGGTGTGCCGACTCCTAACAGCCAGCACGGTCCCCAGCTCGTGAACGGTCCCATTGCGAGCCGGTCTCGTCCGTGAAAGAGCCACGTGAGGCTGAGCTCCAACAGTCGGGCTCCACACCTGGAGCCTTTGGGACAGGGCAATCCTGAGCCGATGTGCCCACCAGGGGATGCGACCAAAGTTTACGTACCACAGGAAAGCGCATCAAGGCCTCGTGTTCTCTCCATGAAATGAACGTGGGCTTGGAGGGTGATGCGTCAGCCTGCACCGTGAAAAGCTCGCTGGTACGCCTGCCTTTGCCCCCTCTCACGGTCTCACGCACCCGGGCTCAGTTCCGTGCAGGAATGCTGAGTGGGAGCGCCAGCCTCGCTTCTGGACTCTAAAGCCTTCCACCCCCTAATGGCAGGTTGTGTGTGTCTCTCACGTGGGGGGAGGAATGAGGTCGCCCACGGAGGTTCTGCCATGAAAGATTTAAAGACGCATGCTGCTGAGGAGCTTGTTCCTCATGGAGCGTCCCCGAAGGCCAGAAGAATGCTGAAGGTCTCTTTCAAAGCTGCCGGATGCTCTGCCGTTCTAGGCCTGAGATACGGACCTTGTGACGGCACTGTAACCCCGTGAGATTCAGGAGACATCGCCAGTGCGAGTGGCAATCCGGAAGGAAGAACCTCCAAGGCGGAGTGTCCTTTCCTGTACAAAATGGCGCCCAAGTGGCTGAGGCAGGGAGCATTTTCCTTCACAGAACCGGCATCCTCGTATGCCTGTGGGTTACTCTAAAGAAACGACACTGTGAGCAACCTCTTCGAAAAGGCCTTCACAAGCGACTTGGAGAAAACAGCAGCACAGTGGAGGCACAGACCATTATCCTAGAGAGCAGCACAGTGTCTCTAGCAGCGATCGCTTCCCGGAGGATACTTAAGCCACACCGAGATTCCAGCAGGGAGTTTTGCCTTATAGCAGTACAACTCAATCAAGAAAGAGGGATGAGGTGTAGGGCTAATCTACGTGCGCTCACGCTCTGTGTCCCCGAGAAGGTTTCACGGAGCAGAATGCATCACCGACCACTACCACGTGTGTGCACCAAAGAAGCCCTGTGCCATGGGTGTTCTCAGGCCGACAGCGAAGACCTAGGTGTGTGCTGCACCCGCGTTCGGTGGTTCACACGTTGCGTGACCCCTGTGTCTTTGGAAGATGTTCAGAGCGGGTGGCACCTGCGTCCTGCGAGCGCAAGAGGTGTAGAGTGTAGAGGCCTTTCACACTGGAGGAAGGGCTTGCGTCTCGTGGAGAGAACGTGTACGTCGCCCGGGAGATGGAGGCGCGCTCTTGACACCATTTCCTCTGCCCGTTTAAAACACAAGTGTTTGTACTCGATCTGGGCTGCCTGGTGAAACGCTTGGCAGTCCGCATCACCCTGAGCACCTTTCCTGAAGTTTGATTCGTAGCTGGGTAAACTCGGGCTTCAGAGGCTTAGATGAGACCAAACGTGTTCAGCTTGTGGCGAAAGCCTTTGACCAGAGGCATATACGCTTGTGCTTGGGGCGAGGGCTAGGCAAGAACGTTTACACCCTGGGTTTTTATCTTTACCCTAAGCTGTCCCTTTTGGCTGCAGCAGGCGGAGAGAACCCGCGGAGAGAGAACAGCTGCGAAGTGGATGCACAGAACAGTCACCTCGATACCAGCCCCGGGGTCCCAAGCAACGATCCTTCCCCGGAGGCTACTTAAACCACCCCGGGATTCAAGCAGGGAGTTCGCCTTGTCCAACTCGCACAGGAGACTGGCATGAGATGTAGGGCTCATCTACTTGCGTTCACACTACGTGGACCGGAGAAGTTCTCACGGAGCCGAATGCAGCACCCTTCCTCCACCACGTGTGTACAGAAAGGAGCGCTGGGCAGTGGGTGTTCTCAAGGCCAAGAGAGAAGCCCTTGTTCTGTGCTGCACCTGCTGCGTGGTTCAAAGGTTTTCTAACCTTCCTGCTCTGGAAGCTTTTCAGAGCTGAGGCTACGCCTGGGCTGCGAAAGCATAGAGGCGTAGAGGCCTTTCACACTGTAGGCGTGGGCCTGTTTCCCATGGAGAAAGTGTACATCGCCCAACCCCCAACCCCACCCCACCCCACCACACCACACCCCACCCCACCCCAACCGCAGCTGGAGGCGTGCGGTTTGACACCATTTTGTCCTGCCCATGGAAAATACAAAGAGGCGTACACGATTTGGGCTGTCTGGTGAGAGAATTTTGAATCGGCGGCACCCTGAGTACCTTTCCCGAAGTTTGTTTCCTAGCTGGTTAAACTCGGCATTCAGAGGCGAGATGAGAACGAACTTGCTCCGCGTGTGGCGAAGTGCCCTGATGCCCTGCCCTAAATGTTTGAGCTTCTGGCCAGCGTCACACAAGTACTTTGACACGTAGGAGTCTCACTTTTACTCCAAGCTGTCCCTGTTGGCTGAAGCAGTCGGCGTGTCTGTATCGCAGCCTGGGAGGCCGGGCGTTGGGGGAGTCTGCTAAGTGACTGGCCTCCATTTATAGCTAACTGAGAAACTGCGTCGAAGCTTTCGGGAGCCTCTTACAGGGAATGGTTGCAGTTCAGAATTGGAGACGGTGCTGGCAAACGTCAGCAGCTCCTCTCCCTCGGAGGGCTCTTGGTGTGCTGACTCCTAACAGCCAGCACGGTCCCCAGCTCGTGAACGGTCCCATTGCGAGCCGGTCTCGTCCGTGAAAGAGCCACGTGAGGCTGAGCTCCAACAGTCGGGCTTCACTCCTGGAGCCTTTGGGACAGGGCAGTCCTGAGCCGATGTGCCCACCAGGGGACGTGACCAAAGTTTACGTACCACAGGAAAGCGCATCAAGGCCTCGTGTTCTCTCCATGAAATGAACGTGAGCTTGAAGGGTGATGCGTCAGCGTGCACCGTGAACAGCTCGCTGGTACGCCTGTCTTTGCCCCCTCTCACGGTCTCACGCACCCGGGCTCAGTTCCGTGCAGGAATGCTGAGTGGGAGCGCCAGCCTCGCTTCTGGACTCTAAAGCCTTCCACCCCCTAATGGCAGGTTGTGTGTGTCTCTCACGTGGGGGGAGGAATGAGGTCGCCCACAGCGGTTCTGCAATGAACGATCTAAAGACGCACGCTGCTGAGGAGCTTGCTCCTCATGGAGCTTCCCCGAAGGCCAGAAGAATGCTGACGGTCTCTTTCAAAGCTGCCGGACGCTCTGCCGTTCTAGGCCTGAGATACGGACCTTGTGACGGCACTGTAACCCCGCGAGATTCAGGAGACATCGCCAGTGCGAGTGGCAATCCGGAAGGAAGAACCTTCAAGGCGGAGTGTCCTTTCCTGTACAAAACGGCGCCCAAGTGGCTGAGGCAGGAGCATTTTCCTTCACAGAACCGGCATCCTCGTATGCCTGTGGGTTACTCTAAAGAAACGACACTGTGAGCAACCTCTTCGAAAAGGCCTTCGCAAGCGACTTGGAGACAACAGCAGCGCAGTGGAGGCACAGACCATTATCCTAGAGAGCAGCACAGTGTCTCTAGCAGCGATCGCTTCCCGGAGGATACTTAAGCCACACCGAGATTCCAGCAGGGAGTTTTGCCTTATAGCAGTACAACTCACTCAAGAAAGAGGGATGAGGTGTAGGGCTAATCTACGTGCGCTCAGGCTCTGTGTCCCCGAGAAGGTTTCACGGAGCAGAATGCATCACCGATCACTACCACGTGTGTGCACCAAAGAAGCCCTGTGCCGTGGGTGTTCTCAGGCCGACAGCGAAGACCTAGGTGTGTGCTGCACCCGCGCTCGGTGGTTCACACGTTGTGTGACCCCTGTGCCTTTGGAAGATGTTCAGAGCGGGTGGCACCTGCGTGCTGCGAGCGCAAGAGGTGTAGAGTGTAGAGGCCTTTCACACTGGAGGAAGGGCTTGCGTCTCATGGAGAGAACGTGTACGTCGCCCGGGAGATGGAGGCGCGCTCTTGACACCATTTCCTCTGCCCGTTTAAAACACAAGTGTTTGTACTCGATCTGGGCTGCCTGGTGAAACGCTTGGCAGTCCGCATCACCCTGAGCACCTTTCCTGAAGTTTGATTCGTAGCTGGGTAAACTCGGGCTTCAGAGGCTTAGATGAGACCAAACTTGTTCAGCTTGTGGCGAAAGCCTTTGACCAGAGGCATATACGCTTGTGCTTGGGGCGAGGGCTAGGCAAGAACGTTTACACCCTGGGTTTTTATCTTTACCCTAAGCTGTCCCTTTTGGCTGCAGCAGGCGGAGAGAACCCTCGGAGAGAGAACAACTGCAAAGTGGATGCACAGAACAGTCACCTCGATACCAGCCCTGGGGTCCCAAGCAACGATCCTTCCCCGGAGGGTACTTAACCCACCCCAGGATTCAAGCAGGGAGTTCGCCTTGTCCAACTCTCACAGGAGACTGGCATGAGATGTAGGGCTCATCTACTTGCATTCACACTACATGGACCGGAGAAGTTGTCACGGAGCCGAATCCAGGACCCTTCCTCCACCACGTGTGTACACAAAGGAGCGCTGGGCAGTGGGTGTTCTCAAGGCCAAGAGAGAAGCCCTTGTTCTGTGCTGCACCTGCTGGGTGGTTCAAAGGTTTTCTGACCTTCCTGCTCTGGAAGCTTTTCAGAGCTGAGGCTACGCCTGGGCTGCGAAAGCAGAGAGGTGTAGAGGCCTTTCACACTGAAGGCGTGGGCCTGTTTCCCATGGAGAAAGGGTATGTCACCCAACCCCCACCCCCACCCAACCTCACCCCACCCCTCCCCACCCCAACCCACCCCCAGCTGGAGGCGTGCGGGTTGACACCATTTTGTCCTGCCCATGGAAAATACAAAGAGGTGTACATGATTTGGGCTGTCTGGTGAGACAATTTTGAATCGGCGGCACCCTGAGTACCTTTCCCGAAGATTGCTTCCTAGCTGGTTAAACTCGGCATTCAGAGGCGAGATGAGAACAAACTTGCACCGCGTGCGGCGAAGTGCCCTGATGCCCTGCCCTAAATGTTTGAGCTTCTGGCCAGCGTCACGCAAGTACTTTGACACGTAGGAGTCTCCTTTTTACTCCAAGCTGTCCCTGTTGGCTGAAGCAGTCGGCGTGTCTGTATCGCAGCCTGGGAGGCCGGGCATTGGGGGAGTCTGCCAAGTGACTGGCCTCCATTTATAGCTAACTGAGAAACTGCGTCGAAGCTTTCGGGAGCCTCTTACTGGGAATGGTTGCAGTTGGGAATTGGAGACTGTGCTGGCAAACGTCAGCAGCTCCTCTCCCTCGGAGGGCTCTTGGTGTGCCGACTGCTAACAGCCAGCACGGTCCCCAGCTCGTGAACTGTCCCATTGCGAGCTGGTCTCGTCCGTGAAAGAGCCACGTGAGGCTGAGCTCCAACAGTCGGGCTTCACTCCTGGAGCCTTTGGGAAAGGGCAGTCCTGAGCCGATGTGCCCACCAGGGGACGTGACCAAAGTTTACGTACCACAGGAAAGTGCATCAAGACCTCGTTTTCTCTCCATGAAATGAACGTGAGCTTGAAGGGTGATGCGTCAGCGTGCACCGTGAACAGCTCGCTGGTACGCCTGTCTTTTCCCCCTCTCACGGTCTCACGCACCCGGGCTCAGTTCCGGGCAGGAATGCTGAGTGGGAGCACCAGCCTCGCTTCTGGACTCTAAAGCCTTCCACCACCTAATGGCAGGTTGTGTGTGTCTCTCACATGGGGGGAGGAATGAGGTCGCCCACAGAGGTTCTGCCATGAAAGAGCTAAAGACGCAAGCTGCTGAGGAGCTTGTTCCTCATGGAGCATCCCCGAAGGCCAGAAGAATGCCGACGGTCTCTTTCAAAGCTGCCGGATGCTCTGCCATTCTAGGCCTGAGATACGGACCTTGTGACGGCACTGTAAACCCCCGAGATTCAGGAGACATCGCAAGTGCGAGTGGCAATCCGGAAGGAAGAAACTCCAAGGCGGAGTGTCCTTTCCTGTACCAAACGGCGCCCAAGTGGCTGAGGCAGGGAGCATTTTCCTTCACAGAACCAGCATCCTCGTATGCCTGTGGGTTACTCTAAAGAAAGACACTGTGAACAAACTCTTCGAAATGGCCTTCGCAAGCGACTTGGAGACAACAGCAGCGCAGTGGAGGCACAGACCATTATCCTAGAGAGCAGCACAGTGTCTCTAGCAGCGATCGCTTCATGGAGGATACTTAAGCCACACCGAGATTCCAGCAGGGAGTTTTGCCTTATAGCAGTACAACTCACTCAAGAAAGAGGGATGAGGTGTAGGGCTAATCTACGTGCACTCACGCTCTGTGTCCCCGAGAAGGTTTCACGGAGCAGAATGCATCACCGACCGCTACCACGTGTGTGCACCAAAGAAGCCCTGTGCCATGGGTGTTCTCAGGCCGACAGCGAAGACCTAGGTGTGTGCTGCACCCGCGCTCGGTGGTTCACACGTTGCGTGACCCCTGTGCCTTTGGAAGATGTTCAGAGCGGGTGGCACCTGCGTCCTGCGAGCGCAAGAGGTGTAGAGTGTAGAGGCCTTTCACACTGGAGGAAGGGCTTGCGTCTCGTGGAGAGAACGTGTACGTCACCCGGGAGATGGAGGCGCGCTCTTGACACCATTTCCTCTGCCCGTTTAAAACACAAGTGTTTGTACTCGATCTGGGCTGCCTGGTGAAACGCTTGGCAGTCCGCATCACCCTGAGCACCTTTCCTGAAGTTTGATTCGTAGCTGGGTAAACTCGGGCTTCAGAGGCTTAGATGAGACCAAACGGGTTCAGCTTGTGGCAAACGCCTTTGACCAGAGGCATATACGCCTGTGCTTGGGGCGAGGGTTAGGCAAGAACGTTTACACCCTGGGTTTTTATCTTTACCCTAAGCTGTCCCTTTTGGCTGCAGCAGGCGGAGAGAACCCGCGGAGAGAGAACAGCTGCAAAGTGGATGCACAGAACAGTCACCTCGATACCAGCCCCGGGGTCCCAAGCAACGATCCTTCCCCGGAGGGTACTTAACCCACCCCGGGATTCAAGCAGGGAGTTCGCCTTGTCCAACTCGCACAGGAGACTGGCATGAGATGTAGGGCTCATCTACTTGCGTTCACACTACGTGGCGCGGAGAAGTTCTCACTAAGCCGAATCCAGCACCCTTCCTCCACCACGTGTGTACACAAAGGAGCGCTGGACAGTGGGTGTTCTCAAGGCCAAGAGAGAAGCCCTTGTTCTGTGCTGCACCTGCTGGGTGGTTCAAAGGTTTTCTGACCTTCCTGCTCTGGAAGATTTTCAGAGCTGAGGCTACGCCTGGGCTGCGAAAGCAGAAAGGCGTAGAGGCCTTTCACACTGAAGGCGTGGGCCTGTTTCCCATGGAGAAAGTGTATATCGCCCAACACCCACCCCCACCCCACCCTCCCCACCCCACCCCACCCCACCCCAACCGCACCTGGAGGCGTGTGGGTTGACACCATTTTGTCCTGCCCATGGAAAATACAAAGAGGCGTACATGATTTGGGCTGTCTGGTGAGAGAATTTTGAATCGGCGGCACCCTGAGTACCTTTCCCGAAGTTTGCTTCCTAGCTGGTTAAACTCGGCATTCAGAGGCGAGATGAGAACAAACTTGCTCCGCGTGCAGCGAAGTGCCCTGATGCCCTGCCCTAAATGTTTGAGTTTCTGGCCAGCGTCACACAAGTACTTTGACACGTAGGAGTCTTACTTTTACTCCAGCTGTCCCTGTTGGCTGAAGCAGTCGGCGTGTCTGTATCGCAGCCTGGGAGGCCGGGCATTGGGGGAGTCTGCTAAGTGACTGGCCTCCATTTATAGCTAACTGAGAAACTGCGTCGAAGCTTTCGGGAGCCTCTTACAGGGAATGGTTGCAGTTGGGAATTGGAGACTGTGCTGGCAAACGTCAGCAGCTCCTCTCCCTAAGAGGGCTCTTGGTGTGCCGACTCCTAACAGCCAGCACGGTCCCCAGCTCGTGAACGGTCCCATTGCGAGCCGGTCTCGTCCATGAAAGAGCCACATGAGGCTGAGCTCCAACAGTCGGGCTCCACACCTGGAGCCTTTGGGACAGGGCAGTCCTGAGCCGATGTGCCCACCAGGGGACGCGACCAAAGTTTACGTACCACAGGAAAGCGCATCAAGGCCTCGTGTTCTCTCCATGAAATGAACGTGAGCTTGAAGGGTGATGCGTCAGCGTGCACCGTGAACAGCTCGCTGGTACGCCTGTCTTTGCCCCCTCTCACGGTCTCACGCACCCGGGCTCAGTTCCGTGCAGGAATGCTGAGTGGGAGCGCCAGCCTCGCTTCTGGACTCTAAAGCCTTCCACCCCCTAATGGCAGGTTGTGTGTGTCTCTCACGTGGGGGGAGGAATGAGGTCGCCCACAGAGGTTCTGCCATGAAAGATCTAAGGATGCATGCTGCTGAGGAGCTTGTTCCTCATGGAGCGTCCCCGAAGGCCAGAAGAATGCCGATGGTCTCTTTCAAAGCTGCCGGACGCTCTGCCGTTCTAGGCCTGAGATACGGACCTTGTGACGGCACTGTAACCCCGCGAGATTCAGGAGACATCGCCAGTGCGAGTGGCAATCCGGAAGGAAGAACCTCCAAGGCGGAGTGTCCTTTCCTGTACAAAACGGCGCCCAAGTGGCTGAGGCAGGGAGCATTTTCCTTCACAGAACCGGCATCCTCGTATGCCTGTAGATTACACTGAAGAAACGACACTGTGAGCAACCTCTTCGAAAAGGCCTTCGCAAGCGACTTGGAGACAACAGCAGCGCAGTGGAGGCACAGACCATTATCCTAGAGAGCAGCACTGTGTCTCTAGCAGCGAACGCTTCCCGGAGGATACTTAAGCCACACCGAGATTCCAGCAGGGAGTTTTGCCTTATAGCAGTACAACTCACTCAAGAAAGAGGGATGAGGTGTAGGGCTAATCTACGTGCACTCACGCTCTGTGTCCCCGAGAAGGTTTCACGGAGCAGAATGCATCACCGACCGCTACCACGTGTGTGCACCAAAGAAGCCCTGTGCCGTGGGTGTTCTCCGGCCGACAGCGAAGACCTAGGTGTGTGTTGCACCCGTGTTCAGTGGTTCACACGTTGCGTGACCCCTGTGCCTTTGGAAGATGTTCAGAGCGGGTGGCACCTGCGTCCTGCGAGCGCAAGAGGTGTAGAGTGTAGAGGCCTTTCACACTGGAGGAAGCGCTTGCGTCTCGTGGAGAGAACGTGTACGTCACCCGGGAGATGGAGGCGCGCTCTTGACACCATTTCCTCTGCCCGTTTAAAACACAAGTGTTTGTACTCGATCTGGGCTGCCTGGTGAAACGCTTGGCAGTCCGCATCACCCTGAGCACCTTTCCTGAAGTTTGATTCATAGCTGGGTAAACTCGGGCTTCAGAGGCTTAGATGAGACCAAACGTGTTCAGCTTGTGGCGAAAGCCTTTGACCAGAGGCATATACGCTTGTGCTTGGGGCGAGGGCTAGGCAAGAACGTTTACACCCTGGGTTTTTATCTTTACCCTAAGCTGTCCCTTTTGGCTGCAGCAGGCGGAGAGAACCCGCGGAGAGAGAACAGCTGTGAAGTGGATGCACAGAACAGTCACCTCAATACCAGCCCCGGGGTCCCAAGCAACGATCCTTCCCCGGAGGGTACTTAACCCACCCCGGGATTCAAGCAGGGAGTTCGCCTTGTCCAACTTGCACAGGAGACTGGCATGAGATGTAGGGCTCATCTACTTGCGTTCGCACTACGTGACCAGGAGAAGTTCTCACGGAGCCGAATGCAGCACCCTTCCTCCACCTCGTGTGTACACAAAGGAGCGCTGGGCAGTGGGTGTTCTCAAGGCCAAGAGAGAAGCCCTTGTTCTGTGCTGCACCTGCTGGGTGGTTCAGAGGTTTTCTGACCTTCCTGCTCTGGAAGCTTTTCAGAGCTGAGGCTACGCCTGGGCTGCGAAATAGAGAGGTGTAGAGACCTTTCACACTGAAGGCGTGGGCCTGTTTCCCATGGAGAAAGTGTACGTCGCCCATCCCCCACCACCACCCCAGCCCACCCCAACCCACCCCAAGCTTTAGGCGTGCGGGTTGACACCATTTTGTCCTGCCCATGGAAAATACAAAGAGGCCTACACGATTTGGGCTGTCTGGTGAGAGAATTTTGAATCGGCGGCACCCTGAGTACGTTTCCCGAAGTTTGCTTCCTAGCTGGTTAAACTCGGCATTCACAGGCGAGTTGAGAACAAACTTGCTCCGCGTGCGGCGAAGTGCCATGATGCCCTGCCCTAAATGTTTGAGCTTCTGGCCAGCGTCACGCAAGTACTTTGACACGTAGGAGTCTCCCTTTTACTCCAAGCGGTCCCTGTTGGCTGAAGCAGTCGGCGTGTCTGTATCGCAGCCTGGGAGGCCGGGCGTTGGGGGAGTCTGCCAAGTGACTGGCCTCCATTTATAGCTAACTGAGAAACTGCGTCGAAGCTTTCGGGAGCCTCTTACAGGGAATGGTTGCAGTTCGGAATTGGAGACTGTGCTGGCAAACGTCAGCAGCTCCTCTCCCTCAGAGGGCTCTTGGTGTGCTGACTCCTAACAGCCAGCACGGTCCCCAGCTCGTGAACGGTCCCATTGCGAGCCGGTCTCGTCTGTGAAAGAGCCACGTGAGGCTGAGCTCCAACAGTCGGGCTCCACACCTGGAGCCTTTGGGACAGGGCAGTCCTGAGCCGATGTGCCCACCAGGGGACGCGACCAAAGTTTACGTACCACAGGAAAGCATATCAAGGCCTCGTGTTCTCTCCATGAAATGAACGTGAGCTTGAAGGGTGATGCGTCAGTGTGCACCGTGAACAGCTGGCTGGTACGCCTGTCTTTGCCCCCTCTCACGGTCTCACGCACCCGGGCTCAGTTCCGTGCAGGAATGCTGAGTGGGAGCGCCAGCCTCGCTTCTGGACTCTAAAGCCTTCCACCCCCTAATGGCAGGTTGTGTGTGTCTCTCACGTGGGGGGAGGAATGAGGTCGCCCACAGAGGTTCTGCCATGAAAGATCTAAAGACGCACGCTGCTGAGGAGCTTGTTCCTCATGGAGCGTCCCCGAAGGCCAGAAGAATGCCGACGGTCTCTTTCAAAGCTGCCAGACGCTCTGCCGTTCTAGGCCTGAGATACGGACCTTGTGAAGGCACTGTAACCCCGCGAGATTCAGGAGACATCGCCAGTGCGAGTGGCCATCCGGAAGGAAGAACCTTCAAGGCGGAGTGTCCTTTCGTGTACAAAACGGCGCCCAAGTGGCTGAGGCAGCGAGCATTTTCCTTCACAACACCGGCATCCTCGTATGCCTGTGGGTTAGTCTAAAGAAACGACACTGTGAGCAACCTCTTCGAAAAGGCCTTTGCAAGCGACTTGGAGACAACAGCAGCGCAGTGGAGGCACAGACCATTATCCTAGAGAGCAGGACAGTGTCTCTAGCAGCGATCGCTTCCCGGAGGATACTTAAGCCACACCGAGATTCCAGCAGGGAGTTTTGACTTATAGCAGTACAACTCACTCAAGAAAGAGGGATGAGGTGTAGGGCTAATCTACGTGCGCTCACGCTCTGTGTCCCCGAGAAGGTTTCACGGAGCAGAATGCATCACCGACCGCTACCACGTGTGTGCACCAAAGAAGCCATGTGCCGTGGGTGTTCTCAGGCCGACAGCGAAGACCTAGGTGTGTGCTGAACCCGCGCTCGGTGGTTCACACGTTGTGTGACCCCTGTGACTTTGGAAGATGTTCAGAGCGGGTGGCACCTGCGTGCTGCGAGCGCAAGAGGTGTAGAGTGTAGAGGCCTTTCACACTGGAGGAAGGGCTTGCGTCTCATGGAGAGAACGTGTACGAGGCCCGGGAGATGGAAGCGCGCTCTTGACACCATTTCCTCTGCCCGTTTAAAACACAAGTGTTTGTACTCGATCTGGGCTGCCTGGTGAAACGCTTGGCAGTCGCATCACCCTGAGCACCTTTCCTGAAGTTTGATTCATAGCTGGGTAAACTCGGGCTTCAGAGGCTTAGATGAGACCAAACGTGTTCAGCTTCTGGCGAAAGCCTTTGACCAGAGGCATATACGCTTGTGCTTGGGGCGAGGGCTAGGCAAGAACGTTTACAACCTGGGTTTTTATCTTTACCCTAAGCTGTCCCTTTTGGCTGCAGCAGGCGGAGAGAACCCGCGGAGACAGAACAGCTGCGAAGTGGATGCACAGAACAGTCACCTCGATACCAGCCCCGGGGTCCCAAGCAACGATCCTTCCCCGGAGGGTACTTAACCCACCCCGGGATTCAAGCACGGAGTTCGCCTTATCCAACTCACACAGGAGACTGGCATGAGATGTAGGGCTCATCTACTTGCGTTCACACTACGTGGCCCGGAGAATTTCTCACGGAGCCGAATGCAGCACCCTTCCTCCACCACGTGTGTACACAAAGGAGCGCTGGGCAGTGGGTGTTCTCAAGGCCAAGAGAGAAGCCCTTGTTCTGTGCTGCACCTGCTGGGTGGTTCAAAGGTTTTCTGACCTTCCTGCTCTGGAAGCTTTTCAGAGCTGAGGCTACGCCTGGGCTGCGAAAGCAGAGAGGCGTAGAGGCCTTTCACACTGAAGGCGTGGGCCTGTTTCCCATGGAGAAAGTGTACGTCGCCCAACCCCCACCCCCACCCCACCCCACCCCACCCCACACCACCCCAACCCACCCCCAGCTGGAGGCGTGCGGGTTGACACCATTTTGTCCTGCCCATGGAAAATACAAAGAGGCGTACACGATTTGGGCTGTCTGGTGAGAGAATTTTGAATCGGCGGCACCCTGAGTAACTTTCCCGAAGTTTGCTTCCTAGCTGGTTAAACTCGGCATTCAGAGGCGAGATGAGAACAAACTTGCTCCGCGTGCGGCGAAGTGCCCTGATGCCCTGCCCTAAATGTTTGAGATTCTGGCCAGCGTCACGCAAGTACTTTGACACGTAGGAGTCTCACTTTTACTCCAAGCTATCCCTGTTGGCTGAAGCAGTTGGCGTGTCTGTATCGCAGCCCGGGAAGCCGGGCGTTGGGGGAGTCTGCCAAGTGACTGGCCTCCATTTATAGCTAACTGAGAAACTGCGTCGAAGCTTTCGGTAGCCTCTTACAGGGAATGGTTGCAGTTCGGAATTGGAGACTGTGCTGGCAAACGTCAGCAGCTCCTCTCCCTCGGAGGGCTCTTGGTGTGCCGACTCCTAACAGCCAGCACGGTCCCCAGCTCGTGAACGGTCCCATTGCGAGCCGGTCTCGTCCGTGAAAGAGCCACGTGAGGCTGAGCTCCAACAGTCGGGCTCCACACCTGGAGCCTTTGGGACAGGGCAGTCCTGAGCCAATGTGCCCACCAGGGGACGCGACCAAAGTTTACGTACCACAGGAAAGCGCATCAAGACCTTGTGTTCTCTCCATGAAATGAACGTGAGCTTGAAGGGTGATGCGTCAGCGTGCACCGTGAACAGCTCGCTGGTACGCCTGTCTTTGCCCCCCTCATGGTCTCACGCACCCGGGCTCAGTTCCGTGCAGGAATGCTGAGTGGGAGCGCCAGCCTCGCTTCTGGACTCTAAAGCCTTCCACCCCCTAATGGCAGGTTGTGTGTGTCTCTCACGTGGGGGGAGGAATGAGGTCGCCCACAGAGGTTCTGCCATGAAAGATCTAAAGACGCACGCTGCTGAGGAGCTTGTTCCTCATGGAGCGTCCCCGAAGGCCAAAAGAATGCCGAAGGTCTCTTTCAAAGCTGCCGGATGTTCCGCCATTCTAGGCCTGAGATACGGACCTTGTGACGGCACTGTAACCCCGCGAGATTCAGGAGACATCGCCAGTGCGAGTGGCAATCCGAAAGGAAGAACCTCCAAGGCGGAGTGTCCTTTCCTGTACAAAACGGGGCCCAAGTGGCTGAGGCAGGGAGCATTTTCCTTCACAGAACCGGCATCCTCGTATGCCTGTGGGTTACTCTAAAGAAACGACACTGTGAGCAACCTCTTCGAAAAGGCCTTCGCAAGCGACTTGGAGACAACAGCAGCGCAGTGGAGGCACAGACCATTATCCTAGAGAGCAGCACAGTGTCTCTAGCAGCGATCGCTTCCCGGAGGATACTTAAGCCACACCGAGATTCCAGCAGGGAGTTTTGCCTTATAGCAGTACAACTCACTCAAGAAAGAGGGATGAGGTGTAGGGCTAATCTACGTGCGCTCACGCTCTGTGTCCCCGAGAAGGTTTCACGGAGCAGAATGCATCACCGACCGCTACCACGTGTGTGCACAAAAGAAGCCCTGTGCCGTGGGTGTTCTCAGGCCGACAGCGAAGACCTAGGTGTGTGCTGCACCCGCGCTCGGTGGTTCACACGTTGCGTGACCCTGTGCCTTTGGGAGATGTTCAGAGCGGGTGGCACCTGCGTGCTGCGAGCGCAAGAGGTGTAGAGAGTAGAGGCCTTTCACACTGGAGGAAGGGCTTGCGTCTCGTGGAGAAAACGTGTACGTCGCCCGGGAGATGGAGGCGCGCTCTTGACACCATTTCCTCTGCCCGTTTAAAACACAAGTGTTTGTACTCGATCTGGGCTACCTGGTGAAACGCTTGGCAGTCCGCATCACCCTGAGCACCTTTCCTGAAGTTTGATTCATAGCTTGGTAAACTCGGGCTTCAGAGGCTTAGATGAGACCAAACGTATTCAGCTTGTGGCGAAAGCCTTTGACCAGAGGCATATACGCTTGTGTTTGGGGCGAGGGCTAGGCAAGAACGTTTACACCCTGGGTTTTTATCTTTACCCTAAGCTGTCCCTTTTGGCTGCAGCAGGCGGAGAGAACCCGCGGAGAGAGAACAGCTGCGAAGTGGATGCACAGAACAGTCACCTCGATACCAGCCCCGGGGTCCCAAGCAACGATCCTTCCCCGGAGGGTACTTAACCCACCCCGGGATTCAAGCAGGGAGTTCGCCTTGTCCGACTCGCACAGGAGACTGGCATGAGATGTAGGGCTCATCTACTTGCGTTCACACTACGTGGCCCGGAGAAGTTCTCACGGAGCCGAATCCAGCACCCTTCCTCCACCACGTGTGTACACAAAGGAGCGCTGGGCAGTGGGTGTTCTCAAGGCCAAGAGAGAAGCCCTTGTTCTGTGCTGCACCTGCTGGGTGGTTCAAAGGTTTTCTGACCTTCCTGCTCTGGAAGCTTTTCAGAGCTGAGGCTACGCCTGGGCTGCGAAAGCAGAGAGGCGTAGAGGCCTTTCACACTGAAGGCGTGGGCCTGTTTCCCATGGAGAAAGTATACGTCGCCCAACCCCCACACCCACCCCACCCCACCACACCACACCCCACCCCACCCCAACCCACCCCCAGCTGGAGGCGTGCGGGTTGACACCATTTTGTCCTGCCCATGGAAAATACAAATAGGCGTACACGATTTGGGCTGTCTGGTGAGAGAATTTTGAATCGGCGGCACCCTGAGTACCTTTCCCGATGTTTGCTTCCTAGCTGGTTAAACTCGGCATTCAGAGGTGAGATGAGAACAAACTTGCTCCGCGTGCAGCAAAGTGCCCTGATGCCCTGCCCTAAATGTTTGAGCTTCTGGCCAGCGTCACACAAGTACTTTGACACGTAGGAGTCTAAATTTTACTCCAAGCTGTCCCTGTTGGCTGAAGCAGTCGGCGTGTCTGTATCGCAGCCTGGGAGGCCGGGTGTTGGGGGAGTCTGCCAAGTGACTGGCCTCCATTTATAGCTAACTGAGAAACTGCGTCGAAGCTTTCGGGAGCCTCTTACAGGGAATGGTTGCAGTTCGGAATTGGAGACTGTGCTGGCAATCGTCAGGAGCTCCTCTCCCTCGGAGGGCTCTTGGTGTGCCGACTCCTAACAGCCAGCACGGTCCCCAGCTCGTGAACGGTCCCATTGCGAGCCGGTCTCGTCCGTGAAAGAGCCACGTGAGGCTGAGCTCCAACAGTCGGGCTCCACACCTGGAGCCTTTGGGACAGGGCAGTCCTGAGCCGATGTGCTCACCAGGGGACGTGACCAAAGTTTACGTACCACAGAAAAGCGCATCAAGGCCTCGTGTTCTCTCCATGAAATGAACGTGAGCTTGAAGGGTGATGCGTCAGCGTGCACCGTGAACAGCTCGCTGGTACGCCTGTCTTTGCCCCCTCTCACGGTCTCACGCACCCGGGCTCAGTTCCGTGCAGGAATGCTGAGTGGGAGCGCCAGCCTCGCTTCTGGACTCTAAAGCCTTCCACCCCCTAATGGCAGGTTGTGTGTGTCTCTCACGTGGGAGGAGGAATGAGGTCGCCCACAGAGGTTCTGCCATGAAAGATCTAAAGACGCACGCTGCTGAGGAGCTTGTTCCTCATGGAGCGTCCCCGAAGGCCAGAAGAATGCCGACGGTCTCTTTCAAAGCTGCCGGACGCTCTGCCATTCTAGGCCTGAGACACGGACCTTGTGACGGCACTGTAACCCCGCGAGATTCAGGAGACATCGCCAGTGCGAGTGGCAATCCGGAATGAAGAACCTCCAAGGCGGAGTGTCCTTTCCTGTACAATACGGCGCCCAAGTGGCTGAGGCAGGGAGCATTTTCCTTCACAGAACCGGCATCCTCGTATGCCTGTGGGTTACTCTAAAGAAACGACACTGTGAGCAACCTCTTCGAAAAGGCCTTCGCAAGCGACTTGGAGACAACAGCAGCGCAGTGGAGGCACAGACCATTATCCTAGAGAGCAGCACAGTGTCTCTAGCAGCGATCGCTTCCCGGAGGATACTTAAGCCACACCGAGATTCCAGCAGGGAGTTTTGCCTTATAGCAGTACAACTCACTTAAGAAAGAGGGATGAGGTGTAGGGCTAATCTACGTGCGCTCACGCTCTGTGTCCCCGAGAAGGTTTCACGGAGCAGAATGCATCACCGACCGCTACCACGTGTGTGCACCAAAGAAGCCCTGTGCCGTGGGTGTTCTCAGGCCGACAGCGAAGACCTAGGTGTGTGCTGCACCCGCGCTCGGTGGTTCACACGTTGCGTGACCCCTGTGCATTTGGAAGATGTTCAGAGCGGGTGGCACCTGCGTGCTGTGAGCGCAAGAGGTGTAGAGTGTAGAGGCCTTTCACACTGGAGGAAGGGCTTGCGTCTCGTGGAGAGAACGTGTACGTCGCCCGGGAGATGGAGGCGCGCTCTTGACACCATTTCCTCTGCCCGTTTAAAACACAAGTGTTTGTACTCGATCTGGGCTGCCTGGTGAAACGCTTGGCAGTCCGCATCACCCTGAGCACCTTTCCTGAAGTTTGATTCGTAGCTGGGTAAACTCGGGCTTCAGAGGCTTAGATGAGACCAAACGTGTTCAGCTTGTGGCGAAAGCCTTTGACCAGAGGCATATACGCTTGTGCTTGGGGCGAGGGCTAGGCAAGAACGTTTACACCCTGGGTTTTTATCTTTACCCTAAGCTGTCCCTTTTGGCTGCAGCAGGCGGAGAGAACCCGCGGAGAGAGAACAGCTGCGAAGTGGATGCACAGAACAGTCACCTCGATACCAGCCCCGGGGTCCCAAGCAACGATCCTTCCCCGGAGGGTACTTAACCCACCCCGGGATTCAAGCAGGGAGTTCGCCTTGTCCAACTCGCACAGGAGACTGGCATGAGATGTAGGGCTCATCTACTTGCGTTCACACTACGTGGCCAGGAGAAGTTCTCACGGAGCCGAATGCAGCACCCTTCCTCCACCACGTGTGTACACAAAGGAGCGCTGGGCAGTGGGTGTTCTCAAGGCCAAGAGAGAAGCCCTTGTTCTGTGCTGCACCTGCTGGGTGGTTCAAAGGTTTTCTGACCTTCCTGCTCTGGAAGCTTTTCAGAGCTGAGGCTACGCCTGGGCTGCAAAAGCAGAGAGACGTAGAGGCCTTTCACACTGAAGGCGTGGGCCTGTTTCCCATGGAGAAAGTGTATGATGCCCAACCCCCACCCCCACCCCACCCCACCCCAACCCACCCCCAGCTGGAGGTGTGCGGGTTGACTCCATTTTGTCCTGCCCATGGAAAATACAAAGAGGCGTACACGATTTGGGCTGCCTGGTGACAGAATTTTGAATCGGCGGCACCCTGAGTACCTTTCCCGAAGTTTGCTTACTAGCTGGTTAAACTCGGCATTCAGAGGCGAGATGAGAACAAACTTGCTCCGCGTGCGGCGAAGTGCCCTGATGCCCTGCCCTAAATGTTTGAGCTTCTGGCCAGCGTCACGCAAGTACTTTGACACGTAGGAGTCTCACTTTTACTCCAAGCTGTCCCTGTTGGCTGAAGCAGTCGGCGTGTCTGTATCGCAGCCTGGGAGGCCGGGCGTTGGGGGAGTCTGCCAAGTGACTGGCCTCCATTTATAGCTAACTGAGAAACTGCGTCGAAGCTTTCGGGAGCCTCTTACAGGGAATGGTTGCAGTTGGGAATTGGAGACTGTGCTGGCAAACGTCAGCAGCTCCTCTCCCTCGGAGGGCTCTTGGTGTGCCGACTCCTAACAGCCAGCACGGTCCCCAGCTCGTGAACGGTCCCATTGCGAGCCGGTCTCGTCCGTGAAAGAGCCACGTGAGGCTGAGCTCCAACAGTCGGGCTCCACACCTGGAGCCTTTGGGACAGGGCAGTCCTGAGCCGATGTGCCCACCAGGGGACGCGACCAAAGTTTACGTACCACAGAAAAGCGCATCAAGGCGTCGTGTTCTCTCCATGAAATGAACGTGAGCTTGAAGGGTGATGCGTCAGCGTGCACCGTGAACAGCTCGCTGGTACGCCTGTTTTTGCCCCCTCTCACGGTCTCACGCACCCGGGCTCAGTTCCGTGCAGGAATGCTGAGTGGGAGCGCCAGCCTCGCTTCTGGACTCTAAAGCCTTCCACCCCCTAATGGCAGGTTGTGTGTGTCTCTCACGTGGGGGGAGGAATGAGGTCACCCACAGAGGTTCTCCCATGAAAGATCTAAAGACGCACGCTGCTGAGGAGCTTGTTCCTCATGGAGCGACCTCGAAGGCCAGAAGAATGCCGACGGTCTCTTTCAAAGCTGCCGGACGCTCTGCCGTTCAAGGCCTGAGATACGGACCTTGTGACGGCACTGTAACCCTGCGAGATTCAGGAGACATCGCCAGTGTGAGTGGCAGTCCGGAAGGAAGAACCTCCAAGGCGGAGTGTCCTTTCCTGTACAAAATGGCACCCAAGTGGCTGAGGCAGGGCGCATTTTCCTTCACAGAACCGGCATCCTCTTATGCCTGTGGGTTACTCTAAAGAAACGACACTGTGAGCAACCTCTTCGAAAAGGCCTTCGCAAGCGACTTGGAGACAACAGCAGCGCAGTGGAGGCACAGACCATTATCCTAGAGAGCAGCACAGTGTCTCTAGCAGCGATCGCTTCCCGGAGGATACTTAAGCCACACCGAGATTCCAGCAGGGAGTTTTGCCTTATAGCAGTACAACTCACATAAGAAAGAGGGATGAGGTGTAGGGCTAATCTACGTGCGCTCACGCTCTGTGTCCCCGAGAAGTTTTCACGGAGCAGAATGCATCACCGACCGCTACCACGTGTGTGCACCAAAGAAGCCCTGTGCCGTGGGTGTTCTCAGGCCGACAGCGAAGACCTAGGTGTGTGCTGCACCCGCGCTCGGTGGTTCACACGTTGCGTTACCCCTGTGCTTTTGGAAGATGTTCAGAGCGGGTGACACCTGCGTGCTGCGAGCGCAAGAGGTGTAGAGTTTAGAGGCCTTTCACACTGGAGGAAGGGCTTGCGTCTCGTGGAGAGAACGTGTACGTCGCCCGGGAGATGGAGGCGCGCTCTTGACACCATTTCCTCTGCCCGTTTAAAACACAAGTGTTTGTACTCGATCTGGGCTGCCTGGTGAAACGCTTGGCAGTCCGCATCACCCTGAGCACCTTTCCTGAAGTTTGATTCGTAGCTGGGTAAACTCGGGCTTCAGAGGCTTAGATGAGACCAAACGTGTTCAGCTTGTGGCGGAAGCCTTTGACCAGAGGCATATACGCTTGTGCTTGGGGCGAGGGCTAGGCAAGAACGTTTACACACTGGGTTTTTATCTTTACCCTAAGCTGTCCCTTTTGGCTGCAGCAGGCGGAGAGTACCCGCGGAGAGAGAACAGCTGCGAAGTGGATGCACAGAACAGTCCCCTCGATAACAGCCCCGGGGTCCCAAGCAACGATCCTTCCCCGTTGGGTACTTAACTCACCCCGGGATTCAAGCAGGGAGTTCGCCTTGTCCAACTCGCACAGGAGACTGGCATGAGATGTAGGGCTCATCTACTTGCGTTCACACTACGTGGCCCGGAGAAGTTCTCACGGAGCCGAATGCAGCACCCTTCCTCCACCACGTGTTTACACAAAAGAGCGCTGGGCAGTGGGTGTTCTCAAGGCCAAGAGAGAAGCCCTTGTTCTGTGCTGCACCTGCTGGGTGGTTCAAAGTTTTTCTGACCTTCCTGCTCTGGAAAATTTTCAGAGCTGAGGCTACGCCTGGGCTGCGAAAGCAGAGAGGCGTAGAGGCCTTTCACACTGAAGGCGTGGGCCTGTTTCCCATGGAGAAAGTGTAGGTCGCCCAACACCCACCCCCACCCCACCCCACCCCACCCCAACCCACCCCAACCCACCCCCAGCTGGAGGCATGCGGGTTGACACCATTTTGTCCTGCCCATGGAAAATACAAAGAGGCGTACACGATTTGGGCTGTCTGGTTAGAGAATTTTCAATCGGAGGCACCATGAGTACCTTTCCCGAAGTTTGCTTCCTAGCTGGTTAAACTCGGCATTCAGAGGCGAGATGAGAACAAACTTGCTCTGTGTGCGGCGAAGTGCCCTGATGCCCTGCCCTAAATGTTTGAGCTTCTGGCCAGCGTCACGCAAGTACTTTGACACGTAGGAGTCTCACTTTTACTCCAAGCTGTCCCTGTTGGCTGAAGCAGTCGGCGTGTCTGTATCGCAGCCTGGGAGGCTGGGCGTTGGGGGAGTCTGCCAAGTGACTGGCCTCCATTTATAGCTAACTGAGAAACTGCGTCGAAGCTTTCGGGAGCCTCTTACAGGGAATGGTTGCAGTTGGGAATTGGAGACTGTGCTGGCAAACGTCAGCAGCTCCTCTCCCTCGGAGGGCTCTTGGTGTGCCGACTCCTAACAGCCAGCACGGTCCCCAGCTCGTGAACGGTCCCATTGCGAGCCGGTCTCGTCCGTGAAAGAGCCACGTGAGGCTGAGCTCCAACAGTCGGGCTCCACATCTGGAGCCTTTGGGACAGGGCAGTCCTGAGCCGATGTGCCCACCAGGGATGCGACCAAAGTTTACGTACCACAGGAAAGCGCATCAAGGCCTCGTGTACTCTCCATGAAATGAACGTGAGCTTGAAGGGTGATGCGTCAGCGTGCACCGTGAACAGCTCGCTGGTACGCCTGTCTTTGCCCCCTCTCACGGTCTCACGCACCCGGGCTCAGTTCCGTGCAGGAATGCTGAGTGGGAGCGCCAGCCTTGCTTCTGGACTCTAAAGCCTTCCACCCCCTAATGGCAGGTTGTGTGTGTCTCTCACGTGGGGGGAGGAATGAGGTCGCCCACAGAGGTTCTGCCATGAAAGATCTAAAGACGCACGCTGCTGAGGAGCTTGTTCCTCATGGAGCGTCCCCGAAGGCCAGAAGAATGCCGACGGTCTCTTTCAAAGCTGCCGGATGCTCTGCCGTTCTAGGCCTCAGATCCGGACCTTGTGACGGCACTGTAACCCCGCGAGATTCAGGAGACATCGCCAGTGCGAGTGGCAATCCGGAAGGAAGAACCTCCAAGGCAGAGTGTCCTTTCCTGTACAAAACGGCGCCCAAGTGGCTGAGGCAGGGAGCATTTTCCTTCAAAGAACCGGCATCCTCGTATGCCTGTGGGTTACTCTAAAGAAACGACACTGTGAGCAACCTCTTCGAAAAGGCCTTCGCAAGCGACTTGGAGACAACAGCAGCGCAGTGGAGGCACAGACCATTATCCTAGAGAGCAGCACAGTGTCTCTAGCAGCGATCGCTTCCCGGAGGATACTTAAGCCACACAGAGATTCCAGCAGGGAGTTTTGCCTTATAGCAGTACAACTCACTCAAGAAAGAGGGATGAGGTGTAGGGCTAATCTACGTGCGCTCACGCTCTGTGTCCCCGAAAAGGTTTCACGGAGCAGAATGCATCACCGACCGCTACCACGTGTGTGCACCAAAGAAGCCCTGTGCCGTGGGTGTTCTCAGGCCGACAGCGAAGACTTAGGTGTGTGCTGAACCCGCGCTCGGTGGTTCACACGTCGTGTGACTCCGTGCCTTTGGAAGATGTTCAGAGCGGTGGACACCTGCGTGCTGCGAGCGCAAGAGGTGTAGAATGTAGAGGCCTTTCACACTGGAGGAAGGGCTTGCGTCTCATGGAGAGAACGTGTACGTCGCCCGGGAGATGGAGGCGCGCTCTTGACACCATTTCCTCAGCCCGTTTAAAACACAAGTGTTTGTACTCGATCTGGGCTGCCTGGTGAAACGCTTGGCAGTCTGCATCACCCTGAGCACCTTTCCTGAAGTTTGATTCGTAGCTGGGTAAACTCGGGATTCAGAGGCTTAGATGAGACCAAACGTGTTCAGCTTGTGGCGAAAGCCTTTGACCAGAGGCATATACGCTTGTGCTTGGGGCGAGGGCTAGGCAAGAACATTTAATCCCTGGGTTTTTATCCTTACACTAAGCTGGCCCTTTTGGCTGCAGCAGGCGGAGAGAACCCGCGGAGAGGGAACAGCTGCGAAGTGGATGCACAGAACAGTCACCTCGATACCAGCCCCGGGGTCCCAAGCAACGATCCTTCCCCGGAGGGTACTTAACCCACCCCGGGATTCAAGCAGGGAGTTCGCCTTGTCCAACTCGCACAGGAGACTGGCATGAGATGTAGGGCTCATCTACTTGCGTTCACACTACGTGGCCCGGAGAAGTTCTCACGGAGCCGAATGCAGCACCCTTCCTCCACAACGTGTGTACACAAAGGAGCGCTGGGCAGTGGGTGTTCTCAAGGCCAAGAGAGAAGCCCTTGGTTCTGTGCTGCACCTGCTGGGTGGTTCAAAGGTTTTCTGACCTTCCTGCTCTGGAAGCTTTTCAGAGCTGAGACTACGCCTGGGCTGCAAAAGCAGAGAGGCGTAGAGGCCTTTCACACTGAAGGCGTGGGCCTGTTTCCCATGGAGAAAGTGTACGTCGCCCAACCCCCACCCCCACCCCACCCCACCCCACCCCACCCCACCCCAACCCACCCCGAGCTGGAGGCGTGCGGGTTGACACCATTTTGTCCTGCCCATGGAAAATAAAAAGAGGCGTACATGATTTGGGCTGTCTGGTGAGAGAATTTTGAATTGGCGGCACCCTGAGTACCTTTCCCGAAGTTTGCTTCCTAGCTGGTTAAACTCGGCATTCAGAGGCGAGATGAGAACAAACTTGCTCCGCGTGCGATGAAGTGCCCTGATGCCCTGCCCTAAATGTTTGAGCTTCTGCCCAGCGTCACGCAAGTACTTTGACACGTAGGAGTCTCACTTTTACTCCAAGCTGTCCCTGTTGGCTGAAGCAATCGGCGTGTCTGTATCGCAGCCTGGGAGGCCGGGCGTTGGGGGAGTCTGCCAAGTGACTGGCCTCCATTTATAGCTAACTGAGAAACTGCGTCGAAGCTTTCGGGAGCCTCTTACAGGGAATGGTTGCAGTTCGGAATTGGAGACTGTGCTGGCAACCGTCAGCAGCTCCTCTCCCTCGGAGGGCTCTTGGTGTGCCGACTCCTAACAGCCAGCACGGTCCCCAGCTCGTGAACGGTCCCATTGCGAGCCGGTCTAGTCCGTGAAAGAGCCACGTGAGGCTGAGCTCCAACAGTCGGGCTCCACACCTGGAGCCTTTGGGACAGGGCAGTCCTGAGCCGATGTGCCCACCAGGGCACGCGACCAAAGTTTACGTACCACAGGAAAGGGCAACAAGGCCTAGTGTTCTCTCCATGAAATGAACGTGAGCTTGAAGGGTGATGCGTCAGCGTGCACCGTGAACAGCTCGCTGGTACACCTGTCTTTGCCCCCTCTCACGGTCTCACGCACCCGGGCTCAGTTCCGTGCAGGAATGCTGAGTGGGAGCGTCGGCCTCGCTTCTGGACTCTAAAGCCTTCCACCCCCTAATGGCAGGTTGTGTGTGTCTCTCACGTGGGGGGAGGAATGAGGTCGCCCACAGAGGTTCTGCCATGAAAGATCTAAAGACGCACGCTGCTGAGGAGCTTGTTCCTCATGGAGCGTCCCCGAAGGCCAGAAGAATGCCGATGGTCTCTTTCAAAGCTGCCAGACGCTCTGCCGTTCTAGGCCTGAGATACGGACCTTGTGACGGCACTGTAACCCCGCGAGATTCAGGAGACATCGCCAGTGCGAGTGGCAATCCGGAAGGAAGAACCTGCAAGGCGGAGTGTCCTTTCCTGTACAAAACGGCGCCCAAGTGGCTGAGGCAGGGAGCATTTTCCTTCACAGAACCGGCATCCTCGTATGCCCGTGGGTTACTCTAAAGAAACGACACTGTGAGCAACCACTTCGAAAAGGCCTTCGCAAGCGACTTGGAGACAACAGCAGCGCAGTGGAGGCACAGACCATTATCCTAGAGAGCAGCACAGTGTCTCTAGCAGCGATCGCTTCCTGGAGGATACTTAAGACACACCGAGATTCCAGCAGGGAGTTTTGCCTTATAGCAGTACAACTCACTCAAGAAAGAGGGATGAGGTGTAGGTCTAATCTACGTGCGCTCACGCTCTGTGTCCCCGAGAAGGTTTCACGGAGCAGAATGCATCACCGACCGCTACCACGTGTGTGCACCAAAGAAGCCCTGTGCCGTGGGTGTTCTCAGGCCGACAGCGAAGACCTAGGTGTGTGCTGCACCCGCGCTCGGTGATTCACACGTTGCGTGACCCCTGTGCCTTTGGAAGATGTTCAGAGCGGGTGGCACCTGCGTGCTGCGAGCGCAAGAGGTGTAGAGTGTAGAGACCTTTCAAACTGGAGGAAGGGCTTGCGTCTCGTGGAGAGAACGTGTACGTTGCCCGGGAGATGGAGGTGCGCTCTTGACACCATTTCCTCTGCCCGTTTAAAACACAAGTGTTTGTACTCGATCTGGGCTGCCTGGTGAAACGCTTGGCAGTCCGCATCACCCTGAGCACCTTTCCTGAAGTTTGATTCGAAGCTGGATAAACTCGGGCTTCAGAGGCTTAGATGAGACCAAACGTGTTCAGCTTGTGGCGAAAGCCTTTGACCAGAGGCATATATGCTTGTGCTTGGGGCGAGGGCTAGGCAAGAACGTTTACACCCTGGGGTTTTATCTTTACCCTAAGCTGTCCCTTTTGGTTGCAGCAGGCGGAGAGAACCCGCGGAGAGAGAACAGCTGCGAAGTGGATGCACAGAACAGTCATCTCGATACCAGCCCCGGGGTCCCAAGCAACGATCCTTCCCCGGAGGGTACTTAACCCACCCCGGGATTCAAGCAGGGAGTTCGCCTTGTCCAACTCGCACAGGAGACTGGCATGAGATGTAGGGCTCATCTACTTGCGTTCACACTACGTGCCCCGGAGAAGTTCTCACGGAGCCGAATCCAGCACCCTTCCTCCACCACGTGTGTACACAAAGGAGCGCTGGGCAGTGGGTGTTCTCAAGGCCAAGAGAGAAGCCCTTGTTCTGTGCTGCACCTGCTGGGTAGTTCAAAGGTTTTCTGACCTTCCTGCTCTGGAAGCTTTTCAGAGCTGAGGCTACGCCTGGGCTGCGAAAGCAGAGTGGCGTAGAGGCCTTTCACACTGTAGGCGTGGGCCTGTTTCCCATGGAGAAAGTGTATGTCACCCAACACCCACCCCCACCCCATCCCACCCCACCCCACCCCACCCCACCCCCACCTGGAGGCGTGCGGGTTGACACCATTTTGTCCTGCCCATGGAAAATACAAAGAGGCGTACACGATTTGGGCTGTCTGGTGAGAGAATTTTGAATCGGCGGCACCCTGAGTACCTTTCCCGAAGTTTGCTTCCTAGCTGGTTAAACTCGGCTTTCAGAGGCGAGATGAGAACAAGCTTGCTCCGCGTGCGGTGAAGTGCCCTGATGCCCTGCCCTAAATGTTTGAGTTTCTGGCCAGCGTCACGCAAGTACTTTGACACGTAGGAGTCTCACTTTTACTCCAAGCTGTCCCTGTTGGCTGAAGCAGTCGGCGTGTCTGTATCGCAGCCTGGGAGGCCAGGCATTGGTGGAGTGTGCCAAGTGACTGGCCTCCATTTATAGCTAACTGAGAAACTGCGTCGAAGCTTTCGGGAGCCTCTTACAGGGAATGGTTGCAGTTCGGAATTGGAGACTGTGCTGGCAAACGTCAGCAGCTCCTCTCCCTCGGAGGGCTGTTGGTGTGCCGACTCCTAACAGCCAGCACGGTCCCCAGCTCGTGCACGGTCCCATTGCGAGCCGGTCTCGTCCATGAAAGAGCCACGTGAGGCTGAGCTCCAACAGTCGGGCTCCACTCCTGGAGCCTTTGGGACAGGGCAGTCCTGAGCCGATGTGCCCACCAGGGGACGTGACCAAAGTTTACGTACCACAGGAAAGTGCATCAAGGCCTCGTGTTCTCTCCATGAAATGAACGTGAGCTTGAAGGGTGATGCGTCAGCGTGCACCTTGAACAGCTCGCTGGTATGCCTGTCTTTGCCCCCTCTCATGGTCTCTCGCACCCGGGCTCAGTTCCGTGCAGGAATGCTGAGTGGGAGCGCCAGCCTCGCTTCTGGACTCTAAAGCCTTCCACCCCTAATGGCAGGTTGTGTGTGTCTCTCACGTGGGGTGAGGAATGAGGTCACCCACAGCGGTTCTGCCATGAAAGATCTAAAGACGCACGCTGCTGAGGAGCTTGTTCCTCATGGTGCGTCCCCGAAGGCCAGAAGAATGCCGAAGGTCTCTTTCAAAGCTGCCGGACGCTCTGCCGTTCTAGGCCTGAGATACGGACCTTGTGACGGCACTGTAACCCTGCGAGATTCAGGAGACATCGCCAGTGCGAGTGGCAATCCGGAAGGAAGAACCTCCAAGGCGGAGTGTCCTTTCCTGTACAAAACGGCGCCCAACTGGCTGAGGCAGGGAGCATTTTCCTTCACAGAACCGGCATCCTCGAATTCCTGTGGGATACTCTAAAGAAATGACACTGTGAGCAACCTCTTCGAAAAGCCCTTCGAAAGCGACTTGGAGACAACAGCAGCGCAGTGGAGGCACAGACCATTATCCTAGAGAGCAGCACAGTGTCTCTAGCAGCGATCACTTCCCAGAGGATTCTTAAGCCACACCGAGATTCCAGCAGGGAGTTTTGCCTTATAGCAGTACAACTCACTCAAGAAAGAGGGATGAGGTGTAGGGCTAATCTACGTGCGCTCACGCTCTGTGTCCCCGAGAAGGTTTCACGGAGCAGAATGCATCACCGACCGCTACCACGTGTGTGCACCAAAGAAGCCCTGTGCCGTGGGTGTTCTCAGGCCGACAGCGAAGACCTAGGTGTGTGCTGCACCCGCGCTCGGTGGTTCACACGTTGCGTGACCCCTGTGCCTTTGGAAGATGTTCAGAGCGTGTGGCACCTGCATGCTGCGAGCGCAAGAGGAGTAGAGTGTAGAGGCCTTTCACACTGGAGGAAGGGCTTGCGTCTCGTGGAGAGAACGTGTACGTCACCCGGGAGATGGAGGCGCGCTCTTGACACCATTTCCTCTGCCCGTTTAAAACACAAGTGTTTGTACTCGATCTGGGCTGCCTGGTGAAACGCTTGGCAGTCCGCATCACCCTGAGCACCTTTCCTGAAGTTTGATTCGTAGCTGGGTAAACTCGGGCTTCAGAGGCTTAGATGAGACCAAACGTGTTCAGCTTGTGGCGAAAGCCTTTGACCAGAGGCATATACGCTTGTGCTTGGGGTGAGGGCTAGGCAAGAACGTTTACACCCTGGGTTTTTATCTTTACCCTAAGCTGTCCCTTTTGGCTGCAGCAGGCGGAGAGAACCCGCGGAGAGAGAACAGCTGCGAAGTGGATGCACAGAACAGTCACCTCGATACCAGCCCCGGGGTCCCAAGAAACGATCCTTCCCCGGAGGGTACTTAACCCACCCCGGGATTCAAGCAGGGAGTTCAGCTTGTCCAACTCGCACAGGAGACTGGCATGAGATGTAGGGCTCATCTACTTGCGTTCACACTACGTGGCCCGGAGAAGTTCTCACGGAGCCGAATCCAGCACCCTTCCTCCACCACGTGTGTACACAAAGGAGCGCTGGGCAGTGGGTGTTCTCAAGGCCAAGAGAGAAGCCCTTGTTCTGTGCTGCACCTGCTGGGTGGTTCAAAGGTTTTCTGACCTTCCTGCTCTGGAATGTTTTCAGAGCTGAGGCTACGCCTGGGCTGCGAAAGCAGAGAGGCGTAGAGGCCTTTCACACTGAAGGCGTGGGCCTGTTTCCCATGGAGAAAGTGTACGTCGCCAAACCCCCACCCCCACCCCACCCCACCCCACCCCACCCCACCCCACCCCAACCCACCCCCAGCTGGAGGCGTGCGGGTTGACACCATTTTGTCCTGCCAATGGAAAATACAAAGAGGGGTACACGATTTGCACTTTCTGCTGAGAGAATTTTGAATCGGCGGCACCCTGAGTACCTTTCCCGAAGTTTGCTTCCTAGCTGGTTAAACTCGGCATTCACAGGCGAGATGAGAACAAATTTGCTCCACGTGCAGCAAAGTGCCCTGATGCCCTGCCCTAAATGTTTGAGCTTCTGGCCAGCGTCACGCAAGTACTTTGACACGTAGGAGTCTCACTTTTACTCCAAGCTGTCCCTGTTGGCTGAAGCAGTCGGCGTGTCTGTATCGCAGCCTGGGAGGCCGGGCGTCGCGGGAGTCTGCCAAGTGACTGGCCTCCATTTATAGCTAACTGAGAAACTGCGTCGAAGCTTTCGGGAGCCTCTTACAATGAATGGTTGCAGTTCGGAATTGGAGACTGTGCTGGCAAACGTCAGCAGCTCCTCTCCCTCGGAGGGCTCTTGGTGTGCCGACTCCTAATAGCCAGCACGGTCCCCAGCTCGTGAACGGTCCCATTGCGAGCCGGTCTCGTCCGTGAAAGAGCCACGTGAGGCTGAGCTCCAACAGTCGGGCTCCAAACCTGGAGCCTTTGGGACAGGGCAGTCCTGAGCCGATGTGCCCACCAGGGGACGCGACCAAAGTTTACGTACCACAGGAAAGCACATCAAGGCCTCGTGTTCTCTCCATGAAATGAACGTGAGCTTGAAGGGTGATGTGTCAGCGTGCACCGTGAACAGCTCGCTGGTATGCCTGTCTTTGCCCCCTCTCATGGTCTCACGCACCCGGGCTCAGTTCCGTGCAGGAATGCTGAGTGGGAGCGCCAGCCTCGCTTCTGGACTCTAAAGCCTTCCACCCCCTAATGGCAGGTTGTGTGTTTTTCTCAAGTGGGGGGAGGAATGAGGTCGCCCACAGAGGTTCTGCCATGAAAGATCTAAAGACGCACGCTGCTGAGGAGCTTGTTCCTCATGGAGCGTCCCCGAAGGCCAGACGAATGCCGATGGTCTCTTTCAAAGCTGCCGGACGCTCTGCCGTTCTAGGCCTGAGATACGGACCTTGTGAAGGCACTGTAACCCCGCGAGATTCAGGAGACATCGTCAGCGCGAAAGGCAATCCGGAAGGAAGAACCTCCAAGGCGGAGTGTCCTTTCCTGTACAAAACGGCGCCCAAGTGGCTGAGGCAGGGAGCATTTTCCTTCACAGAACCAGCATCCTCGTATGCCTGTGGGTTACTCTAAAGAAACGACACTGTGAGCAACCTCTTCGAAAAGGCCTTCGCAAACGACTTGGAGACAACAGCAGCGCAGTGGAGGCACAGACCATTATCCTAGAGAGCAGCACAGTGTCTCTAGCAGCGATCGCTTCCCGGAGGATACTTAAGCCACACCGAGATTCCAGCAGGGAGTTTTGCCTTATAGCAGTACAACTCACTCAAGAAAGAGGGATGAGGTGTAGGGCTAATCTACGTTCGCTCACGCTCTGTGTCCCCGAGAAGGTTTCACGGAGCAGAATGCATCACCGACCGCTACCACGTGTGTGCACCAAAGAAGCCCTGTGCCGTGGGTGTTCTCAGGCCGACAGCGAAGACCTAGGTGTGTGCTGCACCCGCGCTCGGTGGTTCACACGTTGCGTGCCCCCTGTGCCTTTGGAAGATGTTCAGAGCGGGTGGCACCTGCGTGCTGCGAGCGCAAGAGTTGTAGAGTGTAGAGGCCTTTCACACTGGAGGAAGGTCTTGCGTCTCGTGGAGAGAACGTGTACGTCGCCCGGGAGATGGAGGCGTGCTCTTGACACCATTTCCTCTGCCCGTTTAAAACACAAGTGTTTGTACTCGATCTGGGCTGCCTGGTGAAACGCTTGGCAGTCCGCATCACCCTGAGCACCTTTCCTGAAATTTGATTCGTAGCTGGGTAAACTCGGGCTTCAGAGGCTTAGATGAGACCAAACGTGTTCAGCTTGTGGCGAAAGCCTTTGACCAGAGGCATATACGCTTGTGCTTGGGGCGAGGGCTAGGCAAGAACGTTTACACCCTGGGTTTTTATCTTTACCCTAAGCTGTCCCTTTTGGCTGCAGCAGGCGGAGAGAACCCGCGGAGAGAGAACAGCTGCGAAGTGGATGCACAGAACAGTCACCTCGATACCAGCCCCGGGGTCCCAAGCAACGATCCTTCCCCGGAGGGTACTTAACCCACCCCGGGATTCAAGCAGGGAGTTCGCCTTGTCCAACTCGCACAGGAGACTGGAATGAGATGTAGGGCTCATCTACTTGCGTTCACACTACGTGGCCCAGAGAGGTTCTCACGGAGCCGAATGCAGCACCCTTCCTCCACCACGTGTGTACACAAAGGAGCGCTGGGCAGTGGGTGTTCTCAAGGCCAAGAGAGAAGCCCTTGTTCTGTGCTGCACCTGCTGGGTGGTTCAAAGGTTTTCTGACCTTCCTGCTCTGGAAGCTTTTCAGAGATGAGGCTACGCCTGGGCTGCGAAAGCAGAGAGGCGTTGAGGCCTTTCACACTGAAGGCGTGGGCCTGTTTCCCATGGAGAAAGTGTACGTCAACCAACCCCCACCCCCACCCCACCCCACCCCACCCCACCCCACCCCACCCCAACCCACCCCCAGCTGGAGGCATGCGGGTTGACACCATTTTGTCCTGCCCATGGAAAATACAAAGAGGCATACACGATTTGGGCTGTCTGGTGAGAGAATTTTGAATCGGCGGCACCCTGAGTACCTTTCCCGAAGTTTGCTTCCTAGCTGGTTAAACTCGGCATTCAGAGGCGAGATGAGAACAAACTTGCTCCGCGTGCGGCGAAGTGCCTTGATGCCCTGCCCTAAATGTTTGAGCTTCTGGCCAGCGTCACGCAAGTACTTTGACACGTAGGAGTCTCACTTTTACTCCAAGCTGTCCTTGTTGGCTGAAGCAGTCGGCGTGTCTGTACCGCGGCCCCGGAGGCCGGGCATTGGGGGAGTCTGCCAAGTGACTGGCCTCCATTTCTAGCTAACTGAGAAACTGCGTCGAAGCTTTCGGGAGCCTCTTACAGGGAATGGTTGCAGTTGGGAATTGGAGACTGTGCTGGCAAACGTCAGCAGCTCCTCTCCCTCGGAGGGCTCTTGGTGTGCCGACTCCTAACAGCCAGCACGGTCCGCAGCTCGTGAACGGTCCCATTGCGAGCCGGTCTCGTCCGTGAAAGGGCCATGTGAGGCTGATTTCCAACAGTCGGGCTCCACACCTGGAGTCTTTGGGACAGGGCAGTCCTGAGCCGATGTGCCCACCAGGGGACCCGACCAAAGTTTACGTACCACAGGAAAGCGCATCAAGGCCTCGTTTTCTCTCCATGAAATGAACGTGAGCTTGAAGGGTGATGCGTCAGCGTGCACTGTGAACATCTCGCTGGTACGCCTGTCTTTGCCCCCTCTCACAGTCTCACGCACCCGGGCTCAGTTCCGTGTAGGAATGCTGAGTGGGAGTGCCAGCCTCGCTTCTGGACTGTAAAGCCTTCCACCACCTAATGGCAGGTTGTGTGTGTCTCTCACGTCGGGGGAGGAATGAGGTCGCCCACAGAGGTTCTGCCATGAAAGATCTAAAGACGCACGCTGCTGAGGAGCTTGTTCCTCATGGAGCGTCCCCGAAGGCCAGAAGAATGCCGAAGGTCTCTTTCAAAGCTGCCGGATGCTCTGCCATTTTAGGCCTGAGATACGGACCTTGTGACGGCACTGTAACCCCGCGAGATTCAGGAGACATCGCCAGTGCGAGTGGCAATCCGGAAGGAAGAACCTGCAAGGCGGAGTGTCCTTTCCTGTACAAAACGGCGCCCAAGTGGCTGAGGCAGGGAGCATTTTCCTGCACAGAACCGGCATCCTCGTATGCCTGTGGGTTACTCTAAAGAAACGACACTGTGAGCAACCTCTTCGAAAAGGCCTTCGCAAGTGACTTGGAGACAACAGCAGCACAGTGGAGGCACAGACCATTATCCTAGATAGCAAGCAGCACAGTGTCTGTAGCAGTGATCGCTTCCCGGAGGATACTTAAGCCACACCGAGACTCCAGCAGGGAGTTTTGCCTTATAGCAGTACAACTCACTCAAGAAAGAGGGATGAGGTGTAGGGCTAATCTACGTGCGCTCACGCTCTGTGTCCCCGAGAAGGTTTCACGGAGCAGAATGCATCACCGACCGCTACCACGTGTGTGCACCAAAGAAGCCCTGTGCCGTTGGTGTTCTCAGGCTGACAGCGAAGACCTAGGTGTGTGCTGCACCCGCGCTCGGTGGTTCACACGTTCCGTGACCCTGTGCCTGTGGAAGATATTCAGAGCGGGTGGCACCTGCGTGCTGCGAGCGCAAGAGGTGTAGAGTGTAGAGGCCTTTCACACTGGAGGAAGGGCTTACATCTCATGAGGAAAATGTGTGTGTTGCCCGGGAGATAGAGGCGCGCTCTTGACACCATTTCCTCTGCCCGTTTAAAACACAAGTGTTTGTACTCGATCTGGGCTGCCTGGTGAAACCCTTGGCAGTCCGCATCACCCTGAGCACCTTTCCTGAAGTTTGATTCGTAGCTGGGTAAACTCGGGCTTCAGAGGCTTAGATGAGACCAAACGTGTTCAGCTTGTGGCGAAAGCCTTTGACCAGAGGCATATACGCTTGTGCTTGGGGCGAGGGCTAGGCAAGAACGTTTACACCCTGGGTTTTTATCTTTACCCTAAGCTGTCCCTTTTGGCTGCAGCAGGCGGAGAGATCCCGCGGAGAGAGAACAGCTGCGAAGTGGATGCACAGAACAGTCACCTCGATACCAGCCCCGGGGTCCCAAGCAACGATCCTTCCCCGGAGGGTACTTAACCCACCCCGGGATTCAAGCAGGGAGTTCGCCTTGTCCAACTCGCACAGGAGACTGGCATGAGATGTAGGGCTCATCTACTTGAGTTAACACTACGTGGCCCGGAGAAGTTCTCACGGAGCCGAATGCAGCACCCTTCCTCCACCACGTGTGTACACAAAGGAGCGCTGGGCAGTGGGTGTTCTCAAGGCCAAGAGAGAAGACCTTGTTGTGTGCTGCACCTACTGGGTGGTTCAAAGGTTTTCTGACCTTCCTGCTCTGGAAGCTTTTCAGAGCTGAGGCTACGCCTGGGCTGCGAAAGCAGAGATGCGTAGAGGCCTTTCACACTGAAGGCGTGGGCCTGTTTCCCATGGAGAAAGTGTACGTCGTTCAACCCCACCCCCACCCCACCCCACCCCACCCCACCCCACCCCAACCCACCCCCAGCTGGAGGCGTGCGTGTTGACATCATTTTGTCCTGCCCATGGAAAATACAAAGAGGCGTACACGATTTGGGCTGTCTGGTGAGAGAATTTTGAATCGGCGGCACCCTGAGTACATTTCCCGAAGTTTGCTTCCTAGCTGGTTAAACTCGGCATTCAGAGGCGAGATGAGAACAAACTTGCTCCGCGTGCGGCGAAGTGCCCTGATGCCCTGCCCTAAATGTTTGAGCTTCTGGCCAGCGTCACGCAAGTACTTTGAGTCTCACTTTTACTCCAAGCTGTCCCTGTTGGCTGAAGCAGTCGGCGTGTCTGTATCGCAGCCTGGGAGGCCGGGCGTTGGGGGAGTCTGCCAAGTGACTGGCCTCCATTTATAGCTAACTGAGAAACTGCGTCGAAGCTTTCGGGAGCCTCTTACAGGGAATGGTTGCAGTTGGGAAATGGAGACTGTGCTGGCAAACTTCAGCAGCTCCTCTCCCTCGGAGGGCTCTTGGTGTGCCGACTCCTAACAGCCAGCAAGGTCCCCAGCTCGTGAACGGTCCCATTGCGAGCCGGTCTCGTCCGTGAAAGAGCCACGTGAGGCTGAGCTCCAACAGTCGGGCTCCACACCTGGAGCATTTGGGACAGGGCAGTCCTGAGCCGATGTGCCCACCAGGGGACGCGACCAAAGTTTACGTACCACAGGAAAGCGCATCAAGGCCTCGTGTTCTCTCCATGAAATGAACGTGAGCTTGAAGGGTGATGCGTCAGCGTGCACCGTGAACAGCTCGCTGGTACGCCTGTCTTTGCCCCCTCTCACGGTCTCACGCACCCGGGCTCAGTTCCGTGCAGGAATGCTGAGTGGGAGCGCCAGCCTCGCTTCTGGACTCTAAAGCCTTCCACCCCCTAATGGCAGGTTGTGTGTGTCTCTCACATGGGGGAGGAATGAGGTCGCCCACAGAGGTTCTGCCATGAAAGAACTAAAGACGCACGCTTCTGAGGAGCTTGTTCCTCATGGAGCGTCCCCGAAGGCCAGAAGAATGCCGACGGTCTCTTTCAAAGCTGCCGGACGCTCTGCCGTTCTAGGCCTGAGATACGGACCTTGTGACGGCACTGTAACCCCGCGAGATTCAGGAGACATCGCCGTTGCGAGTGGCAATCCGGAAGGAAGAACCTCCAAGGCGGAGTGTCCTTTCCTGTACAAAACGGCGCCCAAGTGGCTGAGGCAGGGAGCATTTTCCTTCACAGAACCGGCATCCTCGTATGCCTGTGGGTTACTCTAAAGAAATGACACTGTGAGCAACCTCTTCGAAAAGGCCTTTGCAAGCGACTTGGAGACAACAGCAGCGCAGTGGAGGCACAGACCATTATCCTAGAGAGCAGCACAGTGTCTCTAGCAGCGATCGCTTCCCGGAGGATACTTAAGCCACACCGAGATTCCAGCAGGGAGTTTTGCCTTATAGCAGTACAACTCACTCAAGAAAGAGGGATGAGGTGTAGGGCTAATCTACGTGCGCTCACGCTCTGTGTCCCCGACAAGGTTTCACGGAGCAGAATGCATCACCGACCGCTACCACGTGTGTGCACCAAAGAAGCCCTGTGCCGTGGGTGTTCTCAGGCCGACAGCGAAGACCTAGGTGTGTGCTGCACCCGCGCTCGGTGGTTCACACGTTGCGTGACCCCTGTGCCTTTGGAAGATGTTCAGAGCGGGTGGCACCTGCGTGCTGCGAGCGCAAGAGGTGTAGAGTGTAGAGGCCTTTCACACTGGAGGATGGGCTTGCGTCTCATGGAGAGAACGTGTACGTCGCCCGGGAGATGGAGGCGCTCTTGACACCATTTCCTCTGCCCGTTTAAAACACAAGTGTTTGTACTCGATCTGGGCTGCCTGGTGAAATGCTTGGCAGTCCGCATCACCCTGAGCACCTTTCCTGAAGTTTGATTCGTAGCTGGGTAAACTCGGGCTTCAGAGGCTTAGATGAGACCAAACGTGTTCAGCTTGTGGCAAAAGCCTTTGACCAGAGGCATATACGCTTGTGCTTGGGTCGAGGGCTAGGCAAGAACGTTTACACCCTGGGATTTATCTTTACCCTAAGCTGTCCCTTTTGGCTGCAGCAGGCGGAGAGAACCCGCGGAGAGAGAACAGCTGCGAAGTGGATGCACAGAACAGTCACCTCGATACCAGCCCCGGGGTCCCAAGCAACGATCCTTCCCCGGAGGGTACTTAACCCACCCCGGGATTCAAGCAGGGAGTTCGCCTTGTCCAACTCGCACAGGAGACTGGCATGAGATGTAGGGCTCATCTACTTGCGTTCACACTACGTGGCCCGGAGAAGTTCTCACGGAGCCGAATCCAGCACCCTTCCTCCACCGCGTGTGTACACAAAGGAGCGCTGGGCAGTGGGTGTTCTCAAGGCCAAGAGAGAAGCCCTTGTTCTGTGCTGCACCTGCTGGGTGGTTCAAAGGTTTTCTGACCTTCCTGCTCTGGAAGCTTTTCAGAGCTGAGGCTAGGCCTGGGCTGCGAAAGCAGAGAGGCGTAGAGGCCTTTCACACTGAAGGCATGGGCCTGTTTCCCATGGAGAAAGTGTACGTCGCCCATCACCCACCCCCACCACACCCCACCCCACCCCACCCCACCCCAACCCACCCCCAGCTGGAGGCGTGCGGGTTGACACCATTTTGTCCTGCCCATGGAAAATACAAAGAGGCGTACACGATTTGGGCTGTCTGTTGAGAGAATTTTGAATCGGCGGCACCCTGAGTACCTTTCCCGAAGTTTGCTTCCTAGCTGGTTAAACTCGGCATTCAGAGGCGAGATGAGAACAAACTTGCTCCGCGTGCGGCGAAGTGCCCTGGTGCCCTGCCCTAAATGTTAGAGCTTCTGGCCAGCGTCACACAAGTACTTTGACACGTAGGAGTCTCACTTTTACTCCCAGCTGTCCCTGTTGGCTGAAGCAGTCGGCGTGTCTGTATCGCAGCCTGGGAGGCCGGGCGTTGGGGGAGTCTGCCAAGTGACTGGCCTCCATTTATAGCTAACTGAGAAACTGCGTCGAAGCTTTCAGGAGCCTCTTACAGGTAATGGTTGCAGTTGGGAATTGGAGACAGTGCTGGCAAACGTCAGCAGCTCCTCTCCCTCGGAGGGCTCTTGGTGTGCCGACTCCTAACAGCCAGCACGGTCCCCAGCTCGTGAACGGTCCCATTGCGAGCCGGTCTCATCCATGAAAGAGCCACGTGAGGCTGAGCTCCAACAGTCGGGCTCCACACCTGGAGCCTTTGGGACAGGGCAGTCCTGAGCCGATGTGCCCACCAGGGGACGTGACCAAAGTTTACGTACCACAGGAAAGCGCATCAAGGCCTCGTGTTCTCTCCATGAAATGAACGTGAGCTTGAAGGGTGATGCGTCAGCGTGCACCGTGAACAGCTCGCTGGTATGCCTGTCTTTGCCCCCTCTCACGGTCTCACGCACCCGGGCTCAGTTCCGTGCAGGAATGCTGAGTGGGAGCGCCAGCCTCTCTTCTGGACTCTAAAGCCTTCCACCCCCTAATGGCAGGTTGTGTGTGTCTCTCACGTGGGGGGAGGAATGAGGTCGCCCACAGAGGTTTTGCCATGAACGATCTAAAGACGCACGCTGCTGAGGAGCTTGTTCCTCATGGAGCGTCCCCGAAGGCCAGAAGAATGCCGACGGTCTCTTTCAAAGCTGCCGGACGCTCTGCCGTTCTAGGCCTGAGATACGGACCCTGTGACAGCACCGTAACCCCGCGAGATTCAGGAGACATCGCCAGTGCGAGTGGCAATCCGGAAGGAAGAACCTCCAAGGCGGAGTGTCCTTTCCTGTACAAAACGGCGCCCAAGTGGCTGAGGCAGGGAGCCTTTTCCTTCACAGAACCGGCATCCTCGTATGCCTGTGGGTTACTCTAAAGAATTGACACTGTGAGCAACCTCTTCGAAAAGGCCTTCGCAAGCGACTTGGAGACAACAGCAGTGCAGTGGAGGCACAGACCATTATCCTAGAGAGCAGCACAGTGTCTCTAGCAGCGATCGCTTCCCGGAGGATACTTAAGCCACACCGAGATTCCAGCAGAGAGTTTTGCCTTATAGCAGTACAACTCACTCAAGAAAGAGGGATGAGGTGTAGGGCTAATCTACGTGCGCTCACGCTCTGTGTCCCCGAGAAGGTTTCACGGAGCAGAATGCATCACCGACCGCTACCACGTGTGTGCAACAAAGAAGCCCTGTGCCGTGGGTGTTCTCAGGCCGACAACGAAGACATAGGTGTGTGCTGCACCCGCGCTCGGTGGTTCACACGTTGCGTGACCCCTGTGCCTTTGGAAGATGTTCAGAGCGGGTGGCACCTGCGTGCTGCGAGCGCAAGAGGTGTAGAGTGTAGAGGCCTTTCACACTGGAGGTAGGGCTTGCGTCTCATGGGGAGAACGTGTACGTCGCCCGGGAGATGGAGACGCGCTCTTGACACCATTTCCTCTGCCCGTTTAAAACACAAGTGTTTGTACTCGATCTGGGCTGCCTGGTGAAACGCTTGGCAGTCCGCATCACCCTGAGCACCTTTCCTGAAGTTTGATTCGTAGCTGGGTAAACTCGGGCTTCAGAGGCTTAGATGAGACCAAACGTGTTCAGCTGGTGGCGAAAGCCTTTGACCAGAGGCATATATGCTTGTGCTTGGGGCGAGGGCTAGGCAAGAACGTTTACACCCTGGGTTTTTATCTTTACCCTAAGCTGTCCCTTTTGGCTGCAGCAGGCAGAGAGAACCCGCGGAGAGGGAACAGCTGCGAAGTGGATGCACAGAACAGTCACCTCGATACCAGCCCCAGGGTCCCAAGCAACGATCCTTCCCCGGAGGGTACTTAACCCACCCCGGGATTCAAGCAAGGAGTTCACCTTGTCCAACTCGCACAGGAGACAGGCATGAGATGTAGGGCTCATCTACTTGCGTTCACACTACGTGGCCCGGAGAAGTTCTCACGGAGCCGAATGCAGCACCCTTCCTCCACCACGTGTGTACGCAAAGGAGCACTGGGCAGTGGGTGTTCTCAAGGCCAAGAGAGAAGCCCTTGTTCTGTGCTGCACCTGCTGGGTGGTTCAAAGGTTTTCTGACCTTCCTGCTCTGGAAGCTTTTCAGAGCTGAGGCTACGCCTGGGCTGCGAAAGCAGAGAGGTGTAGAGACCTTTCACACTGAAGGCGTGGGTCCGTTTCCATGGAGAAAGTATACGTCGCCCAACCCCCACCCACACCCCACCCCACCCCACCCCACCCTACCCCAACCCACCCCCAGCTGGAGGCGTGCGGGTTGACACCATTTTGTCCTGCCCATGGAAAATACAAAGAGGCGTACACGATTTGGGCTGTCTTGTGAAAGAATTTTGAATCGGCGTCACCCTGAATACCTTTCCCGAAGTTTGCTTCCTAGCTGGTTAAACTCGGCATTCAGAGGCGAGATGAGAACAAACTTGCTCCGCGTACGGCGAAGTGCCCTGATGCCCTGCCCTAAATGTTTGAGCTTCTGGCCAGCGTCACGCAAGTACTTTGACACGTAGGAGTCTCACTTTTACTCCAAGCTGTCCCTGTTGGCTGAAGCAGTCGGCGTGTCTGTATCGCAGCCTCGGAGGCCGGGCGTCGGGGGAGTCAGCCAAGTGACTGGCCTCCATTTATAGCTAACTGAGAAACTGCGTCAAAGCTTTCGGGAGCCTCTTACAGGGAATGGTTGCAGTTCGGAATTGGAGACTGTGCTGGCAAACGTCAGCAGCTCCTCTCCCTCGGAGGGCTCTTGGTGTGCCGACTCCTAACAGCCAGCACGGTCCCCAGCTCGTGAACGGTCCCATTGCGAGCCGGTCTCGTCCGTGAAAGAGCCACGTGAGGCTGAGCTCCAACAGTCGGGCTCCACACCTGGAGCCTTTGGGACAGGGCAGTCCTGAGCTGATGTGCCCACCAGGGGACGCGACCAAAGTTTACGTACCACAGGAAAGTGCATCAAGGCCTCGTGTTCTCTCCATGAAATGAACGTGAGCTTGAAGGGTGATGCGTCAGCGTGCACCGTGAACAGCTCGCTGGTACGCCTGTCTTTGCCACCTCTCACGGTCTCACGCATCCGGGCTCAGTTCCGTGCAGGAATGCTGAGTGGGAGCGCCAGCCTCGCTTCTGGACTCTAAAGCCTTCCACCCCCTAATGGCAGGTTGTGTGTGTCTCTCACGTGGGGGGAGGAATGAGGTCGCCCACAGAGGTTCTGCCATGAAAGATCTAAAGACGCACGCTGCTGAGGAGCTTGTTCCTCATGGAGCGTCCCCGAAGGCCAGAAGAATGCCGACGGTCTCTTTCAAAGCTGCCGGATGCTCTGCCGTTCTAGGCCTGAGATACGGACCTTGTGACGGCACTGTAACCCCGCGAGATTCAGGAGACATCGCCAGTGCGAGTGGCAATCCGGAAGGAAGAACCTCCAAGGCGGAGTGTCCTTTCCTGTACAAAACGGTGCCCAAGTGGCTGAGGCAGGGAGCATTTTCCTTCACAGAACCGGCATCCTCATATGCCTGTGGGTTACTCTAAAGAAACGACACTGTGAGCAACCTCTTCGAAAAGGCCTTCGCAAGCGACTTGGAGACAACAGCAGCGCAGTGGAGGCACAGACCATTATCCTAGAGAGCAGCACAGTGTCTCTAGCAGCGATCGCTTCCCGGAGGATACTTAAGCCACAGCGAGACTCCAGCAGGGAGTTTTGCCTTATAGCAGCACAACTCACTCAAGAAAGAGGGATGAGGTGTAGGGCTAATCTACGTGCGCTCACGCTCTGTGTCCCCGAGAAGGTTTCACGGAGCAGAATGCATCACCGAACGCTACCACGTGTGTGCACCAAAGAAGCCCTGTGCCGTGGGTGTTCTCAGGCCGACAGCGAAGACCTAGGTGTGTGCTGCACCCGCGCTCGGTGGTTCACACGTTGCGTGACCCCTGTGCCTTTGGAAGATGTTCAGAGCGGGTGGCACCTGCGTGCTGTGAGCGCAAGAGGTGTAGAGTGTAGAGGCCTTTCACACTGGAGGAAGGGCTTGCGTCTCGTGGAGAGAACGTGTACGTCGCCCGGGAGATGGAGGCGCGCTCTTGACACCATTTCCTCTGCCCGTTTAAAACACAAGTGTTTGTACTCGATCTGGGCTGCCTGGTGAAACGCTTGGCAGTCCGCATCACCCTGAGCACCTTTCCTGAAGTTTGATTCGTAGCTGGGTAAACTCGGGCTTCAGAGGCTTAGATGAGACCAAACGTGTTCAGCTTGTGGCGAAAGCCTTTGACCAGAGGCATATATGCTTGTGCTTGGGGCGAGGGCTATGCAAGAACGTTTACACCCTGGGTTTTTATCTTTACCCTAAGCTGTCCCTTTTGGCTGCAGCAGGCGGAGAGAACCCGCGGAGAGAGAACAGCTGTGAAGTTGATGCACAGAACAGTCACCTCGATACCAGCCCCGGGGTCCCAAGCAACGATCCTTCCCCGGAGGGTACTTAACCCACCCCGGGATTCAAGCAGGGAGTTCGCCTTGTCCAACTCACACAGGGGACTGGCATGAGATGTAGGGCTCATCTACTTGCGTTCACACTACGTGGCCCGGAGTAGTTCTCACGGAGCCGAATCCAGCACCCTTCCTCCACCACGTGTGTACACAAAGGAGTGCTGGGCAGTGGGTGTTCTCAAGGCCAAGAGAGAAGCCCTTGTTCTGTGCTGCACCTGCTGGGTGGTTCAAAGGTTTTCTGACCTTCCTGCTCTGGAAGCTTTTCAGAGCTGAGGCTACGCCTGGGCTGCGAAAGCAGAGAGGCGTAGAGGCCTTTCACACTGAAGGCGTGGGCCTGTTTCCCATGGAGAAAGTGTACGTCGCCCAACCCCCACCCCCACCCCACCCCACCCCACCCCACCCCACCCCAACCCACCCCCAGCTGGAGGCGTGCGGGTTGACACCATTTTGTCCTGCCCATAGAAAATACAAAGAGGCGTATACGATTTGGGCTGTCTGGTGAGAGAATTTTGAATCGGCAGCACCTTCAGTACCTTTCCCGAAGTTTGCTTCCTAGCTGGTTAAACTCGGCATTCAGAGGTGAGATGAGAACAAACTTGCTCCGTGTGCGGCGAAGTGCCCTGATGCCCTGCCCTAAATATTTGAGCTTCTGGCCAGCGTCACGCAAGTACTTTGACACGTAGGAGTCTCACTTTTACTCCAAGCTGTCCCAGTTGGCTGAAGCAGTCGGCGTGTCTGTATCGCAGCCTGGGAGGCTGGGCGTTGGGGGAGTCTGCCAAGTGACTGGCCTCCATTTATAGCTAACTGAGAAACTGCGTCGAAGCTTTCGGGAGCCTCTTACAGGGAATGGTTGCAGTTCGGAATTGGAGACTGTGCTGGCAAACGTCAGCAGCTCCTCTCCCTCAGAGGGCTCTTGGTGTGCCGACTCCTAACAGCCAGCAAGGTCCCCAGCTCGTGAACGGTCCCATTGCGAGCCGATCTCGTCCGTGAAAGAGCCACGTGAGGCTGAGCTCCAACAGTCGGGCTCCACACCTGGAGCCTTTGGGACAGGGCAGTCCTGAGCCGATGTGCCCACCAGGGGACGCGACCAAAGTTTACGTACCACAGGAAAGCGCATCAAGGCCTCGTGTTCTCTCCATGAAATGAACGTGAGCTTGAAGGGTGATGCGTCAGCGTGCACCGTCAACAGCTCGCTGGTACGCCTGTCTTTGCCCACTCTCACGGTCTCACGCACCCGGGCCCAGTTCCGTGTATAATGCTAAGTGGGAGCGCCAGCCTCGCTTCTGGACTCTAAAGCCTTCCACCCCCTAATGGCAGGTTGTGTGTGTCTCTCACGTGGGGGGAGGAATGAGGTCGCCCACAGAGGTTCTGCCATGAAAGATGTAAAGACGCACACTGCTGAGGAGCTTGTTCCTCATGGAGCGTCCCCGATCGAGAAGAATGCCGACAGTCTCTTTCAAAGCTGCCGGATGCTCTGCCGTTCTAGGCCTGAGATACGCACCTTGTGACGGCACTGTAACCCCGCGATATTCAGGAGACATCGCCAGTGCGAGTGGTAATCCGGAAGGAAGAACCTCCAAGGCGGAGTGTCCTTTCCTGTACAAAACGGCGCCCAAGTGGCTGAGGCAGGGAGCATTTTCCTTCACAGAACCAGCATCCTCGTATGCCTGTGGGTTACTCTAAAAAACGACACTGTGAGCAACCTCTTCGAAAAGGCCTTCGCAAGCGACTTGGAGACAACAGCAGCGCAGTGGAGGCACAGACCATTATCCTAGAGAGCAGCACAGTGTCTCTAGCAGCGATCGCTTCCCGGAGGATACTTAAGCCACACCAAGATTCCAGCAGGGAGTTTTGCCTTATACCAGTACAACTCACTCAAGAAAGAGGGATGAGGTGTAGGGCTAATCTACGTGCGCTCACGCTCTGTGTCCACGAGAAGGTTTCACGGAGCAGAATGCATCACCGACCGCTACCACGTGTGTGCACCAAAGAAGCCCTGTGCCGTGGGTGTTCTCAGGCCGACAGCGAAGACCTAGGTGTGTGTTGCACCTGCGCTCGGTGGTTCACATGTCACGTGGCCCCTGTGCCTTTGGAAGATGTTCAGAGAGGGTGGCACCTGCGTGCTGCGAGCGCAAGAGGTGTAGAGTCTAGAGGTCTTTCACACTGGAGGAAGGGCTTGCGTCTCATGGAGGAAATGTGTACGTCGCCCGGAGATGGAGGCGCGCTCTTGACACCATTTCCTCTGCCCGTTTAAAACACAAGTGTTTGTACTCGATCTGGGCTGCCTGGTGAAACGCTTGGCAGTCCGCATCACCCTGAGCACCTTTCCTGAAGTTTGATTCGTAGCTGGGTAAACTCGGGCTTCAGAGGCTTAGATGAGACCAAACGTGTTCAGCTTGTGGCGAAAGCCTTTGACCAGAGGCATATACGCTTGTGCTTGGGGCGAGGGCTAGGCAAGAACGTTTACACCCTGGGTTTTTATCTTTACCCTAAGCTGTCCCTTTTGGCTGCAGCAGGTGGAGAGAACCTGCGGAGAGAGAACAGTTGCGAAGTGGATGCACAGAACAGTCACCTCGATACTAGCCCCGGGGTCCCAAGAAACGATCCTTCCCCGGAGGGTACTTAACCCACCCCGGGATTCAAGCAGGGAGTTCGCCTTGTCAAACTCGCACAGGAGACTGGCATGAGATGTAGGGCTCATCTACTTGCGTTCACACTACGTGGCCCGGAGAAGTTCTCATGGAGCCGAATTCAGCACCCTTCCTCCACCACGTGTGTACACAAAGGAGCGCTGGGCAGTGGGTGTTCTCAAGGCCAAGAGAGAAGCCCTTGTTCTGTGCTGCACCTGCTGGGTGGTTCAAAGGTTTTCTGACCTTCCTGCTCTGGAAGCTTTTCAGAGCTGAGGCTACGCCTGGGCTGCGAAAGCAGAGAGGCGTAGAGGCCTTTCACACTGAAGGCGTGGGCCTGTTTCCCATGGAGAAAGTGTACATCGCCCAACCCCCACCCCACCCCACCCCACCCCACCCCACCCCACCCCACCCCACCCCCAGCTGGAGGCGTGCGGGTTGACACCATTTTGTCCTGCCCATGGAAAATACAAAGAGGCGTACACGATTTGGGCTGTCTGGTGAGAGAATTTTGAATCGGCGGCACCCTGAGTACCTTTCCCGAAGTTTGCTTCCTAGCTGGTTAAACTCGGCATTCAGAGGCGAGATGAGAACAAACTTGCTCCGCGTGCGGCGAAGTGCCCTAATGCCCTGCCCTAAATGTTTGAGCTTCTGGCCAGCGTCACGCAAGTACTTTGACACGTAGGAGTCTCCCTTTTACTCCAAGCTGTCCCTGTTGGCTGAAGCAGTCGGCGTGTCTGTATCGCAGCCTGGGAGGCCGGGCGTTGGGGGAGTCTGCCAAGTGACTGGCCTCCATTTATAGCTAACTGAGAAACTGTGTCGAAGATTTCGGGAGCCTCTTACAGGGAATGGTTGCAGTTCGGAATTGGAGACTGTGCTGGCAAACGTCAGCAGCTCCTCTCCCTCGGAGGGCTCTTGGTGTGCCGACTCCTAACAGCCAGCACGGTCCCCAGCTCGTGAACGGTCCCATTGCGAGCCGGTCTCATCCGTGAAAGAGCCACGTGAGGCTGAGCTCCAACAGTCGGGCTCCACACCTGGAGCCTTTGGGACAGGGCAGTCCTGAGCCGATGTGCCCACCAGGGGACGTGACCAAAGTTTACGTACCACAGGAAAGCGCATCAAGGCCTCGTGTTCTCTCCATGAAATGAACGTGAGCTTGAAGGGTGATGCATCAGCGTGCACCGTGAACAGCTCGCTGGTATGCCTGTCTTTGCCCCCTCTCACGGTCTCACGCACCCGGGCTCAGTTCCGTGCAGGAATGCTGAGTGGGAGCGCCAGCCTCGCTTCTGGACTCTAAAGCCTTCCACCCCCTAATGGCAGGTTGTGTGTGTCTCTCACGTGGGGGGAGGAATGAGGTCGCCCACAGAGGTTCTGCCATGAAAGATCTAAAGATGCACGCTGCTGAGGAGCTTGTTCCTCATGGAGCGTCCTCGAAGCCATAAGAATGCCGACGGTCTCTTTCAAAGCTGCCGGATGCTCTGCCGTTCTAGGTCTCAGATACGGACCTTGTGACGGCACTGTAACCCCGCGACATTCAGGAGACATCGCCAGTGCGAGTGGCAATCCGGAAGGAAGAACCTCCAAGGCGGAGTGTCCTTTCTTGTACAAAACGGCTCTCAAGTGGCTGAGGCAGGGAGCATTTTCCTTCACAGAACCGGCATCCTCGTATGCCTGTGGGTTACTCTAAAGAAACGACACTGTGAGCAACCTCTTCGAAAAGGCCTTCGCAAGCGACTTGGAGACAACAGCAGCGCAGTGGAGGCACAGACCATTATCCTAGAGAGCAGCACAGTGTCTCTAGCAGCGATCGCTTCCCGGAGGATACTTAAGCCACACCAAGATTCCAGCAGGGAGTTTTGCCTTATACCAGTACAACTCACTCAAGAAAGAGGGATGAGGTGTAGGGCTAATCTACGTGCGCTCACGCTCTGTGTCCCCGAGAAGGTTTCACGGAGCAGAATGCATCACCGACCGCTACCACGTGTGTGCACCAAAGAAGCCCTGTGCCGTGGGTGTTCTCAGGCCGACAGCGAAGACCTAGGTGTGTGTTGCACCCGCGCTCGGTGGTTCACATGTCACGTGGCCCCTGTGCCTTTGGAAGATGTTCAGAGCGGGTGGCACCTGCGTGCTGCGAGCGCAAGAGGTGTAGAGTCTAGAGGTCTTTCACACTGGAGGAAGGGCTTGCGTCTCATGGAGGAAATGTGTACGTCGCCCGGAGATGGAGGCGCGCTCTTGATACCATTTCCTCTGCCCGTTTAAAACACAAGTGTTTGTACTCGATCTGGGCTGCCTGGTGAAACGCTTGGCAGTGTGCATCACCCTGAGCACCTTTCCTGATGTTTGATTCGTAGCTGGGTAAACTCGGGCTTCAGAGGCTTAGAGGAGAGCAAACGTGTTCAGCTTGTGGCGAAAGCCTTTGACCAGAGGCATATACACTTGTGCTTGGGTCGAGGGCTAGGCAAGAACGTTTACACCCTGGGTTTTTATCTTTACCCTAAGCTGTCCCTTTTGGCTGCAGCAGGCGGAGAGAACCCGCGGAGAGAGAACAGCTGCGAAGTGGATGCACAGAACAGTCACCTCGATACCAGCCCCGGGGTACCAAGCAACGATCCTTCCCCGGAGGGTACTTAACCCACCCCGGGATTCAAGCAGGGAGTTCACCTTGTCCAACTCGCACAGGAGACTGGCATGAGATGTAGGGCTCATCTACTTGCATTCACACTACGTGGCCCGGAGAAATTCTCACGGAGCCGAATCCAGCACCCTTCCTCCACCACGTGTGTACACAAAGGAGCGCTGGGCAGTGGGTGTTCTCAGTCCAATAGAGAAGCCCTTGTTCTGTGCTGCACTGGCTGGGTGGTTCAAAGGTTTTCTGACATTCCTGCTCTGGAAGCTTTTCAGAGCTGAGGCTACACCTGGGCTGCGAGAGCAGAGAGGCATAGAGGCCTTTCACACTGAAGGCGTGGGCCTGTTTCCCATGGAGAAAGTGTACGTCTCCCAACCCCCACCCCCACACCACCCCACCCCACCCCACCCCACCCCAACCCACCCTCAGCTGGAGGCGTGCGGGTTGACACCATTTTGTCCTGCCCATGGAAAATACAAAGAGGCGTACACAATTTGGGCTGTCTGGTGAGAGAATTTTGAATCGGCGGCACCCTGAGTACCTTTCCCGAAGTTTGCTTCCTAGTTGGTTAAACTCGGCATTCAGAGGCGAGATGAGAACAAACTTGCTCCGCGTGCGAAGAAGTGCCCTGATGCCCTGCCCTAAATGTTTGACCTTCTGGCCTGCGTCATGCATGTCCTTTGACACGTAGGAGTCTCCCTTTTACTCCAAGCTGTCCCTGTTGGCTGAAGCAGTCGGCGTGTCTGTATCGCAGCCTGGGAGGCCGGGCATTGGGGGAGTCTGCCAAGTGACTGGCCTCCATTTATAGCTAACTGAGAAACTGCGTCAAAGCTTTTGGGAGCCTCTTACAGGGAATGGTTGCAGTTCGGAATTGGAGACTGTGCTGGCAAACGTCAGCAGCTCCTCTCCCTCGGAGGGCTCTTGGTGTGCCGACTCCTAACAGCCAGCACGGTCCCCAGCTCGTGAACGGTCCCATTGCGAGCCGGTCTCGTCCGTGAAAGAGCCACGTGAGGCTGAGCTCCAACAGTCGGGCTCCACACCTGGAGCCTTTGGGACAGGGCACTCCTGAGCCGATGTGCCCACCAGGGGACGCGACCAAAGTTTACGTACCACAGGAAAGCGCATCAAGGCCTCGTGTTCTGTCCATGAAATGAACGTGAGCTTGAAGGGTGATGCGTCAGCGTGCACCGTGAACAGCTCGCTGGTACGCCTGTCTTTGCCCCCTCTCACGGTCTCACGCACCCGGGCTCAGTTCCGTGCAGGAATGCTGAGTGGGAGCGCCAGCCTCTCTTCTGGACTCTAAAGCCTTCCACCCCCTAATGGCAGGTTGTGTGTGTCTCTCACGTTGGGGAAGAATGAGGTCGCCCACAGAGGTTCTGCCATGAAAGATCTAAAGACGCACGCTGCTGAGGAGCTTGTTCCACATGGAGCATCCCCGAAGGCCAGAAGAATGCCGAAGGTCTCTTTCAAAGCTGCCGGACGCTCTGCCGTTCTAGGCCTGAGATACGGACCTCGTGACGGCACTGTAACCCCGCGAGATTCAGGAGACATCGCCAGTGCGAGTGGCAATCCGGAAGGAAGAACCTTCAAGGCGGAGTGTCCTTTCCTGTACAAAACGGCGCCCAAGTGGCTGAGGCAGGGAGCATTTTCCTTCACAGAACCGGCATCCTCGTATGCCTGTGGGTTACTCTAAAGAAACGACACTGTGAGCAACCTCTTCGAAAAGGCCTTCGCAAGCGACTTGGAGACAACAGCAGCGCAGTGGAGGCACAGACCATTATCCTAGAGAGCAGCACAGTGTCTCTAGCAGCGATCGCTTCCCGGAGGATACTTAAGCCACACCGAGATTCCAGCAGGGAGTTTTGTCTTATAGCAGTACAACTCACTCAAGAAAGAGGGATGAGGTGTAGGGCTAATCTACGTGCGCTCACGCTCTGTGTCCCTGAGAAGGTTTCACGGAGCAGAATGCATCACCGACCGCTACCACGTGTGTGCACGAAAGAAGCCCTGTGCCGTGGGTGTTCTCAGGCCGACAACGAAGACCTAGGTGTGTGGTGCACCCGCGCTCGGTGGTTCACACGTTGCGTGACCCTGTGCCTTTGGAAGATGTTCAGAGCGGGTGGCACCTGCGTGCTGCGAGCGCAAGAGGTGTAGAGTGTAGAGGCCTTTCACACTGGAGGAAGGGCTTGCGTCTCATGGAGAAAACGTGTACGTCGCCCGGGAGATGGAGGCGCGCTCTTGACACCATTTCCTCTGCCCGTTTAAAACACAAGTGTTTGTACTCGATCTGGGCTGCCTGGTGAAACGCTTGGCAGTCCGCATCACCCTGAGCACCTTTCCTGAAGTTTGATTCATAGCTGGGTAAACTCGGGCTTCAGAGGCTTAGATGAGACCAAACGTGTTCAGCTTGTGGCGAAAGCCTTTGACCAGAGGCATATACGCTTGTGCTTGGGGCGAGGGTTAGGCAAGAACGTTTACACCCTGGGTTTTTATCTTTACCCTAAGCTGTCCCTTTTGGCTGCAGCAGGCGGAGAGAACCCACGGAGAGAGAACAGCTGCGAAGTGGATGCACAGAACAGTCACCTCGATACCAGCCCCGGGGTCCCAAGCAACGATCCTTCCCTGGAGGGTACTTAACCCACCCCGGGATTCAAGCAGGGAGTTCGCCTTGTCCAACTCACACAGGAGACTGGCATGAGATGTAGGGCTCATCTACTTGCGTTCACACTACGTGGCCCGGAGAAATTCTCACGGAGCCGAATGCAGCACCCTTCCTCCACCACGTGTGTACACAAAGGAGCGCTGGGCAGTGGGTGTTCTCAAGGCCAAGAGAGAAGCCCTTGTTCTGTGCTGCACCTGCTGGGTGGTTCAAAGGTTTTCTGACCTTCCTGCTCTGGAAGCTTTTCACAGCTGAGGCTACGCCTGGGCTGCGAAAGTAGAGAGGTGTAGAGACCTTTCACACTGAAGGCGTGGGACTGTTTCCATGGAGAAAGTGTACGTCGCCCAACCCCCACCCACACCCCACCCCACCCCACCCCACCCTACCCCAACCCACCCCCACCTGGAGGCGTGCGGGTTGACACCATTTTGTCTTGCCCATGGAAAATACAAAGAGGCGTACACGATTTGGGCTGTCTGGTGAGAGAATTTTGAATCGGCGGCACCCTGAGTACCTTTCCCGAAGTTTGCTTCCTAGCTGGTTAAACTCGGCATTCAGAGGCGAGATGAGAACAAACTTGCTCCGCGTGCGGCGAAGTGCCCTGATTCCCTGCCCTAAATGTTTGAGCTTCTGGCCAGCGTCACGCAAGTACTTTGACACGTAGGAGTCTCACTTTTACTCCAAGCTGGCCCTGTTGGCTGAAGCAGTCAGCGTGTCTGTATCGCAGCCTGGGAGGCCGGGCGTTGGGGGAGTCTGCCAGGTGCCTGGCCTCCATTTATAGCTAACTGAGAAACTGCGTCGAAGCTTTCGGGAGCCTCTTACAGGGAATGGTTGCAGTTGGGAATTGGAGACTGTGCTGGCAAACGTCAGCAGCTCCTCTCCCTCGGAGGGCTCTTGGTGTGCCGACTCCTAACAGCCAGCACGGTCCCCAGCTCGTGAATGGTCCCATTGCGAGCCGGTCTCGTCCGTGAAAGAGCCACGTGAGGCTGAGCTCCAACAGTCGGGCTCCACACCTGGAGCCTTTGGGACAGGGCAGTCCTGAGCCGATGTGCCCACCAGGGGACGCGACCAAAGTTTACGTACCACAGGAAAGCGCATCAAGGCCTCGTGTTCTCTCCATGAAATGAACGTGAGCTTGAAGGGTGATGCGTCAGCGTGCACCGTGAACAGCTCGCTGGTACGCCTGTCTTTGCCCCCTCTCACGGTCTCACGCACCCGGGCTCAGTTCCGTGCAGGAATGCTGAGTGGGAGCGCCAGCCTCGCTTCTGGACTCTAAAGCCTTCCACCCCCTAATGGCAGGTTGTGTGTGTCTCTCACGTGGGGGGAGGAATGAGGTCGCCCACAGAGGTTCTGCCATGAAAGATCTAAAGACGCACGCTGCTGAGGAGCTTGTTCCTCATGGAGCATCCCCGAAGGCCAGAAGAATGCCGAAGGTCTCTTTCAAAGCTGCCGGACGCTCTGCCGTTCTAGGCCTGAGATACGGACCTTGTGATGGCACTGTAACCCGCGAGATTCAGGAGACATCGCCAGTCCGAGTGGCAATCCGGAAGGAAGAACCTGCAAGGCGGAGTGTCCTTTCCTGTACAAAACGGCGCCCAAGTGGCTGAGGCAGGGAGCATTTTCCTTCACAGAAGCGGCATCCTCGTATGCCTGTGGGTTACTCTAAAGAAACGACACTGTGAGCAACCTCTTCGAAAAGGCCTTCGCAAGTGACTTGGAGACAACAGCAGCACAGTGGAGGCACAGACCATTATCCTAGATAGCAAGCAGCACAGTGTCTCTAGCAGCGATCGCTTCCCGGAGGATACTTAAACCACACCGAGATTCCAGCAGGGAGTTTGCCTTATAGCAGTACAACTCACACAAGAAAGAGGGATGAGGTGTAGGGCTAATCTACGTGCGCTCACGCTCTGTGTCCCCGACAAGGTTTCACGGAGCAGAATGCATCAACGACCGATACCACGTGTGTGCACCAATGAAGCCCTGTGCTGTGGGTGTTCTCAGGCCGACAGCGAAGACCTAGGTGTGTGCTGCACCCGCGCTCGGTGGTTCACACGTTGCGTGACCCTGTGCCTTTGGAAGATGTTCAGAGCGGGTGGCACCTGCGTGCTGCGAGTGCAAGAGGTGTAGAGTGTAGAGGCCTTTCACACTGGAGGAAGGGCTTGCGTCTCGTGGAGAAAACGTGTACGTCGCCCGGGAGATGGAGGCGCTGTTGATACCATTTCCTCTGCCCGTTTAAAACACAAGTGTTTGTACTCGATCTGGGCTGCCTGGTGAAACGCTTGGCAGTCCGCATCACCCTGAGCACCTTTCCTGAAGTTTGATTCGTAGCTGGGTAAACTCGGGCTTCAGAGGCTTAGAGGAGAGCAAACGTGTTCAGCTTGTGGCGAAAGCCTTTGACCAGAGGCATATACACTTGTGCTTGGGGCGAGGACTAGGCAAGAACGTTTACACCCTGGGTTTTTATCTTTACCCTAAGCTGTCCCTTTTGACTGCAGCAGGCGGAGAGAACCTGTGGAGAGAGAACAGCTGCGAAGTGGATGCACAGAACAGTCACCTCGATACCAGCCCCGGGGTCCCAAGCAACGATCCTTCCCCGGAGGGTACTTAACCCACCCCGGGATTCAAGCAGGGAGTTCGCCTTTTCCAACTCGCACAGGAGAGTGGCATGAGATGTAGGGCTCATCTACTTGCGTTCATACTACGTGGCCCGGAGAAGTTCTCACGGAGCCGAATCCAGCACCCTTCCTCCACCACGTGTGTACACAAAGGAACGCTGGGCAGTGGGTGTTCTCAAGGCCAAGAGAGAAGCCCTTGTTCTGTGCTGCACCTGCTGGGTGGTTCAAAGGTTTTCTGACCTTCCTGCTCTGGAAGCTTTTCAGAGCTGAGGCTACGCCTGGGCTGCGAAAGCAGAGAGGCGTAGAGGCCTTTCACACTGAAGGCGTGGGCCTGTTTCCCATGGAGAAAGTGTACGTCGCCCAACCCGCACCCCCACCCCACCCCACCCCAACCCACCCCAACCCACCCCCAGCTGGAGGCGTGCGGGTTGACACCATTTTGTCCTGCCCATGGAAAATACAAAGAGGCGTACACGATTTGGGCTGTCTGGTGAGAGAATTTTGAATCGGCGGCACCCTGAGTACCTTTCCCGAAGTTTGCTTCCTAGCTGGTTAAACTCGGCATTCAGAGGCGAGATGAGAACAAATTTGCTCCGCGTGCGGCGAAGTGCCCTGATGCCCTGCCCTAAATGTTTGAGCTTCTGGCCAGCGTCACGCAAGTACTTTGACACGTAGGAGTCTCACTTTTACTCCAAGCTGTCCCTGTTGGCTGAAGCAGTCGGCGTGTCTCTATCGCAGCCTGGGAGGCCGGGCGTTGGGGGAGTCTGCCAAGTGACTGGCCTCCATTTATAGCTAACTGAGAAACTGCGTCGAAGCTTTCGGGAGCCTCTTACAGGGAATGGTTGCAGTTGGGAATTGGAGACTGTGCTGGCAAACGTCAGCAGCTCCTCTCCCTCGGAGGGCTCTTGGTGTGCCGACTCCTAACAGCCAGCACGGTCCCCAGCTCGTGAACGGTCCCATTGCGAGCCGGTCTCGTCCGTGAAAGAGCCACATGAGGCTGAGCTCCAACAGTTGGGCTCCACACCTGGAGCCTTTGGGACAGGGCAGTCCTGAGCCGATGTGCCCACCAGGGGACGCGACCAAAGTTTACGTACCACAGGAAAGCGCATCAAGGCCTCGTGTTCTGTCCATGAAATGAACGTGAGCTTGAAGGGTGATGCGTCAGCGTGCACCGTGAACAGCTCGCTGGTACGCCTGTCTTTGCCCCCTCTCACGGTCTCACGCACCCGGGCTCAGTTCCGTGCAGGAATGCTGAGTGGGAGCGCCAGCCTCGCTTCTGGACTCTAAAGCCTTCCACCCCCTAATGGCAGGTTGTGTGTGTCTCTCACGTGGGGGGAGGAATGAGGTCGCCCACAGAGGTTCTGCCATGAAAGATCTAAAGACGCACGCTGCTGAGGAGCTTGTTCCTCATGGAGCATCCCCGAAGGCCAGAAGAATGCCGAAGGTCTCTTTCAAAGCTGCCGGACGCTCTGCCGTTCTAGGCCTGAGATACGGACCTTGTGATGGCACTGTAACCCGCGAGATTCAGGAGACATCGCCAGTCCGAGTGGCAATCCGGAAGGAAGAACCTGCAAGGCGGAGTGTCCTTTCCTGTACAAAACGGCGCCCAAGTGGCTGAGGCAGGGAGCATTTTCCTTCACAGAAGCGGCATCCTCGTATGCCTGTGGGTTACTCTAAAGAAACGACACTGTGAGCAACCTCTTCGAAAAGGCCTTCGCAAGTGACTTGGAGACAACAGCAGCACAGTGGAGGCACAGACCATTATCCTAGATAGCAAGCAGCACAGTGTCTCTAGCAGCGATCGCTTCCCGGAGGATACTTAAACCACACCGAGATTCCAGCAGGGAGTTTTGCCTTATAGCAGTACAACTCACTCAAGAAAGAGGGATCAGGTGTAGGGCTAATCTACGTGCGCTCACGCTCTGTGTCCCCGACAAGGTTTCACGGAGCAGAATGCATCAATGACCGATACCACGTGTGTGCACCAATGAAGCCCTGTGCCGTGGGTGTTCTCAGGCCGACAGCGAAGACCTAGGTGTGTGCTGCACCCGCGCTCGGTGGTTCACACGTTGCGTGACCCTGTGCCTTTGGAAGATGTTCAGAGTGGGTGGCACCTGCGTGCTGCGAGCGCAAGAGTTGTAGAGTGTAGAGGCCTTTCACACTGGAGGAAGGGCTTGCGTCTCATGGAGAAAACGTGTACATCGCCCGGGAGATGGAGGCGCTCTTGATACCATTTCCTCTGCCCGTTTAAAACACAAGTGTTTGTACTCGATCTGGGCTGCCTGGTGAAACGCTTGGCAGTCCGCATCACCCTGAGCACCTTTGCTGAAGTTTGATTCGTAGCTGGGTGAACTCGGGCTTCAGAGGCTTAGAGGAGAGCAAACGTGTTCAGCTGGTGGCGAAAGCCTTTGACCAGAGGCATATACACTTGTGCTTGGGGCGAGGGCTAGGCAAGAACGTTTACACACTGGGTTTTTATCTTTACCCTAAGCTGTCCCTTTTGGCTGCAGCAGGCGGAGAGAACCCGCGGAGAGAGAACAGCTGCGAAGTGGATGCACAGAACAGTCACCTCGATACCAGCCCCGGGGTCCCAAGCAACGATCCTTCCCCGGACGGTACTTAACCCACCCCGGGATTCAAGCAGGGAGTTCGCCTTGTCCAACTCGCACAGGAGACTGGCATGAGATGTAGGGCTCATCCACTTGCGTTCACACTACGTGGCCCGGAGAAGTTCTCACGGAGCCGAATCCAGCACCCTTCCTCCACCACGTGTGTACACAAAGGAGCGCTGAGCAGTGGGTGTTCTCAGGCCAATAGAGAAGCCCTTGTTCTGTGCTGCACTGGCTGGGTGGTTCAAAGGTTTTCTGACCTTCCTGCTCTGGAAGCTTTTCAGAGCTGAGGCTACACCTGGGCGACGAGAGCAGAGAGGCATAGAGGCCTTTCACACTGAATGCGTGGGCCTGTTTCCCATGGAGAAAGTGTACGTCTCCCAACCCCCACCCCCACCTCACCCCACCCCACCCCACCCCACCCCAACCCACCCTCAGCTGGAGGCGTGCGGGTTGACACCATTTTGTCCTGCCCATGGAAAATACAAAGAGGCGTACACGATTTGGGCTGTCTGGTGAAAGAATTTTGAATCGGCGGCACCCTGAGTACCTTTCCCGAAGTTTGCTTCCTAGTTGGTTAAACTCGGTATTCAGAGGCGAGATGAGAACAAAATTGCTCCGCGTGCGAAGAAGTGCCCTGATGCCCTGCCCTAAATGTTTGAGCTTCTGGCCAGTGTCACGCAAGTACTTTGACACGTAGGAGTCTCCCTTTTACTCCAAGCTGTCCCTGTTGGCTGAAGCAGTCGGCGTGTCTGTATCGCAGCCTGGGAGGCCGGGCGTTGTGGGAGTCTGCCAAGTGACTGGCCTCCATTTATAGCTAACTGAGAAACTGTGTCGAAGCTTTCGGGAGCCTCTTACAGGGAATGGTTGCAGTTGGAAATTGGAGACTGTGCTGGCAAACGTCAGCAGCTCCTCTTCCTCGGAGGGCTCTTGGTGTGCTGACTCCTAACAGCCAGCACAGTCCCCAGCTCGTGAACGGTCCCATTGCGAGCCGGTCTCGTCCGTGAAAGAGCCACATGAGGCTGATCTCCAACAGTCGGGCTCCACACCTGGAGCCTTTGGGACAGGGCAGTCCTGAGCCGATGTACCCACCAGGGGACGCGACCAAAGTTTACGTACCACAGGAAAGCGCATCAAGGCCTCATGTTCTGTCCATGAAATGAACGTGATCTTGAAGGGTGATGCGTCAGCGTGCACTGTGAACAGCTCGCTGGTACGCCAGTCTTTGCCCCGTCTAATGGTCTCACGCACCCGGGCTCAGTTCCATGCAGGAATGCTGAGTGGGAACGCCAGCCTCTCTTCTGGACTCTAAAGCCTTCCACCCCCTAATGGCAGGTTGTGTGTGTCTCTCACGTGGGGGGAGGAATGAGGTCGCCCACAGAGGTTCTGCCATGAAAGATCTAAAGACGCACACTGCTGAGGAGCTTGTTCCTCATGGAGCATCCCCGAAGGCCAGAAGAATGCCGAAGGTCTCTTTCAAAGCTGCCGGACACTCTGCTGTTCTAGTCCTGAGATACGGACCTCGTGACGGCACTGTAACCCCGCGAGATTCAGGAGACATCGCCAGTGCGAGTGGCAATCCGGAAGGAAGAACCTTCAACGCGGAGTGTCCTTTCCTGTACAAAACGGTGCGCAAGTGGCTGAGGCAGGGAGCATTTTCCTTCACAGAACCGGCATCCTCGTATGCCTGTGGGTTACTCTAAAGAAACGACACTGTGTGCAACCTCTTCGAAAAGGCCTTCGCAAGCGACTTGGAGACAACAGCAGCGCAGTGGAGGCACAGACCATTATCCTAGAGAGCAGCACAGTGTCTCTAGCAGCGATCACTTCCCGGAGGATACTTAAGCCACACCGAGATTCCAGCAGGGAGTTTTGTCTTATAGCAGTACAACTCACTCAAGAAAGAGGGATGAGGTGTAGGGCTAATCTACGTGCGCTCACGCTCTGTGTCCCCGAGAAGGTTTCACGGAGCAGAATGCATCACCGACCACGACCACGTGTGTGCACCAAAGAAGCCCTGTGCCGTGGGTGTTCTCAGGCCGACAGCGAAGACCTAGGTGTGTGCTGCACCCGCGCTCGGTGGTTCACACATTGCGTGACCCCTGTGCCTTTGGAAGATGTTCAGAGCGGGTGGCACCTGCGTGCTGCGAGCGCAAGAGGTGTAGAGTGTAGAGGCCTTTCACACTGGAGGAAGGGCTTGCGTCTCGTGGAGAGAACGTGTACGTCGCCCGGGAGATGGAGGCGCGCTCTTGACACCATTTCCTCTGCCCGTTTAAAACACAAGTGTTTGTACTCGATCTGGGCTGCCTGGTGAAACGCTTGGCAGTCCGCATCACCCTGAGCACCTTTCCTGAAGTTTGATTCGTAGCTGGGTAAACTCAGGCTTCAGAGGCTTAGATGAGACCAAACGTGTTCAGCTGGTGGCGAAAGCCTTTGACCAGAGGCATATATGCTTGTGCTTGAGGCGAGGGCTAGGCAAGAACGTTAACACCCTGGGTTTTTATCTTTACCCTAAGCTGTCCCTTTTGGCTGCAGCAGGCGGAGAGAACCCGCGGAGAGAGAACAGCTGTGAAGTGGATGCACAGAACAGTCACCTCGATACCAGCCCCGGGGTCCCAAGCAACGATCCTTCCCCGGAGGGTACTTAACCCACCCCGGGATTCAAGCAGGGAGTTCACCTTGTCCAACTCGCACAGGAGACTGGCATGAGATGTAGGGCTCATCTACTTGCGTTCACACTACGTGGCCCGGAGAAGTTCTCACGGAGCCGAATCCAGCACCCTTCCTCCACCACGTGTGTACACAAAGGAACGCTGGGCAGTGGGTGTTCTCAAGGCCAAGAGAGAAGCCCTTGTTCTGTGCTGCACCTGCTGGGTGGTTCAAAGGTTTTCTGACCTTCCTGCTCTGGAAGCTTTTCAGAGCTGAGGCTACGCCTGGGCTGCGAAAGCAGAGAGGCGTAGAGGCCTTTCACACTGAAGGCGTGGGCCTGTTTCCCATGGAGAAAGTGTACGTCGCCCAACCCCCACCCCCACCCCACCCCACCCCAACCCACCCCAACCCACCCCCAGCTGGAGGCGTGCGGGTTGACACCATTTTGTCCTGCCCATGGAAAATACAAAGAGGCGTACACGATTTGGGCTGTCTGGTGAGAGAATTTTGAATCGGCGGCACCCTGAGTACCTTTCCCGAAGTTTGCTTCCTAGCTGGTTAAACTCGGCATTCAGAGGCGAGATGAGAACAAACTTGCTCCGCGTGCGGCGAAGTGCTCTGATGCCCTGCCCTAAATGTTTGAGCTTCTGGCCAGCGTCACGCAAGTACTTTGACACGTAGGAGTCTCCCTTTTACTCCAAGCTGTCCCTGTTGGCTGAAGCAGTCGGCGTGTCTGTATCGCAGCCTGGGAGGCCGGGCGTTGGGGGAGTCTGCCAAGTGACTGGCCTCCATTTATAGCTAACTGAGAAACTGCGTCGAAGCTTTCGGGAGCCTGTTACAGGGAATGGTTGCAGTTGGGAATTGGAGACTGTGCTGGCAAACGTCAGCAGCTCCTCTCCCACGGAGGGCTCTTGGTGTGCCGACTCCTAACAGCCAGCACGGTCCCCAGCTCGTGAACGGTCCCATTGCGAGCCGGTCTCGTCCGTGAAAGAGCCACGTGAGGCTGAGCTCCAACAGTCGGGCTCCACACCTGGAGCCTTTGGGACAGGGCAGTCCTGAGCCGATGTGCCCACCAGGGGACGCGACCAAAGTTTACGTACCACAGGAAAGCGCATCAAGGCCTCGTGTTCTCTCCATGAAATGAACGTGAGCTTGAAGGGTGATGCGTCAGCGTGCACCGTGAACAGCTCGCTGGTACGCCTGTCTTTGCCCCCTCTCACGGTCTCATGCACCCGGGCTCAGTTCCATGCAGGAATGCTGAGTGGGAGTGCCAGCCTCGCTTCTGGACTCTAAAGCCTTCCACCCCCTAATGGCAGGTTGTGTGTGTCTCTCACGTGGGGGGAGGAATGAGGTCGCCCACAGAGGTTCTGCCATGAACGATCTAAAGACGCACGCTGCTGAGGAGCTTGTTCCTCATGGAGCGTCCCCGAATGCCAGAAGAATGCCGAAGGTATCTTTCAAAGCTGCCGGACGCTCTGCCGTTCTAGGCCTGAGATACGGACCTTGTGACGGCACTGTAACCCCGCGAGATTCAGGAGACATCGCCAGTGCGAGTGGCAATCCGGAAGGAAGAACCTTCAAGGCGGAGTGTCCTTTCCTGTACAAAACGGCGCCCAAGTGGCTGAGGCAGGGAGCATTTTCCTTCACAGAACCGGCATCCTCGTATGCCTGTGGGTTACTCTAAAGAAACGACACTGTGAGCAACCTCTTCGAAAAGGCCTTCGCAAGCGACTTGGAGACAACAGCAGCGCAGTGGAGGCACAGACCATTATCCTAGAGAGCAGCACAGTGTCTCTAGCAGCGATCGCTTCCCGGAGGATACTTAAGCCACACCGAGATTCCAGCAGGGAGTTTTGCCTTATAGCAGTACAACTCACTCAAGAAAGAGGGATGAGGTGTAGGGCTAATCTACGTGCGCTCACGCTCTGTGTCCCCGAGAAGGTTTCACGGAGCAGAATGCATCACCGACCGCTACCACGTGTGTGAACCAAAGAAGCCCTGTGCCGTGGGTGTTCTCAGGCCGACAGCGAAGACCTAGGTGTGTGCTGCACCCGCGCTCGGTGGTTCACACATTGCGTGACCCTGTGCCTTTGGAAGATGTTCAGAGCGGGTGGCACCTGCGTGCTGCGAGCGCAAGAGGTGTAGAGTGTAGAGGCCTTTCACACTGGAGGAAGGGCTTGCGTCTCATGGAGAGAACGTGTACGTCGCCCGGGAGATGGAGGCGCGCTCTTGACACCATTTCCTCTGCCCGTTTAAAACACAAGTGTTTGTACTCGATCTGGGCTGTCTGGTGAAACGCTTGGCAGTCCGCATCACCCTGAGCACCTTTCCTGAAGTTTGATTAGTAGCTCGGTAAACTCGGGCTTCAGAGGCTTAGATGAGACCAAACGTGTTCAGCTTGTGGCGAAAGCCTTTGACCAGAGGCATATACGCTTGTGCTTGGGGCGAGGGCTAGGCAAGAACGTTTACACCCTGGGTTTTTATCTTAACCCTAAGCTGTCCCTTTTGGCTGCAGCAGGCGGAGAGAACCCGCGGAGAGAGAACAGCTGCGAAGTGGATGCACAGAACAGTCACCTCGATACCAGCCCCAGGGTCCCAAGCAACGATCCTTCCCCGAAGGGTACTTAACCCACCCCGGGATTCAAGCAGGGAGTTCGCCTTGTCCAACTCGCACAGGAGACTGGCATGAGATGTAGGGCTCATCTACTTGCGTTCACACTACGTGGCCCAGAGAAGTTCTCACGGAGCCGAATCCAGCACCCTTCCTCCACCACGTGTGTACACAAAGGAGCGCTGGGCAGTGGGTGTTCTCAAGGCCAAGAGAGGAGCCCTTGTTCTGTGCTGCACCTGCTGGGTGGTTCAAAGGTTTTGTGACCTTCCTGCTCTGGAAGCTTTTCAGAGCTGAGGCTACGCCTGGGCTGCGAAAGCAGAGAGGCGTAGAGGCCTTTCACACTGAAGGCGTGGGCCTGTTTCCCATGGAGAAAGTGTACGTCACCCAACCCCCACCCCCACCCCACCCCACCCCACCCCACCCCAACCCACCCCAGCTGGAGGCGTGCGGGTTGACACCATTTTGTCCTGCCCATGGAAAATACAAAGAGGCGTACACGATTTGGGCTGTCTGGTGAGAGAATTTTGAATCGGCGGCAACCTGAGTACATTTCCCGAAGTTTGCTTCCTAGCTGGTTAAACTCGGCATTCAGAGGCGAGATGAGAACAAACTTGCTCCGCGTGCGGCGAAGTGCCCTGATGCCCTCCCCTAAATGTTTGAGCTTCTGGCCAGCGTCACACAAGTACTTTGACACGTAGGAGTCTCACTTTTACTCCAAGCTGTCCCTGTTGGCTGAAGCAGTCGGCGTGTCTGTATCGCAGCCTGGGAGGCCGGGCGTTGGGGGAGTCTGCCAAGTGATTGGCCTCCATTTATAGTTAACTGAGAAACTGCATCGAAGCTTTCGGGAGCCTCTTACAGGGAATGGTTGCAGTTCGGAATTGGAGACTGTGCTGGCAAACGTCAGCAGCTCCTCTCCCTCGGAGGGCTCTTGGTGTGCCGACTCCTAACAGCCAGCACGGTCACCAGCTCGTGAACGGTCCCATTGCGAGCTGGTCTCATCCGTGAAAGAGCCACGTGAGGCTGAGCTCCAACAGTCGGGCTCCACACCTGGAGCCTTTGGGACAGGGCAGTCCTGAGCCGATGTGCCCACCAGGGGACGTGACCAAAGTTTACGTACCACAGGAAAGCGCATCAAGGCCTCGTGTTCTGTCCATGAAATGAACGTGAGCTTGAAGGGTGATGCGTCAGCGTGCACCGTGAACAGCTCGCTGGTACGCCTGTCTTTGCCCCCTCTCACAGTCTCACGCACCCGGGCACAGTTCCGTGCAGGAATGCTGAGTGGGAGCGCCAGCCTCGCTTCTGGACTCTAAAGCCTTCCACCCCCTAATGGCAGGTTGTGTGTGTCTCTCACGTGGGGGGAGGAATGAGGTCGCCCACAGCGGTTCTGCCATGAAAGATCTAAAGACGCACGCTGCTGAGGAGCTTGTTCCTCATGGAGCATCCCCGAAGGCCAGAAGAATGCCGACGGTCTCTTTCAAAGCTGCCGGACGCTCTGCCGTTCTAGGCCTGAGATACAGACCTTGTGACGTCACTGTAACCCCGCGAGATTCAGGAGACATCGCCAGTGCGAGTGGCAATCCGGAAGGAAGAACCTTCAAGGCAGAGTGTCCTTTCCTGTACAAAACGGCGCCCAAGTGGCTGAGGCAGGGAGCATTTTCCTTCACAGAACCGGCATCCTCGTATGCCTGTGGGTTACGATAAAGAAACGACACTGTGAGCAACCTCTTCGAAAAGGCCTTCGCAAGCGACTTGGAGACAACAGCAGCGCAGTGGAGGCACAGACCATTATCCTAGAGAGCAGCACAGTGTCTCTAGCAGCGATCGCTTCCCGGAGGATACTTAAGCCACACCGAGATTCCAGCAGGGAGTTTTGCCTTATAGCAGTACAACTCACTCAAGAAAGAGGGATGAGGTGTAGGGCTAATCTACGTGCGCTCACGCTCTGTGTCCCCGAGAAGGTTTCACGGAGCAGAATGCATCACCGACCGCTACCACGTGTGTGCACCAAAGAAGCCCTGTGCCGTGGGTGTTCTCAGGCCGACAACGAAGACCTAGGTGTGTGCTGCAACCGCGCTCGGTGGTTCACACGTTGCGTGACCCCTGTGCCTTTGGAAGATGTTCAGAGCGGGTGGCACCTGCGTGCTGTGAGCGCAAGATGTGTAGAGTGTAGAGGCCTTTCACACTGGAGGAAGGGCTTGCGTCTCATGGGGAGAACGTGTACGTCGCCCGGGAGATGGAGACGCGCTCTTGACACCATTTCCTCTGCCCGTTTAAAACACAAGTGTTTGTACTCGATCTGGGCTGCCTGGTGAAACGCTTGGCAGTCCGCATCACCCTGAGCACCTTTCCTGAAGTTTGATTCGTAGCTGGGTAAACTCGGGCTTCAGAGGCTTAGATGAGACCAAACGTGTTCAGCTGGTGGCGAAAGCCTTTGACCAGAGGCATATACGCTTGTGCTTGGGGCGAGGGCTAGGCAAGAACGTTTACACCCTGGGTTTTTATCTTTACCCTAAGCTGTCCCTTTTGGCTGCAGCAGGCGGAGAGAACCCGCGGAGAGAGAACAGCTGCGAAGTGGATGCACAGAACAGTCACCTCGATACCAGCCCCGGGGTCCCAAGCAACGATCCTTCCTCGGAGAGTACTTAACCCACCCCGGGATTCAAGCAGGGAGTTCACCTTGTCCAACTCGCACAGGAGACTGGCATGAGATGTAGGGCTCATCTACTTGCGTTCACACTACGTGGCCTGGAGAAGTTCTCACGGAGCCGAATCCAGCACCCTTCCTCCACCACGTGTGTACACAAAGGAACGCTGGGCAGTGGGTGTTCTCAAGGCCAAGAGAGAAGCCCTTGTTCTGTGCTGCACCTGCTGGGTGGTTCAAAGGTTTTCTGACCTTCCTGCTCTGGAAGCTTTTCAGAGCTGAGGCTACGCCTGGGCTGCGAAAGCAGAGAGGCGTAGAGGCCTTTCACACTGAAGGCGTGGGCCTGTTTCCCATGGAGAAAGTGTACGTCGCCCAACCCCCACCCCCACCCCATCCCACCCTACCCCACCCCACCCCACCCCAACCCACCCCCAGCTGGAGGCGTGTGGGTTGACACCATTTTGTCCTGCCCATGGAAAATACAAAGAGGCGTACACGATTTGGGCTGTCTGGTGAGAGAATTTTGAATCGGCGGCACCCTGAGTACCTTTCCCGAAGTTTGCTTCCTAGCTGGTTAAACTCGGCATTCAGAGGCGAGATGAGAACAAACTTGCTCCGCGTGCGGCGAAGTGCCCTGATGCCCTGCCCTAAATGTTTGAGCTTCTGGCCAGCGTCACGCAAGTACTTTGACACGTAGGAGTCTCACTTTTACTCCAAGCTGGCCCTGTTGGCTGAAGCAGTCGGCGTGTCTGTATCGCAGCCTGGGAGGCCGGGCGTTGGGGGAGTCTGCCAAGTGACTGGCCTCCATTTATAGCTAACTGAGAAACTGCATCGAAGCTTTCGGGAGCCTCTTACAGGGAATGGTTGCAGTTGGGAATTGGAGACTGTGCTGGCAAACGTCAGCAGCTCCTCTCCCTCGGAGGGCTCTTGGTGTGCCGACTCCTAACAGCCAGCACGGTCACCAGCTCGTGAACGGTCCCATTGCGAGCCGGTCTCGTCCGTGAAAGAGCCACGTGAGGCTGAGCTCCAACAGTCGGGCTCCACACCTGGAGCCTTTGGGACAGGGCAGTCCTGAGCCGATGTGCCCACCAGGGGACGCGACCAAAGTTTACGTACCACAGGAAAGCGCATCAAGGCCTCGTGTTCTCTCCATGAAATGAACGTGAGCTTGAAGGGTGATGCGTCAGCGTGCACCGTGAACAGCTCGCTGGTACGCCTGTCTTTGGCCCCTCTCACGGTCTCATGCACCCGGGCTCAGTTCCATGAAGGAATGCTGAGTGGGAGTGCCAGCCTCGCTTCTGGACTCTAAAGCCTTCCAGCCCCTAATGGCAGGTTGTGTGTGTCTCTCACGTGGGGGGAGGAATGAGGTCGCCCACAGAGGTTCTGCCATGAAAGATCTAAAGACGCACGCTGCTGAGGAGCTTGTTCCTCATGGAGCGTCCCCGAAGGCCAGAAGAATGCCGACGGTCTCTTTCAAAGCTGCCGGACGCTCTGCCGTTCTAGGCCTGAGATACAGACCTTGTGACGTCACTGTAACCCCGCGAGATTCAGGAGACATCGCCAGTGCGAGTGGCAATCCGGAAGGAAGAACCTTCAAGGCAGAGTGTCCTTTCCTGTACAAAACGGCGCCCAAGTGGCTGAGGCAGGGAGCATTTTCCTTCACAGAAGCGGCATCCTCGTATGCCTGTGGGTTACTCTAAAGAAACGACACTGTGAGCAACCTCTTCGAAAAGGCCTTCGCAAGCGACTTGGAGACAACAGCAGCGCAGTGGAGGCACAGACCATTATCCTAGAGAGCAGCACAGTGTCTCTAGCAGCGATCGCTTCCCGGAGGATACTTAAGCCACACCGAGATTCCAGCAGGGAGTTTTGCCTTATAGCAGTACAACTCACTCAAGAAAGAGGGATGAGGTGTAGGGCTAATCTACGTGCGCTCACGCTCTGTGTCCCCGAGAAGGTTTCACGGAGCAGAATGCATCACCGACCGCTACCACGTGTGTGCACCAAAGAAGCCCTGTGCCGTGGGTGTTCTCAGGCCGACAACGAAGACCTAGGTGTGTGCTGCACCCGCGCACGGTGGTTCACACGTTGCGTGACCCCTGTGCCTTTGGAAGATGTTCAGAGCGGGTGGCACCTGCGTGCTGCGAGCGCAAGAGGTGTAGAGTGTAGAGGCCTTTCACACTGGAGGAAGGGCTTGCGTCTCATGGGGAGAACGTGTACGTCGCCCGGGAGATGGAGACGCACTCTTGACACCATTTCCTCTGCCCGTTTAAAACACAAGTGTTTGTACTCAATCTGGGCTGCCTGGTGAAACGCTTGGCAGTCCGCACCACCCTGAGCACCTTTCCTGAAGTTTGATTAGTAGCTGGGTAAACTCGGGCTTCAGAGGCTTAGATGAGACCAAACGTGTTCAGCTTGTGGTGAAAGCCTTTGACCAGAGGCATATATGCTTGTGCTTGGGGCGAGGGCTAGGCAAGAACGTTTACACCCTGGGTTTTTATCTTTACCCTAAGCTGTCCCTTTTGGCTGCAGCAGGCGGAGAGAACCCGCGGAGAGGGAACAGCTGCGAAGTGGATGCACAGAACAGTCACCTCGATACCAGCCCCAGGGTCCCAAGCAACGATCCTTCCCCGAAGGGTACTTAACCCACCCCGGGATTCAAGCAGGGAGTTCGCCTTGTCCAACTCGCACAGGAGACTGGCATGAGATGTAGGGCTCATCTACTTGCGTTCACACTACGTGGCCCGGAGAAGTTCTCACGGAGCCGAATCCAGCACCCTTCCTCCACCACGTGTGTACACAAAGGAGCGCTGGGCAGTGGGTGTTCTCAAGGCCAAGAGAGGAGCCCTTGTTCTGTGCTGCACCTGCTGGGTGGTTCAAAGGTTTTCTGACCTTCCTGCTCTGGAAGCTTTTCAGAGCTGAGGCTACGCCTGGGCTGCGAAAGCAGAGAGGCGTAGAGGCCTTTCACACTGAAGGCGTGGGCCTGTTTCCATGGAGAAAGTGTACGTCACCCAAACCCCACCCCCACCCCACCCCACCCCACCCCACCCCAACCCACCCCCAGCTGGAGGCGTGCGGGTTGACACCATTTTGTCCTGCCCATGGAAAATACAAAGAGGCGTACACGATTTGGGCTGTCTGGTGAGAGAATTTTGAATCGGCGGCACCCTGAGTACCTTTCCCAAAGTTTGCTTCCTAGCTGGTTAAACTCGGCATTCAGAGGCGAGATGAGAACAAACTTGCTCCGCGTGCGGCGAAGTGCCCTGATGCCCTGCCCTAAATGTTTGAGCTTCTGGCCAGCGTCACACAAGTACTTTGACACGTAGGAGTCTCACTTTTACTCCAAGCTGTCCCTGTTGGCTGAAGCAGTCGGCGTGTCTGTATCGCAGCCTGGGAGGCCGGGCGTTGGGGGAGTCTGCCAAGTGACTGGCCTCCATTTATAGCTAACTGAGAAACTGCATCGAAGCTTTCGGGAGCCTCTTACAGGGAATGGTTGCAGTTCGGAATTGGAGACTGTGCTGGCAAACGTCAGCAGCTCCTCTCCCTCGGAGGGCTCTTGGTGTGCCGACTCCTAACAGCCAGCACGGTCACCAGCTCGTGAACGGTCCCATTGCGAGCCGGTCTCGTCCGTGAAAGAGCCACGTGAGGCTGAGCTCCAACAGTCGGGCTCCACACCTGGAGCCTTTGGGACAGGGCAGTCCTGAGCCGATGTGCCCACCAGGGGACGCGACCAAAGTTTACGTACCACAGGAAAGCGCATCAAGGCCTCGTGTTCTCTCCATGAAATGAACGTGAGCTTGAAGGGTGATGCGTCAGCGTGCACCGTGAACAGCTCGCTGGTACGCCTGTCTTTGCCCCCTCTCACAGTCTCACGCACCCGGGCACAGTTCCGTGCAGGAATGCTGAGTGGGAGCGCCAGCCTCGCTTCTGGACTCTAAAGCCTTCCACCCCCTAATGGCAGGTTGTGTGTGTCTCTCACGTGGGAGGAGGAATGAGGTCACCCACAGCGGTTCTGCCATGAAAGATCTAAAGACGCACGCTGCTGAGGAGCTTGTTCCTCATGGAGCATCCCCGAAGGCCAGAAGAATGCCGACGGTCTCTTTCAAAGCTGCCGGACGCTCTGCCGTTCTAGGCCTGAGATACGGACCTTGTGATGGCACTGTAACCCCGCGAGATTCAGGAGACTTCGCCAGTGCGAGTGGCAATCTGGAAGGAAGAACCTCCAAGGCGGAGTATCCTTTCCTGTACAAAACGGCGCCGAAGTGGCTGAGGCAGGGAGCATTTTCCTTCACAGAACCGGCATCCTCGTATGCCTGTGGGTTACTCTAAAGAAATGACACTGTGAGTAACCTCTTCGAAAAGGCCTTCGCAAGCGACTTGGAGACAACAGCAGCGCAGTGGAGGCACAGACCATTATCCTAGAGAGCAGCACAGTGTCTCTAGCAGCGATCGCTTCCCGGAGGATACTTAAGCCACACCGAGATTCCAGCAGGGAGTTTTGCCTTATAGCAGTACAACTCACTCAAGAAAGAGGGATGAGGTGTAGGGCTAATCTACGTGCGCTAACGCTCTGTGTCCCCGAGAAGGTTTCACGGAGCAGAATGCATCACCGACCGCTACCACGTGTGTGCACCAAAGAAGCCCTGTGCCGTGGGTGTTCTCAGGCCGACAGCGAAGACCTAGGTGTGTGCTGCACCCGCGCTCGGTGGTTCACACGTTGCGTTACCCCTGTGCCTTTGGAAGATGTTCAGAGCGGGTGGCACCTGCGTGCTGCGAGCGCAAGAGGTGTAGAGTGTAGAGGCCTTTCACACTGGAGGAAGGGCTTGCGTCTCATGGGGAGAACGTGTACGTCACCCGGGAGATGGAGACGCGCTCTTGACACCATTTCCTCTGCCCGTTTAAAACACAAGTGTTTGTACTCGATCTGGGCTGCCTGGTGAAACGCTTGGCAGTCCGCATCACCCTGAGCACCTTTCCTGAAGTTTGATTCGTAGCTGGGTAAACTCGGGCTTCAGAGGCTTAGATGAGACCAAACGTGTTCAGCTGGTGGCGAAAGCCTTTGACCAGAGGCATATATGCTTGTGCTTGGGGCGAGGGCTAGGCAAGAACGTTTACACCCTGGGTTTTTATCTTTACCCTAAGCTGTCCCTTTTGGCTGCAGCAGGCGGAGAGAACCCGCGGAGAGAGAACAGCTGCGAAGTGGATGCACAGAACAGTCACCTCGATACCAGCCCCGGGGTCCCAAGCAAAGATCCTTCCTCGGAGAGTACTTAACCCACCCCGGGATTCAAGCAGGGAGTTCACCTTGTCCAACTCGCACAGGAGACTGGCATGAGATGTAGGGCTCATCTACTTGCGTTCACACTACGTGGCCCGGAGAAGTTCTCACGGAGCCGAATCCAGCACCCTTCCTCCACCACGTGTGTACACAAAGGAACGCTGGGCAGTGGGTGTTCTCAAGGCCAAGAGAGAAGCCCTTGTTCTGTGCTGCACCTGCTGGGTGGTTCAAAGGTTTTCTGACCTTCCTGCTCTGGAAGCTTTTCAGAGCTGAGGCTACGCCTGGGCTGCGAAAGCAGAGAGGCGTAGAGGCCTTTCACACTGAAGGCGTGGGCCTGTTTCCCATGGAGAAAGTGTACGTCGCCCAACCCCCACCCCCACCCCACCCCACCCCAACCCACCCCAACCCACCCCCAGCTGGAGGCGTGCGGGTTGACACCATTTTGTCCTGCCCATGGAAAATACAAAGAGGCGTACACGATTTGGGCTGTCTGGTGAGAGAATTTTGAATCGGCGGCACCCTGAGTACCTTTCCCGAAGTTTGCTTCCTAGCTGGTTAAACTCGGCATTCAGAGGCGAGATGAGAACAAACTTGCTCCGCGTGCGGCGAAGTGCCCTGATGCCCTGCCCTAAATGTTTGAGCTTCTGGCCAGCGTCACGCAAGTACTTTGACACGTAGGATTCTCACTTTTACTCCAAGCTGTCCCTGTTGGCTGAAGCAGTCGGCGTGTCTGTATCGCAGCCTGGGAGGCCGGGCGTTGGGGGAGTCTGCCAAGTGACTGGCCTCCATTTATAGCTAAGTGAGAAACTGCGTCGAAACTTTCGGGAGCCTCTTATAGGGAATGGTTGCAGTTGGGAATTGGAGACTGTGCTGGCAAACGTCAGCAGCTCCTCTCCCTCGGAGGGCTCTTGGTGTGCCGACTCCTAACAGCCAGCACGGTCCCCAGCTCGTGAACGGTCCCATTGCGAGCCGGTCTCGTCCGTGAAAGAGCCACGTGAGGCTGAGCTCCAACAGTCGGGCTCCACACCTGGAGCCTTTGGGACAGGGCAGTCCTGAGCCGATGTGCCCACCAGGGGACGCGACCAAAGTTTACGTACCACAGGAAAGCGCATCAAGGCCTCGTGTTCTCTCCATGAAATGAACGTGAGCTTGAAGGGTGATGCGTCAGCGTGCACCGTGAACAGCTCGCTGGTACGCCTGTCTTTGCCCCCTCTCACGGTCTCATGTACCCGGGCTCAGTTCCATGCAGGAATGCTGAGTGGGAGTGCCAGCCTCGCTTCTGGACTCTAAAGCCTTCCACCCCCTAATGGCAGGTTGTGTGTGTCTCTCACGTGGGGGGAGGAATGAGGTCGCCCACAGAGGTTCTGCCATGAAAGATCTAAAGACGCACACTGCTGAGGAGCTTGTTCCTCATGGAGCGTCCCCGAAGGCCAGAAGAATGCCGACGGTCTCTTTCAAAGCTGCCGGACCCTCTGCCGTTCTAGGCCTGAGATACAGACCTTGTGACGGCACTGTAACCCCGCGAGATTCAGGAGACATCGCCAGTGCGAGTGGCAATCCGGAAGGAAGAACCTTCAAGGGAGAGTGTCCTTTCCTGTACAAAACGGTGCCCAAGTGGCTGAGGCAGGGAGCATTTTCCTTCACAGAACCGGCATCCTCGTATGCCTGTGGGTTACTATAAAGAAACGACACTGTGAGCAACCTCTTCAAAAAGGCCTTCGCAAGCGACTTGGAGACAACAGCAGCGCAGTGGAGGCACAGACCATTATCCTAGAGAGCAGCACAGTGTCTCTAGCAGCGATCGCTTCCCGGAGGATACTTAAGCCACACCGAGATTCCAGCAGGGAGTTTTGCCTTATAGCAGTACAACTCACTCAAGAAAGAGGGATGAGGTGTAGGGCTAATCTACGTGCGCTCACGCTCTGTGTCCCCGACAAGGTTTCATGGAGCAGAATGCATCACCGACCGCTACCACGTGTGTGCACCAAAGAAGCCCTGTGCCGTGGGTGTTCTCAGGCCGACAACGAAGACCTAGGTGTGTGCTGCACCCGCGCTCGGTGGTTCACACGTTGCGTGACCCCTGTGCCTTTGGAAGATGTTCAGAGCGGGTGGCACCTGCGTGCTGCGAGCGCAAGAGGTGTAGAGTGTAGAGGCCTTTCACACTGGAGGAAGGGCTTGCGTCTCATGGAGAGAACGTGTACGTCACCCGGGAGATGGAGGCGCGCTCTTGACACCATTTCCTCTGCCCGTTTAAAACACAAGTGTTTGTACTCGATCTGGGCTGCCTGGTGAAACGCTTGGCAGTCCGCATCACCCTGAGCACCTTTCCTGAAGTTTGATTCGTAGCTGGGTAAACTCGGGCTTCAGAGGCTTAGATGAGACCAAACGTGTTCAGCTTGTGGCGAAAGCCTTTGACCAGAGGCATATACGCTTGTGCTTGGGGCGAGGGCTAGGCAAGAACGTTTACACCCTGGGTTTTTATCTTTACCCTAAGCTGTCCCTTTTGGCTGCAGCAGGCGGAGAGAACCCGCGGAGAGGGAACAGCTGCGAAGTGGATGCACAGAACAGTCACCTCGATACCAGCCCCAGGGTCCCAAGCAACGATCCTTCCCCGAAGGGTACTTAACCCACCCCGGGATTCAAGCAGGGAGTTCGCCTTGTCCAACTCGCACAGGAGACTGGCATGAGATGTAGGGCTCATCTACTTGCGTTCACACTACGTGGCCCGGAGAAGTTCTCACGGAGCCGAATCCAGCACCCTTCCTCCACCACGTGTGTACACAAAGGAGCGCTGGGCAGTGGGTGTTCTCAAGGCCAAGAGAGGGGCCCTTGTTCTGTGCTGCACCTGCTGGGTGGTTCAAAGGTTTTCTGACCTTCCTGCTCTGGAAGCTTTTCAGAGCTGAGGCTACGCCTGGGCTGCGAAAGCAGAGAGGCGTAGAGGCCTTTCACACTGAAGGCGTGGGCCTGTTTCCATGGAGAAAGTGTACGTCACCCAACCCCCACCCCCACCCCACCCCACCCCACCCCACCCCAACCCACCCCCAGCTGGAGGCGTGCGGGTTGACACCATTTTGTCCTGCCCATGGAAAATACAAAGAGGCGTACACGATTTGGGCTGTCTGGTGAGAGAATTTTGAATCGGCGGCACCCTGAGTACCTTTCCCGAAGTTTGCTTCCTAGCTGGTTAAACTCGGCATTCAGAGGCGAGATGAGAACAAACTTGCTCTGCGTGCGGCGAAGTGCCCTGATGCCCTGCCCTAAATGTTTGAGCTTCTGGCCAGCGTCACACAAGTACTTTGACACGTACGAGTCTCACTTTTACTCCAAGCTGTCCCTGTTGGCTGAAGCAGTCGGCGTGTCTGTATCGCAGCCTGGGAGGCCGGGCGTTGGGGGAGTCTGCCAAGTGACTGGCCTCCATTTATAGCTAACTGAGAAACTGCATCGAAGCTTTCGGGAGCCTCTTACAGGGAATGGTTGCTGTTCGGAATTGGAGACTGTGCTGGCAAACGTCAGCAGCTCCTCTCCCTCGGAGGGCTCTTGGTGTGCCGACTCCTAACAGCCAGCACAGTCACCAGCTCGTGAACGGTCCCATTGCGAGCCGGTCTCATCCGTGAAAGAGCCACGTGAGGCTGAGCTCCAACAGTCGGGCTCCACACCTGGAGCCTTTGGGACAGGGCAGTCCTGAGCCGATGTGCCCACCAGGGGACGTGACCAAAGTTTACGTACCACAGGAAAGCGCATCAAGGCCTCGTGTTCTCTCCATGAAATAAACGTGAGCTTGAAGGGTGATGCGTCAGCGTGCACCGTGAACAGCTCGCTGGTACGCCTGTCTTTGCCCCCTCTCACAGTCTCACGCACCCTGGCACAGTTCCGTGCAGGAATGCTGAGTGGGAGCGCCAGCCTCGCTTCTGGACTCTAAAGCCTTCCACCCCCTAATGGCAGGTTGTGTGTGTCTCTCACGTGGGGGGAGCAATGAGGTCGCCCACAGCGGTTCTGCCATGAAAGATCTAAAGACGCACGCTGCTGAGGAGCTTGTTCCTCATGGAGCGTCCCCGAAGGCCAGAAGAATGCCGACGGTCTCTTTCAAAGCTGCCGGACGCTCTGCCGTTCTAGGCCTGAGATACGGACCTTGTGACGGCACTGTAACCCCGCGAGATTCAGGAGACATCGCCAGTGCGAGTGGCAATCTGGAAGGAAGAGCCTCCAAGGCAGAGTATCCTTTCCTGTACAAAACGGCGCCCAAGTGGCTGAGGCAGGGAGCATTTTCCTTCACAGAACCGGCATCCTCGTATGCCTGTGGGTTACTCTAAAGAAACGACACTGTGAGCAACCTCTTCGAAAAGGCCTTCACAAGCGACTTGGAGACAACAGCAGCGCAGTGGAGGCACAGACCATTATCCTAGAGAGCAGCACAGTGTCTCTAGCAGCGATCGCTTCCCGGAGGATACTTAAGCCACACCGAGATTCCAGCAGGGAGTTTTGCCTTATAGCAGTACAACTCACTCAAGAAAGAGGGATGAGGTGTAGGGCTAATCTACGTGCGCTCACGCTCTGTGTCCCCGACAAGGTTTCACGGAGCAGAATGCATCACCGACCGCTACCACGTGTGTGCACCAAAGAAGCCCTGTGCCGTGGGTGTTCTCAGGCCGACAACGAAGACCTAGGTGTGTGCTGCACCCGCGCTCGGTGGTTCACACATTGCGTGACCCCTGTGCCTTTGGAAGATGTTCAGAGCGGGTGGCACCTGCGTGCTGCGAGCGCAAGAGGTGTAGAGTGTAGAGGCCTTTCACACTGGAGGAAGGGCTTGCGTCTCATGGGGAGAACGTGTACGTCGCCCGGGAGATGGAGACGCGCTCTTGACACCATTTCCTCTGCCCGTTTAAAACACAAGTGTTTGTACTCGATCTGGGCTGCCTGGTGAAACGCTTGGCAGTCCGCATCACCCTGAGCACCTTTCCTGAAGTTTGATTCGTAGCTGGGTAAACTCGGGCTTCAGAGGCTTAGATGAGACCAAACGTGTTCAGCTGGTGGCAAAAGCCTTTGACCAGAGGCATATATGCTTGTGCTTGGGGCGAGGGATAGGCAAGAACGTTTACACCCTGGGTTTTTATCTTTACCCTAAGCTGTGTCCCTTTTGGCTGCAGCAGGCGGAGAGAACCCGCGGAGAGAGAACAGCTGCGAAGTGGATGCACAGAACAGTCACCTCGATACCAGCCCCGGGGTCCCAAGCAACGATCCTTCCCCGGAGGGTACTTAACCCACCCCGGGATTCAAGCAGGGAGTTCGCCTTGTCCAACTCGCACAGGAGACTGGCATGAGATGTAGGGCTCATCTACTTGCGTTCACACTACGTGGCCCGGAGAAGTTCTCACGGAGCCGAATCCAGCACCCTTCCTCCACCACGTGTGTACACAAAGGAGCGCTGGGCAGTGGGTGTTCTCAAGGCCAAGAGAGGAGCCCTTGTTCTGTGCTGCACCTGCTGGGTGGTTCAAAGGTTTTCTGACCTTCCTGCTCTGGAAGCTTTTCAGAGCTGAGGCTACGCCTGGGCTGCGAAAGCAGAGAGGCGTAGAGGCCTTTCACACTGAAGGCGTGGGCCTGTTTCCATGGAGAAAGTGTACGTCACCCAAACCCCACCCCCACCCCACCCCACCCCACCCCACCCCAACCCACCCCCAGCTGGAGGCGTGCGGGTTGACACCATTTTGTCCTGCCCATGGAAAATACAAAGAGGCGTACACGATTTGGGCTGTCTGGTGAGAGAATTTTGAATCGGCGGCACCCTGAGTACCTTTCCCAAAGTTTGCTTCCTAGCTGGTTAAACTCGGCATTCAGAGGCGAGATGAGAACAAACTTGCTCCGCGTGCGGCGAAGTGCCCTGATGCCCTGCCCTAAATGTTTGAGCTTCTGGCCAGCGTCACACAAGTACTTTGACACGTAGGAGTCTCACTTTTACTCCAAGCTGTCCCTGTTGGCTGAAGCAGTCGGCGTGTCTGTATCGCAGCCTGGGAGGCCGGGCGTTGGGGGAGTCTGCCAAGTGACTGGCCTCCATTTATAGCTAACTGAGAAACTGCATCGAAGCTTTCGGGAGCCTCTTACAGGGAATGGTTGCAGTTCGGAATTGGAGACTGTGCTGGCAAACGTCAGCAGCTCCTCTCCCTCGGAGGGCTCTTGGTGTGCCGACTCCTAACAGCCAGCACGGTCACCAGCTCGTGAACGGTCCCATTGCGAGCCGGTCTCGTCCGTGAAAGAGCCACGTGAGGCTGAGCTCCAACAGTCGGGCTCCACACCTGGAGCCTTTGGGACAGGGCAGTCCTGAGCCGATGTGCCCACCAGGGGACGCGACCAAAGTTTACGTACCACAGGAAAGCGCATCAAGGCCTCGTGTTCTCTCCATGAAATGAACGTGAGCTTGAAGGGTGATGCGTCAGCGTGCACCGTGAACAGCTCGCTGGTACGCCTGTCTTTGCCCCCTCTCACAGTCTCACGCACCCGGGCACAGTTCCGTGCAGGAATGCTGAGTGGGAGCGCCAGCCTCGCTTCTGGACTCTAAAGCCTTCCACCCCCTAATGGCAGGTTGTGTGTGTCTCTCACGTGGGAGGAGGAATGAGGTCACCCACAGCGGTTCTGCCATGAAAGATCTAAAGACGCACGCTGCTGAGGAGCTTGTTCCTCATGGAGCATCCCCGAAGGCCAGAAGAATGCCGACGGTCTCTTTCAAAGCTGCCGGACGCTCTGCCGTTCTAGGCCTGAGATACGGACCTTGTGATGGCACTGTAACCCCGCGAGATTCAGGAGACTTCGCCAGTGCGAGTGGCAATCTGGAAGGAAGAACCTCCAAGGCGGAGTATCCTTTCCTGTACAAAACGGCGCCGAAGTGGCTGAGGCAGGGAGCATTTTCCTTCACAGAACCGGCATCCTCGTATGCCTGTGGGTTACTCTAAAGAAATGACACTGTGAGTAACCTCTTCGAAAAGGCCTTCGCAAGCGACTTGGAGACAACAGCAGCGCAGTGGAGGCACAGACCATTATCCTAGAGAGCAGCACAGTGTCTCTAGCAGCGATCGCTTCCCGGAGGATACTTAAGCCACACCGAGATTCCAGCAGGGAGTTTTGCCTTATAGCAGTACAACTCACTCAAGAAAGAGGGATGAGGTGTAGGGCTAATCTACGTGCGCTCACGCTCTGTGTCCCCGAGAAGGTTTCACGGAGCAGAATGCATCACCGACCGCTACCACGTGTGTGCACCAAAGAAGCCCTGTGCCGTGGGTGTTCTCAGGCCGACAGCGAAGACCTAGGTGTGTGCTGCACCCGCGCTCGGTGTTTCACACGTTGCGTTACCCCTGTGCCTTTGGAAGATGTTCAGAGCGGGTGGCACCTGCGTGCTGCGAGCGCAAGAGGTGTAGAGTGTAGAGGCCTTTCACACTGGAGGAAGGGCTTGCGTCTCATGGGGAGAACGTGTACGTCACCCGGGAGATGGAGACGCGCTCTTGACACCATTTCCTCTGCCCGTTTAAAACACAAGTGTTTGTACTCGATCTGGGCTGCCTGGTGAAACGCTTGGCAGTCCGCATCACCCTGAGCACCTTTCCTGAAGTTTGATTCGTAGCTGGGTAAACTCGGGCTTCAGAGGCTTAGATGAGACCAAACGTGTTCAGCTGGTGGCGAAAGCCTTTGACCAGAGGCATATATGCTTGTGCTTGGGGCGAGGGCTAGGCAAGAACGTTTACACCCTGGGTTTTTATCTTTACCCTAAGCTGTCCCTTTTGGCTGCAGCAGGCAGAGAGAACCCGCGGAGAGAGAACAGCTGCGAAGTGGATGCACAGAACAGTCACCTCGATACCAGCCCCGGGGTCCCAAGCAAAGATCCTTCCTCGGAGAGTACTTAACCCACCCCGGGATTCAAGCAGGGAGTTCACCTTGTCCAACTCGCACAGGAGACTGGCATGAGATGTAGGGCTCATCTACTTGCGTTCACACTACGTGGCCCGGAGAAGTTCTCACGGAGCCGAATCCAGCACCCTTCCTCCACCACGTGTGTACACAAAGGAACGCTGGGCAGTGGGTGTTCTCAAGGCCAAGAGAGAAGCCCTTGTTCTGTGCTGCACCTGCTGGGTGGTTCAAAGGTTTTCTGACCTTCCTGCTCTGGAAGCTTTTCAGAGCTGAGGCTACGCCTGGGCTGCGAAAGCAGAGAGGCGTAGAGGCCTTTCACACTGAAGGCGTGGGCCTGTTTCCCATGGAGAAAGTGTACGTCGCCCAACCCCCACCCCCACCCCACCCCACCCCAACCCACCCCAACCCACCCCCAGCTGGAGGCGTGTGGGTTGACACCATTTTGTCCTGCCCATGGAAAATACAAAGAGGCGTACACGATTTGGGCTGTCTGGTGAGAGAATTTTGAATCGGCGGCACCCTGAGTACCTTTCCCGAAGTTTGCTTCCTAGCTGGTTAAACTCGGCATTCAGAGGCGAGATGAGAACAAACTTGCTCCGCGTGCGGCGAAGTGCCCTGATGCCCTGCCCTAAATGTTTGAGCTTCTGGCCAGCGTCACGCAAGTACTTTGACACGTAGGATTCTCACTTTTACTCCAAGCTGTCCCTGTTGGCTGAAGCAGTCGGCGTGTCTGTATCGCAGCCTGGGAGGCCGGGCGTTGGGGGAGTCTGCCAAGTGACTGGCCTCCATTTATAGCTAAGTGAGAAACTGCGTCGAAATTTTCGGGAGCCTCTTATAGGGAATGGTTGCAGTTGGGAATTGGAGACTGTGCTGGCAAACGTCAGCAGCTCCTCTCCCTCGGAGGGCTCTTGGTGTGCCGACTCCTAACAGCCAGCACGGTCCCCAGCTCGTGAACGGTCCCATTGCGAGCCGGTCTCGTCCGTGAAAGAGCCACGTGAGGCTGAGCTCCAACAGTCGGGCTCCACACCTGGAGCCTTTGGGACAGGGCAGTCCTGAGCCGATGTGCCCACCAGGGGACGCGACCAAAGTTTACGTACCACAGGAAAGCGCATCAAGGCCTCGTGTTCTCTCCATGAAATGAACGTGAGCTTGAAGGGTGATGCGTCAGCGTGCACCGTGAACAGCTCGCTGGTACGCCTGTCTTTGCCCCCTCTCACGGTCTCATGTACCCGGGCTCAGTTCCATGCAGGAATGCTGAGTGGGAGTGCCAGCCTCGCTTCTGGACTCTAAAGCCTTCCACCCCCTAATGGCAGGTTGTGTGTGTCTCTCACGTGGGGGGAGGAATGAGGTCGCCCACAGAGGTTCTGCCATGAAAGATCTAAAGACGCACACTGCTGAGGAGCTTGTTCCTCATGGAGCGTCCCCGAAGGCCAGAAGAATGCCGACGGTCTCTTTCAAAGCTGCCGGACCCTCTGCCGTTCTAGGCCTGAGATACAGACCTTGTGACGGCACTGTAACCCCGCGAGATTCAGGAGACATCGCCAGTGCGAGTGGCAATCCGGAAGGAAGAACCTTCAAGGGAGAGTGTCCTTTCCTGTACAAAACGGTGCCCAAGTGGCTGAGGCAGGGAGCATTTTCCTTCACAGAACCGGCATCCTCGTATGCCTGTGGGTTACTATAAAGAAACGACACTGTGAGCAACCTCTTCAAAAAGGCCTTCGCAAGCGACTTGGAGACAACAGCAGCGCAGTGGAGGCACAGACCATTATCCTAGAGAGCAGCACAGTGTCTCTAGCAGCGATCGCTTCCCGGAGGATACTTAAGCCACACCGAGATTCCAGCAGGGAGTTTTGCCTTATAGCAGTACAACTCACTCAAGAAAGAGGGATGAGGTGTAGGGCTAATCTACGTGCGCTCACGCTCTGTGTCCCCGACAAGGTTTCATGGAGCAGAATGCATCACCGACCGCTACCACGTGTGTGCACCAAAGAAGCCCTGTGCCGTGGGTGTTCTCAGGCCGACAACGAAGACCTAGGTGTGTGCTGCACCCGCGCTCGGTGGTTCACACGTTGCGTGACCCCTGTGCCTTTGGAAGATGTTCAGAGCGGGTGGCACCTGCGTGCTGCGAGCGCAAGAGGTGTAGAGTGTAGAGGCCTTTCACACTGGAGGAAGGGCTTGCGTCTCATGGAGAGAACGTGTACGTCACCCGGGAGATGGAGGCGCGCTCTTGACACCATTTCCTCTGCCCGTTTAAAACACAAGTGTTTGTACTCGATCTGGGCTGCCTGGTGAAACGCTTGGCAGTCCGCATCACCCTGAGCACCTTTCCTGAAGTTTGATTCGTAGCTGGGTAAACTCGGGCTTCAGAGGCTTAGATGAGACCAAACGTGTTCAGCTTGTGGCGAAAGCCTTTGACCAGAGGCATATACGCTTGTGCTTGGGGCGAGGGCTAGGCAAGAACGTTTACACCCTGGGTTTTTATCTTTACCCTAAGCTGTCCCTTTTGGCTGCAGCAGGCGGAGAGAACCCGCGGAGAGGGAACAGCTGCGAAGTGGATGCACAGAACAGTCACCTCGATACCAGCCCCAGGGTCCCAAGCAACGATCCTTCCCCGAAGGGTACTTAACCCACCCCGGGATTCAAGCAGGGAGTTCGCCTTGTCCAACTCGCACAGGAGACTGGCATGAGATGTAGGGCTCATCTACTTGCGTTCACACTACGTGGCCCGGAGAAGTTCTCACGGAGCCGAATCCAGCACCCTTCCTCCACCACGTGTGTACACAAAGGAGCGCTGGGCAGTGGGTGTTCTCAAGGCCAAGAGAGGGGCCCTTGTTCTGTGCTGCACCTGCTGGGTGGTTCAAAGGTTTTCTGACCTTCCTGCTCTGGAAGCTTTTCAGAGCTGAGGCTACGCCTGGGCTGCGAAAGCAGAGAGGCGTAGAGGCCTTTCACACTGAAGGCGTGGGCCTGTTTCCATGGAGAAAGTGTACGTCACCCAACCCCCACCCCCACCCCACCCCACCCCACCCCACCCCAACCCACCCCCAGCTGGAGGCGTGCGGGTTGACACCATTTTGTCCTGCCCATGGAAAATACAAAGAGGCGTACACGATTTGGGCTGTCTGGTGAGAGAATTTTGAATCGGCGGCACCCTGAGTACCTTTCCCGAAGTTTGCTTCCTAGCTGGTTAAACTCGGCATTCAGAGGCGAGATGAGAACAAACTTGCTCTGCGTGCGGCGAAGTGCCCTGATGCCCTGCCCTAAATGTTTGAGCTTCTGGCCAGCGTCACACAAGTACTTTGACACGTACGAGTCTCACTTTTACTCCAAGCTGTCCCTGTTGGCTGAAGCAGTCGGCGTGTCTGTATCGCAGCCTGGGAGGCCGGGCGTTGGGGGAGTCTGCCAAGTGACTGGCCTCCATTTATAGCTAACTGAGAAACTGCATCGAAGCTTTCGGGAGCCTCTTACAGGGAATGGTTGCTGTTCGGAATTGGAGACTGTGCTGGCAAACGTCAGCAGCTCCTCTCCCTCGGAGGGCTCTTGGTGTGCCGACTCCTAACAGCCAGCACAGTCACCAGCTCGTGAACGGTCCCATTGCGAGCCGGTCTCATCCGTGAAAGAGCCACGTGAGGCTGAGCTCCAACAGTCGGGCTCCACACCTGGAGCCTTTGGGACAGGGCAGTCCTGAGCCGATGTGCCCACCAGGGGACGTGACCAAAGTTTACGTACCACAGGAAAGCGCATCAAGGCCTCGTGTTCTCTCCATGAAATAAACGTGAGCTTGAAGGGTGATGCGTCAGCGTGCACCGTGAACAGCTCGCTGGTACGCCTGTCTTTGCCCCCTCTCACAGTCTCACGCACCCTGGCACAGTTCCGTGCAGGAATGCTGAGTGGGAGCGCCAGCCTCGCTTATGGACTCTAAAGCCTTCCACCCCCTAATGGCAGGTTGTGTGTGTCTCTCACGTGGGGGGAGCAATGAGGTCGCCCACAGCGGTTCTGCCATGAAAGATCTAAAGACGCACGCTGCTGAGGAGCTTGTTCCTCATGGAGCGTCCCCGAAGGCCAGAAGAATGCCGACGGTCTCTTTCAAAGCTGCCGGACGCTCTGCCGTTCTAGGCCTGAGATACGGACCTTGTGACGGCACTGTAACCCCGCGAGATTCAGGAGACATCGCCAGTGCGAGTGGCAATCTGGAAGGAAGAGCCTCCAAGGCAGAGTATCCTTTCCTGTACAAAACGGCGCCCAAGTGGCTGAGGCAGGGAGCATTTTCCTTCACAGAACCGGCATTCTCGTATGCCTGTGGGTTACTCTAAAGAAACGACACTGTGAGCAACCTCTTCGAAAAGGCCTTCACAAGCGACTTGGAGACAACAGCAGCGCAGTGGAGGCACAGACCATTATCCTAGAGAGCAGCACAGTGTCTCTAGCAGCGATCGCTTCCCGGAGGATACTTAAGCCACACCGAGATTCCAGCAGGGAGTTTTGCCTTATAGCAGTACAACTCACTCAAGAAAGAGGGATGAGGTGTAGGGCTAATCTACGTGCGCTCACGCTCTGTGTCCCCGACAAGGTTTCACGGAGCAGAATGCATCACCGACCGCTACCACGTGTGTGCACCAAAGAAGCCCTGTGCCGTGGGTGTTCTCAGGCCGACAACGAAGACCTAGGTGTGTGCTGCACCCGCGCTCGGTGGTTCACACATTGCGTGACCCCTGTGCCTTTGGAAGATGTTCAGAGCGGGTGGCACCTGCGTGCTGCGAGCGCAAGAGGTGTAGAGTGTAGAGGCCTTTCACACTGGAGGAAGGGCTTGCGTCTCATGGGGAGAACGTGTACGTCGCCCGGGAGATGGAGACGCGCTCTTGACACCATTTCCTCTGCCCGTTTAAAACACAAGTGTTTGTACTCGATCTGGGCTGCCTGGTGAAACGCTTGGCAGTCCGCATCACCCTGAGCACCTTTCCTGAAGTTTGATTCGTAGCTGGGTAAACTCGGGCTTCAGAGGCTTAGATGAGACCAAACGTGTTCAGCTGGTGGCAAAAGCCTTTGACCAGAGGCATATATGCTTGTGCTTGGGGCGAGGGATAGGCAAGAACGTTTACACCCTGGGTTTTTATCTTTACCCTAAGCTGTGTCCCTTTTGGCTGCAGCAGGCGGAGAGAACCCGCGGAGAGAGAACAGCTGCGAAGTGGATGCACAGAACAGTCACCTCGATACCAGCCCCGGGGTCCCAAGCAACGATCCTTCCCCGGAGGGTACTTAACCCACCCCGGGATTCAAGCAGGGAGTTCACCTTGTCCAACTCGCACAGGAGACTGGCATGAGATGTAGGGCTCATCTACTTGCGTTCACACTACGTGGCCCGGAGAAGTTCTCACGGAGCCGAATCCAGCACCCTTCCTCCACCACGTGTGTACACAAAGGAGCGCTGGGCAGTGGGTGTTCTCAAGGCCAAGAGAGGAGCCCTTGTTCTGTGCTGCACCTGCTGGGTGGTTCAAAGGTTTTCTGACCTTCCTGCTCTGGAAGCTTTTCAGAGCTGAGGCTACGCCTGGGCTGCGAAAGCAGAGAGGCGTAGAGGCCTTTCACACTGAAGGCGTGGGCCTGTTTCCATGGAGAAAGTGTACGTCCCCCAACCCCCACCCCCACCCCACCCCACCCCAACCCACCCCAACCCACCCCCAGCTGGAGGCGTGCGGGTTGACACCATTTTGTCCTGCCCATGGAAAATACAAAGAGGCGTACACGATTTGGGCTGTCTGGTGAGAGAATTTTGAATCGGCGGCACCCTGAGTACCTTTCCCGAAGTTTGCTTCCTAGCTGGTTAAACTCGGCATTCAGAGGCGAGATGAGAACAAACTTGCTCCGCGTGCGGCGAAGTGCCCTGATGCCCTGCCCTAAATGTTTGAGCTTCTGGCCAGCGTCACACAAGTACTTTGACACGTAGGAGTCTCACTTTTACTCCAAGCTGTCCCTGTTGGCTGAAGCAGTCGGCGTGTCTGTATCGCAGCCTGGGAGGCCGGGCGTTGGGGGAGTCTGCCAAGTGACTGGCCTCCATTTATAGCTAACTGAGAAACTGCATCGAAGCTTTCGGGAGCCTCTTACAGGGAATGGTTGCTGTTCGGAATTGGAGACTGTGCTGGCAAACGTCAGCAGCTCCTCTCCCTCGGAGGGCTCTTGGTGTGCCGACTCCTAACAGCCAGCACGGTCCCCAGTTCGTGAACGGTCCCATTGCGAGCCGGTCTCGTCCGTGAAAGAGCCACGTGAGGCTGAGCTCCAACAGTCGGGCTCCACACCTGGAGCCTTTGGGACAGGGCAGTCCTGAGCCGATGTGCCCACCAGGGGACGCGACCAAAGTTTACGTACCACAGGAAAGCGCATCAAGGCCTCGTGTTCTCTCCATGAAATGAACGTGAGCTTGAAGGGTGATGCGTCAGCGTGCACCGTGAACAGCTCGCTGGTACGCCTGTCTTTGCCCCCTCTCACGGTCTCATGTACCCGGGCTCAGTTCCATGCAGGAATGCTGAGTGGGAGTGCCAGCCTCGCTTCTGGACTCTAAAGCCTTCCACCCCCTAATGGCAGGTTGTGTGTGTCTCTCACGTGGGGGGAGGAATGAGGTCGCCCACAGAGGTTCTGCCATGAAAGATCTAAAGACGCACACTGCTGAGGAGCTTGTTCCTCATGGAGCGTCCCCGAAGGCCAGAAGAATGCCGACGGTCTCTTTCAAAGCTGCCGGACCCTCTGCCGTTCTAGGCCTGAGATACAGACCTTGTGACGGCACTGTAACCCCGCGAGATTCAGGAGACATCGCCAGTGCGAGTGGCAATCCGGAAGGAAGAACCTTCAAGGGAGAGTGTCCTTTCCTGTACAAAACGGTGCCCAAGTGGCTGAGGCAGGGAGCATTTTCCTTCACAGAACCGGCATCCTCGTATGCCTGTGGGTTACTATAAAGAAACGACACTGTGAGCAACCTCTTCAAAAAGGCCTTCGCAAGCGACTTGGAGACAACAGCAGCGCAGTGGAGGCACAGACCATTATCCTAGAGAGCAGCACAGTGTCTCTAGCAGCGATCGCTTCCCGGAGGATACTTAAGCCACACCGAGATTCCAGCAGGGAGTTTTGCCTTATAGCAGTACAACTCACTCAAGAAAGAGGGATGAGGTGTAGGGCTAATCTACGTGCGCTCACGCTCTGTGTCCCCGACAAGGTTTCATGGAGCAGAATGCATCACCGACCGCTACCACGTGTGTGCACCAAAGAAGCCCTGTGCCGTGGGTGTTCTCAGGCCGACAACGAAGACCTAGGTGTGTGCTGCACCCGCGCTCGGTGGTTCACACGTTGCGTGACCCCTGTGCCTTTGGAAGATGTTCAGAGCGGGTGGCACCTGCGTGCTGCGAGCGCAAGAGGTGTAGAGTGTAGAGGCCTTTCACACTGGAGGAAGGGCTTGCGTCTCATGGAGAGAACGTGTACGTCACCCGGGAGATGGAGGCGCGCTCTTGACACCATTTCCTCTGCCCGTTTAAAACACAAGTGTTTGTACTCGATCTGGGCTGCCTGGTGAAACGCTTGGCAGTCCGCATCACCCTGAGCACCTTTCCTGAAGTTTGATTCGTAGCTGGGTAAACTCGGGCTTCAGAGGCTTAGATGAGACCAAACGTGTTCAGCTTGTGGCGAAAGCCTTTGACCAGAGGCATATACGCTTGTGCTTGGGGCGAGGGCTAGGCAAGAACGTTTACACCCTGGGTTTTTATCTTTACCCTAAGCTGTCCCTTTTGGCTGCAGCAGGCGGAGAGAACCCGCGGAGAGGGAACAGCTGCGAAGTGGATGCACAGAACAGTCACCTCGATACCAGCCCCAGGGTCCCAAGCAACGATCCTTCCCCGAAGGGTACTTAACCCACCCCGGGATTCAAGCAGGGAGTTCGCCTTGTCCAACTCGCACAGGAGACTGGCATGAGATGTAGGGCTCATCTACTTGCGTTCACACTACGTGGCCCGGAGAAGTTCTCACGGAGCCGAATCCAGCACCCTTCCTCCACCACGTGTGTACACAAAGGAGCGCTGGGCAGTGGGTGTTCTCAAGGCCAAGAGAGGAGCCCTTGTTCTGTGCTGCACCTGCTGGGTGGTTCAAAGGTTTTCTGACCTTCCTGCTCTGGAAGCTTTTCAGAGCTGAGGCTACGCCTGGGCTGCGAAAGCAGAGAGGCGTAGAGGCCTTTCACACTGAAGGCGTGGGCCTGTTTCCATGGAGAAAGTGTACGTCGCCCAACCCCCACCCCCACCCCACCCCACCCCACCCCACCCCAACCCACCCCCAGCTGGAGGCGTGCGGGTTGACACCATTTTGTCCTGCCCATGGAAAATACAAAGAGGCGTACACGATTTGGGCTGTCTGGTGAGAGAATTTTGAATCGGCGGCACCCTGAGTACCTTTCCCGAAGTTTGCTTCCTAGCTGGTTAAACTCGGCATTCAGAGGCGAGATGAGAACAAACTTGCTCTGCGTGCGGCGAAGTGCCCTGATGCCCTGCCCTAAATGTTTGAGCTTCTGGCCAGCGTCACACAAGTACTTTGACACGTACGAGTCTCACTTTTACTCCAAGCTGTCCCTGTTGGCTGAAGCAGTCGGCGTGTCTGTATCGCAGCCTGGGAGGCCGGGCGTTGGGGGAGTCTGCCAAGTGACTGGCCTCCATTTATAGCTAACTGAGAAACTGCATCGAAGCTTTCGGGAGCCTCTTACAGGGAATGGTTGCTGTTCGGAATTGGAGACTGTGCTGGCAAACGTCAGCAGCTCCTCTCCCTCGGAGGGCTCTTGGTGTGCCGACTCCTAACAGCCAGCACAGTCACCAGCTCGTGAACGGTCCCATTGCGAGCCTGTCTCATCCGTGAAAGAGCCACGTGAGGCTGAGCTCCAACAGTCGGGCTCCACACCTGGAGCCTTTGGGACAGGGCAGTCCTGAGCCGATGTGCCCACCAGGGGACGTGACCAAAGTTTACGTACCACAGGAAAGCGCATCAAGGCCTCGTGTTCTCTCCATGAAATAAACGTGAGCTTGAAGGGTGATGCGTCAGCGTGCACCGTGAACAGCTCGCTGGTACGCCTGTCTTTGCCCCCTCTCACAGTCTCACGCACCCGGGCACAGTTCCGTGCAGGAATGCTGAGTGGGAGCGCCAGCCTCGCTTCTGGACTCTAAAGCCTTCCACCCCCTAATGGCAGGTTGTGTGTGTCTCTCACGTGGGGGGAGCAATGAGGTCGCCCACAGCGGTTCTGCCATGAAAGATCTAAAGACGCACGCTGCTGAGGAGCTTGTTCCTCATGGAGCGTCCCCGAAGGCCAGAAGAATGCCGACGGTCTCTTTCAAAGCTGCCGGACGCTCTGCCGTTCTAGGCCTGAGATACGGACCTTGTGACGGCACTGTAACCCCGCGAGATTCAGGAGACATCGCCAGTGCGAGTGGCAATCTGGAAGGAAGAGCCTCCAAGGCAGAGTATCCTTTCCTGTACAAAACGGCGCCCAAGTGGCTGAGGCAGGGAGCATTTTCCTTCACAGAACCGGCATCCTCGTATGCCTGTGGGTTACTCTAAAGAAACGACACTGTGAGCAACCTCTTCGAAAAGGCCTTCACAAGCGACTTGGAGACAACAGCAGCGCAGTGGAGGCACAGACCATTATCCTAGAGAGCAGCACAGTGTCTCTAGCAGCGATCGCTTCCCGGAGGATACTTAAGCCACACCGAGATTCCAGCAGGGAGTTTTGCCTTATAGCAGTACAACTCACTCAAGAAAGAGGGATGAGGTGTAGGGCTAATCTACGTGCGCTCACGCTCTGTGTCCCCGACAAGGTTTCACGGAGCAGAATGCATCACCGACCGCTACCACGTGTGTGCACCAAAGAAGCCCTGTGCCGTGGGTGTTCTCAGGCCGACAACGAAGACCTAGGTGTGTGCTGCACCCGCGCTCGGTGGTTCACACATTGCGTGACCCCTGTGCCTTTGGAAGATGTTCAGAGCGGGTGGCACCTGCGTGCTGCGAGCGCAAGAGGTGTAGAGTGTAGAGGCCTTTCACACTGGAGGAAGGGCTTGCGTCTCATGGGGAGAACGTGTACGTCGCCCGGGAGATGGAGACGCGCTCTTGACACCATTTCCTCTGCCCGTTTAAAACACAAGTGTTTGTACTCGATCTGGGCTGCCTGGTGAAACGCTTGGCAGTCCGCATCACCCTGAGCACCTTTCCTGAAGTTTGATTCGTAGCTGGGTAAACTCGGGCTTCAGAGGCTTAGATGAGACCAAACGTGTTCAGCTGGTGGCAAAAGCCTTTGACCAGAGGCATATATGCTTGTGCTTGGGGCGAGGGCTAGGCAAGAACGTTTACACCCTGGGTTTTTATCTTTACCCTAAGCTGTGTCCCTTTTGGCTGCAGCAGGCGGAGAGAACCCACGGAGAGAGAACAGCTGCGAAGTGGATGCACAGAACAGTCACCTCGATACCAGCCCCGGGGTCCCAAGCAACGATCCTTCCCAGGAGGGTACTTAACCCACCCCGGGATTCAAGCAGGGAGTTCACCTTGTCCAACTCGCACAGGAGACTGGCATGAGATGTAGGGCTCATCTACTTGCGTTCACACTACGTGGCCCGGAGAAGTTCTCACGGAGCCGAATCCAGCACCCTTCCTCCACCACGTGTGTACACAAAGGAGCGCTGGGCAGTGGGTGTTCTCAAGGCCAAGAGAGGAGCCCTTGTTCTGTGCTGCACCTGCTGGGTGGTTCAAAGGTTTTCTGACCTTCCTGCTCTGGAAGCTTTTCAGAGCTGAGGCTACGCCTGGGCTGCGAAAGCAGAGAGGCGTAGAGGCCTTTCACACTGAAGGCGTGGGCCTGTTTCCACGGAGAAAGTGTACGTCGCCCAACCCCCACCCCCACCCCACCCCACCCCACCCCACCCCAACCCACCCCCAGCTGGAGGCGTGCGGGTTGACACCATTTTGTCCTGCCCATGGAAAATACAAAGAGGCGTACACGATTTGGGCTGTCTGGTGAGAGAATTTTGAATCGGCGGCACCCTGAGTACCTTTCCCGAAGTTTGCTTCCTAGCTGGTTAAACTCGGCATTCAGAGGCGAGATGAGAACAAACTTGCTCTGCGTGCGGCGAAGTGCCCTGATGCCCTGCCCTAAATGTTTGAGCTTCTGGCCAGCGTCACACAAGTACTTTGACACGTACGAGTCTCACTTTTACTCCAAGCTGTCCCTGTTGGCTGAAGCAGTCGGCGTGTCTGTATCGCAGCCTGGGAGGCCGGGCGTTGGGGGAGTCTGCCAAGTGACTGGCCTCCATTTATAGCTAACTGAGAAACTGCATCGAAGCTTTCGGGAGCCTCTTACAGGGAATGGTTGCTGTTCGGAATTGGAGACTGTGCTGGCAAACGTCAGCAGCTCCTCTCCCTCGGAGGGCTCTTGGTGTGCCGACTCCTAACAGCCAGCACAGTCACCAGCTCGTGAACAGTCCCATTGCGAGCCTGTCTCATCCGTGAAAGAGCCACGTGAGGCTGAGCTCCAACAGTCGGGCTCCACACCTGGAGCCTTTGGGACAGGGCAGTCCTGAGCCGATGTGCCCACCAGGGGACGTGACCAAAGTTTACGTACCACAGGAAAGCGCATCAAGGCCTCGTGTTCTCTCCATGAAATAAACGTGAGCTTGAAGGGTGATGCGTCAGCGTGCACCGTGAACAGCTCGCTGGTACGCCTGTCTTTGCCCCCTCTCACAGTCTCACGCACCCGGGCACAGTTCCGTGCAGGAATGCTGAGTGGGAGCGCCAGCCTCGCTTCTGGACTCTAAAGCCTTCCACCCCCTAATGGCAGGTTGTGTGTGTCTCTCACGTGGGGGGAGCAATGAGGTCGCCCACAGCGGTTCTGCCATGAAAGATCTAAAGACGCACGCTGCTGAGGAGCTTGTTCCTCATGGAGCGTCCCCGAAGGCCAGAAGAATGCCGACGGTCTCTTTCAAAGCTGCCGGACGCTCTGCCGTTCTAGGCCTGAGATACGGACCTTGTGACGGCACTGTAACCCCGCGAGATTCAGGAGACATCGCCAGTGCGAGTGGCAATCTGGAAGGAAGAGCCTCCAAGGCAGAGTATCCTTTCCTGTACAAAACGGCGCCCAAGTGGCTGAGGCAGGGAGCATTTTCCTTCACAGAACCGGCATCCTCGTATGCCTGTGGGTTACTCTAAAGAAACGACACTGTGAGCAACCTCTTCGAAAAGGCCTTCACAAGCGACTTGGAGACAACAGCAGCGCAGTGGAGGCACAGACCATTATCCTAGAGAGCAGCACAGTGTCTCTAGCAGCGATCGCTTCCCGGAGGATACTTAAGCCACACCGAGATTCCAGCAGGGAGTTTTGCCTTATAGCAGTACAACTCACTCAAGAAAGAGGGATGAGGTGTAGGGCTAATCTACGTGCGCTCACGCTCTGTGTCCCCGACAAGGTTTCACGGAGCAGAATGCATCACCGACCGCTACCACGTGTGTGCACCAAAGAAGCCCTGTGCCGTGGGTGTTCTCAGGCCGACAACGAAGACCTAGGTGTGTGCTGCACCCGCGCTCGGTGGTTCACACATTGCGTGACCCCTGTGCCTTTGGAAGATGTTCAGAGCGGGTGGCACCTGCGTGCTGCGAGCGCAAGAGGTGTAGAGTGTAGAGGCCTTTCACACTGGAGGAAGGGCTTGCGTCTCATGGGGAGAATGTGTACGTCGCCCGGGAGATGGAGACGCGCTCTTGACACCATTTCCTCTGCCCGTTTAAAACACAAGTGTTTGTACTCGATCTGGGCTGCCTGGTGAAACGCTTGGCAGTCCGCATCACCCTGAGCACCTTTCCTGAAGTTTGATTCGTAGCTGGGTAAACTCGGGCTTCAGAGGCTTAGATGAGACCAAACGTGTTCAGCTGGTGGCAAAAGCCTTTGACCAGAGGCATATATGCTTGTGCTTGGGGCGAGGGCTAGGCAAGAACGTTTACACCCTGGGTTTTTATCTTTACCCTAAGCTGTGTCCCTTTTGGCTGCAGCAGGCGGAGAGAACCCGCGGAGAGAGAACAGCTGCGAAGTGGATGCACAGAACAGTCACCTCGATACCAGCCCCGGGGTCCCAAGCAACGATCCTTCCCCGGAGGGTACTTAACCCACCCCGGGATTCAAGCAGGGAGTTCACCTTGTCCAACTCGCACAGGAGACTGGCATGAGATGTAGGGCTCATCTACTTGCGTTCACACTACGTGGCCCGGAGAAGTTCTCACGGAGCCGAATCCAGCACCCTTCCTCCACCACGTGTGTACACAAAGGAACGCTGGGCAGTGGGTGTTCTCAAGGCCAAGAGAGAAGCCCTTGTTCTGTGTTGCACCTGCTGGGTGGTTCAAAGGTTTTCTGACCTTCCTGCTCTGGAAGCTTTTCAGAGCTGAGACTACGCCTGGGCTGCGAAAGCAGAGAGGCGTAGAGGCCTTTCACACTGAAGGCGTGGGCCTGTTTCCCATGGAGAAAGTGTACGTCACCCAACCCCCACCCCCACCCCACCCCACCCCACCCCACCCCAACCCACCCCAACCCACCCCAAGCTGGAGGCGTGCGGGTTGACACCATTTTGTCCTGCCCATGGAAAATACAAAGAGGCGTACACGATTTGGGCTGTCTGGTGAGAGAATTTTGAATCGGCGGCACCCTGAGTACCTTTCCCGAAGTTTGCTTCCTAGCTGGTTAAACTCGGCATTCAGAGGCGAGATGAGAACAAACTTGCTCCGCGTGCGGCGAAGTGCCCTGATGCCCTGCCCTAAATGTTTGACCTTCTGGCCAGCGTCACGCAAGTACTTTGACACGTAGGAGTCTCCCTTTTACTCCAAGCTGTCCCTGTTGGCTGAAGCAGTCGGAGTGTCTGTATCGCAGCCTGGGAGGCCGGGCGTTGGGGGAGTCTGCCAAGTGACTGGCCTCCATTTATAGCTAACTGAGAAACTGCGTCGAAGCTTTCGGGAGCCTCTTACAGGGAATGGTTGCAGTTGGGAATTGGAGACTGTGCTGGCAAACGTCAGCAGCTCCTCTCCCTCGGAGGGCTCTTGGTGTGCCGACTCCTAACAGCCAGCACGGTCCCCAGCTCGTGAACGGTCCCATTGCGAGCCGGTCTCGTCCGTGAAAGAGCCACGTGAGGCTGAGCTCCAACAGTCGGGCTCCACACCTGGAGCCTTTGGGACAGGGCAGTCCTGAGCCGATGTGCCCACCAGGGGACGCGACCAAAGTTTACGTACCACAGGAAAGCGCATCAAGGCCTCGTGTTCTCTCCATGAAATGAACGTGAGCTTGAAGGGTGATGCGTCAGCGTGAACCGTGAACAGCTCGCTGGTACGCCTGTCTTTGCCCCCTCTCACGGTCTCATGCACCCGGGCTCAGTTCCATGCAGGAATGCTGAGTGGGAGTGCCAGCCTCGCTTCTGGACTCTAAAGCCTTCCAGCCCCTAATGGCAGGTTGTGTGTGTCTCTCACGTGGGGGGAGGAATGAGGTCGCCCACAGAGGTTCTGCCATGAAAGATCTAAAGACGCACACTGCTGAGGAGCTTGTTCCTCATGGAGCGTCCCCGAAGGCCAGAAGAATGCCGACGGTCTCTTTCAAAGCTGCCGGACCCTCTGCCGATCTAGGCCTGAGATACAGACCTTCTGATGGCACTGTAACCCCGCGAGATTCAGGAGACATCGCCAGTGCGAGTGGCAATCCGGAAGGAAGAACCTTCAAGGCAGAGTGTCCTTTCCTGTACAAAACGGCGCCCAAGTGGCTGAGGCAGGGAGCATTTTCCTTCACAGAACCGGCATCCTCGTATGCCTGTGGGTTACTATAAAGAAATGACACTGTGAGCAACCTCTTCGAAAAGGCCTTCGCAAGTGACTTGGAGACAACAGCAGCGCAGTGGAGGCACAGACCATTATCCTAGAGATCAGCACAGTGTCTCTAGCAGCGATCGCTTCCCGGAGGATACTTAAGCCACACCGAGATTCCAGCAGGGAGTTTTGCCTTAGAGCAGTACAACTCACTCAAGAAAGAGGGATGAGGTGTAGGGCTAATCTACGTGCACTCAAGCTCTGTGTCCCCGAGAAGGTTTCACGGAGCAGAATGCATCACCGACCGCTACCACGTGTGTGCACCAAAGAAGCCCTGTGCCGTGGGTGTTCTCAGGCCGACAGCGAAGACCTAGGTGTGTGCTGCACCCGCGCTCGGTGGTTCACACGTTGCGTAACCCTGTGCCTTTGGAAGATGTTCAGAGCGGGTGGCACCTGCGTGCTGCGAGCGCAAGAGGTGTAGAGTGTAGAGGCCTTTCACACTGGAGGAAGGGCTTGCGTCTCGTGGAGAGAACGTGTACATCGCCCGGGAGATGTAGGCGCGCTCTTGACACCATTTCCTCTGCCCGTTTAAAACACAAGTGTTTGTACTCGATCTGGGCTGCCTGGTGAAATGCTTGGCAGTCCGCATCACCCTGAGCACCTTTCCTGAAGTTTGATTCGTAGCTGGGTAAACTCGGGCTTCAGAGGCTTAGATGAGACCAAACGTGTTCAGCTTGTGGCGAAAGCCTTTGACCAGAGGCATATACGCTTGTGCTTGGGGCGAGGGCTAGGCAAGAACGTTTACACCCTGGGTTTTTATCTTTACCCTAAGCTGTCCCTTTTGGCTGCAGCAGGCGGAGAGAACCCGCGAAGAGAGAACAGCTGCGAAGTGGATGCACAGAACAGTCACCTCGATACCAGCCCCGGGGTCCCAAGCAACGATCCTTCCCCGGAGGGTACTTAACCCACCCCGGGATTCAAGCAGGGAGTTCGCCTTGTCCAACTCGCACAGGAGACTGGCATGAGATGTAGGGCTCATCTACTTGCTTTCAAACTACGTGGACCGGAGAAGTTCTCACGGAGCCGAATCCATCACCCTTTCTCCACCACGTGTGTACACAAAGGAGCGCTGGGCAGTGGGTGTTCTCAAGGCCAAGAGAGAGGCCCTTGTTCTGTGCTGCACCTGCTGCGTGGTTCAAAGGTTTTCTGACCTTCCTGCTCTGGAAGCTTTTCAGAGCTGAGGCTACGCCTGGGCTGCGAAAGCAGAGAGGCGTAGAGGCCTTTCACACTGAAGGCGTGGGCCTGTTTCCCATGGAGAAAGTGTACGTCGCCCAACCCCCACCCCCACCCCACCCCACCCCAACCCACCCCACCCCAACCCACCCCCAGCTGGAGGCGTGTGGGTTGACACCATTTTGTCCTGCCCATGGAAAATACAAAGAGGCGTACATGATTTGGGCTGTCTGGTGAGAGAATTTTGAATCGGCGGCACCCTGAGTACCTTTCCCGAAGTTTGCTTCCTAGCTGGTTAAACTCGGCATTCATAGGCGAGATGAGAACAAACTTGCTCCGCGTGCGGCGAAGTGCCCTGATGCCCTGCCCTAAATGTTTGAGCTTCTGGCCAGCGTCACACAAGTACTTTGACACGTAGGAGTCTCCCTTTTACTCCAAGCTGTCCCAGTTGGCTGAAGCAGTCGGCGTGTCTGTATCGCAGCCTGGGAGGCCGGGCGTTGGGGGAGTCTGCCAAGTGACTGGCCTCCATTTATAGCTAACTGAGAAACTGCGTCAAAGCTTTCGGGAGCCTGTTACAGGGAATGATTGCAGTTCGGTATTGGAGACTGTGCTGGCAAACGTCAGCAGCTCCTCTCCGTCGGAGGGCTCTTGGTGTGCCGATACCTAACAGCCAGCATGGTCCCCAGCTCGTGAACGGTCCCATTGCGAGCCGGTCTCGTCCGTGAAAGAGCCACGTGAGGCTGAGCTCCAACAGTCGGGCTCCACACCTGGAGCCTTTGGGACAGGGCAGTCCTGAGCCGATGTGCCCACCAGGGGACGCGACCAAAGTTTACGTACCACAGAAAGTGCATCAAGGCCTCGTGTTCTCTCCATGAAATGAACGTGAGCTTGAAGGGTGATGCGTCAGCGTGCACCGTGAACAGCTCGCTGGTACGCCTGTCTTTGCCCCCTCTCACGGTCTCACGCACCCGGGCTCAGTTCCGTGCAGGAATGCTGAGTGGGAGCGCCAGCCTCGCTTCTGACTCTAAAGCCTTCCACCCCCTAATGGCAGGTTGTGTGTGTCTCTCACGTGGGGGGAGGAATGAGGTCGCCCACAGAGGTTCTGCCATGAAAGATCTAAAGACACACGCTGCTGAGGAGCTTGTTCCTCATGGAGCGTCCCCGAAGGCCAGAAGAATGCCGACGGTCTCTTTCAAAGCTGCCGGACGCTCTGCCGTTCTAGGCCTGAGATACGGACCTTGTGACGGCACTGTAACCCCGCGAGATTCAGGAGACATCGCCAGTGCGAGTGGCAATCCGGAAGGAAGAACCTCCAAGGCGGAGTGTCCTTTCCTGTACAAAACGGCGCCCAAGTGGCTGAGGCAGGGAGCATTTTCCTTCACAGAACCGGCATCCTCGTATGCCTGTGGTTACTCTAAAGCAACGACACTGTGAGCAACCTCTTCGAAAAGGCCTTCGCAAGCGACTTGGAGACAACAGCAGCGCAGTGGAGGCACAGACCATTATCCTAGAGAGCAGCACAGTGTCTCTAGCAGCGATCGCTTCCCGGAGGATACTTAAGCCACACCGAGATTCCAGCAGGGAGTTTGGCCTTATAGCAGTGCAACTCACTCAAGAAAGAGGGATGAGGTGTAGGGCTAATCTACGTGCGCTCACGCTCTGTGTCCCCGAGAAGGTTTCACGGAGCAGAATGCATCACCGACCGCTACCACGTGTGTGCACAAAAGAAGCCCTGTGCCATGGGTGTTCTCAGGCCGACAGCGAAGACCTAGGTGTGTGTTGCACCCGTGTTCGGTGGTTCACACGTTGCGTGACCCCTGTGCCTTTGGAAGATGTTCAGAGCGGGTGGCACCTGCATCCTGCGAGTGCAAGAGGTGTAGAGTGTAGAGGCCTTTCACACTGGAGGAAGGGCTTGCGTCTCGTGGAGAGAACGTGTACGTCACCCGGGAGATGGAGGCGCGCTCTTGACACCATTTCCTCTGCCCGTTTAAAACACAAGTGTTTGTACTCGATCTGGGCTGCCTGGTGAAACGCTTGGCAGTCCGCATCACCCTGAGCACCTTTCCTGAAGTTTGATTCATAGCTGGGTAAACTCGGGCTTCAGAGGCTTACATGAGACCAAACGTGTTCAGCTTGTGGCGAAAGCCTTTGACCAGAGGCATATACGCTTGTGCTTGGGGCGAGGGCTAGGCAAGAACGTTTACACACTGGGTTTTTATCTTTACCCTAAGCTGTCCCTTTTGGCTGCAGCAGGCGGAGAGAACCCGCGGAGAGAGAACAGCTGTGAAGTGGATGCACAGAACAGTCACCTCGATACCAGCCCCGGGCTCCCAAGCAAGGATCCTTCCCCGGAGGGTACTTAACCCACCCCGGGATTCAAGCAGGGAGTTCGCCTTGTCCAACTTGCACAGGAGACTGGCATGAGATGTAGGGCTCATCTACTTGCGTTCACACTACGTGACCCGGAGAAGTTCTCACGGAGCCGAATGCAGCACCCTTCCTCCACCTCGTGTGTACACAAAGGAGCGCTGGGCAGTGGGTGTTCTCAAGGCCCAGAGAGAAGCCCTTGTTCTGTGCTGCACCTGCTGGGTGGTTCAGAGGTTTTCTGACCTTCCTGCTCTGGAAGCTTTTCAGAGCTGAGGCTACGCCTGGGCTGCGAAATAGAGAGGTGTAGAGGCCTTTCACACTGAAGGCGTGGGCCTGTTTCCCATGGAGAAAGTGTACGTCGCCCAACCCCCACCCCCACCCCACCCCACCCCACCCCGCCCCAGCCCACCCCCAGCTGGAGGCGTGCGGGTTGACACCATTTTCTCCTGCCCATGGAAAATACAAAGAGGCGTACACGATTTGGGCTGTCTGGTGAGAGAATTTTGAATCGGCGGCACCCTGAGTACCTTTCCCGAAGTTTGCTTCCTAGCTGGTTAAACTCGGCATTCAGAGGCGAGATGAGAACAAACTTGCTCCGCGTGCGGCGAAGTGCCCTGATGCCCTGCCCTAAATGTTTGAGCTTCTGGCCAGCGTCACGCAAGTACTTTGACACGTAGGAGTCTCACTTTTACTCCAAGCTGTCCCTGTTGGCTGAAGCAGTTGGCGTGTCTGTATCGCAGCCTGGGAGGCCGGGCGTTGGGGGAGTCTGCCAAGTGACTGGCCTCTATTTATAGCTAACTGAGAAACTGCGTCGAAGCTTTTGGGAGCCTCTTACAGGGAATGGTTGCAGTTCGGAATTGGAGACTGTGCTGGCAAACGTCAGCAGCTCCTCTCCCTCGGAGGGCTCTTGGTGTGCCGACTCCTAACAGCTACCACGGTCCCCAGCTCGTGAACCGTCCCATTGCGAGCCGGTCTCGTCCGTGAAAGAGCCACGTGAGGCTGAGCTCCAAAAGTCGAGCTCCACACCTGGAGCCTTTGGGACAGGGCAGTCCTGAGCCAATGTGCCCACCAGGGGACGCGACCAAAGTTTACGTACAACAGGAAAGCACATCAAGGCCTCGTGTTCTCTCCATGAAATGAACGTGAGCTTGAAGGGTGATGCGTCAGTGTGCACCGTGAACAGCTCGCTGGTACGCCTGTCTTTGCCCCCTCTCAAGGTCTCACGCACCCGGCCTCAGTTCCGTGCAGGAATGCTGAGTGGGAGCGCCAGCCTCGCTTCTGGACTCTAAAGCCTTCCACCCCCTAATGGCAGGTTGTGTGTGTCTCTCACGTGGGGGGAGGAATGAGGTCGCCCACAGAGGTTCTGCCATGAAAGATCTAAAGACGCACGCTGCTGAGGAGCTTGTTCCTCATGGAGCGTCCCCGAAGGCCAGAAGAATGCCGACGATCTCTTTCAAAGCTGCCGGCCGCTCTGCCGTTCTAGGCCTGAGATTCGGACCTTGTGATGGCACTGTAAACCCGCGAGATTCAGGAGACATCGCCAGTGCGAGTGGCAATCCGGAAGGAAGAACCTCCAAGGCGGAGTGTCCTTTCCTGTACAAAACGGCGCCCAAGTGGCTGAGGCAGGGAGCATTTTCCTTCACAGAACCGGCATCCTCGTATGCCTGTGGGTTACTCTAAAGAAACGACACTGTGAGCAACCTCTTCGAAAAGGCCTTCGCAAGCGACTTGGAGACAACAGCAGCGCAGTGGAGGCACAGACCATTATCCTAGAGAGCAGCACAGTGTCTCTAGCAGCGATCGCTTCCCGGAGATACTTAAGCCACACCGAGATTCCAGCAGGGAGTTTTGCCTTATAGCAGTACAACTCACTCAAGAAAGAGGGATGAGGTGTAGGGCTAATCTACGTGCGCTCACGCTCTGTGTGCCCGAGAAGGTTTCACGGAGCAGAATGCATCACCGACCGCTACCACGTGTGTGCACCAAAGATGCCCTGTGCCGTGGGTGTTCTCAGGCCAACAGCGAAGACCTAGGTGTGTGCTGCACCCGCGCTCGGTGGTTCACACGTTGCGTGACCCCTGTGCCTTTGGAAGATGTTCAGAGCGGGTGGCACCTGCGTCCTGAGAGCGCAAGAGGTGTAGAGTGTAGAGGCCTTTCACACTGGAGGAAGGGCTTGCGTCTCGTGGAGAGAACGTGTACGTCGCCCGGTAGATGGAGGCGCGCTCTTGACACCATTTCCTCTGCCCGTTTAAAACACAAGTGTTTGTACTCGATCTGGGCTGCCTGGTGAAACGCTTGGCAGTCCGCATCACCCTGAGCACCTTTCCTGAAATTTGATTCGTAGCTGGGTAAACTCGGGCTTCAGAGGCTTAGATGAGACCAAACGTGTTCAGCTTGTGGTGAAAGCCTTTGACCAGAGGCATATACGCTTGTGCTTGGGGCGAGGGTTAGGCAAGAACGTTTACACCCTGGGTTTTTATCTTTACCCTAAGCTGTCCTTTTGGCTGCAGCAGGCGGAGAGGACCCGCGGAGAGAGAACAGCTGCGAAGTGGATGCACAGAACAGTCACCTCGATACAAGCGCCGGGGTCCCAAGCAACGATCCTTCCCCGGAGGGTACTTAACCGACCCCGGGATTCAAGCAGGGAGTTCGCCTTGTCCAACTTGCACAGGAGACTGGCATGAGATGTAGGGCTCATCTACTTGCGTTCACACTACGTGGCCCGGAGAAGTTCTCACGGAGCCGAATGCAGCACCCTTCCTCCACCATGTGTGTACACAAAGGAGCGCTGGGCAGTGGGTGTTCTCAAGGCCAAGAGAGAAGCCCTTGTTCTGTGCTGCACCTGCTGGGTGGTTCAACGGTTTTCTGACCTTCCTGCTCTGGAAGCTTTTCAGAGCTGAGGCTACGCCTGGGCTGCGTAAGCAGAGAGGCGTACAGGTCTTTCACACTGAAGGCGTGGGCCTGTTTCCCATGGAGAAAGTGTACGTCGCCCAATCCCCACCCCCACCCCACCCCAACACACCCCACCCCACCCCAGCCCACCCCCAGCTGGAGGCGTGCGGGTTGACACCATTTTGTCCTGCCCATGGAAAATACAAAGAGGCGTACACGATTTGGGCTGTCTGGTGAGAGAATTCTGAATCGGCGGCACCCTGAGTACCTTTCCCGAAGTTTGCTTCCTAGCTGGTTAAACTCGGCATTCAGAGGCGAGATGAGAACAAACTTGCCCCGCGTGCGGCGAAGTGCCCTGATGCCCTGTCCTAAATGTTTGAGCTTCTGGCCAGCGTCACGCAAGTACTTTGACACGTAGGAGTCTCACTTTTACTCCAAGCTGTCCCTGTTGGCTGAAGCAGTCGGCGTGTCTGTATCGCAGCCTGGGAGGCCGGGCGTTGGGGGAGTCTGCCAAGTGACTGGCCTCCATTTATAGCTAACTGAGAAACTGCGTCGAAGCTTTCGGGAGCCTCTTACAGGGAACGGTTGCAGTTGGGATTTGGAGACTGTGCTGGCAAACGTCAGCAGCTCCTCTCCGTCGGAGGGCTCTTGGTGTGCCGACTCCTAACAGCCAGCACGGTCCCCAGCTCGTGAATGGTCCCATTGCGAGCCGGTCTCGTCCGTGAAAGAGCCACGTGAGGCTGAGCTCCAACAGTCGGGCTCCACACCTGGAGACTTTGGGACAGGGCAGTCCTGAGCCGATGTGCCCACCAGGGGATGCGACCAAAGTTTACGTACCACAGGAAAGCGCATCAAGGCCTCGTGTTCTCTCCATGAAATGAACGTGAGCTTGAAGGTTATTGCGTCAGCGTGCACCGTGAACAGCTCGCTGGTAGGCCTGTCTTTGCCCCCTCTCACGGTCTCACGCACCCGGGCTCAGTTCCGTGCAGGAATGCTGAGTGGGAGCGCCAGCCTCGCTTCCGGACTCTAAAGCCTTCCACCCCCTAATGGCAGGTTGTGTGTGTCTCTCACGTGGGGGGAGGAATGAGGTCGCCCACAGAGGTTCTGCCATGAAAGATCTAAAGATGCACGCTGCTGAGGAGCTTGTTCCTCATGGAGCGTCCCCGAAGGCCAGAAGAATGCCGAAGGTCTCTTTCAAAGCTGCCGGACGCTCTGCCGTTCTAGGCCTGAAATACGGACCTTGTGACGGCACTGTAACCCCGCGAGATTCAGGAGACATCGCCAGTGCGAGTGGCAATCCGGAAGGAAGAACCTCCAAGGCGGAGTGTCCTTTCCTGTACAAAACGGTGCCCAAGTGGCTGAGGCAGGGAGCATTTTCCTTCACAGAACCGGCATCCTCGTATGCCTGTGGGTTACTCTAAAGAAACGACACTGTGAGCAACCTCTTCGAAAAGGCCTTCGCAAGCGACTTGGAGACAACAGCAGCGCAGTGGAGGCACAGACCATTATCCTAGAGAGCAGCACAGTGTCTCTAGCAGCGATCGCTTCCCGGAGGATACTTAAGCCACACCGAGATTCCAGCAGGGAGTTTTGCCTTATAGCAGTACAACTCACTCAAGAAAGAGGATTGAGGTGTAGGGCTAATCTACGTGCGCTCACGCTCTGTGTCCCTGAGAAGGTTTCACGGAGCAGAATGCATCACCGACCGCTACCACGTGTGTGCACCAAAGAAGCCCTGTGCCGTGGGTGTTCTCAGGCCGACAGCGAAGACCTAGGTGTGTGCTGCACCCGCGCTCGGTGGTTCACACGTTGCGTGACCCTGTGCCTTTGGGAGATGTTCAGAGCGGGTGGCACCTGCGAGCGCAAGAGGTGTAGAGTGTAGAGGCCTTTCACACTGGAGGAAGGGCTTGCGTCTCATGGAGAGAACGTGTTCGTCGCCCGGGAGATGGAGGCGCACTCTTGACACCATTTCCTCTGCCCGTTTAAAACACAAGTGTTTGTACTCGATCTGGGCTGCCTGGTGAAACGCTTGGCAGTCCGCATCACCCTGAGCACCTTTCCTGAAGTTTGATTCGTAGCTGGGTAAACTCTGGCTTCAGAGGCTTAGATGAGACCAAACGTGTTCAGCTTGTGGCGAAAGCCTTTGACCAGAGGCATATACACTTGTGCTTGGGGCGAGGGCTACGCAAGAACGTTTACACACTGGGTTTTTATCTTTACCCTAAGCTGTCCCTTTTGGCTGCAGCAGGCGGAGAGAACCCGCAGAGAGAGAACAGCTGCGAAGTGGATGCACAGAACAGTCACCTCGATACCAGCCCCGGGGTCCCAAGCAACGATCCTTCCCCGAAGGGTACTTAACCCACCCCGGGATTCAAGCAGGGAGTTTGCCTTGTCCAACTCGCACAGGAGACTGGCATGAGATGTAGGGCTCATCTACTTGCGTTCACACTACGTGGCCCGGAGAAGTACTCACGGAGCCGAATCCGGCACCCTTCCTCCACCACGTGTGTACACAAAGGAGCGCTGGGCAGTGGGTGTTCTCAAGGCCAAGAGAGAAGCCCTTGTTCTGTGCTGCACCTGCTGGGTGGTTCAAAGGTTTTCTGACCTTCCTGCTCTGGAAGCTTTTCAGAGCTGTGGCTACGCCTGTGCTGCGAAAGCAGAGAGGCGTAGAGGCCTTTCACACTGAAGGCGTGGGCCTGTTTCCCATGGAGAAAGTGCACGTCGCCCAACCCCCACCCCCACCCCACCCCACCCGACCCCACCCCCAGCTGGAGGCATACGGGTTGACACCATTTTGTCCTGCCCATGGAAAATACAAAGAGGCGTACACGATTTGGGCTGTCTGGTGAAAGAATTTTGAATCGGCGGCACCCTGAGTACCTTTCCCGAAGTTTGCTTCCTAGCTGGTTAAACTCGGCATTCAGAGGCTAGATGAGAACAAACTTGCTCCACGTGTGGCGAAGTGCCCTGATGCCCTGCCCTAAATGTTTGAGCTTCTGGCCAGCGTCACGCAAGTACTTTGACACGTAGGAGTCTCACTTTTACTCCAAGCTGTCCCTCTTGGCTGAAGCAGTCGGCGTGTCTGTATCGCAGCCTGGGAGGCCGGGCTTTGGGGGAGTCTGCCAAGTGACTGGCCTCCATTTATAGCTAACTGAGAAACTGCGTCGAAGCTTTCGGGAGCCTCTTACAGGGAATGGTTGCAGTTGGGAATTGGAGACTGTGCTGGCAAACGTCAGCAGCTCCTCTCCCTCGGAGGGCTCTTGGTGTGCCGACTCCTAACAGCCAGCACGGTCCCCAGCTCGTGAACGGTCCCATTGCGAGCCGGTCTCGTCCGTGAAAGAGCCACGTGAGGCTGAGCTCCAACAGTCGGGCTCCACACCTGGAGCCTTTGGGACAGGGCAGTCCTGAGCCGATGTGCCCACCAGGGGACGCGACCAAAGTTTACGTACCACAGGAAAGCGCATCAAGGCCTCGTGTTCTCTCCATGAAATGAACGTGAGCTTGAAGGGTGATGCGTCAGCGTGCACCGTGAACAGCTCGCTGGTACGCCTGCCTTTGCCCCCTCTCACGGTCTCACGCACACGGGCTCAGTTCCGTGCAGGAATGCTGAGAGGGAGCGCCAGCCTCGCTTCTGGACTCTAAAGACTTTCACCCCCTAATGGCAGGTTGTGTGCGTCTCTCACGTGGGGGGAGGAATGAGTTCGCCCACAGAGGTTCTGCCATGAAAGATCTAAAGACGCACGCTGCTGAGGAGCTTGTTCCTCATGGAGTGTCCCCGAAGGCCAGAAGAATGCCGACGGTCTCTTTCAAAGCTGCCAGACGCTCTGCCATTCTAGGCCTGAGATACGGACCTTGTGACGGCACTGTAACCCCGCGAGATTCAGGAGACATCGCCAGTGCGAGTGGCAATCCGGAAGGAAGAACCTCCAAGGCGGAGTGTCCTTTCCTGTACAAAACGACGCCCAAGTGGCTGAGGCAGGGAGCATTTTCCTTCACAGAACCGGCATCCTCGTATGCCTGTGGGTTACTCTAAAGAAACGACACTGTGAGCAACCTCTTCGAAAAGGCCTTCGCAAGCGACTTGGAGACAAGAGCACCGCAGTGGAGGCACAGACCATTATCCTAGAGAGCAGCACAGTGTCTCTAGCAGCGATCGCTTCCCGGAGGATACTTAAGCCACACCGAGATTCCAGCAGGGAGTTTTGCCTTATAGCAGTACAACTCACTCAAGAAAGAGGGATGAGGTGTAGGGCTAATCTACGTGCGCTCACGCTCTGTGTCCCCGAGAAGGTTTCATGGAGCAGAATGCATCACCGACCGCTACCACGTGTGTGCACCAAAGAAGCCCTGTGCCGTGGGTGTTCTCAGGCCGACAGCGAAGACCTAGGTGTGTGCTGCACCCGCGCTCGGTGGTTCACACGTTGCATGACCCCTGTGCCTTTGGAAGATGATCAGAGCGGGTGGCACCTGCGTGCTGCGAGCGCAAGAGGTGTAGAGTGTAGAGGCCTTTCACACTGGAGGAAGGGCTTGCGTCTCGTGGAGAGAACTTGTACGTCGCCCGGGAGATGGAGGCGCGCTCTTGACACCATTTCCTCTGCCCGTTTAAAACACAAGTGTTTGTACTCGATCTGGGCTGCCTGGTGAAACGCTTGGCAGTCAGCATCACCCTGAGCACCTTTCCTGAAATTTGATTCGTAGCTGGGTAAACTCGGGCTTCAGAGGCTTAGATGAGACCAAACGTGTTCAGCTTGTGGCGAAAGCCTTTGACCAGAGGCATATACGCTTGTGCTTGGGGCGAGGGCTAGGCAAGAACGTTTACACCCTGGGTTTTTATCTTTACCCTAAGCTGTCCCTTTTGGCTGCAGCAGGCGGAGAGAACCCGCGGAGAGAGAACAGCTGCGAAGTGGATGCACAGAACAGTCACCTCGATACCAGCCCCGGGGTCCCAAGCAACGATCCTTCCCCGGAGGGTACTTAACCCACCCCGGGATTCAAGCAGGGAGTTCGCCTTGTCCAACTCGCACAGGAGACTGGCATGAGATGTAGGGCTCATCTACTTGCGTTCACACTACGTGGCCCGGAGAAGTTCTCACGGAGCCGAATGCAGCACCCTTCCTCCACCACGTGTGTACACAAAGGAGCGCTGGGCAGTGGGTGTTCTCAAGGCCAAGAGAGAAGCCCTTGTTCTGTGCTGCACCTGCTGGGTGGTTCAAAGGTTTTCTGACCTTCCTGCTCTGGAAGCTTTTCAGAGCTGAGGCTACGCCTGGGCTGCGAAAGCAGAGAGGCGTAGAGGCCTTTCACACTGAAGGCGTGGGCCTGTTTCCCATGGAGAAAGTGTACGTCGCCCAACCCCCACCCCCACCACACCCCACCACACCCCACCCCACCCGAACCCACCCCCAGCTGGAGGTGTGCGGGTTGACACCATTTTGTCCTGCCCATGGAAAATACAAAGAGGCGTACACGATTTGGGCTGTCTGGTGAAAGAATTTTGAATCGGCGGCACCCTGAGTACCTTTCCCCAAGTTTGCTTCCTAGCTGGTTAAACTCGGCATTCAGAGGCGAGATGAGAACAAACTTGCTCCGCGTGCGGCGAAGTGCCCTGATGCCCTGCCCTAAATGTTTGAGCTTCTGGCCAGCGTCACGCAAGTACTTTGACACGTAGGAGTCTCACTTTTACTCCAAGCTGTCCCTCTTGGCTGAAGCTGTCGGCGTGTCTGTATCGCAGCCTGGGAGGCTGGGCGTTGGGGAAGTCTGCCACGTGACTGGCCTCCATTTATAGCTAACTGAGAAACTGCGTCGAAGCTTTCGGGAGCCTCTTACAGGGAAAGGTTGCAGTTCGGAATTGGAGACTTTGCTGGCAAGCGTCAGCAGCTCCTCTCCCTCGGAGGGCTCTTGGTGTGCCGACTCCTAACAGCCAGCACGGTCCCCAGCTCGTGAACTGTCCCATTGACAGCCGGTCTCGTCCATGAAAGAGCTACGTGAGGCTGATCTCCAAGAGTCGGGCTCCACATCTGGAGCCTTTGGGACAGGGCAGTCCTGAGCCGATGTGCCCACCAGGGGACGCGACCAAAGTTTACGTACCACAGGAAAGCGCATCAAGGCCTCGTGTTCTCTCCATGAAATGAACGTGAGCTTGAAGGGTGATGCGTCAGCGTGCACCGTGAACAGCTCGCTGGTACGCCTGCCTTTGCCCCCTCTCACGGTCTCACGCACACGGGCTCAGTTCCGTGCAGGAATGCTGAGAGGGAGCGCCAGCCTCGCTTCTGGACTCTAAAGCCTTCCACCCCCTAATGGCAGGTTGTGTGCGTCTCTCACGTGGGGGGAGGAATGAGTTCGCCCACAGCGGTTCTGCCATGAACGATCTAAAGACGCACGCTGCTGAGGAGCTTGTTCCTCATGCAGCGTCCCCGAAGGCCAGAAGAATGCCGACGGTCTCTTTCAAAGCTGCCGGACGCTCTGCCGTTCTAGGCCTGAGATACGGACCTTGTGACGGCACTGTAACCCTGCGAGATTCAGGAGACATCGCCAGTGCGAGTGGCAATCCGGAAGGAAGAACCTTCAAGGCGGAGTGTCCTTTCCTGTACAAAACGGCGCCCAAGTGGCTGAGGCAGGGAGCATTTTCCTTCACAGAACCGGCATCCTCGTATGCCTGTGGGTTACTCTAAAGAAACGACACTGTGAGCAACCTCTTCGAAAAGACCTTCGCAAGCGACTTGGAGACAACAGCAGCGCAGTGGAGGCACAGACCATTATCCTAGAGAGCAGCACAGTGTCTCTAGCAGCGATCGCTTCCCGGAGGATACTTAAGCCACACTGAGATTCCAGCAGGGAGTTTTGCCTTATAGCAGTACAACTCACTCAAGAAAGAGGGATGAGGTGTAGGGCTAATCTACGTGAGCTCACGCTCTGTGTCCCCGAGAAGGTTTCACGGAGCAGAATGCATCACCGACCGCTACCACGTGTGTGCACCAAAGAAGCCCTGTGCCGTGGGTGTTCTCAGGCCGACAGCAAAGACCTAGGTGTGTGCTGCACCCGCGCTCGGTGGTTCACACTTTGTGTGACCCCTGTGCCTTTGAAAGATGTTCAGAGCGGGTGGCACCTGCGTGCTGCGAGCGCAAGAGGTGTAGAATGTAGAGGCCTTTCACACTGGAGGAAGGGCTTGCGTCTCATGGAGAGAACGTGTACGTCGCCCGGGAGATGGAGGCGCACTCTTGACACCATTTCCTCTGCCCGTTTAAAACACAAGTGTTTGTACTCAATCTGGGCTGCCTGGTGAAACGCTTGGCAGTCCGCATCACCCTGAGCAACTTTCCTGAAGTTTGATTCGTAGCTGGGTAAACTCGGGCTTCAGAGGCTTAGATGAGACCAAACGTGTTCAGCTTGTGGCGAAAGCCTTTGTCCAGAGGCATATACGCTTGTGCTTGGGGCGAGGGCTAGGCAAGAATGTTTACACCCTGGGTTTTTATCTTTACCCTAAGCTGTCCCTTTTGGTTGCAGCAGGCGGAGAGAACCCGCGGAGAGAGAACAGCTGCGAAGTGGATGCACAGAACAGTCACCTCAATACCAGCCCCGGGGTCCCAAGCAACGATCCTTCCCCGGAGGGTACTTAAACCACCCCGGGATTCAAGCAGGGAGTTCGCGTTGTCCAACTCGCACAGGAGACTGGCATGAGATGTAGGGCTCATCTACTTGCGTTCACACTATGTGGCGCGTAGAAGTTCTCACGGAGCCGAAGCCAGCACCCTTCCTCCACCACGTGTGTACACAAAGGAGCGCTGGGCAGTGGGTGTTCTCAAGGCCAAGAGAGAAGCCCTTGTTCTGTGCTGCACCTGCTGGGTGGTTCAAAGGTTTTCTGACCTTCCTGCTCTGGCAGCTTTTCAGAGCTGAGGCTACGCCTGGGCTGCGAAAGCGGAGAGGCGTAGAGGCCTTTCACACTGAAGGCGTGGGCCTGTTTCCCATGGAGAAAGTGTACGTCGCCCAACCCCCACCCCCACCCCACCCCAACCCACCCCCAGCTGGAGGCGTGCGGGTTTGACACCATTTTGTCCTGCCCATGGAAAATACAAAGAGGCGTACACGATTTGGGCTGTCTGGTGAGAGAATTTTGAAGCGGCGGCACCCTGAGTACCTTTCCCGAAGTTTGCTTCCTAGCTGGTTAAACTCGGCTTTCAGAGGCGAGATGAGAACAATCTTGCTCCGCGTGCGGCGAAGTGCCCTGATGCCCTGCCCTAAATGTTTGAGCTTCTGGCCAGCGTCACGCAAGTACTTGGACACGTAGGAGTCTCCCTTTTACTCCAAGCTGTCCCTGTTGGCTGAAGCAGTCGGCGTGTCTGTATCGCAGCCTGGGAGGCCGGGCGTTGGGGGAGTCTGCCAAGTGACTGGCCTCCATTTATAGCTAACTGAGAAACTGCGTCGAAGCTTTCGGGAGCCTCTTACAGGGAATGGTTGCAGTTGGGAATTGGAGACTGTGCTGGCAAACGTCAGCAGCTCCTCTCCCTCGGAGGGCTCTTGGTGTGCCGACTCCTAACAGCCAGCACGGTCCCCAGCTCGTGAACGGTCCCATTGCGAGCCGGTCTCGTCCGTGAAAGAGCCACGTGAGGCTGAGCTCCAACAGTCGGGCTCCACACCTGGAGCCTTTGGGACAGGGCAGTCCTGAGCCGATGTGCCCACCAGGGGACGCGACCAAAGTTTACGTACCACAGGAAAGCGCATTCAAGGCCTCGTGTTCTCTCCATGAAAGGAACGTGAGCTTGAAGGGTGATGCGTCAGCGTGCACCGTGAACAGCTCGCTGGTACGCCTGTCTTTGCCCCCTCTCACGGTCTCACGCACCCGGGCTCAGTTCCGTGCAGGAACGCTGAGTGGGAGCGCCAGCCTCGCTGCTGGACTCTAAAGCCTTCCACCCCCTAATGGCAGGTTGTGTGTGTCTCTCACGTGGGGGGAGGAATGAGGTCGCCCACAGAGGTTCTGCCATGAAAGATCTAAAGACGCACGCTGCTGAGGAGCTTGTTCCTCATGGAGCGTCCCCGAAGGCCAGAAGAATGCCGACGGTCTCTTTCAAAGCTGCCGGACGCTCTGCCGTTCTAGGCCTGAGATACGGACCCTGTGACGGCACCGTAACCCTGCGAGATTCAGGAGACATCGCCAGTGCGAGTGGCAATCCGGAAGGAAGAGCCTCCAAGGCGGAGTGTCCTTTCCTGTACAAAACGGCGCCCAAGTGGCTGAGGCAGGGAGCATTTTCCTTCACAGAACCGGCATCCTCGTATGCCTGTGGGTTGCTCTAAAGAAACGACACTGTGAGCAACCTCTTCGAAAAGGCCTTCGCAAGCGACTTGGAGACAACAGCAGCGCAGTGGAGGCACAGACCGTTATCCTAGAGAGCAGCACAGTGTCTCTAGCAGCGATCGCTTCCCGGAGGATACTTAAGCCACACCGAGATTCCAGCAGGGAGTTTTGCCTTATAGCAGTACAACTCACTCAAGAAAGAGGGATGAGGTGTAGGGCTAATCTACGTGCGCTCACGCTCTGTGTCCCCGAGAAGGTTTCACGGAGCAGAAGGCATCACCGACCGCTACCACGTGTGTGCACCAAAGAAGCCCTGTGCCGTGGGTGTTCTCAGGCCGACAGCGAAGACTTAGGTGTGTGCTGCACCCGCGCTCGGTGGTTCACACGTTGCGTGACCCCTGTGCCTTTGGAAGATGTTCAGAGCGGGTGGCACCTGCGTGCTGCGAGCGCAAGAGGTGTAGAGTGTAGAGGCCTTTCACACTGGAGGAAGGGCTTGCGTCTCGTGGAGAGAACGTGTACGTCGCCCGGGAGATGGAGGCGCGCTCTTGACACCATTTCCTCTGCCCGTTTAAAACACAAGTGTTTGTACTCGATCTGGGCTGCCTGGTGAAACGCTTGGCAGTCCGCATCACCCTGAGCACCTCTCCTGAAGTTTGATTCGTAGCTGGGTGAACTCGGGCTTCAGAGGCTTAGATGAGACCAAACGTGTTCAGCTTGTGGCGAAAGCCTTTGACCAGAGGCATATACGCTTGTGCTTGGGGCGAGGGCTAGGCAAGAACGTTTACACCCCGGGTTTTTATCTTTACCCTAAGCTGTGTCCCTTTTGGCTGCAGCAGGCGGAGAGAACCCGCGGAGAGAGAACAGCTGCGAGGTGGATGCACAGAACAGTCACCTCGACACCAGCCCCGGGGTCCCAAGCAACGATCCTTCCCCGGAGGGTACTTAACCCACCCCGGGATTCAAGCAGGGAGTTCGCCTTGTCCAACTCGCACAGGAGACTGGCATGAGATGTAGGGCTCATCTACTTGCGTTCACACTACGTGGCCCGGAGAAGTTCTCACGGAGCCGAATGCAGCACCCTTCCTCCACCACGTGTGTACACAAAGGAGCGCTGGGCAGTGGGTGTTCTCAAGGCCAAGAGAGAAGCCCTTGTTCTGTGCTGCACCTGCTGGGTGGTTCAAAGGTTTTCTGACCTTCCTGCTCTGGAAGCTTTTCAGAGCTGAGGCTGCGCCTGGGCTGCGAAAGCGGAGAGGCGTAGAGGCCTTTCACACTGAAGGCGTGGGCCTGTTTCCCGTGGAGAAAGTGTACGTCGCCCAACCCCCACCCCCACCCCACCCCACCCCACCCCAACCCACCCCCAGCTGGAGGCGTGCGGGTTGACACCATTTTGTCCTGCCCATGGAAAATACAAAGAGGCGTACACGATTTGGGCTGTCTGGTGAGAGAATTTTGAAGCGGCGGCACCCTGAGTACCTTTCCCGAAGTTTGCTTCCTAGCTGGTTAAACTCGGCTTTCAGAGGCGAGATGAGAACAAACTTGCTCCGCGTGCGGCGAAGTGCCCTGATGCCCTGCCCTAAATGTTTGAGCTTCTGGCCAGCGTCACGCAAGTACTTTGACACGTAGGAGTCTCCCTTTTACTCCAAGCTGTCCCTGTTGGCTGAAGCAGTCGGCGTGTCTGTATCGCAGCCTGGGAGGCCGGGCGTTGGGGGAGTCTGCCAAGTGACTGGCCTCCATTTATAGCTAACTGAGAAACTGCGTCGAAGCTTTCGGGAGCCTCTTACAGGGAATGGTTGCAGTTGGGAATTGGAGACTGTGCTGGCAAACGTCAGCAGCTCCTCTCCCTCGGAGGGCTCTTGGTGTGCCGACTCCTAACAGCCAGCACGGTCCCCAGCTCGTGAACGGTCCCATTGCGAGCCGGTCTCGTCCGTGAAAGAGCCACGTGAGGCTGAGCTCCAACAGTCGGGCTCCACACCTGGAGCCTTTGGGACAGGGCAGTCCTGAGCCGATGTGCCCACCAGGGGACGCGACCAAAGTTTACGTACCACAGGAAAGCGCAATCAAGGCCTCGTGTTCTCTCCATGAAAGGAACGTGAGCTTGAAGGGTGATGCGTCAGCGTGCACCGTGAACAGCTCGCTGGTACGCCTGTCTTTGCCCCCTCTCACGGTCTCACGCACCCGGGCTCAGTTCCATGCAGGAACGCTGAGTGGGAGCGCCAGCCTCGCTGCTGGACTCTAAAGCCTTCCACCCCCTAATGGCAGGTTGTGTGTGTCTCTCACGTGGGGGGAGGAATGAGGTCGCCCACAGAGGTTCTGCCATGAAAGATCTAAAGACGCACGCTGCTGAGGAGCTTGTTCCTCATGGAGCGTCCCCGAAGGCCAGAAGAATGCCGACGGTCTCTTTCAAAGCTGCCGGACGCTCTGCCGTTCTAGGCCTGAGATACGGACCCTGTGACGGCACCGTAACCCCGCGAGATTCAGGAGACATCGCCAGTGCGAGTGGCAATCCGGAAGGAAGAGCCTCCAAGGCGGAGTGTCCTTTCCTGTACAAAACGGCGCCCAAGTGGCTGAGGCAGGGAGCATTTTCCTTCACAGAACCGGCATCCTCGTATGCCTGTGGGTTGCTCTAAAGAAACGACACTGTGAGCAACCTCTTCGAAAAGGCCTTCGCAAGCGACTTGGAGACAACAGCAGCGCAGTGGAGGCACAGACCGTTATCCTAGAGAGCAGCACAGTGTCTCTAGCAGCGATCGCTTCCCGGAGGATACTTAAGCCACACCGAGATTCCAGCAGGGAGTTTTGCCTTATAGCAGTACAACTCACTCAAGAAAGAGGGATGAGGTGTAGGGCTAATCTACGTGCGCTAACGCTCTGTGTCCCCGAGAAGGTTTCACGGAGCAGAAGGCATCACCGACCGCTACCACGTGTGTGCACCAAAGAAGCCCTGTGCCGTGGGTGTTCTCAGGCCGACAGCGAAGACCTAGGTGTGTGCTGCACCCGCGCTCGGTGGTTCACACGTTGCGTGACCCCTGTGCCTTTGGAAGATGTTCAGAGCGGGTGGCACCTGCGTGCTGCGAGCGCAAGAGGTGTAGAGTGTAGAGGCCTTTCACACTGGAGGAAGGGCTTGCGTCTCGTGGAGAGAACGTGTACGTCGCCCGGGAGATGGAGGCGCGCTCTTGACACCATTTCCTCTGCCCGTTTAAAACACAAGTGTTTGTACTCGATCTGGGCTGCCTGGTGAAACGCTTGGCAGTCCGCATCACCCTGAGCACCCCTCCTGAAGTTTGATTCGTAGCTGGGTGAACTCGGGCTTCAGAGGCTTAGATGAGACCAAACGTGTTCAGCTTGTGGCGAAAGCCTTTGACCAGAGGCATATACGCTTGTGCTTGGGGCGAGGGCTAGGCAAGAACGTTTACACCCCGGGTTTTTATCTTTACCCTAAGCTGTGTCCCTTTTGGCTGCAGCAGGCGGAGAGAACCCGCGGAGAGAGAACAGCTGCGAGGTGGATGCACAGAACAGTCACCTCGACACCAGCCCCGGGGTCCCAAGCAACGATCCTTCCCCGGAGGGTACTTAACCCACCCCGGGATTCAAGCAGGGAGTTCGCCTTGTCCAACTCGCACAGGAGACTGGCATGAGATGTAGGGCTCATCTACTTGCGTTCACACTACGTGGCCCGGAGAAGTTCTCACGGAGCCGAATGCAGCACCCTTCCTCCACCACGTGTGTACACAAAGGAGCGCTGGGCAGTGGGTGTTCTCAAGGCCAAGAGAGAAGCCCTTGTTCTGTGCTGCACCTGCTGGGTGGTTCAAAGGTTTTCTGACCTTCCTGCTCTGGAAGCTTTTCAGAGCTGAGGCTGCGCCTGGGCTGCGAAAGCGGAGAGACGTAGAGGCCTTTCACACTGAAGGCGTGGGCCTGTTTCCCGTGGAGAAAGTGTACGTCGCCCAACCCCCACCCCCACCCCACCCCACCCCACCCCAACCCACCCCCAGCTGGAGGCGTGCGGGTTGACACCATTTTGTCCTGCCCATGGAAAATACAAAGAGGCGTACACGATTTGGGCTGTCTGGTGAGAGAATTTTGAAGCGGCGGCACCCTGAGTACCTTTCCCGAAGTTTGCTTCCTAGCTGGTTAAACTCGGCTTTCAGAGGCGAGATGAGAACAAACTTGCTCCGCGTGCGGCGAAGTGCCCTGATGCCCTGCCCTAAATGTTTGAGCTTCTGGCCAGCGTCACGCAAGTACTTTGACACGTAGGAGTCTCCCTTTTACTCCAAGCTGTCCCTGTTGGCCGAAGCAGTCGGCGTGTCTGTATCGCAGCCTGGGAGGCCGGGCGTTGGGGGAGTCTGCCAAGTGACTGGCCTCCATTTATAGCTAACTGAGAAACTGCGTCGAAGCTTTCGGGAGCCTCTTACAGGGAATGGTTGCAGTTGGGAATTGGAGACTGTGCTGGCAAACGTCAGCAGCTCCTCTCCCTCGGAGGGCTCTTGGTGTGCCGACTCCTAACAGCCAGCACGGTCCCCAGCTCGTGAACGGTCCCATTGCGAGCCGGTCTCGTCCGTGAAAGAGCCACGTGAGGCTGAGCTCCAACAGTCGGGCTCCACACCTGGAGCCTTTGGGACAGGGCAGTCCTGAGCCGATGTGCCCACCAGGGGACGCGACCAAAGTTTACGTACCACAGGAAAGCGCAATCAAGGCCTCGTGTTCTCTCCATGAAAGGAACGTGAGCTTGAAGGGTGATGCGTCAGCGTGCACCGTGAACAGCTCGCTGGTACGCCTGTCTTTGCCCCCTCTCACGGTCTCACGCACCCGGGCTCAGTTCCGTGCAGGAACGCTGAGTGGGAGCGCCAGCCTCGCTGCTGGACTCTAAAGCCTTCCACCCCCTAATGGCAGGTTGTGTGTGTCTCTCACGTGGGGGGAGGAATGAGGTCGCCCACAGAGGTTCTGCCATGAAAGATCTAAAGACGCACGCTGCTGAGGAGCTTGTTCCTCATGGAGCGTCCCCGAAGGCCAGAAGAATGCCGACGGTCTCTTTCAAAGCTGCCGGACGCTCTGCCGTTCTAGGCCTGAGATACGGACCCTGTGACGGCACCGTAACCCCGCGAGATTCAGGAGACATCGCCAGTGCGAGTGGCAATCCGGAAGGAAGAGCCTCCAAGGCGGAGTGTCCTTTCCTGTACAAAACGGCGCCCAAGTGGCTGAGGCAGGGAGCATTTTCCTTCACAGAACCGGCATCCTCGTATGCCTGTGGGTTGCTCTAAAGAAACGACACTGTGAGCAACCTCTTCGAAAAGGCCTTCGCAAGCGACTTGGAGACAACAGCAGCGCAGTGGAGGCACAGACCGTTATCCTAGAGAGCAGCACAGTGTCTCTAGCAGCGATCGCTTCCTGGAGGATACTTAAGCCACACCGAGATTCCAGCAGGGAGTTTTGCCTTATAGCAGTACAACTCACTCAAGAAAGAGGGATGAGGTGTAGGGCTAATCTACGTGCGCTCACGCTCTGTGTCCCCGAGAAGGTTTCACGGAGCAGAAGGCATCACCGACCGCTACCACGTGTGTGCACCAAAGAAGCCCTGTGCCGTGGGTGTTCTCAGGCCGACAGCGAAGACCTAGGTGTGTGCTGCACCCGCGCTCGGTGGTTCACACGTTGCGTGACCCCTGTGCCTTTGGAAGATGTTCAGAGCGGGTGGCACCTGCGTGCTGCGAGCGCAAGAGGTGTAGAGTGTAGAGGCCTTTCACACTGGAGGAAGGGCTTGCGTCTCGTGGAGAGAACGTGTACGTCGCCCGGGAGATGGAGGCGCGCTCTTGACACCATTTCCTCTGCCCGTTTAAAACACAAGTGTTTGTACTCGATCTGGGCTGCCTGGTGAAACGCTTGGCAGTCCGCATCACCCTGAGCACCCCTCCTGAAGTTTGATTCGTAGCTGGGTGAACTCGGGCTTCAGAGGCTTAGATGAGACCAAACGTGTTCAGCTTGTGGCGAAAGCCTTTGACCAGAGGCATATACGCTTGTGCTTGGGGCGAGGGCTAGGCAAGAACGTTTACACCCCGGGTTTTTATCTTTACCCTAAGCTGTGTCCCTTTTGGCTGCAGCAGGCGGAGAGAACCCGCGGAGAGAGAACAGCTGCGAGGTGGATGCACAGAACAGTCACCTCGACACCAGCCCCGGGGTCCCAAGCAACGATCCTTCCCCGGAGGGTACTTAACCCACCCCGGGATTCAAGCAGGGAGTTCGCCTTGTCCAACTCGCACAGGAGACTGGCATGAGATGTAGGGCTCATCTACTTGCGTTCACACTACGTGGCCCGGAGAAGTTCTCACGGAGCCGAATGCAGCACCCTTCCTCCACCACGTGTGTACACAAAGGAGCGCTGGGCAGTGGGTGTTCTCAAGGCCAAGAGAGAAGCCCTTGTTCTGTGCTGCACCTGCTGGGTGGTTCAAAGGTTTTCTGACCTTCCTGCTCTGGAAGCTTTTCAGAGCTGAGGCTGCGCCTGGGCTGCGAAAGCGGAGAGGCGTAGAGGCCTTTCACACTGAAGGCGTGGGCCTGTTTCCCGTGGAGAAAGTGTACGTCGCCCAACCCCCACCCCCACCCCAGCCCACCCCACCCCAACCCACCCCCAGCTGGAGGCGTGCGGGTTGACACCATTTTGTCCTGCCCATGCAAAATACAAAGAGGCGTACACGATTTGGGCTGTCTGGTGAGAGAATTTTGAAGCGGCGGCACCCTGAGTACCTTTCCCGAAGTTTGCTTCCTAGCTGGTTAAACTCGGCTTTCAGAGGCGAGATGAGAACAAACTTGCTCCGCGTGCGGCGAAGTGCCCTGATGCCCTGCCCTAAATGTTTGAGCTTCTGGCCAGCGTCACGCAAGTACTTTGACACGTAGGAGTCTCCCTTTTACTCCAAGCTGTCCCTGTTGGCCGAAGCAGTCGGCGTGTCTGTATCGCAGCCTGGGAGGCCGGGCGTTGGGGGAGTCTGCCAAGTGACTGGCCTCCATTTATAGCTAACTGAGAAACTGCGTCGAAGCTTTCGGGAGCCTCTTACAGGGAATGGTTGCAGTTGGGAATTGGAGACTGTGCTGGCAAACGTCAGCAGCTCCTCTCCCTCGGAGGGCTCTTGGTGTGCCGACTCCTAACAGCCAGCACGGTCCCCAGCTCGTGAACGGTCCCATTGCGAGCCGGTCTCGTCCGTGAAAGAGCCACGTGAGGCTGAGCTCCAACAGTCGGGCTCCACACCTGGAGCCTTTGGGACAGGGCAGTCCTGAGCCGATGTGCCCACCAGGGGACGCGACCAAAGTTTACGTACCACAGGAAAGCGCAATCAAGGCCTCGTGTTCTCTCCATGAAAGGAACGTGAGCTTGAAGGGTGATGCGTCAGCGTGCACCGTGAACAGCTCGCTGGTACGCCTGTCTTTGCCCCCTCTCACGGTCTCACGCACCCGGGCTCAGTTCCGTGCAGGAACGCTGAGTGGGAGCGCCAGCCTCGCTGCTGGACTCTAAAGCCTTCCACCCCCTAATGGCAGGTTGTGTGTGTCTCTCACGTGGGGGGAGGAATGAGGTCGCCCACAGAGGTTCTGCCATGAAAGATCTAAAGACGCACGCTGCTGAGGAGCTTGTTCCTCATGGAGCGTCCCCGAAGGCCAGAAGAATGCCGACGGTCTCTTTCAAAGCTGCCGGACGCTCTGCCGTTCTAGGCCTGAGATACGGACCCTGTGACGGCACCGTAACCCCGCGAGATTCAGGAGACATCGCCAGTGCGAGTGGCAATCCGGAAGGAAGAGCCTCCAAGGCGGAGTGTCCTTTCCTGTACAAAACGGCGCCCAAGTGGCTGAGGCAGGGAGCATTTTCCTTCACAGAACCGGCATCCTCGTATGCCTGTGGGTTGCTCTAAAGAAACGACACTGTGAGCAACCTCTTCGAAAAGGCCTTCGCAAGCGACTTGGAGACAACAGCAGCGCAGTGGAGGCACAGACCGTTATCCTAGAGAGCAGCACAGTGTCTCTAGCAGCGATCGCTTCCCGGAGGATACTTAAGCCACACCGAGATTCCAGCAGGGAGTTTTGCCTTATAGCAGTACAACTCACTCAAGAAAGAGGGATGAGGTGTAGGGCTAATCTACGTGCGCTCACGCTCTGTGTCCCCGAGAAGGTTTCACGGAGCAGAAGGCATCACCGACCGCTACCACGTGTGTGCACCAAAGAAGCCCTGTGCCGTGGGTGTTCTCAGGCCGACAGCGAAGACTTAGGTGTGTGCTGCACCCGCGCTCGGTGGTTCACACGTTGCGTGACCCCTGTGCCTTTGGAAGATGTTCAGAGCGGGTGGCACCTGCGTGCTGCGAGCGCAAGAGGTGTAGAGTGTAGAGGCCTTTCACACTGGAGGAAGGGCTTGCGTCTCGTGGAGAGAACGTGTACGTCGCCCGGGAGATGGAGGCGCGCTCTTGACACCATTTCCTCTGCCCGTTTAAAACACAAGTGTTTGTACTCGATCTGGGCTGCCTGGTGAAACGCTTGGCAGTCCGCATCACCCTGAGCACCTCTCCTGAAGTTTGATTCGTAGCTGGGTGAACTCGGGCTTCAGAGGCTTAGATGAGACCAAACGTGTTCAGCTTGTGGCGAAAGCCTTTGACCAGAGGCATATACGCTTGTGCTTGGGGCGAGGGCTAGGCAAGAACGTTTACACCCCGGGTTTTTATCTTTACCCTAAGCTGTGTCCCTTTTGGCTGCAGCAGGCGGAGAGAACCCGCGGAGAGAGAACAGCTGCGAGGTGGATGCACAGAACAGTCACCTCGACACCAGCCCCGGGGTCCCAAGCAACGATCCTTCCCCGGAGGGTACTTAACCCACCCCGGGATTCAAGCAGGGAGTTCGCCTTGTCCAACTCGCACAGGAGACTGGCATGAGATGTAGGGCTCATCTACTTGCGTTCACACTACGTGGCCCGGAGAAGTTCTCACGGAGCCGAATGCAGCACCCTTCCTCCACCACGTGTGTACACAAAGGAGCGCTGGGCAGTGGGTGTTCTCAAGGCCAAGAGAGAAGCCCTTGTTCTGTGCTGCACCTGCTGGGTGGTTCAAAGGTTTTCTGACCTTCCTGCTCTGGAAGCTTTTCAGAGCTGAGGCTGCGCCTGGGCTGCGAAAGCGGAGAGACGTAGAGGCCTTTCACACTGAAGGCGTGGGCCTGTTTCCCGTGGAGAAAGTGTACGTCGCCCAACCCCCACCCCCACCCCACCCCACCCCACCCCAACCCACCCCCAGCTGGAGGCGTGCGGGTTGACACCATTTTGTCCTGCCCATGGAAAATACAAAGAGGCGTACACGATTTGGGCTGTCTGGTGAGAGAATTTTGAAGCGGCGGCACCCTGAGTACCTTTCCCGAAGTTTGCTTCCTAGCTGGTTAAACTCGGCTTTCAGAGGCGAGATGAGAACAAACTTGCTCCGCGTGCGGCGAAGTGCCCTGATGCCCTGCCCTAAATGTTTGAGCTTCTGGCCAGCGTCACGCAAGTACTTTGACACGTAGGAGTCTCCCTTTTACTCCAAGCTGTCCCTGTTGGCCGAAGCAGTCGGCGTGTCTGTATCGCAGCCTGGGAGGCCGGGCGTTGGGGGAGTCTGCCAAGTGACTGGCCTCCATTTATAGCTAACTGAGAAACTGCGTCGAAGCTTTCGGGAGCCTCTTACAGGGAATGGTTGCAGTTGGGAATTGGAGACTGTGCTGGCAAACGTCAGCAGCTCCTCTCCCTCGGAGGGCTCTTGGTGTGCCGACTCCTAACAGCCAGCACGGTCCCCAGCTCGTGAACGGTCCCATTGCGAGCCGGTCTCGTCCGTGAAAGAGCCACGTGAGGCTGAGCTCCAACAGTCGGGCTCCACACCTGGAGCCTTTGGGACAGGGCAGTCCTGAGCCGATGTGCCCACCAGGGGACGCGACCAAAGTTTACGTACCACAGGAAAGCGCAATCAAGGCCTCGTGTTCTCTCCATGAAAGGAACGTGAGCTTGAAGGGTGATGCGTCAGCGTGCACCGTGAACAGCTCGCTGGTACGCCTGTCTTTGCCCCCTCTCACGGTCTCACGCACCCGGGCTCAGTTCCGTGCAGGAACGCTGAGTGGGAGCGCCAGCCTCGCTGCTGGACTCTAAAGCCTTCCACCCCCTAATGGCAGGTTGTGTGTGTCTCTCACGTGGGGGGAGGAATGAGGTCGCCCACAGAGGTTCTGCCATGAAAGATCTAAAGACGCACGCTGCTGAGGAGCTTGTTCCTCATGGAGCGTCCCCGAAGGCCAGAAGAATGCCGACGGTCTCTTTCAAAGCTGCCGGACGCTCTGCCGTTCTAGGCCTGAGATACGGACCCTGTGACGGCACCGTAACCCCGCGAGATTCAGGAGACATCGCCAGTGCGAGTGGCAATCCGGAAGGAAGAGCCTCCAAGGCGGAGTGTCCTTTCCTGTACAAAACGGCGCCCAAGTGGCTGAGGCAGGGAGCATTTTCCTTCACAGAACCGGCATCCTCGTATGCCTGTGGGTTGCTCTAAAGAAACGACACTGTGAGCAACCTCTTCGAAAAGGCCTTCGCAAGCGACTTGGAGACAACAGCAGCGCAGTGGAGGCACAGACCGTTATCCTAGAGAGCAGCACAGTGTCTCTAGCAGCGATCGCTTCCTGGAGGATACTTAAGCCACACCGAGATTCCAGCAGGGAGTTTTGCCTTATAGCAGTACAACTCACTCAAGAAAGAGGGATGAGGTGTAGGGCTAATCTACGTGCGCTCACGCTCTGTGTCCCCGAGAAGGTTTCACGGAGCAGAAGGCATCACCGACCGCTACCACGTGTGTGCACCAAAGAAGCCCTGTGCCGTGGGTGTTCTCAGGCCGACAGCGAAGACCTAGGTGTGTGCTGCACCCGCGCTCGGTGGTTCACACGTTGCGTGACCCCTGTGCCTTTGGAAGATGTTCAGAGCGGGTGGCACCTGCGTGCTGCGAGCGCAAGAGGTGTAGAGTGTAGAGGCCTTTCACACTGGAGGAAGGGCTTGCGTCTCGTGGAGAGAACGTGTACGTTGCCCGGGAGATGGAGGCGCGCTCTTGACACCATTTCCTCTGCCCGTTTAAAACACAAGTGTTTGTACTCGATCTGGGCTGCCTGGTGAAACGCTTGGCAGTCCGCATCACCCTGAGCACCCCTCCTGAAGTTTGATTCGTAGCTGGGTGAACTCGGGCTTCAGAGGCTTAGATGAGACCAAACGTGTTCAGCTTGTGGCGAAAGCCTTTGACCAGAGGCATATACGCTTGTGCTTGGGGCGAGGGCTAGGCAAGAACGTTTACACCCCGGGTTTTTATCTTTACCCTAAGCTGTGTCCCTTTTGGCTGCAGCAGGCGGAGAGAACCCGCGGAGAGAGAACAGCTGCGAGGTGGATGCACAGAACAGTCACCTCGACACCAGCCCCGGGGTCCCAAGCAACGATCCTTCCCCGGAGGGTACTTAACCCACCCCGGGATTCAAGCAGGGAGTTCGCCTTGTCCAACTCGCACAGGAGACTGGCATGAGATGTAGGGCTCATCTACTTGCGTTCACACTACGTGGCCCGGAGAAGTTCTCACGGAGCCGAATGCAGCACCCTTCCTCCACCACGTGTGTACACAAAGGAGCGCTGGGCAGTGGGTGTTCTCAAGGCCAAGAGAGAAGCCCTTGTTCTGTGCTGCACCTGCTGGGTGGTTCAAAGGTTTTCTGACCTTCCTGCTCTGGAAGCTTTTCAGAGCTGAGGCTGCGCCTGGGCTGCGAAAGCGGAGAGGCGTAGAGGCCTTTCACACTGAAGGCGTGGGCCTGTTTCCCGTGGAGAAAGTGTACGTCGCCCAACCCCCACCCCCACCCCAGCCCACCCCACCCCAACCCACCCCCAGCTGGAGGCGTGCGGGTTGACACCATTTTGTCCTGCCCATGCAAAATACAAAGAGGCGTACACGATTTGGGCTGTCTGGTGAGAGAATTTTGAAGCGGCGGCACCCTGAGTACCTTTCCCGAAGTTTGCTTCCTAGCTGGTTAAACTCGGCTTTCAGAGGCGAGATGAGAACAAACTTGCTCCGCGTGCGGCGAAGTGCCCTGATGCCCTGCCCTAAATGTTTGAGCTTCTGGCCAGCGTCACGCAAGTACTTTGACACGTAGGAGTCTCCCTTTTACTCCAAGCTGTCCCTGTTGGCCGAAGCAGTCGGCGTGTCTGTATCGCAGCCTGGGAGGCCGGGCGTTGGGGGAGTCTGCCAAGTGACTGGCCTCCATTTATAGCTAACTGAGAAACTGCGTCGAAGCTTTCGGGAGCCTCTTACAGGGAATGGTTGCAGTTGGGAATTGGAGACTGTGCTGGCAAACGTCAGCAGCTCCTCTCCCTCGGAGGGCTCTTGGTGTGCCGACTCCTAACAGCCAGCACGGTCCCCAGCTCGTGAACGGTCCCATTGCGAGCCGGTCTCGTCCGTGAAAGAGCCACGTGAGGCTGAGCTCCAACAGTCGGGCTCCACACCTGGAGCCTTTGGGACAGGGCAGTCCTGAGCCGATGTGCCCACCAGGGGACGCGACCAAAGTTTACGTACCACAGGAAAGCGCAATCAAGGCCTCGTGTTCTCTCCATGAAAGGAACGTGAGCTTGAAGGGTGATGCGTCAGCGTGCACCGTGAACAGCTCGCTGGTACGCCTGTCTTTGCCCCCTCTCACGGTCTCACGCACCCGGGCTCAGTTCCGTGCAGGAACGCTGAGTGGGAGCGCCAGCCTCGCTGCTGGACTCTAAAGCCTTCCACCCCCTAATGGCAGGTTGTGTGTGTCTCTCACGTGGGGGGAGGAATGAGGTCGCCCACAGAGGTTCTGCCATGAAAGATCTAAAGACGCACGCTGCTGAGGAGCTTGTTCCTCATGGAGCGTCCCCGAAGGCCAGAAGAATGCCGACGGTCTCTTTCAAAGCTGCCGGACGCTCTGCCGTTCTAGGCCTGAGATACGGACCCTGTGACGGCACCGTAACCCCGCGAGATTCAGGAGACATCGCCAGTGCGAGTGGCAATCCGGAAGGAAGAGCCTCCAAGGCGGAGTGTCCTTTCCTGTACAAAACGGCGCCCAAGTGGCTGAGGCAGGGAGCATTTTCCTTCACAGAACCGGCATCCTCGTATGCCTGTGGGTTGCTCTAAAGAAACGACACTGTGAGCAACCTCTTCGAAAAGGCCTTCGCAAGCGACTTGGAGACAACAGCAGCGCAGTGGAGGCACAGACCGTTATCCTAGAGAGCAGCACAGTGTCTCTAGCAGCGATCGCTTCCCGGAGGATACTTAAGCCACACCGAGATTCCAGCAGGGAGTTTTGCCTTATAGCAGTACAACTCACTCAAGAAAGAGGGATGAGGTGTAGGGCTAATCTACGTGCGCTCACGCTCTGTGTCCCCGAGAAGGTTTCACGGAGCAGAAGGCATCACCGACCGCTACCACGTGTGTGCACCAAAGAAGCCCTGTGCCGTGGGTGTTCTCAGGCCGACAGCGAAGACCTAGGTGTGTGCTGCACCCGCGCTCGGTGGTTCACACGTTGCGTGACCCCTGTGCCTTTGGAAGATGTTCAGAGCGGGTGGCACCTGCGTGCTGCGAGCGCAAGAGGTGTAGAGTGTAGAGGCCTTTCACACTGGAGGAAGGGCTTGCGTCTCGTGGAGAGAACGTGTACGTCGCCCGGGAGATGGAGGCGCGCTCTTGACACCATTTCCTCTGCCCGTTTAAAACACAAGTGTTTGTACTCGATCTGGGCTGCCTGGTGAAACGCTTGGCAGTCCGCATCACCCTGAGCACCTCTCCTGAAGTTTGATTCGTAGCTGGGTGAACTCGGGCTTCAGAGGCTTAGATGAGACCAAACGTGTTCAGCTTGTGGCGAAAGCCTTTGACCAGAGGCATATACGCTTGTGCTTGGGGCGAGGGCTAGGCAAGAACGTTTACACCCCGGGTTTTTATCTTTACCCTAAGCTGTGTCCCTTTTGGCTGCAGCAGGCGGAGAGAACCCGCGGAGAGAGAACAGCTGCGAGGTGGATGCACAGAACAGTCACCTCGACACCAGCCCCGGGGTCCCAAGCAACGATCCTTCCCCGGAGGGTACTTAACCCACCCCGGGATTCAAGCAGGGAGTTCGCCTTGTCCAACTCGCACAGGAGACTGGCATGAGATGTAGGGCTCATCTACTTGCGTTCACACTACGTGGCCCGGAGAAGTTCTCACGGAGCCGAATGCAGCACCCTTCCTCCACCACGTGTGTACACAAAGGAGCGCTGGGCAGTGGGTGTTCTCAAGGCCAAGAGAGAAGCCCTTGTTCTGTGCTGCACCTGCTGGGTGGTTCAAAGGTTTTCTGACCTTCCTGCTCTGGAAGCTTTTCAGAGCTGAGGCTGCGCCTGGGCTGCGAAAGCGGAGAGGCGTAGAGGCCTTTCACACTGAAGGCGTGGGCCTGTTTCCCGTGGAGAAAGTGTACGTCGCCCAACCCCCACCCCCACCCCACCCCACCCCACCCCAACCCACCCCCAGCTGGAGGCGTGCGGGTTTGACACCATTTTGTCCTGCCCATGGAAAATACAAAGAGGCGTACACGATTTGGGCTGTCTGGTGAGAGAATTTTGAAGCGGCGGCACCCTGAGTACCTTTCCCGAAGTTTGCTTCCTAGCTGGTTAAACTCGGCTTTCAGAGGCGAGATGAGAACAAACTTGCTCCGCGTGCGGCGAAGTGCCCTGATGCCCTGCCCTAAATGTTTGAGCTTCTGGCCAGCGTCACGCAAGTACTTTGACACGTAGGAGTCTCCCTTTTACTCCAAGCTGTCCCTGTTGGCTGAAGCAGTCGGCGTGTCTGTATCGCAGCCTGGGAGGCCGGGCGTTGGGGGAGTCTGCCAAGTGACTGGCCTCCATTTATAGCTAACTGAGAAACTGCGTCGAAGCTTTCGGGAGCCTCTTACAGGGAATGGTTGCAGTTGGGAATTGGAGACTGTGCTGGCAAACGTCAGCAGCTCCTCTCCCTCGGAGGGCTCTTGGTGTGCCGACTCCTAACAGCCAGCACGGTCCCCAGCTCGTGAACGGTCCCATTGCGAGCCGGTCTCGTCCGTGAAAGAGCCACGTGAGGCTGAGCTCCAACAGTCGGGCTCCACACCTGGAGCCTTTGGGACAGGGCAGTCCTGAGCCGATGTGCCCACCAGGGGACGCGACCAAAGTTTACGTACCACAGGAAAGCGCAATCAAGGCCTCGTGTTCTCTCCATGAAAGGAACGTGAGCTTGAAGGGTGATGCGTCAGCGTGCACCGTGAACAGCTCGCTGGTACGCCTGTCTTTGCCCCCTCTCACGGTCTCACGCACCCGGGCTCAGTTCCGTGCAGGAACGCTGAGTGGGAGCGCCAGCCTCGCTGCTGGACTCTAAAGCCTTCCACCCCCTAATGGCAGGTTGTGTGTGTCTCTCACGTGGGGGGAGGAATGAGGTCGCCCACAGAGGTTCTGCCATGAAAGATCTAAAGACGCACGCTGCTGAGGAGCTTGTTCCTCATGGAGCGTCCCCGAAGGCCAGAAGAATGCCGACGGTCTCTTTCAAAGCTGCCGGACGCTCTGCCGTTCTAGGCCTGAGATACGGACCCTGTGACGGCACCGTAACCCCGCGAGATTCAGGAGACATCGCCAGTGCGAGTGGCAATCCGGAAGGAAGAGCCTCCAAGGCGGAGTGTCCTTTCCTGTACAAAACGGCGCCCAAGTGGCTGAGGCAGGGAGCATTTTCCTTCACAGAACCAGCATCCTCGTATGCCTGTGGGTTGCTCTAAAGAAACGACACTGTGAGCAACCTCTTCGAAAAGGCCTTCGCAAGCGACTTGGAGACAACAGCAGCGCAGTGGAGGCACAGACCGTTATCCTAGAGAGCAGCACAGTGTCTCTAGCAGCGATCGCTTCCCGGAGGATACTTAAGCCACACCGAGATTCCAGCAGGGAGTTTTGCCTTATAGCAGTACAACTCACTCAAGAAAGAGGGATGAGGTGTAGGGCTAATCTACGTGCGCTCACGCTCTGTGTCCCCGAGAAGGTTTCACGGAGCAGAAGGCATCACCGACCGCTACCACGTGTGTGCACCAAAGAAGCCCTGTGCCGTGGGTGTTCTCAGGCCGACAGCGAAGACCTAGGTGTGTGCTGCACCCGCGCTCGGTGGTTCACACGTTGCGTGACCCCTGTGCCTTTGGAAGATGTTCAGAGCGGGTGGCACCTGCGTGCTGCGAGCGCAAGAGGTGTAGAGTGTAGAGGCCTTTCACACTGGAGGAAGGGCTTGCGTCTCGTGGAGAGAACGTGTACGTCGCCCGGGAGATGGAGGCGCGCTCTTGACACCATTTCCTCTGCCCGTTTAAAACACAAGTGTTTGTACTCGATCTGGGCTGCCTGGTGAAACGCTTGGCAGTCCGCATCACCCTGAGCACCTCTCCTGAAGTTTGATTCGTAGCTGGGTGAACTCGGGCTTCAGAGGCTTAGATGAGACCAAACGTGTTCAGCTTGTGGCGAAAGCCTTTGACCAGAGGCATATACGCTTGTGCTTGGGGCGAGGGCTAGGCAAGAACGTTTACACCCCGGGTTTTTATCTTTACCCTAAGCTGTGTCCCTTTTGGCTGCAGCAGGCGGAGAGAACCCGCGGAGAGAGAACAGCTGCGAGGTGGATGCACAGAACAGTCACCTCGACACCAGCCCCGGGGTCCCAAGCAACGATCCTTCCCCGGAAGGTACTTAACCCACCCCAGGATTCAAGCAGGGAGTTCGCCTTGTCCAACTCGCACAGGAGACTGGCATGAGATGTAGGGCTCATCTACTTGCGTTCACACTACGTGGCCCGGAGAAGTTCTCACGGAGCCGAATGCAGCACCCTTCCTCCACCACGTGTGTACACAAAGGAGCGCTGGGCAGTGGGTGTTCTCAAGGCCAAGAGAGAAGCCCTTGTTCTGTGCTGCACCTGCTGGGTGGTTCAAAGGTTTTCTGACCTTCCTGCTCTGGAAGCTTTTCAGAGCTGAGGCTGCGCCTGGGCTGCGAAAGCGGAGAGGCGTAGAGGCCTTTCACACTGAAGGCGTGGGCCTGTTTCCCATGGAGAAAGTGTACGTCGCCCAACCCCCACCCCCACCCCACCCCACCCCACCCCAACCCACCCCCAGCTGGAGGCGTGCAGGTTTGACACCATTTTGTCCTGCCCATGGAAAATACAAAGAGGCGTACACGATTTGGGCTGTCTGGTGAGAGAATTTTGAAGCGGCGGCACCCTGAGTACCTTTCCCGAAGTTTGCTTCCTAGCTGGTTAAACTCGGCTTTCAGAGGCGAGATGAGAACAAACTTGCTCCGCGTGCGGCGAAGTGCCCTGATGCCCTGCCCTAAATGTTTGAGCTTCTGGCCAGCGTCACGCAAGTACTTTGACACGTAGGAGTCTCCCTTTTACTCCAAGCTGTCCCTGTTGGCTGAAGCAGTCGGCGTGTCTGTATCGCAGCCTGGGAGGCCGGGCGTTGGGGGAGTCTGCCAAGTGACTGGCCTCCATTTATAGCTAACTGAGAAACTGCGTCGAAGCTTTCGGGAGCCTCTTACAGGGAATGGTTGCAGTTGGGAATTGGAGACTGTGCTGGCAAACGTCAGCAGCTCCTCTCCCTCGGAGGGCTCTTGGTGTGCCGACTCCTAACAGCCAGCACGGTCCCCAGCTCGTGAACGGTCCCATTGCGAGCCGGTCTCGTCCGTGAAAGAGCCACGTGAGGCTGAGCTCCAACAGTCGGGCTCCACACCTGGAGCCTTTGGGACAGGGCAGTCCTGAGCCGATGTGCCCACCAGGGGACGCGACCAAAGTTTACGTACCACAGGAAAACGCAATCAAGGCCTCGTGTTCTCTCCATGAAAGGAACGTGAGCTTGAAGGGTGATGCGTCAGCGTGCACCGTGAACAGCTCGCTGGTACGCCTGTCTTTGCCCCCTCTCACAGTCTCACGCACCCGGGCTCAGTTCCGTGCAGGAACGCTGAGTGGGAGCGCCAGCCTCGCTGCTGGACTCTAAAGCCTTCCACCCCCTAATGGCAGGTTGTGTGTGTCTCTCACGTGGGGGGAGGAATGAGGTCGCCCACAGAGGTTCTGCCATGAAAGATCTAAAGACGCACGCTGCTGAGGAGCTTGTTCCTCATGGAGCGTCCCCGAAGGCCAGAAGAATGCCGACGGTCTCTTTCAAAGCTGCCGGACGCTCTGCCGTTCTAGGCCTGAGATACGGACCCTGTGACGGCACCGTAACCCCGCGAGATTCAGGAGACATCGCCAGTGCGAGTGGCAATCCGGAAGGAAGAGCCTCCAAGGCGGAGTGTCCTTTCCTGTACAAAACGGCGCCCAAGTGGCTGAGGCAGGGAGCATTTTCCTTCACAGAACCGGCATCCTCGTATGCCTGTGGGTTGCTCTAAAGAAACGACACTGTGAGCAACCTCTTCGAAAAGGCCTTCGCAAGCGACTTGGAGACAACAGCAGCGCAGTGGAGGCACAGACCGTTATCCTAGAGAGCAGCACAGTGTCTCTAGCAGCGATCGCTTCCCGGAGGATACTTAAGCCACACTGAGATTCCAGCAGGGAGTTTTGCCTTATAGCAGTACAACTCACTCAAGAAAGAGGGATGAGGTGTAGGGCTAATCTACGTGTGCTCACGCTCTGTGTCCCCGAGAAGGTTTCACGGAGCAGAAGGCATCACCGACCGCTACCACGTGTGTGCACCAAAGAAGCCCTGTGCCGTGGGTGTTCTCAGGCCGACAGCGAAGACCTAGGTGTGTGCTGCACCCGCGCTCGGTGGTTCACACGTTGCGTGACCCCTGTGCCTTTGGAAGATGTTCAGAGCGGGTGGCACCTGCGTGCTGCGAGCGCAAGAGGTGTAGAGTGTAGAGGCCTTTCACACTGGAGGAAGGGCTTGCGTCTCGTGGAGAGAACGTGTACGTCGCCCGGGAGATGGAGGCGCGCTCTTGACACCATTTCCTCTGCCCGTTTAAAACACAAGTGTTTGTACTCGATCTGGGCTGCCTGGTGAAACGCTTGGCAGTCCGCATCACCCTGAGCACCTCTCCTGAAGTTTGATTCGTAGCTGGGTGAACTCGGGCTTCAGAGGCTTAGATGAGACCAAACGTGTTCAGCTTGTGGCGAAAGCCTTTGACCAGAGGCATATACGCTTGTGCTTGGGGCGAGGGCTAGGCAAGAACGTTTACACCCCGGGTTTTTATCTTTACCCTAAGCTGTGTCCCTTTTGGCTGCAGCAGGCGGAGAGAACCCGCGGAGAGAGAACAGCTGCGAGGTGGATGCACAGAACAGTCACCTCGACACCAGCCCCGGGGTCCCAAGCAACGATCCTTCCCCGGAGGGTACTTAACCCACCCCGGGATTCAAGCAGGGAGTTCGCCTTGTCCAACTCGCACAGGAGACTGGCATGAGATGTAGGGCTCATCTACTTGCGTTCACACTACGTGGCCCGGAGAAGTTCTCACGGAGCCGAATGCAGCACCCTTCCTCCACCACGTGTGTACACAAAGGAGCGCTGGGCAGTGGGTGTTCTCAAGGCCAAGAGAGAAGCCCTTGTTCTGTGCTGCACCTGCTGGGTGGTTCAAAGGTTTTCTGACCTTCCTGCTCTGGAAGCTTTTCAGAGCTGAGGCTGCGCCTGGGCTGCGAAAGCGGAGAGGCGTAGAGGCCTTTCACACTGAAGGCGTGGGCCTGTTTCCCATGGAGAAAGTGTACGTCGCCCAACCCCCACCCCCACCCCACCCCACCCCACCCCAACCCACCCCCAGCTGGAGGCGTGCGGGTTTGACACCATTTTGTCCTGCCCATGGAAAATACAAAGAGGCGTACACGATTTGGGCTGTCTGGTGAGAGAATTTTGAAGCGGCGGCACCCTGAGTACCTTTCCCGAAGTTTGCTTCCTAGCTGGTTAAACTCGGCTTTCAGAGGCGAGATGAGAACAAACTTGCTCCGCGTGCGGCGAAGTGCCCTGATGCCCTGCCCTAAATGTTTGAGCTTCTGGCCAGCGTCACGCAAGTACTTGGACACGTAGGAGTCTCCCTTTTACTCCAAGCTGTCCCTGTTGGCTGAAGCAGTCGGCGTGTCTGTATCGCAGCCTGGGAGGCCGGGCGTTGGGGGAGTCTGCCAAGTGACTGGCCTCCATTTATAGCTAACTGAGAAACTGCGTCGAAGCTTTCGGGAGCCTCTTACAGGGAATGGTTGCAGTTGGGAATTGGAGACTGTGCTGGCAAACGTCAGCAGCTCCTCTCCCTCGGAGGGCTCTTGGTGTGCCGACTCCTAACAGCCAGCACGGTCCCCAGCTCGTGAACGGTCCCATTGCGAGCCGGTCTCGTCCGTGAAAGAGCCACGTGAGGCTGAGCTCCAACAGTCGGGCTCCACACCTGGAGCCTTTGGGACAGGGCAGTCCTGAGCCGATGTGCCCACCAGGGGACGCGACCAAAGTTTACGTACCACAGGAAAGCGCAATCAAGGCCTCGTGTTCTCTCCATGAAAGGAACGTGAGCTTGAAGGGTGATGCGTCAGCGTGCACCGTGAACAGCTCGCTGGTACGCCTGTCTTTGCCCCCTCTCACGGTCTCACGCACCCGGGCTCAGTTCCGTGCAGGAACGCTGAGTGGGAGCGCCAGCCTCGCTGCTGGACTCTAAAGCCTTCCACCCCCTAATGGCAGGTTGTGTGTGTCTCTCACGTGGGGGGAGGAATGAGGTCGCCCACAGAGGTTCTGCCATGAAAGATCTAAAGACGCACGCTGCTGAGGAGCTTGTTCCTCATGGAGCGTCCCCGAAGGCCAGAAGAATGCCGACGGTCTCTTTCAAAGCTGCCGGATGCTCTGCCGTTCTAGGCCTGAGATACGGACCCTGTGACGGCACCGTAACCCCGCGAGATTCAGGAGACATCGCCAGTGCGAGTGGCAATCCGGAAGGAAGAGCCTCCAAGGCGGAGTGTCCTTTCCTGTACAAAACGGCGCCCAAGTGGCTGAGGCAGGGAGCATTTTCCTTCACAGAACCGGCATCCTCGTATGCCTGTGGGTTGCTCTAAAGAAACGACACTGTGAGCAACCTCTTCGAAAAGGCCTTCGCAAGCGACTTGGAGACAACAGCAGCGCAGTGGAGGCACAGACCGTTATCCTAGAGAGCAGCACAGTGTCTCTAGCAGCGATCGCTTCCCGGAGGATACTTAAGCCACACCGAGATTCCAGCAGGGAGTTTTGCCTTATAGCAGTACAACTCACTCAAGAAAGAGGGATGAGGTGTAGGGCTAATCTACGTGCGCTCACGCTCTGTGTCCCCGAGAAGGTTTCACGGAGCAGAAGGCATCACCGACCGCTACCACGTGTGTGCACCAAAGAAGCCCTGTGCCGTGGGTGTTCTCAGGCCGACAGCGAAGACCTAGGTGTGTGCTGCACCCGCGCTCGGTGGTTCACACGTTGCGTGACCCCTGTGCCTTTGGAAGATGTTCAGAGCGGGTGGCACCTGCGTGCTGCGAGCGCAAGAGGTGTAGAGTGTAGAGGCCTTTCACACTGGAGGAAGGGCTTGCGTCTCGTGGAGAGAACGTGTACGTCGCCCGGGAGATGGAGGTGCGCTCTTGACACCATTTCCTCTGCCCGTTTAAAACACAAGTGTTTGTACTCGATCTGGGCTGCCTGGTGAAACGCTTGGCAGTCCGCATCACCCTGAGCACCTCTCCTGAAGTTTGATTCGTAGCTGGGTGAACTCGGGCTTCAGAGGCTTAGATGAGACCAAACGTGTTCAGCTTGTGGCGAAAGCCTTTGACCAGAGGCATATACGCTTGTGCTTGGGGCGAGGGCTAGGCAAGAACGTTTACACCCCGGGTTTTTATCTTTACCCTAAGCTGTGTCCCTTTTGGCTGCAGCAGGCGGAGAGAACCCGCGGAGAGAGAACAGCTGCGAGGTGGATGCACAGAACAGTCACCTCGACACCAGCCCCGGGGTCCCAAGCAACGATCCTTCCCCGGAGGGTACTTAACCCACCCCGGGATTCAAGCAGGGAGTTCGCCTTGTCCAACTCGCACAGGAGACTGGCATGAGATGTAGGGCTCATCTACTTGCGTTCACACTACGTGGCCCGGAGAAGTTCTCACGGAGCCGAATGCAGCACCCTTCCTCCACCACGTGTGTACACAAAGGAGCGCTGGGCAGTGGGTGTTCTCAAGGCCAAGAGAGAAGCCCTTGTTCTGTGCTGCACCTGCTGGGTGGTTCAAAGGTTTTCTGACCTTCCTGCTCTGGAAGCTTTTCAGAGCTGAGGCTGCGCCTGGGCTGCGAAAGCGGAGAGGCGTAGAGGCCTTTCACACTGAAGGCGTGGGCCTGTTTCCCGTGGAGAAAGTGTACGTCGCCCAACCCCCACCCCCACCCCACCCCACCCCACCCCAACCCACCCCCAGCTGGAGGCGTGCGGGTTTGACACCATTTTGTCCTGCCCATGGAAAATACAAAGAGGCGTACACGATTTGGGCTGTCTGGTGAGAGAATTTTGAAGCGGCGGCACCCTGAGTACCTTTCCCGAAGTTTGCTTCCTAGCTGGTTAAACTCGGCTTTCAGAGGCGAGATGAGAACAAACTTGCTCCGCGTGCGGCGAAGTGCCCTGATGCCCTGCCCTAAATGTTTGAGCTTCTGGCCAGCGTCACGCAAGTACTTGGACACGTAGGAGTCTCCCTTTTACTCCAAGCTGTCCCTGTTGGCTGAAGCAGTCGGCGTGTCTGTATCGCAGCCTGGGAGGCCGGGCGTTGGGGGAGTCTGCCAAGTGACTGGCCTCCATTTATAGCTAACTGAGAAACTGCGTCGAAGCTTTCGGGAGCCTCTTACAGGGAATGGTTGCAGTTGGGAATTGGAGACTGTGCTGGCAAACGTCAGCAGCTCCTCTCCCTCGGAGGGCTCTTGGTGTGCCGACTCCTAACAGCCAGCACGGTCCCCAGCTCGTGAACGGTCCCATTGCGAGCCGGTCTCGTCCGTGAAAGAGCCACGTGAGGCTGAGCTCCAACAGTCGGGCTCCACACCTGGAGCCTTTGGGACAGGGCAGTCCTGAGCCGATGTGCCCACCAGGGGACGCGACCAAAGTTTACGTACCACAGGAAAGCGCAATCAAGGCCTCGTGTTCTCTCCATGAAAGGAACGTGAGCTTGAAGGGTGATGCGTCAGCGTGCACCGTGAACAGCTCGCTGGTACGCCTGTCTTTGCCCCCTCTCACGGTCTCACGCACCCGGGCTCAGTTCCGTGCAGGAACGCTGAGTGGGAGCGCCAGCCTCGCTGCTGGACTCTAAAGCCTTCCACCCCCTAATGGCAGGTTGTGTGTGTCTCTCACGTGGGGGGAGGAATGAGGTCGCCCACAGAGGTTCTGCCATGAAAGATCTAAAGACGCACGCTGCTGAGGAGCTTGTTCCTCATGGAGCGTCCCCGAAGGCCAGAAGAATGCCGACGGTCTCTTTCAAAGCTGCCGGACGCTCTGCCGTTCTAGGCCTGAGATACGGACCCTGTGACGGCACCGTAACCCCGCGAGATTCAGGAGACATCGCCAGTGCGAGTGGCAATCCGGAAGGAAGAGCCTCCAAGGCGGAGTGTCCTTTCCTGTACAAAACGGCGCCCAAGTGGCTGAGGCAGGGAGCATTTTCCTTCACAGAACCGGCATCCTCGTATGCCTGTGGGTTGCTCTAAAGAAACGACACTGTGAGCAACCTCTTCGAAAAGGCCTTCGCAAGCGACTTGGAGACAACAGCAGCGCAGTGGAGGCACAGACCGTTATCCTAGAGAGCAGCACAGTGTCTCTAGCAGCGATCGCTTCCCGGAGGATACTTAAGCCACACCGAGATTCCAGCAGGGAGTTTTGCCTTATAGCAGTACAACTCACTCAAGAAAGAGGGATGAGGTGTAGGGCTAATCTACGTGCGCTCACGCTCTGTGTCCCCGAGAAGGTTTCACGGAGCAGAAGGCATCACCGACCGCTACCACGTGTGTGCACCAAAGAAGCCCTGTGCCGTGGGTGTTCTCAGGCCGACAGCGAAGACCTAGGTGTGTGCTGCACCCGCGCTCGGTGGTTCACACGTTGCGTGACCCCTGTGCCTTTGGAAGATGTTCAGAGCGGGTGGCACCTGCGTGCTGCGAGCGCAAGAGGTGTAGAGTGTAGAGGCCTTTCACACTGGAGGAAGGGCTTGCGTCTCGTGGAGAGAACGTGTACGTCGCCCGGGAGATGGAGGCGCGCTCTTGACACCATTTCCTCTGCCCGTTTAAAACACAAGTGTTTGTACTCGATCTGGGCTGCCTGGTGAAACGCTTGGCAGTCCGCATCACCCTGAGCACCTCTCCTGAAGTTTGATTCGTAGCTGGGTGAACTCGGGCTTCAGAGGCTTAGATGAGACCAAACGTGTTCAGCTTGTGGCGAAAGCCTTTGACCAGAGGCATATACGCTTGTGCTTGGGGCGAGGGCTAGGCAAGAACGTTTACACCCCGGGTTTTTATCTTTACCCTAAGCTGTGTCCCTTTTGGCTGCAGCAGGCGGAGAGAACCCGCGGAGAGAGAACAGCTGCGAGGTGGATGCACAGAACAGTCACCTCGACACCAGCCCCGGGGTCCCAAGCAACGATCCTTCCCCGGAGGGTACTTAACCCACCCCGGGATTCAAGCAGGGAGTTCGCCTTGTCCAACTCGCACAGGAGACTGGCATGAGATGTAGGGCTCATCTACTTGCGTTCACACTACGTGGCCCGGAGAAGTTCTCACGGAGCCGAATGCAGCACCCTTCCTCCACCACGTGTGTACACAAAGGAGCGCTGGGCAGTGGGTGTTCTCAAGGCCAAGAGAGAAGCCCTTGTTCTGTGCTGCACCTGCTGGGTGGTTCAAAGGTTTTCTGACCTTCCTGCTCTGGAAGCTTTTCAGAGCTGAGGCTGCGCCTGGGCTGCGAAAGCGGAGAGGCGTAGAGGCCTTTCACACTGAAGGCGTGGGCCTGTTTCCCGTGGAGAAAGTGTACGTCGCCCAACCCCCACCCCCACCCCACCCCACCCCACCCCAACCCACCCCCAGCTGGAGGCGTGCGGGTTTGACACCATTTTGTCCTGCCCATGGAAAATACAAAGAGGCGTACACGATTTGGGCTGTCTGGTGAGAGAATTTTGAAGCGGCGGCACCCTGAGTACCTTTCCCGAAGTTTGCTTCCTAGCTGGTTAAACTCGGCTTTCAGAGGCGAGATGAGAACAAACTTGCTCCGCGTGCGGCGAAGTGCCCTGATGCCCTGCCCTAAATGTTTGAGCTTCTGGCCAGCGTCACGCAAGTACTTTGACACGTAGGAGTCTCCCTTTTACTCCAAGCTGTCCCTGTTGGCTGAAGCAGTCGGCGTGTCTGTATCGCAGCCTGGGAGGCCGGGCGTTGGGGGAGTCTGCCAAGTGACTGGCCTCCATTTATAGCTAACTGAGAAACTGCGTCGAAGCTTTCGGGAGCCTCTTACAGGGAATGGTTGCAGTTGGGAATTGGAGACTGTGCTGGCAAACGTCAGCAGCTCCTCTCCCTCGGAGGGCTCTTGGTGTGCCGACTCCTAACAGCCAGCACGGTCCCCAGCTCGTGAACGGTCCCATTGCGAGCCGGTCTCGTCCGTGAAAGAGCCACGTGAGGCTGAGCTCCAACAGTCGGGCTCCACACCTGGAGCCTTTGGGACAGGGCAGTCCTGAGCCGATGTGCCCACCAGGGGACGCGACCAAAGTTTACGTACCACAGGAAAGCGCAATCAAGGCCTCGTGTTCTCTCCATGAAAGGAACGTGAGCTTGAAGGGTGATGCGTCAGCGTGCACCGTGAACAGCTCGCTGGTACGCCTGTCTTTGCCCCCTCTCACGGTCTCACGCACCCGGGCTCAGTTCCGTGCAGGAACGCTGAGTGGGAGCGCCAGCCTCGCTGCTGGACTCTAAAGCCTTCCACCCCCTAATGGCAGGTTGTGTGTGTCTCTCACGTGGGGGGAGGAATGAGGTCGCCCACAGAGGTTCTGCCATGAAAGATCTAAAGACGCACGCTGCTGAGGAGCTTGTTCCTCATGGAGCATCCCCGAAGGCCAGAAGAATGCCGACGGTCTCTTTCAAAGCTGCCGGATGCTCTGCCGTTCTAGGCCTGAGATACGGACCCTGTGACGGCACCGTAACCCCGCGAGATTCAGGAGACATCGCCAGTGCGAGTGGCAATCCGGAAGGAAGAGCCTCCAAGGCGGAGTGTCCTTTCCTGTACAAAACGGCGCCCAAGTGGCTGAGGCAGGGAGCATTTTCCTTCACAGAACCGGCATCCTCGTATGCCTGTGGGTTGCTCTAAAGAAACGACACTGTGAGCAACCTCTTCGAAAAGGCCTTCGCAAGCGACTTGGAGACAACAGCAGCGCAGTGGAGGCACAGACCGTTATCCTAGAGAGCAGCACAGTGTCTCTAGCAGCGATCGCTTCCCGGAGGATACTTAAGCCACACCGAGATTCCAGCAGGGAGTTTTGCCTTATAGCAGTACAACTCACTCAAGAAAGAGGGATGAGGTGTAGGGCTAATCTACGTGCGCTCACGCTCTGTGTCCCCGAGAAGGTTTCACGGAGCAGAAGGCATCACCGACCGCTACCACGTGTGTGCACCAAAGAAGCCCTGTGCCGTGGGTGTTCTCAGGCCGACAGCGAAGACCTAGGTGTGTGCTGCACCCGCGCTCGGTGGTTCACACGTTGCGTGACCCCTGTGCCTTTGGAAGATGTTCAGAGCGGGTGGCACCTGCGTGCTGCGAGCGCAAGAGGTGTAGAGTGTAGAGGCCTTTCACACTGGAGGAAGGGCTTGCGTCTCGTGGAGAGAACGTGTACGTCGCCCGGGAGATGGAGGCGCGCTCTTGACACCATTTCCTCTGCCCGTTTAAAACACAAGTGTTTGTACTCGATCTGGGCTGCCTGGTGAAACGCTTGGCAGTCCGCATCACCCTGAGCACCTCTCCTGAAGTTTGATTCGTAGCTGGGTGAACTCGGGCTTCAGAGGCTGAGATGAGACCAAACGTGTTCAGCTTGTGGCGAAAGCCTTTGACCAGAGGCATATACGCTTGTGCTTGGGGCGAGGGCTAGGCAAGAACGTTTACACCCCGGGTTTTTATCTTTACCCTAAGCTGTGTCCCTTTTGGCTGCAGCAGGCGGAGAGAACCCGCGGAGAGAGAACAGCTGCGAGGTGGATGCACAGAACAGTCACCTCGACACCAGCCCCGGGGTCCCAAGCAACGATCCTTCCCCGGAGGGTACTTAACCCACCCCGGGATTCAAGCAGGGAGTTCGCCTTGTCCAACTCGCACAGGAGACTGGCATGAGATGTAGGGCTCATCTACTTGCGTTCACACTACGTGGCCCGGAGAAGTTCTCACGGAGCCGAATGCAGCACCCTTCCTCCACCACGTGTGTACACAAAGGAGCGCTGGGCAGTGGGTGTTCTCAAGGCCAAGAGAGAAGCCCTTGTTCTGTGCTGCACCTGCTGGGTGGTTCAAAGGTTTTCTGACCTTCCTGCTCTGGAAGCTTTTCAGAGCTGAGGCTGCGCCTGGGCTGCGAAAGCGGAGAGGCGTAGAGGCCTTTCACACTGAAGGCGTGGGCCTGTTTCCCGTGGAGAAAGTGTACGTCACCCAACCCCCACCCCCACCCCACCCCACCCCACCCCAACCCACCCCCAGCTGGAGGCGTGCGGGTTTGACACCATTTTGTCCTGCCCATGGAAAATACAAAGAGGCGTACACGATTTGGGCTGTCTGGTGAGAGAATTTTGAAGCGGCGGCACCCTGAGTACCTTTCCCGAAGTTTGCTTCCTAGCTGGTTAAACTCGGCTTTCAGAGGCGAGATGAGAACAAACTTGCTCCGCGTGCGGCGAAGTGCCCTGATGCCCTGCCCTAAATGTTTGAGCTTCTGGCCAGCGTCACGCAAGTACTTTGACACGTAGGAGTCTCCCTTTTACTCCAAGCTGTCCCTGTTGGCTGAAGCAGTCGGCGTGTCTGTATCGCAGCCTGGGAGGCCGGGCGTTGGGGGAGTCTGCCAAGTGACTGGCCTCCATTTATAGCTAACTGAGAAACTGCGTCGAAGCTTTCGGGAGCCTCTTACAGGGAATGGTTGCAGTTGGGAATTGGAGACTGTGCTGGCAAACGTCAGCAGCTCCTCTCCCTCGGAGGGCTCTTGGTGTGCCGACTCCTAACAGCCAGCACGGTCCCCAGCTCGTGAACGGTCCCATTGCGAGCCGGTCTCGTCCGTGAAAGAGCCACGTGAGGCTGAGCTCCAACAGTCGGGCTCCACACCTGGAGCCTTTGGGACAGGGCAGTCCTGAGCCGATGTGCCCACCAGGGGACGCGACCAAAGTTTACGTACCACAGGAAAGCGCAATCAAGGCCTCGTGTTCTCTCCATGAAAGGAACGTGAGCTTGAAGGGTGATGCGTCAGCGTGCACCGTGAACAGCTCGCTGGTACGCCTGTCTTTGCCCCCTCTCACGGTCTCACGCACCCGGGCTCAGTTCCGTGCAGGAACGCTGAGTGGGAGCGCCAGCCTCGCTGCTGGACTCTAAAGCCTTCCACCCCCTAATGGCAGGTTGTGTGTGTCTCTCACGTGGGGGGAGGAATGAGGTCGCCCACAGAGGTTCTGCCATGAAAGATCTAAAGACGCACGCTGCTGAGGAGCTTGTTCCTCATGGAGCGTCCCCGAAGGCCAGAAGAATGCCGACGGTCTCTTTCAAAGCTGCCGGACGCTCTGCCGTTCTAGGCCTGAGATACGGACCCTGTGACGGCACCGTAACCCCGCGAGATTCAGGAGACATCGCCAGTGCGAGTGGCAATCCGGAAGGAAGAGCCTCCAAGGCGGAGTGTCCTTTCCTGTACAAAACGGCGCCCAAGTGGCTGAGGCAGGGAGCATTTTCCTTCACAGAACCGGCATCCTCGTATGCCTGTGGGTTGCTCTAAAGAAACGACACTGTGAGCAACCTCTTCGAAAAGGCCTTCGCAAGCGACTTGGAGACAACAGCAGCGCAGTGGAGGCACAGACCGTTATCCTAGAGAGCAGCACAGTGTCTCTAGCAGCGATCGCTTCCCGGAGGATACTTAAGCCACACCGAGATTCCAGCAGGGAGTTTTGCCTTATAGCAGTACAACTCACTCAAGAAAGAGGGATGAGGTGTAGGGCTAATCTACGTGCGCTCACGCTCTGTGTCCCCGAGAAGGTTTCACGGAGCAGAAGGCATCACCGACCGCTACCACGTGTGTGCACCAAAGAAGCCCTGTGCCGTGGGTGTTCTCAGGCCGACAGCGAAGACCTAGGTGTGTGCTGCACCCGCGCTCGGTGGTTCACACGTTGCGTGACCCCTGTGCCTTTGGAAGATGTTCAGAGCGGGTGGCACCTGCGTGCTGCGAGCGCAAGAGGTGTAGAGTGTAGAGGCCTTTCACACTGGAGGAAGGGCTTGCGTCTCGTGGAGAGAACGTGTACGTCGCCCGGGAGATGGAGGCGCGCTCTTGACACCATTTCCTCTGCCCGTTTAAAACACAAGTGTTTGTACTCGATCTGGGCTGCCTGGTGAAACGCTTGGCAGTCCGCATCACCCTGAGCACCTCTCCTGAAGTTTGATTCGTAGCTGGGTGAACTCGGGCTTCAGAGGCTTAGATGAGACCAAACGTGTTCAGCTTGTGGCGAAAGCCTTTGACCAGAGGCATATACGCTTGTGCTTGGGGCGAGGGCTAGGCAAGAACGTTTACACCCCGGGTTTTTATCTTTACCCTAAGCTGTGTCCCTTTTGGCTGCAGCAGGCGGAGAGAACCCGCGGAGAGAGAACAGCTGCGAGGTGGATGCACAGAACAGTCACCTCGACACCAGCCCCGGGGTCCCAAGCAACGATCCTTCCCCGGAGGGTACTTAACCCACCCCGGGATTCAAGCAGGGAGTTCGCCTTGTCCAACTCGCACAGGAGACTGGCATGAGATGTAGGGCTCATCTACTTGCGTTCACACTACGTGGCCCGGAGAAGTTCTCACGGAGCCGAATGCAGCACCCTTCCTCCACCACGTGTGTACACAAAGGAGCGCTGGGCAGTGGGTGTTCTCAAGGCCAAGAGAGAAGCCCTTGTTCTGTGCTGCACCTGCTGGGTGGTTCAAAGGTTTTCTGACCTTCCTGCTCTGGAAGCTTTTCAGAGCTGAGGCTGCGCCTGGGCTGCGAAAGCGGAGAGGCGTAGAGGCCTTTCACACTGAAGGCGTGGGCCTGTTTCCCGTGGAGAAAGTGTACGTCGCCCAACCCCCACCCCCACCCCACCCCACCCCACCCCAACCCACCCCCAGCTGGAGGCGTGCGGGTTTGACACCATTTTGTCCTGCCCATGGAAAATACAAAGAGGCGTACACGATTTGGGCTGTCTGGTGAGAGAATTTTGAAGCGGCGGCACCCTGAGTACCTTTCCCGAAGTTTGCTTCCTAGCTGGTTAAACTCGGCTTTCAGAGGCGAGATGAGAACAAACTTGCTCCGCGTGCGGCGAAGTGCCCTGATGCCCTGCCCTAAATGTTTGAGCTTCTGGCCAGCGTCACGCAAGTACTTTGACACGTAGGAGTCTCCCTTTTACTCCAAGCTGTCCCTGTTGGCTGAAGCAGTCGGCGTGTCTGTATCGCAGCCTGGGAGGCCGGGCGTTGGGGGAGTCTGCCAAGTGACTGGCCTCCATTTATAGCTAACTGAGAAACTGCGTCGAAGCTTTCGGGAGCCTCTTACAGGGAATGGTTGCAGTTGGGAATTGGAGACTGTGCTGGCAAACGTCAGCAGCTCCTCTCCCTCGGAGGGCTCTTGGTGTGCCGACTCCTAACAGCCAGCACGGTCCCCAGCTCGTGAACGGTCCCATTGCGAGCCGGTCTCGTCCGTGAAAGAGCCACGTGAGGCTGAGCTCCAACAGTCGGGCTCCACACCTGGAGCCTTTGGGACAGGGCAGTCCTGAGCCGATGTGCCCACCAGGGGACGCGACCAAAGTTTACGTACCACAGGAAAGCGCAATCAAGGCCTCGTGTTCTCTCCATGAAAGGAACGTGAGCTTGAAGGGTGATGCGTCAGCGTGCACCGTGAACAGCTCGCTGGTACGCCTGTCTTTGCCCCCTCTCACGGTCTCACGCACCCGGGCTCAGTTCCGTGCAGGAACGCTGAGTGGGAGCGCCAGCCTCGCTGCTGGACTCTAAAGCCTTCCACCCCCTAATGGCAGGTTGTGTGTGTCTCTCACGTGGGGGGAGGAATGAGGTCGCCCACAGAGGTTCTGCCATGAAAGATCTAAAGACGCACGCTGCTGAGGAGCTTGTTCCTCATGGAGCGTCCCCGAAGGCCAGAAGAATGCCGACGGTCTCTTTCAAAGCTGCCGGACGCTCTGCCGTTCTAGGCCTGAGATACGGACCCTGTGACGGCACCGTAACCCCGCGAGATTCAGGAGACATCGCCAGTGCGAGTGGCAATCCGGAAGGAAGAGCCTCCAAGGCGGAGTGTCCTTTCCTGTACAAAACGGCGCCCAAGTGGCTGAGGCAGGGAGCATTTTCCTTCACAGAACCGGCATCCTCGTATGCCTGTGGGTTGCTCTAAAGAAACGACACTGTGAGCAACCTCTTCGAAAAGGCCTTCGCAAGCGACTTGGAGACAACAGCAGCGCAGTGGAGGCACAGACCGTTATCCTAGAGAGCAGCACAGTGTCTCTAGCAGCGATCGCTTCCCGGAGGATACTTAAGCCACACCGAGATTCCAGCAGGGAGTTTTGCCTTATAGCAGTACAACTCACTCAAGAAAGAGGGATGAGGTGTAGGGCTAATCTACGTGCGCTCACGCTCTGTGTCCCCGAGAAGGTTTCACGGAGCAGAAGGCATCACCGACCGCTACCACGTGTGTGCACCAAAGAAGCCCTGTGCCGTGGGTGTTCTCAGGCCGACAGCGAAGACCTAGGTGTGTGCTGCACCCGCGCTCGGTGGTTCACACGTTGCGTGACCCCTGTGCCTTTGGAAGATGTTCAGAGCGGGTGGCACCTGCGTGCTGCGAGCGCAAGAGGTGTAGAGTGTAGAGGCCTTTCACACTGGAGGAAGGGCTTGCGTCTCGTGGAGAGAACGTGTACGTCGCCCGGGAGATGGAGGCGTGCTCTTGACACCATTTCCTCTGCCCGTTTAAAACACAAGTGTTTGTACTCGATCTGGGCTGCCTGGTGAAACGCTTGGCAGTCCGCATCACCCTGAGCACCTCTCCTGAAGTTTGATTCGTAGCTGGGTGAACTCGGGCTTCAGAGGCTTAGATGAGACCAAACGTGTTCAGCTTGTGGCGAAAGCCTTTGACCAGAGGCATATACGCTTGTGCTTGGGGCGAGGGCTAGGCAAGAACGTTTACACCCCGGGTTTTTATCTTTACCCTAAGCTGTGTCCCTTTTGGCTGCAGCAGGCGGAGAGAACCCGCGGAGAGAGAACAGCTGCGAGGTGGATGCACAGAACAGTCACCTCGACACCAGCCCCGGGGTCCCAAGCAACGATCCTTCCCCGGAGGGTACTTAACCCACCCCGGGATTCAAGCAGGGAGTTCGCCTTGTCCAACTCGCACAGGAGACTGGCATGAGATGTAGGGCTCATCTACTTGCGTTCACACTACGTGGCCCGGAGAAGTTCTCACGGAGCCGAATGCAGCACCCTTCCTCCACCACGTGTGTACACAAAGGAGCGCTGGGCAGTGGGTGTTCTCAAGGCCAAGAGAGAAGCCCTTGTTCTGTGCTGCACCTGCTGGGTGGTTCAAAGGTTTTCTGACCTTCCTGCTCTGGAAGCTTTTCAGACCTGAGGCTGCGCCTGGGCTGCGAAAGCGGAGAGGCGTAGAGGCCTTTCACACTGAAGGCGTGGGCCTGTTTCCCGTGGAGAAAGTGTACGTCGCCCAACCCCCACCCCCACCCCACCCCACCCCACCCCAACCCACCCCCAGCTGGAGGCGTGCGGGTTTGACACCATTTTGTCCTGCCCATGGAAAATACAAAGAGGCGTACACGATTTGGGCTGTCTGGTGAGAGAATTTTGAAGCGGCGGCACCCTGAGTACCTTTCCCGAAGTTTGCTTCCTAGCTGGTTAAACTCGGCTTTCAGAGGCGAGATGAGAACAAACTTGCTCCGCGTGCGGCGAAGTGCCCTGATGCCCTGCCCTAAATGTTTGAGCTTCTGGCCAGCGTCACGCAAGTACTTTGACACGTAGGAGTCTCCCTTTTACTCCAAGCTGTCCCTGTTGGCTGAAGCAGTCGGCGTGTCTGTATCGCAGCCTGGGAGGCCGGGCGTTGGGGGAGTCTGCCAAGTGACTGGCCTCCATTTATAGCTAACTGAGAAACTGCGTCGAAGCTTTCGGGAGCCTCTTACAGGGAATGGTTGCAGTTGGGAATTGGAGACTGTGCTGGCAAACGTCAGCAGCTCCTCTCCCTCGGAGGGCTCTTGGTGTGCCGACTCCTAACAGCCAGCACGGTCCCCAGCTCGTGAACGGTCCCATTGCGAGCCGGTCTCGTCCGTGAAAGAGCCACGTGAGGCTGAGCTCCAACAGTCGGGCTCCACACCTGGAGCCTTTGGGACAGGGCAGTCCTGAGCCGATGTGCCCACCAGGGGACGCGACCAAAGTTTACGTACCACAGGAAAGCGCAATCAAGGCCTCGTGTTCTCTCCATGAAAGGAACGTGAGCTTGAAGGGTGATGCGTCAGCGTGCACCGTGAACAGCTCGCTGGTACGCCTGTCTTTGCCCCCTCTCACGGTCTCACGCACCCGGGCTCAGTTCCGTGCAGGAACGCTGAGTGGGAGCGCCAGCCTCGCTGCTGGACTCTAAAGCCTTCCACCCCCTAATGGCAGGTTGTGTGTGTCTCTCACGTGGGGGGAGGAATGAGGTCGCCCACAGAGGTTCTGCCATGAAAGATCTAAAGACGCACGCTGCTGAGGAGCTTGTTCCTCATGGAGCGTCCCCGAAGGCCAGAAGAATGCCGACGGTCTCTTTCAAAGCTGCCGGACGCTCTGCCGTTCTAGGCCTGAGATACGGACCCTGTGACGGCACCGTAACCCCGCGAGATTCAGGAGACATCGCCAGTGCGAGTGGCAATCCGGAAGGAAGAGCCTCCAAGGCGGAGTGTCCTTTCCTGTACAAAACGGCGCCCAAGTGGCTGAGGCAGGGAGCATTTTCCTTCACAGAACCGGCATCCTCGTATGCCTGTGGGTTGCTCTAAAGAAACGACACTGTGAGCAACCTCTTCGAAAAGGCCTTCGCAAGCGACTTGGAGACAACAGCAGCGCAGTGGAGGCACAGACCGTTATCCTAGAGAGCAGCACAGTGTCTCTAGCAGCGATCGCTTCCCGGAGGATACTTAAGCCACACTGAGATTCCAGCAGGGAGTTTTGCCTTATAGCAGTACAACTCACTCAAGAAAGAGGGATGAGGTGTAGGGCTAATCTACGTGCGCTCACGCTCTGTGTCCCCGAGAAGGTTTCACGGAGCAGAAGGCATCACCGACCGCTACCACGTGTGTGCACCAAAGAAGCCCTGTGCCGTGGGTGTTCTCAGGCCGACAGCGAAGACCTAGGTGTGTGCTGCACCCGCGCTCGGTGGTTCACACGTTGCGTGACCCCTGTGCCTTTGGAAGACGTTCAGAGCGGGTGGCACCTGCGTGCTGCGAGCGCAAGAGGTGTAGAGTGTAGAGGCCTTTCACACTGGAGGAAGGGCTTGCGTCTCGTGGAGAGAACGTGTACGTCGCCCGGGAGATGGAGGCGCGCTCTTGACACCATTTCCTCTGCCCGTTTAAAACACAAGTGTTTGTACTCGATCTGGGCTGCCTGGTGAAACGCTTGGCAGTCCGCATCACCCTGAGCACCTCTCCTGAAGTTTGATTCGTAGCTGGGTGAACTCGGGCTTCAGAGGCTTAGATGAGACCAAACGTGTTCAGCTTGTGGCGAAAGCCTTTGACCAGAGGCATATACGCTTGTGCTTGGGGCGAGGGCTAGGCAAGAACGTTTACACCCCGGGTTTTTATCTTTACCCTAAGCTGTGTCCCTTTTGGCTGCAGCAGGCGGAGAGAACCCGCGGAGAGAGAACAGCTGCGAGGTGGATGCACAGAACAGTCACCTCGACACCAGCCCCGGGGTCCCAAGCAACGATCCTTCCCCGGAGGGTACTTAACCCACCCCGGGATTCAAGCAGGGAGTTCGCCTTGTCCAACTCGCACAGGAGACTGGCATGAGATGTAGGGCTCATCTACTTGCGTTCACACTACGTGGCCCGGAGAAGTTCTCACGGAGCCGAATGCAGCACCCTTCCTCCACCACGTGTGTACACAAAGGAGCGCTGGGCAGTGGGTGTTCTCAAGGCCAAGAGAGAAGCCCTTGTTCTGTGCTGCACCTGCTGGGTGGTTCAAAGGTTTTCTGACCTTCCTGCTCTGGAAGCTTTTCAGAGCTGAGGCTGCGCCTGGGCTGCGAAAGCGGAGAGGCGTAGAGGCCTTTCACACTGAAGGCGTGGGCCTGTTTCCCGTGGAGAAAGTGTACGTCGCCCAACCCCCACCCCCACCCCACCCCACCCCACCCCAACCCACCCCCAGCTGGAGGCGTGCGGGTTTGACACCATTTTGTCCTGCCCATGGAAAATACAAAGAGGCGTACACGATTTGGGCTGTCTGGTGAGAGAATTTTGAAGCGGCGGCACCCTGAGTACCTTTCCCGAAGTTTGCTTCCTAGCTGGTTAAACTCGGCTTTCAGAGGCGAGATGAGAACAAACTTGCTCCGCGTGCGGCGAAGTGCCCTGATGCCCTGCCCTAAATGTTTGAGCTTCTGGCCAGCGTCACGCAAGTACTTTGACACGTAGGAGTCTCCCTTTTACTCCAAGCTGTCCCTGTTGGCTGAAGCAGTCGGCGTGTCTGTATCGCAGCCTGGGAGGCCGGGCGTTGGGGGAGTCTGCCAAGTGACTGGCCTCCATTTATAGCTAACTGAGAAACTGCGTCGAAGCTTTCGGGAGCCTCTTACAGGGAATGGTTGCAGTTGGGAATTGGAGACTGTGCTGGCAAACGTCAGCAGCTCCTCTCCCTCGGAGGGCTCTTGGTGTGCCGACTCCTAACAGCCAGCACGGTCCCCAGCTCGTGAACGGTCCCATTGCGAGCCGGTCTCGTCCGTGAAAGAGCCACGTGAGGCTGAGCTCCAACAGTCGGGCTCCACACCTGGAGCCTTTGGGACAGGGCAGTCCTGAGCCGATGTGCCCACCAGGGGACGCGACCAAAGTTTACGTACCACAGGAAAGCGCAATCAAGGCCTCGTGTTCTCTCCATGAAAGGAACGTGAGCTTGAAGGGTGATGCGTCAGCGTGCACCGTGAACAGCTCGCTGGTACGCCTGTCTTTGCCCCCTCTCACGGTCTCACGCACCCGGGCTCAGTTCCGTGCAGGAACGCTGAGTGGGAGCGCCAGCCTCGCTGCTGGACTCTAAAGCCTTCCACCCCCTAATGGCAGGTTGTGTGTGTCTCTCACGTGGGGGGAGGAATGAGGTCGCCCACAGAGGTTCTGCCATGAAAGATCTAAAGACGCACGCTGCTGAGGAGCTTGTTCCTCATGGAGCGTCCCCGAAGGCCAGAAGAATGCCGACGGTCTCTTTCAAAGCTGCCGGACGCTCTGCCGTTCTAGGCCTGAGATACGGACCCTGTGACGGCACCGTAACCCCGCGAGATTCAGGAGACATCGCCAGTGCGAGTGGCAATCCGGAAGGAAGAGCCTCCAAGGCGGAGTGTCCTTTCCTGTACAAAACGGCGCCCAAGTGGCTGAGGCAGGGAGCATTTTCCTTCACAGAACCGGCATCCTCGTATGCCTGTGGGTTGCTCTAAAGAAACGACACTGTGAGCAACCTCTTCGAAAAGGCCTTCGCAAGCGACTTGGAGACAACAGCAGCGCAGTGGAGGCACAGACCGTTATCCTAGAGAGCAGCACAGTGTCTCTAGCAGCGATCGCTTCCCGGAGGATACTTAAGCCACACCGAGATTCCAGCAGGGAGTTTTGCCTTATAGCAGTACAACTCACTCAAGAAAGAGGGATGAGGTGTAGGGCTAATCTACGTGCGCTCACGCTCTGTGTCCCCGAGAAGGTTTCACGGAGCAGAAGGCATCACCGACCGCTACCACGTGTGTGCACCAAAGAAGCCCTGTGCCGTGGGTGTTCTCAGGCCGACAGCGAAGACCTAGGTGTGTGCTGCACCCGCGCTCGGTGGTTCACACGTTGCGTGACCCCTGTGCCTTTGGAAGACGTTCAGAGCGGGTGGCACCTGCGTGCTGCGAGCGCAAGAGGTGTAGAGTGTAGAGGCCTTTCACACTGGAGGAAGGGCTTGCGTCTCGTGGAGAGAACGTGTACGTCGCCCGGGAGATGGAGGCGCGCTCTTGACACCATTTCCTCTGCCCGTTTAAAACACAAGTGTTTGTACTCGATCTGGGCTGCCTGGTGAAACGCTTGGCAGTCCGCATCACCCTGAGCACCTCTCCTGAAGTTTGATTCGTAGCTGGGTGAACTCGGGCTTCAGAGGCTTAGATGAGACCAAACGTGTTCAGCTTGTGGCGAAAGCCTTTGACCAGAGGCATATACGCTTGTGCTTGGGGCGAGGGCTAGGCAAGAACGTTTACACCCCGGGTTTTTATCTTTACCCTAAGCTGTGTCCCTTTTGGCTGCAGCAGGCGGAGAGAACCCGCGGAGAGAGAACAGCTGCGAGGTGGATGCACAGAACAGTCACCTCGACACCAGCCCCGGGGTCCCAAGCAACGATCCTTCCCCGGAGGGTACTTAACCCACCCCGGGATTCAAGCAGGGAGTTCGCCTTGTCCAACTCGCACAGGAGACTGGCATGAGATGTAGGGCTCATCTACTTGCGTTCACACTACGTGGCCCGGAGAAGTTCTCACGGAGCCGAATGCAGCACCCTTCCTCCACCACGTGTGTACACAAAGGAGCGCTGGGCAGTGGGTGTTCTCAAGGCCAAGAGAGAAGCCCTTGTTCTGTGCTGCACCTGCTGGGTGGTTCAAAGGTTTTCTGACCTTCCTGCTCTGGAAGCTTTTCAGAGCTGAGGCTGCGCCTGGGCTGCGAAAGCGGAGAGGCGTAGAGGCCTTTCACACTGAAGGCGTGGGCCTGTTTCCCGTGGAGAAAGTGTACGTCGCCCAACCCCCACCCCCACCCCACCCCACCCCACCCCAACCCACCCCCAGCTGGAGGCGTGCGGGTTTGACACCATTTTGTCCTGCCCATGGAAAATACAAAGAGGCGTACACGATTTGGGCTGTCTGGTGAGAGAATTTTGAAGCGGCGGCACCCTGAGTACCTTTCCCGAAGTTTGCTTCCTAGCTGGTTAAACTCGGCTTTCAGAGGCGAGATGAGAACAAACTTGCTCCGCGTGCGGCGAAGTGCCCTGATGCCCTGCCCTAAATGTTTGAGCTTCTGGCCAGCGTCACGCAAGTACTTTGACACGTAGGAGTCTCCCTTTTACTCCAAGCTGTCCCTGTTGGCTGAAGCAGTCGGCGTGTCTGTATCGCAGCCTGGGAGGCCGGGCGTTGGGGGAGTCTGCCAAGTGACTGGCCTCCATTTATAGCTAACTGAGAAACTGCGTCGAAGCTTTCGGGAGCCTCTTACAGGGAATGGTTGCAGTTGGGAATTGGAGACTGTGCTGGCAAACGTCAGCAGCTCCTCTCCCTCGGAGGGCTCTTGGTGTGCCGACTCCTAACAGCCAGCACGGTCCCCAGCTCGTGAACGGTCCCATTGCGAGCCGGTCTCGTCCGTGAAAGAGCCACGTGAGGCTGAGCTCCAACAGTCGGGCTCCACACCTGGAGCCTTTGGGACAGGGCAGTCCTGAGCCGATGTGCCCACCAGGGGACGCGACCAAAGTTTACGTACCACAGGAAAGCGCAATCAAGGCCTCGTGTTCTCTCCATGAAAGGAACGTGAGCTTGAAGGGTGATGCGTCAGCGTGCACCGTGAACAGCTCGCTGGTACGCCTGTCTTTGCCCCCTCTCACGGTCTCACGCACCCGGGCTCAGTTCCGTGCAGGAACGCTGAGTGGGAGCGCCAGCCTCGCTGCTGGACTCTAAAGCCTTCCACCCCCTAATGGCAGGTTGTGTGTGTCTCTCACGTGGGGGGAGGAATGAGGTCGCCCACAGAGGTTCTGCCATGAAAGATCTAAAGACGCACGCTGCTGAGGAGCTTGTTCCTCATGGAGCGTCCCCGAAGGCCAGAAGAATGCCGACGGTCTCTTTCAAAGCTGCCGGACGCTCTGCCGTTCTAGGCCTGAGATACGGACCCTGTGACGGCACCGTAACCCCGCGAGATTCAGGAGACATCGCCAGTGCGAGTGGCAATCCGGAAGGAAGAGCCTCCAAGGCGGAGTGTCCTTTCCTGTACAAAACGGCGCCCAAGTGGCTGAGGCAGGGAGCATTTTCCTTCACAGAACCGGCATCCTCGTATGCCTGTGGGTTGCTCTAAAGAAACGACACTGTGAGCAACCTCTTCGAAAAGGCCTTCGCAAGCGACTTGGAGACAACAGCAGCGCAGTGGAGGCACAGACCGTTATCCTAGAGAGCAGCACAGTGTCTCTAGCAGCGATCGCTTCCCGGAGGATACTTAAGCCACACCGAGATTCCAGCAGGGAGTTTTGCCTTATAGCAGTACAACTCACTCAAGAAAGAGGGATGAGGTGTAGGGCTAATCTACGTGCGCTCACGCTCTGTGTCCCCGAGAAGGTTTCACGGAGCAGAAGGCATCACCGACCGCTACCACGTGTGTGCACCAAAGAAGCCCTGTGCCGTGGGTGTTCTCAGGCCGACAGCGAAGACCTAGGTGTGTGCTGCACCCGCGCTCGGTGGTTCACACGTTGCGTGACCCCTGTGCCTTTGGAAGATGTTCAGAGCGGGTGGCACCTGCGTGCTGCGAGCGCAAGAGGTGTAGAGTGTAGAGGCCTTTCACACTGGAGGAAGGGCTTGCGTCTCGTGGAGAGAACGTGTACGTCGCCCGGGAGATGGAGGCGCGCTCTTGACACCATTTCCTCTGCCCGTTTAAAACACAAGTGTTTGTACTCGATCTGGGCTGCCTGGTGAAACGCTTGGCAGTCCGCATCACCCTGAGCACCTCTCCTGAAGTTTGATTCGTAGCTGGGTGAACTCGGGCTTCAGAGGCTTAGATGAGACCAAACGTGTTCAGCTTGTGGCGAAAGCCTTTGACCAGAGGCATATACGCTTGTGCTTGGGGCGAGGGCTAGGCAAGAACGTTTACACCCCGGGTTTTTATCTTTACCCTAAGCTGTGTCCCTTTTGGCTGCAGCAGGCGGAGAGAACCCGCGGAGAGAGAACAGCTGCGAGGTGGATGCACAGAACAGTCACCTCGACACCAGCCCCGGGGTCCCAAGCAACGATCCTTCCCCGGAGGGTACTTAACCCACCCCGGGATTCAAGCAGGGAGTTCGCCTTGTCCAACTCGCACAGGAGACTGGCATGAGATGTAGGGCTCATCTACTTGCGTTCACACTACGTGGCCCGGAGAAGTTCTCACGGAGCCGAATGCAGCACCCTTCCTCCACCACGTGTGTACACAAAGGAGCGCTGGGCAGTGGGTGTTCTCAAGGCCAAGAGAGAAGCCCTTGTTCTGTGCTGCACCTGCTGGGTGGTTCAAAGGTTTTCTGACCTTCCTGCTCTGGAAGCTTTTCAGAGCTGAGGCTGCGCCTGGGCTGCGAAAGCGGAGAGGCGTAGAGGCCTTTCACACTGAAGGCGTGGGCCTGTTTCCCGTGGAGAAAGTGTACGTCGCCCAACCCCCACCCCCACCCCACCCCACCCCACCCCAACCCACCCCCAGCTGGAGGCGTGCGGGTTTGACACCATTTTGTCCTGCCCATGGAAAATACAAAGAGGCGTACACGATTTGGGCTGTCTGGTGAGAGAATTTTGAAGCGGCGGCACCCTGAGTACCTTTCCCGAAGTTTGCTTCCTAGCTGGTTAAACTCGGCTTTCAGAGGCGAGATGAGAACAAACTTGCTCCGCGTGCGGCGAAGTGCCCTGATGCCCTGCCCTAAATGTTTGAGCTTCTGGCCAGCGTCACGCAAGTACTTTGACACGTAGGAGTCTCCCTTTTACTCCAAGCTGTCCCTGTTGGCTGAAGCAGTCGGCGTGTCTGTATCGCAGCCTGGGAGGCCGGGCGTTGGGGGAGTCTGCCAAGTGACTGGCCTCCATTTATAGCTAACTGAGAAACTGCGTCGAAGCTTTCGGGAGCCTCTTACAGGGAATGGTTGCAGTTGGGAATTGGAGACTGTGCTGGCAAACGTCAGCAGCTCCTCTCCCTCGGAGGGCTCTTGGTGTGCCGACTCCTAACAGCCAGCACGGTCCCCAGCTCGTGAACTGTCCCATTGCGAGCCGGTCTCGTCCGTGAAAGAGCCACGTGAGGCTGAGCTCCAACAGTCGGGCTCCACACCTGGAGCCTTTGGGACAGGGCAGTCCTGAGCCGATGTGCCCACCAGGGGACGCGACCAAAGTTTACGTACCACAGGAAAGCGCAATCAAGGCCTCGTGTTCTCTCCATGAAAGGAACGTGAGCTTGAAGGGTGATGCGTCAGCGTGCACCGTGAACAGCTCCCTGGTACGCCTGTCTTTGCCCCCTCTCACGGTCTCACGCACCCGGGCTCAGTTCCGTGCAGGAACGCTGAGTGGGAGCGCCAGCCTCGCTGCTGGACTCTAAAGCCTTCCACCCCCTAATGGCAGGTTGTGTGTGTCTCTCACGTGGGGGGAGGAATGAGGTCGCCCACAGAGGTTCTGCCATGAAAGATCTAAAGACGCACGCTGCTGAGGAGCTTGTTCCTCATGGAGCGTCCCCGAAGGCCAGAAGAATGCCGACGGTCTCTTTCAAAGCTGCCGGACGCTCTGCCGTTCTAGGCCTGAGATACGGACCCTGTGACGGCACCGTAACCCCGCGAGATTCAGGAGACATCGCCAGTGCGAGTGGCAATCCGGAAGGAAGAGCCTCCAAGGCGGAGTGTCCTTTCCTGTACAAAACGGCGCCCAAGTGGCTGAGGCAGGGAGCATTTTCCTTCACAGAACCGGCATCCTCGTATGCCTGTGGGTTGCTCTAAAGAAACGACACTGTGAGCAACCTCTTCGAAAAGGCCTTCACAAGCGACTTGGAGACAACAGCAGCGCAGTGGAGGCACAGACCGTTATCCTAGAGAGCAGCACAGTGTCTCTAGCAGCGATCGCTTCCCGGAGGATACTTAAGCCACACCGAGATTCCAGCAGGGAGTTTTGCCTTATAGCAGTACAACTCACTCAAGAAAGAGGGATGAGGTGTAGGGCTAATCTACGTGCGCTCACGCTCTGTGTCCCCGAGAAGGTTTCACGGAGCAGAAGGCATCACCGACCGCTACCACGTGTGTGCACCAAAGAAGCCCTGTGCCGTGGGTGTTCTCAGGCCGACAGCGAAGACCTAGGTGTGTGCTGCACCCGCGCTCGGTGGTTCACACGTTGCGTGACCCCTGTGCCTTTGGAAGATGTTCAGAGCGGGTGGCACCTGCGTGCTGCGAGCGCAAGAGGTGTAGAGTGTAGAGGCCTTTCACACTGGAGGAAGGGCTTGCGTCTCGTGGAGAGAACGTGTACGTCGCCCGGGAGATGGAGGCGCGCTCTTGACACCATTTCCTCTGCCCGTTTAAAACACAAGTGTTTGTACTCGATCTGGGCTGCCTGGTGAAACGCTTGGCAGTCCGCATCACCCTGAGCACCTCTCCTGAAGTTTGATTCGTAGCTGGGTGAACTCGGGCTTCAGAGGCTTAGATGAGACCAAACGTGTTCAGCTTGTGGCGAAAGCCTTTGACCAGAGGCATATACGCTTGTGCTTGGGGCGAGGGCTAGGCAAGAACGTTTACACCCCGGGTTTTTATCTTTACCCTAAGCTGTGTCCCTTTTGGCTGCAGCAGGCGGAGAGAACCCGCGGAGAGAGAACAGCTGCGAGGTGGATGCACAGAACAGTCACCTCGACACCAGCCCCGGGGTCCCAAGCAACGATCCTTCCCCGGAGGGTACTTAACCCACCCCGGGATTCAAGCAGGGAGTTCGCCTTGTCCAACTCGCACAGGAGACTGGCATGAGATGTAGGGCTCATCTACTTGCGTTCACACTACGTGGCCCGGAGAAGTTCTCACGGAGCCGAATGCAGCACCCTTCCTCCACCACGTGTGTACACAAAGGAGCGCTGGGCAGTGGGTGTTCTCAAGGCCAAGAGAGAAGCCCTTGTTCTGTGCTGCACCTGCTGGGTGGTTCAAAGGTTTTCTGACCTTCCTGCTCTGGAAGCTTTTCAGAGCTGAGGCTGCGCCTGGGCTGCGAAAGCGGAGAGGCGTAGAGGCCTTTCACACTGAAGGCGTGGGCCTGTTTCCCGTGGAGAAAGTGTACGTCGCCCAACCCCCACCCCCACCCCACCCCACCCCACCCCAACCCACCCCCAGCTGGAGGCGTGCGGGTTTGACACCATTTTGTCCTGCCCATGGAAAATACAAAGAGGCGTACACGATTTGGGCTGTCTGGTGAGAGAATTTTGAAGCGGCGGCACCCTGAGTACCTTTCCCGAAGTTTGCTTCCTAGCTGGTTAAACTCGGCTTTCAGAGGCGAGATGAGAACAAACTTGCTCCGCGTGCGGCGAAGTGCCCTGATGCCCTGCCCTAAATGTTTGAGCTTCTGGCCAGCGTCACGCAAGTACTTTGACACGTAGGAGTCTCCCTTTTACTCCAAGCTGTCCCTGTTGGCTGAAGCAGTCGGCGTGTCTGTATCGCAGCCTGGGAGGCCGGGCGTTGGGGGAGTCTGCCAAGTGACTGGCCTCCATTTATAGCTAACTGAGAAACTGCGTCGAAGATTTCGGGAGCCTCTTACAGGGAATGGTTGCAGTTGGGAATTGGAGACTGTGCTGGCAAACGTCAGCAGCTCCTCTCCCTCGGAGGGCTCTTGGTGTGCCGACTCCTAACAGCCAGCACGGTCCCCAGCTCGTGAACGGTCCCATTGCGAGCCGGTCTCGTCCGTGAAAGAGCCACGTGAGGCTGAGCTCCAACAGTCGGGCTCCACACCTGGAGCCTTTGGGACAGGGCAGTCCTGAGCCGATGTGCCCACCAGGGGACGCGACCAAAGTTTACGTACCACAGGAAAGCGCAATCAAGGCCTCGTGTTCTCTCCATGAAAGGAACGTGAGCTTGAAGGGTGATGCGTCAGCGTGCACCGTGAACAGCTCGCTGGTACGCCTGTCTTTGCCCCCTCTCACGGTCTCACGCACCCGGGCTCAGTTCCGTGCAGGAACGCTGAGTGGGAGCGCCAGCCTCGCTGCTGGACTCTAAAGCCTTCCACCCCCTAATGGCAGGTTGTGTGTGTCTCTCACGTGGGGGGAGGAATGAGGTCGCCCACAGAGGTTCTGCCATGAAAGATCTAAAGACGCACGCTGCTGAGGAGCTTGTTCCTCATGGAGCGTCCCCGAAGGCCAGAAGAATGCCGACGGTCTCTTTCAAAGCTGCCGGACGCTCTGCCGTTCTAGGCCTGAGATACGGACCCTGTGACGGCACCGTAACCCCGCGAGATTCAGGAGACATCGCCAGTGCGAGTGGCAATCCGGAAGGAAGAGCCTCCAAGGCGGAGTGTCCTTTCCTGTACAAAACGGCGCCCAAGTGGCTGAGGCAGGGAGCATTTTCCTTCACAGAACCGGCATCCTCGTATGCCTGTGGGTTGCTCTAAAGAAACGACACTGTGAGCAACCTCTTCGAAAAGGCCTTCGCAAGCGACTTGGAGACAACAGCAGCGCAGTGGAGGCACAGACCGTTATCCTAGAGAGCAGCACAGTGTCTCTAGCAGCGATCGCTTCCCGGAGGATACTTAAGCCACACCGAGATTCCAGCAGGGAGTTTTGCCTTATAGCAGTACAACTCACTCAAGAAAGAGGGATGAGGTGTAGGGCTAATCTACGTGCGCTCACGCTCTGTGTCCCCGAGAAGGTTTCACGGAGCAGAAGGCATCACCGACCGCTACCACGTGTGTGCACCAAAGAAGCCCTGTGCCGTGGGTGTTCTCAGGCCGACAGCGAAGACCTAGGTGTGTGCTGCACCCGCGCTCGGTGGTTCACACGTTGCGTGACCCCTGTGCCTTTGGAAGATGTTCAGAGCGGGTGGCACCTGCGTGCTGCGAGCGCAAGAGGTGTAGAGTGTAGAGGCCTTTCACACTGGAGGAAGGGCTTGCGTCTCGTGGAGAGAACATGTACGTCGCCCGGGAGATGGAGGCGCGCTCTTGACACCATTTCCTCTGCCCGTTTAAAACACAAGTGTTTGTACTCGATCTGGGCTGCCTGGTGAAACGCTTGGCAGTCCGCATCACCCTGAGCACCTCTCCTGAAGTTTGATTCGTAGCTGGGTGAACTCGGGCTTCAGAGGCTTAGATGAGACCAAACGTGTTCAGCTTGTGGCGAAAGCCTTTGACCAGAGGCATATACGCTTGTGCTTGGGGCGAGGGCTAGGCAAGAACGTTTACACCCCGGGTTTTTATCTTTACCCTAAGCTGTGTCCCTTTTGGCTGCAGCAGGCGGAGAGAACCCGCGGAGAGAGAACAGCTGCGAGGTGGATGCACAGAACAGTCACCTCGACACCAGCCCCGGGGTCCCAAGCAACGATCCTTCCCCGGAGGGTACTTAACCCACCCCGGGATTCAAGCAGGGAGTTCGCCTTGTCCAACTCGCACAGGAGACTGGCATGAGATGTAGGGCTCATCTACTTGCGTTCACACTACGTGGCCCGGAGAAGTTCTCACGGAGCCGAATGCAGCACCCTTCCTCCACCACGTGTGTACACAAAGGAGCGCTGGGCAGTGGGTGTTCTCAAGGCCAAGAGAGAAGCCCTTGTTCTGTGCTGCACCTGCTGGGTGGTTCAAAGGTTTTCTGACCTTCCTGCTCTGGAAGCTTTTCAGAGCTGAGGCTGCGCCTGGGCTGCGAAAGCGGAGAGGCGTAGAGGCCTTTCACACTGAAGGCGTGGGCCTGTTTCCCGTGGAGAAAGTGTACGTCGCCCAACCCCCACCCCCACCCCACCCCACCCCACCCCAACCCACCCCCAGCTGGAGGCGTGCGGGTTTGACACCATTTTGTCCTGCCCATGGAAAATACAAAGAGGCGTACACGATTTGGGCTGTCTGGTGAGAGAATTTTGAAGCGGCGGCACCCTGAGTACCTTTCCCGAAGTTTGCTTCCTAGCTGGTTAAACTCGGCTTTCAGAGGCGAGATGAGAACAAACTTGCTCCGCGTGCGGCGAAGTGCCCTGATGCCCTGCCCTAAATGTTTGAGCTTCTGGCCAGCGTCACGCAAGTACTTTGACACGTAGGAGTCTCCCTTTTACTCCAAGCTGTCCCTGTTGGCTGAAGCAGTCGGCGTGTCTGTATCGCAGCCTGGGAGGCCGGGCGTTGGGGGAGTCTGCCAAGTGACTGGCCTCCATTTATAGCTAACTGAGAAACTGCGTCGAAGCTTTCGGGAGCCTCTTACAGGGAATGGTTGCAGTTGGGAATTGGAGACTGTGCTGGCAAACGTCAGCAGCTCCTCTCCCTCGGAGGGCTCTTGGTGTGCCGACTCCTAACAGCCAGCACGGTCCCCAGCTCGTGAACGGTCCCATTGCGAGCCGGTCTCGTCCGTGAAAGAGCCACGTGAGGCTGAGCTCCAACAGTCGGGCTCCACACCTGGAGCCTTTGGGACAGGGCAGTCCTGAGCCGATGTGCCCACCAGGGGACGCGACCAAAGTTTACGTACCACAGGAAAGCGCAATCAAGGCCTCGTGTTCTCTCCATGAAAGGAACGTGAGCTTGAAGGGTGATGCGTCAGCGTGCACCATGAACAGCTCGCTGGTACGCCTGTCTTTGCCCCCTCTCACGGTCTCACGCACCCGGGCTCAGTTCCGTGCAGGAACGCTGAGTGGGAGCGCCAGCCTCGCTGCTGGACTCTAAAGCCTTCCACCCCCTAATGGCAGGTTGTGTGTGTCTCTCACGTGGGGGGAGGAATGAGGTCGCCCACAGAGGTTCTGCCATGAAAGATCTAAAGACGCACGCTGCTGAGGAGCTTGTTCCTCATGGAGCGTCCCCGAAGGCCAGAAGAATACCGACGGTCTCTTTCAAAGCTGCCGGACGCTCTGCCGTTCTAGGCCTGAGATACGGACCCTGTGACGGCACCGTAACCCCGCGAGATTCAGGAGACATCGCCAGTGCGAGTGGCAATCCGGAAGGAAGAGCCTCCAAGGCGGAGTGTCCTTTCCTGTACAAAAAGGCGCCCAAGTGGCTGAGGCAGGGAGCATTTTCCTTCACAGAACCGGCATCCTCGTATGCCTGTGGGTTGCTCTAAAGAAACGACACTGTGAGCAACCTCTTCGAAAAGGCCTTCGCAAGCGACTTGGAGACAACAGCAGCGCAGTGGAGGCACAGACCGTTATCCTAGAGAGCAGCACAGTGTCTCTAGCAGCGATCGCTTCCCGGAGGATACTTAAGCCACACCGAGATTCCAGCAGGGAGTTTTGCCTTATAGCAGTACAACTCACTCAAGAAAGAGGGATGAGGTGTAGGGCTAATCTACGTGCGCTCACGCTCTGTGTCCCCGAGAAGGTTTCACGGAGCAGAAGGCATCACCGACCGCTACCACGTGTGTGCACCAAAGAAGCCCTGTGCCGTGGGTGTTCTCAGGCCGACAGCGAAGACCTAGGTGTGTGCTGCACCCGCGCTCGGTGGTTCACACGTTGCGTGACCCCTGTGCCTTTGGAAGATGTTCAGAGCGGGTGGCACCTGCGTGCTGCGAGCGCAAGAGGTGTAGAGTGTAGAGGCCTTTCACACTGGAGGAAGGGCTTGCGTCTCGTGGAGAGAACGTGTACGTCGCCCGGGAGATGGAGGCGCGCTCTTGACACCATTTCCTCTGCCCGTTTAAAACACAAGTGTTTGTACTCGATCTGGGCTGCCTGGTGAAACGCTTGGCAGTCCGCATCACCCTGAGCACCTCTCCTGAAGTTTGATTCGTAGCTGGGTGAACTCGGGCTTCAGAGGCTTAGATGAGACCAAACGTGTTCAGCTTGTGGCGAAAGCCTTTGACCAGAGGCATATACGCTTGTGCTTGGGGCGAGGGCTAGGCAAGAACGTTTACACCCCGGGTTTTTATCTTTACCCTAAGCTGTGTCCCTTTTGGCTGCAGCAGGCGGAGAGAACCCGCGGAGAGAGAACAGCTGCGAGGTGGATGCACAGAACAGTCACCTCGACACCAGCCCCGGGGTCCCAAGCAACGATCCTTCCCCGGAGGGTACTTAACCCACCCCGGGATTCAAGCAGGGAGTTCGCCTTGTCCAACTCGCACAGGAGACTGGCATGAGATGTAGGGCTCATCTACTTGCGTTCACACTACGTGGCCCGGAGAAGTTCTCACGGAGCCGAATGCAGCACCCTTCCTCCACCACGTGTGTACACAAAGGAGCGCTGGGCAGTGGGTGTTCTCAAGGCCAAGAGAGAAGCCCTTGTTCTGTGCTGCACCTGCTGGGTGGTTCAAAGGTTTTCTGACCTTCCTGCTCTGGAAGCTTTTCAGAGCTGAGGCTGCGCCTGGGCTGCGAAAGCGGAGAGGCGTAGAGGCCTTTCACACTGAAGGCGTGGGCCTGTTTCCCGTGGAGAAAGTGTACGTCGCCCAACCCCCACCCCCACCCCACCCCACCCCACCCCAACCCACCCCCAGCTGGAGGCGTGCGGGTTTGACACCATTTTGTCCTGCCCATGGAAAATACAAAGAGGCGTACACGATTTGGGCTGTCTGGTGAGAGAATTTTGAAGCGGCGGCACCCTGAGTACCTTTCCCGAAGTTTGCTTCCTAGCTGGTTAAACTCGGCTTTCAGAGGCGAGATGAGAACAAACTTGCTCCGCGTGCGGCGAAGTGCCCTGATGCCCTGCCCTAAATGTTTGAGCTTCTGGCCAGCGTCACGCAAGTACTTTGACACGTAGGAGTCTCCCTTTTACTCCAAGCTGTCCCTGTTGGCTGAAGCAGTCGGCGTGTCTGTATCGCAGCCTGGGAGGCCGGGCATTGGGGGAGTCTGCCAAGTGACTGGCCTCCATTTATAGCTAACTGAGAAACTGCGTCGAAGCTTTCGGGAGCCTCTTACAGGGAATGGTCGCAGTTGGGAATTGGAGACTGTGCTGGCAAACGTCAGCAGCTCCTCTCCCTCGGAGGGCTCTTGGTGTGCCGACTCCTAACAGCCAGCACGGTCCCCAGCTCGTGAACGGTCCCATTGCGAGCCGGTCTCGTCCGTGAAAGAGCCACGTGAGGCTGAGCTCCAACAGTCGGGCTCCACACCTGGAGCCTTTGGGACAGGGCAGTCCTGAGCCGATGTGCCCACCAGGGGACGCGACCAAAGTTTACGTACCACAGGAAAGCGCAATCAAGGCCTCGTGTTCTCTCCATGAAAGGAACGTGAGCTTGAAGGGTGATGCGTCAGCGTGCACCGTGAACAGCTCGCTGGTACGCCTGTCTTTGCCCCCTCTCACGGTCTCACGCACCCGGGCTCAGTTCCGTGCAGGAACGCTGAGTGGGAGCGCCAGCCTCGCTGCTGGACTCTAAAGCCTTCCACCCCCTAATGGCAGGTTGTGTGTGTCTCTCACGTGGGGGGAGGAATGAGGTCGCCCACAGAGGTTCTGCCATGAAAGATCTAAAGACGCACGCTGCTGAGGAGCTTGTTCCTCATGGAGCGTCCCCGAAGGCCAGAAGAATGCCGACGGTCTCTTTCAAAGCTGCCGGACGCTCTGCCGTTCTAGGCCTGAGATACGGACCCTGTGACGGCACCGTAACCCCGCGAGATTCAGGAGACATCGCCAGTGCGAGTGGCAATCCGGAAGGAAGAGCCTCCGAGGCGGAGTGTCCTTTCTTGTACAAAACGGCGCCCAAGTGGCTGAGGCAGGGAGCATTTTCCTTCACAGAACCGGCATCCTCGTATGCCTGTGGGTTGCTCTAAAGAAACGACACTGTGAGCAACCTCTTCGAAAAGGCCTTCGCAAGCGACTTGGAGACAACAGCAGCGCAGTGGAGGCACAGACCGTTATCCTAGAGAGCAGCACAGTGTCTCTAGCAGCGATCGCTTCCCGGAGGATACTTAAGCCACACCGAGATTCCAGCAGGGAGTTTTGCCTTATAGCAGTACAACTCACTCAAGAAAGAGGGATGAGGTGTAGGGCTAATCTACGTGCGCTCACGCTCTGTGTCCCCGAGAAGGTTTCACGGAGCAGAAGGCATCACCGACCGCTACCACGTGTGTGCACCAAAGAAGCCCTGTGCCGTGGGTGTTCTCAGGCCGACAGCGAAGACCTAGGTGTGTGCTGCACCCGCGCTCGGTGGTTCACACGTTGCGTGACCCCTGTGCCTTTGGAAGATGTTCAGAGTGGGTGGCACCTGCGTGCTGCGAGCGCAAGAGGTGTAGAGTGTAGAGGCCTTTCACACTGGAGGAAGGGCTTGCGTCTCGTGGAGAGAACGTGTACGTCGCCCGGGAGATGGAGGCGCGCTCTTGACACCATTTCCTCTGCCCGTTTAAAACACAAGTGTTTGTACTCGATCTGGGCTGCCTGGTGAAACGCTTGGCAGTCCGCATCACCCTGAGCAACCCTCCTGAAGTTTGATTCGTAGCTGGGTGAACTCGGGCTTCAGAGGCTTAGATGAGACCAAACGTGTTCAGCTTGTGGCGAAAGCCTTTGACCAGAGGCATATACGCTTGTGCTTGGGGCGAGGGCTAGGCAAGAACGTTTACACCCCGGGTTTTTATCTTTACCCTAAGCTGTGTCCCTTTTGGCTGCAGCAGGCGGAGAGAACCCGCGGAGAGAGAACAGCTGCGAGGTGGATGCACAGAACAGTCACCTCGACACCAGCCCCGGGGTCCCAAGCAACGATCCTTCCCCGGAGGGTACTTAACCCACCCTGGGATTCAAGCAGGGAGTTCGCCTTGTCCAACTCGCACAGGAGACTGGCATGAGATGTAGGGCTCATCTACTTGCGTTCACACTACGTGGCCCGGAGAAGTTCTCACGGAGCCGAATGCAGCACCCTTCCTCCACCACGTGTGTACACAAAGGAGCGCTGGGCAGTGGGTGTTCTCAAGGCCAAGAGAGAAGCCCTTGTTCTGTGCTGCACCTGCTGGGTGGTTCAAAGGTTTTCTGACCTTCCTGCTCTGGAAGCTTTTCAGAGCTGAGGCTGCGCCTGGGCTGCGAAAGCGGAGAGGCGTAGAGGCCTTTCACACTGAAGGCGTGGGCCTGTTTCCCGTGGAGAAAGTGTACGTCGCCCAACCCCCACCCCCACCCCACCCCACCCCACCCCAACCCACCCCCAGCTGGAGGCGTGCGGGTTTGACACCATTTTGTCCTGCCCATGGAAAATACAAAGAGGCGTACACGATTTGGGCTGTCTGGTGAGAGAATTTTGAAGCGGCGGCACCCTGAGTACCTTTCCCGAAGTTTGCTTCCTAGCTGGTTAAACTCGGCTTTCAGAGGCGAGATGAGAACAAACTTGCTCCGCGTGCGGCGAAGTGCCCTGATGCCCTGCCCTAAATGTTTGAGCTTCTGGCCAGCGTCACGCAAGTACTTTGACACGTAGGAGTCTCCCTTTTACTCCAAGCTGTCCCTGTTGGCTGAAGCAGTCGGCGTGTCTGTATCGCAGCCTGGGAGGCCGGGCATTGGGGGAGTCTGCCAAGTGACTGGCCTCCATTTATAGCTAACTGAGAAACTGCGTCGAAGCTTTCGGGAGCCTCTTACAGGGAATGGTCGCAGTTGGGAATTGGAGACTGTGCTGGCAAACGTCAGCAGCTCCTCTCCCTCGGAGGGCTCTTGGTGTGCCGACTCCTAACAGCCAGCACGGTCCCCAGCTCGTGAACGGTCCCATTGCGAGCCGGTCTCGTCCGTGAAAGAGCCACGTGAGGCTGAGCTCCAACAGTCGGGCTCCACACCTGGAGCCTTTGGGACAGGGCAGTCCTGAGCCGATGTGCCCACCAGGGGACGCGACCAAAGTTTACGTACCACAGGAAAGCGCAATCAAGGCCTCGTGTTCTCTCCATGAAAGGAACGTGAGCTTGAAGGGTGATGCGTCAGCGTGCACCGTGAACAGCTCGCTGGTACGCCTGTCTTTGCCCCCTCTCACGGTCTCACGCACCCGGGCTCAGTTCCGTGCAGGAACGCTGAGTGGGAGCGCCAGCCTCGCTGCTGGACTCTAAAGCCTTCCACCCCCTAATGGCAGGTTGTGTGTGTCTCTCACGTGGGGGGAGGAATGAGGTCGCCCACAGAGGTTCTGCCATGAAAGATCTAAAGACGCACGCTGCTGAGGAGCTTGTTCCTCATGGAGCGTCCCCGAAGGCCAGAAGAATGCCGACGGTCTCTTTCAAAGCTGCCGGACGCTCTGCCGTTCTAGGCCTGAGATACGGACCCTGTGACGGCACCGTAACCCCGCGAGATTCAGGAGACATCGCCAGTGCGAGTGGCAATCCGGAAGGAAGAGCCTCCGAGGCGGAGTGTCCTTTCTTGTACAAAACGGCGCCCAAGTGGCTGAGGCAGGGAGCATTTTCCTTCACAGAACCGGCATCCTCGTATGCCTGTGGGTTGCTCTAAAGAAACGACACTGTGAGCAACCTCTTCGAAAAGGCCTTCGCAAGCGACTTGGAGACAACAGCAGCGCAGTGGAGGCACAGACCGTTATCCTAGAGAGCAGCACAGTGTCTCTAGCAGCGATCGCTTCCCGGAGGATACTTAAGCCACACCGAGATTCCAGCAGGGAGTTTTGCCTTATAGCAGTACAACTCACTCAAGAAAGAGGGATGAGGTGTAGGGCTAATCTACGTGCGCTCACGCTCTGTGTCCCCGAGAAGGTTTCACGGAGCAGAAGGCATCACCGACCGCTACCACGTGTGTGCACCAAAGAAGCCCTGTGCCGTGGGTGTTCTCAGGCCGACAGCGAAGACCTAGGTGTGTGCTGCACCCGCGCTCGGTGGTTCACACGTTGCGTGACCCCTGTGCCTTTGGAAGATGTTCAGAGTGGGTGGCACCTGCGTGCTGCGAGCGCAAGAGGTGTAGAGTGTAGAGGCCTTTCACACTGGAGGAAGGGCTTGCGTCTCGTGGAGAGAACGTGTACGTCGCCCGGGAGATGGAGGCGCGCTCTTGACACCATTTCCTCTGCCCGTTTAAAACACAAGTGTTTGTACTCGATCTGGGCTGCCTGGTGAAACGCTTGGCAGTCCGCATCACCCTGAGCAACCCTCCTGAAGTTTGATTCGTAGCTGGGTGAACTCGGGCTTCAGAGGCTTAGATGAGACCAAACGTGTTCAGCTTGTGGCGAAAGCCTTTGACCAGAGGCATATACGCTTGTGCTTGGGGCGAGGGCTAGGCAAGAACGTTTACACCCCGGGTTTTTATCTTTACCCTAAGCTGTGTCCCTTTTGGCTGCAGCAGGCGGAGAGAACCCGCGGAGAGAGAACAGCTGCGAGGTGGATGCACAGAACAGTCACCTCGACACCAGCCCCGGGGTCCCAAGCAACGATCCTTCCCCGGAGGGTACTTAACCCACCCTGGGATTCAAGCAGGGAGTTCGCCTTGTCCAACTCGCACAGGAGACTGGCATGAGATGTAGGGCTCATCTACTTGCGTTCACACTACGTGGCCCGGAGAAGTTCTCACGGAGCCGAATGCAGCACCCTTCCTCCACCACGTGTGTACACAAAGGAGCGCTGGGCAGTGGGTGTTCTCAAGGCCAAGAGAGAAGCCCTTGTTCTGTGCTGCACCTGCTGGGTGGTTCAAAGGTTTTCTGACCTTCCTGCTCTGGAAGCTTTTCAGAGCTGAGGCTGCGCCTGGGCTGCGAAAGCGGAGAGGCGTAGAGGCCTTTCACACTGAAGGCGTGGGCCTGTTTCCCGTGGAGAAAGTGTACGTCGCCCAACCCCCACCCCCACCCCACCCCACCCCACCCCAACCCACCCCCAGCTGGAGGCGTGCGGGTTTGACACCATTTTGTCCTGCCCATGGAAAATACAAAGAGGCGTACACGATTTGGGCTGTCTGGTGAGAGAATTTTGAAGCGGCGGCACCCTGAGTACCTTTCCCGAAGTTTGCTTCCTAGCTGGTTAAACTCGGCTTTCAGAGGCGAGATGAGAACAAACTTGCTCCGCGTGCGGCGAAGTGCCCTGATGCCCTGCCCTAAATGTTTGAGCTTCTGGCCAGCGTCACGCAAGTACTTTGACACGTAGGAGTCTCCCTTTTACTCCAAGCTGTCCCTGTTGGCTGAAGCAGTCGGCGTGTCTGTATCGCAGCCTGGGAGGCCGGGCGTTGGGGGAGTCTGCCAAGTGACTGGCCTCCATTTATAGCTAACTGAGAAACTGCGTCGAAGCTTTCGGGAGCCTCTTACAGGGAATGGTCGCAGTTGGGAATTGGAGACTGTGCTGGCAAACGTCAGCAGCTCCTCTCCCTCGGAGGGCTCTTGGTGTGCCGACTCCTAACAGCCAGCACGGTCCCCAGCTCGTGAACGGTCCCATTGCGAGCCGGTCTCGTCCGTGAAAGAGCCACGTGAGGCTGAGCTCCAACAGTCGGGCTCCACACCTGGAGCCTTTGGGACAGGGCAGTCCTGAGCCGATGTGCCCACCAGGGGACGCGACCAAAGTTTACGTACCACAGGAAAGCGCAATCAAGGCCTCGTGTTCTCTCCATGAAAGGAACGTGAGCTTGAAGGGTGATGCGTCAGCGTGCACCGTGAACAGCTCGCTGGTACGCCTGTCTTTGCCCCCTCTCACGGTCTCACGCACCCGGGCTCAGTTCCGTGCAGGAACGCTGAGTGGGAGCGCCAGCCTCGCTGCTGGACTCTAAAGCCTTCCACCCCCTAATGGCAGGTTGTGTGTGTCTCTCACGTGGGGGGAGGAATGAGGTCGCCCACAGAGGTTCTGCCATGAAAGATCTAAAGACGCACGCTGCTGAGGAGCTTGTTCCTCATGGAGCGTCCCCGAAGGCCAGAAGAATGCCGACGGTCTCTTTCAAAGCTGCCGGACGCTCTGCCGTTCTAGGCCTGAGATACGGACCCTGTGACGGCACCGTAACCCCGCGAGATTCAGGAGACATCGCCAGTGCGAGTGGCAATCCGGAAGGAAGAGCCTCCAAGGCGGAGTGTCCTTTCCTGTACAAAACGGCGCCCAAGTGGCTGAGGCAGGGAGCATTTTCCTTCACAGAACCGGCATCCTCGTATGCCTGTGGGTTGCTCTAAAGAAACGACACTGTGAGCAACCTCTTCGAAAAGGCCTTCGCAAGCGACTTGGAGACAACAGCAGCGCAGTGGAGGCACAGACCGTTATCCTAGAGAGCAGCACAGTGTCTCTAGCAGCGATCGCTTCCCGGAGGATACTTAAGCCACACCGAGATTCCAGCAGGGAGTTTTGCCTTATAGCAGTACAACTCACTCAAGAAAGAGGGATGAGGTGTAGGGCTAATCTACGTGCGCTCACGCTCTGTGTCCCCGAGAAGGTTTCACGGAGCAGAAGGCATCACCGACCGCTACCACGTGTGTGCACCAAAGAAGCCCTGTGCCGTGGGTGTTCTCAGGCCGACAGCGAAGACCTAGGTGTGTGCTGCACCCGCGCTCGGTGGTTCACACGTTGCGTGACCCCTGTGCCTTTGGAAGATGTTCAGAGCGGGTGGCACCTGCGTGCTGCGAGCGCAAGAGGTGTAGAGTGTAGAGGCCTTTCACACTGGAGGAAGGGCTTGCGTCTCGTGGAGAGAACGTGTACGTCGCCCGGGAGATGGAGGCGCGCTCTTGACACCATTTCCTCTGCCCGTTTAAAACACAAGTGTTTGTACTCGATCTGGGCTGCCTGGTGAAACGCTTGGCAGTCCGCATCACCCTGAGCACCTCTCCTGAAGTTTGATTCGTAGCTGGGTGAACTCGGGCTTCAGAGGCTTAGATGAGACCAAACGTGTTCAGCTTGTGGCGAAAGCCTTTGACCAGAGGCATATACGCTTGTGCTTGGGGCGAGGGCTAGGCAAGAACGTTTACACCCCGGGTTTTTATCTTTACCCTAAGCTGTGTCCCTTTTGGCTGCAGCAGGCGGAGAGAACCCGCGGAGAGAGAACAGCTGCGAGGTGGATGCACAGAACAGTCACCTCGACACCAGCCCCGGGGTCCCAAGCAACGATCCTTCCCCGGAGGGTACTTAACCCACCCTGGGATTCAAGCAGGGAGTTCGCCTTGTCCAACTCGCACAGGAGACTGGCATGAGATGTAGGGCTCATCTACTTGCGTTCACACTACGTGGCCCGGAGAAGTTCTCACGGAGCCGAATGCAGCACCCTTCCTCCACCACGTGTGTACACAAAGGAGCGCTGGGCAGTGGGTGTTCTCAAGGCCAAGAGAGAAGCCCTTGTTCTGTGCTGCACCTGCTGGGTGGTTCAAAGGTTTTCTGACCTTCCTGCTCTGGAAGCTTTTCAGAGCTGAGGCTGCGCCTGGGCTGCGAAAGCGGAGAGGCGTAGAGGCCTTTCACACTGAAGGCGTGGGCCTGTTTCCCGTGGAGAAAGTGTACGTCGCCCAACCCCCACCCCCACCCCACCCCACCCCACCCCAACCCACCCCCAGCTGGAGGCGTGCGGGTTTGACACCATTTTGTCCTGCCCATGGAAAATACAAAGAGGCGTACACGATTTGGGCTGTCTGGTGAGAGAATTTTGAAGCGGCGGCACCCTGAGTACCTTTCCCGAAGTTTGCTTCCTAGCTGGTTAAACTCGGCTTTCAGAGGCGAGATGAGAACAAACTTGCTCCGCGTGCGGCGAAGTGCCCTGATGCCCTGCCCTAAATGTTTGAGCTTCTGGCCAGCGTCACGCAAGTACTTTGACACGTAGGAGTCTCCCTTTTACTCCAAGCTGTCCCTGTTGGCTGAAGCAGTCGGCGTGTCTGTATCGCAGCCTGGGAGGCCGGGCGTTGGGGGAGTCTGCCAAGTGACTGGCCTCCATTTATAGCTAACTGAGAAACTGCGTCGAAGCTTTCGGGAGCCTCTTACAGGGAATGGTTGCAGTTGGGAATTGGAGACTGTGCTGGCAAACGTCAGCAGCTCCTCTCCCTCGGAGGGCTCTTGGTGTGCCGACTCCTAACAGCCAGCACGGTCCCCAGCTCGTGAACGGTCCCATTGCGAGCCGGTCTCGTCCGTGAAAGAGCCACGTGAGGCTGAGCTCCAACAGTCGGGCTCCACACCTGGAGCCTTTGGGACAGGGCAGTCCTGAGCCGATGTGCCCACCAGGGGACGCGACCAAAGTTTACGTACCACAGGAAAGCGCAATCAAGGCCTCGTGTTCTCTCCATGAAAGGAACGTGAGCTTGAAGGGTGATGCGTCAGCGTGCACCGTGAACAGCTCGCTGGTACGCCTGTCTTTGCCCCCTCTCACGGTCTCACGCACCCGGACTCAGTTCCGTGCAGGAACGCTGAGTGGGAGCGCCAGCCTCGCTGCTGGACTCTAAAGCCTTCCACCCCCTAATGGCAGGTTGTGTGTGTCTCTCACGTGGGGGGAGGAATGAGGTCGCCCACAGAGGTTCTGCCATGAAAGATCTAAAGACGCACGCTGCTGAGGAGCTTGTTCCTCATGGAGCGTCCCCGAAGGCCAGAAGAATGCCGACGGTCTCTTTCAAAGCTGCCGGACGCTCTGCCGTTCTAGGCCTGAGATATGGACCCTGTGACGGCACCGTAACCCCGCGAGATTCAGGAGACATCGCCAGTGTGAGTGGCAATCCGGAAGGAAGAGCCTCCGAGGCGGAGTGTCCTTTCCTGTACAAAACGGCGCCCAAGTGGCTGAGGCAGGGAGCATTTTCCTTCACAGAACCGGCATCCTCGTATGCCTGTGGGTTGCTCTAAAGAAACGACACTGTGAGCAACCTCTTCGAAAAGGCCTTCGCAAGCGACTTGGAGACAACAGCAGCGCAGTGGAGGCACAGACCGTTATCCTAGAGAGCAGCACAGTGTCTCTAGCAGCGATCGCTTCCCGGAGGATACTTAAGCCACACCGAGATTCCAGCAGGGAGTTTTGCCTTATAGCAGTACAACTCACTCAAGAAAGAGGGATGAGGTGTAGGGCTAATCTACGTGCGCTCACGGTCTGTGTCCCCGAGAAGGTTTCACGGAGCAGAAGGCATCACCGACCGCTACCACGTGTGTGCACCAAAGAAGCCCTGTGCCGTGGGTGTTCTCAGGCCGACAGCGAAGACCTAGGTGTGTGCTGCACCCGCGCTCGGTGGTTCACACGTTGCGTGACCCCTGTGCCTTTGGAAGATGTTCAGAGCGGGTGGCACCTGCGTGCTGCGAGCGCAAGAGGTGTAGAGTGTAGAGGCCTTTCACACTGGAGGAAGGGCTTGCGTCTCGTGGAGAGAACGTGTACGTCGCCCGGGAGATGGAGGCGCGCTCTTGACACCATTTCCTCTGCCCGTTTAAAACACAAGTGTTTGTACTCGATCTGGGCTGCCTGGTGAAACGCTTGGCAGTCCGCATCACCCTGAGCACCTCTCCTGAAGTTTGATTCGTAGCTGGGTGAACTCGGGCTTCAGAGGCTTAGATGAGACCAAACGTGTTCAGCTTGTGGCGAAAGCCTTTGACCAGAGGCATATACGCTTGTGCTTGGGGCGAGGGCTAGGCAAGAACGTTTACACCCCGGGTTTTTATCTTTACCCTAAGCTGTGTCCCTTTTGGCTGCAGCAGGCGGAGAGAACCCGCGGAGAGAGAACAGCTGCGAGGTGGATGCACAGAACAGTCACCTCGACACCAGCCCCGGGGTCCCAAGCAACGATCCTTCCCCGGAGGGTACTTAACCCACCCCGGGATTCAAGCAGGGAGTTCGCCTTGTCCAACTCGCACAGGAGACTGGCATGAGATGTAGGGCTCATCTACTTGCGTTCACACTACGTGGCCCGGAGAAGTTCTCACGGAGCCGAATGCAGCACCCTTCCTCCACCACGTGTGTACACAAAGGAGCGCTGGGCAGTGGGTGTTCTCAAGGCCAAGAGAGAAGCCCTTGTTCTGTGCTGCACCTGCTGGGTGGTTCAAAGGTTTTCTGACCTTCCTGCTCTGGAAGCTTTTCAGAGCTGAGGCTGTGCCTGGGCTGCGAAAGCGGAGAGGCGTAGAGGCCTTTCACACTGAAGGCGTGGGCCTGTTTCCCGTGGAGAAAGTGTACGTCGCCCAACCCCCACCCCCACCCCACCCCACCCCACCCCAACCCACCCCCAGCTGGAGGCGTGCGGGTTTGACACCATTTTGTCCTGCCCATGGAAAATACAAAGAGGCGTACACGATTTGGGCTGTCTGGTGAGAGAATTTTGAAGCGGCGGCACCCTGAGTACCTTTCCCGAAGTTTGCTTCCTAGCTGGTTAAACTCGGCTTTCAGAGGCGAGATGAGAACAAACTTGCTCCGCGTGCGGCGAAGTGCCCTGATGCCCTGCCCTAAATGTTTGAGCTTCTGGCCAGCGTCACGCAAGTACTTTGACACGTAGGAGTCTCCCTTTTACTCCAAGCTGTCCCTGTTGGCTGAAGCAGTCGGCGTGTCTGTATCGCAGCCTGGGAGGCCGGGCGTTGGGGGAGTCTGCCAAGTGACTGGCCTCCATTTATAGCTAACTGAGAAACTGCGTCGAAGCTTTCGGGAGCCTCTTACAGGGAATGGTTGCAGTTGGGAATTGGAGACTGTGCTGGCAAACGTCAGCAGCTCCTCTCCCTCGGAGGGCTCTTGGTGTGCCGACTCCTAACAGCCAGCACGGTCCCCAGCTCGTGAACGGTCCCATTGCGAGCCGGTCTCGTCCGTGAAAGAGCCACGTGAGGCTGAGCTCCAACAGTCGGGCTCCACACCTGGAGCCTTTGGGACAGGGCAGTCCTGAGCCGATGTGCCCACCAGGGGACGCGACCAAAGTTTACGTACCACAGGAAAGCGCAATCAAGGCCTCGTGTTCTCTCCATGAAAGGAACGTGAGCTTGAAGGGTGATGCGTCAGCGTGCACCATGAACAGCTCGCTGGTACGCCTGTCTTTGCCCCCTCTCACGGTCTCACGCACCCGGGCTCAGTTCCGTGCAGGAACGCTGAGTGGGAGCGCCAGCCTCGCTGCTGGACTCTAAAGCCTTCCACCCCCTAATGGCAGGTTGTGTGTGTCTCTCACGTGGGGGGAGGAATGAGGTCGCCCACAGAGGTTCTGCCATGAAAGATCTAAAGACGCACGCTGCTGAGGAGCTTGTTCCTCATGGAGCGTCCCCGAAGGCCAGAAGAATGCCGACGGTCTCTTTCAAAGCTGCCGGACGCTCTGCCGTTCTAGGCCTGAGATACGGACCCTGTGACGGCACCGTAACCCCGCGAGATTCAGGAGACATCGCCAGTGCGAGTGGCAATCCGGAAGGAAGAGCCTCCGAGGCGGAGTGTCCTTTCCTGTACAAAACGGCGCCCAAGTGGCTGAGGCAGGGAGCATTTTCCTTCACAGAACCGGCATCCTCGTATGCCTGTGGGTTGCTCTAAAGAAACGACACTGTGAGCAACCTCTTCGAAAAGGCCTTCGCAAGCGACTTGGAGACAACAGCAGCGCAGTGGAGGCACAGACCGTTATCCTAGAGAGCAGCACAGTGTCTCTAGCAGCGATCGCTTCCCGGAGGATACTTAAGCCACACCGAGATTCCAGCAGGGAGTTTTGCCTTATAGCAGTACAACTCACTCAAGAAAGAGGGATGAGGTGTAGGGCTAATCTACGTGCGCTCACGCTCTGTGTCCCCGAGAAGGTTTCACGGAGCAGAAGGCATCACCGACCGCTACCACGTGTGTGCACCAAAGAAGCCCTGTGCCGTGGGTGTTCTCAGGCCGACAGCGAAGACCTAGGTGTGTGCTGCACCCGCGCTCGGTGGTTCACACGTTGCGTGACCCCTGTGCCTTTGGAAGATGTTCAGAGCGGGTGGCACCTGCATGCTGCGAGCGCAAGAGGTGTAGAGTGTAGAGGCCTTTCACACTGGAGGAAGGGCTTGCGTCTCGTGGAGAGAACGTGTACGTCGCCCGGGAGATGGAGGCGCGCTCTTGACACCATTTCCTCTGCCCGTTTAAAACACAAGTGTTTGTACTCGATCTGGGCTGCCTGGTGAAACGCTTGGCAGTCCGCATCACCCTGAGCACCTCTCCTGAAGTTTGATTCGTAGCTGGGTGAACTCGGGCTTCAGAGGCTTAGATGAGACCAAACGTGTTCAGCTTGTGGCGAAAGCCTTTGACCAGAGGCATATACGCTTGTGCTTGGGGCGAGGGCTAGGCAAGAACGTTTACACCCCGGGTTTTTATCTTTACCCTAAGCTGTGTCCCTTTTGGCTGCAGCAGGCGGAGAGAACCCGCGGAGAGAGAACAGCTGCGAGGTGGATGCACAGAACAGTCACCTCGACACCAGCCCCGGGGTCCCAAGCAACGATCCTTCCCCGGAGGGTACTTAACCCACCCCGGGATTCAAGCAGGGAGTTCGCCTTGTCCAACTCGCACAGGAGACTGGCATGAGATGTAGGGCTCATCTACTTGCGTTCACACTACGTGGCCCGGAGAAGTTCTCACGGAGCCGAATGCAGCACCCTTCCTCCACCACGTGTGTACACAAAGGAGCGCTGGGCAGTGGGTGTTCTCAAGGCCAAGAGAGAAGCCCTTGTTCTGTGCTGCACCTGCTGGGTGGTTCAAAGGTTTTCTGACCTTCCTGCTCTGGAAGCTTTTCAGAGCTGAGGCTGCGCCTGGGCTGCGAAAGCGGAGAGGCGTAGAGGCCTTTCACACTGAAGGCGTGGGCCTGTTTCCCGTGGAGAAAGTGTACGTCGCCCAACCCCCACCCCCACCCCACCCCACCCCACCCCAACCCACCCCCAGCTGGAGGCGTGCGGGTTTGACACCATTTTGTCCTGCCCATGGAAAATACAAAGAGGCGTACACGATTTGGGCTGTCTGGTGAGAGAATTTTGAAGCGGCGGCACCCTGAGTACCTTTCCCGAAGTTTGCTTCCTAGCTGGTTAAACTCGGCTTTCAGAGGCGAGATGAGAACAAACTTGCTCCGCGTGCGGCGAAGTGCCCTGATGCCCTGCCCTAAATGTTTGAGCTTCTGGCCAGCGTCACGCAAGTACTTTGACACGTAGGAGTCTCCCTTTTACTCCAAGCTGTCCCTGTTGGCTGAAGCAGTCGGCGTGTCTGTATCGCAGCCTGGGAGGCCGGGCGTTGGGGGAGTCTGCCAAGTGACTGGCCTCCATTTATAGCTAACTGAGAAACTGCGTCGAAGCTTTCGGGAGCCTCTTACAGGGAATGGTCGCAGTTGGGAATTGGAGACTGTGCTGGCAAACGTCAGCAGCTCCTCTCCCTCGGAGGGCTCTTGGTGTGCCGACTCCTAACAGCCAGCACGGTCCCCAGCTCGTGAACGGTCCCATTGCGAGCCGGTCTCGTCCGTGAAAGAGCCACGTGAGGCTGAGCTCCAACAGTCGGGCTCCACACCTGGAGCCTTTGGGACAGGGCAGTCCTGAGCCGATGTGCCCACCAGGGGACGCGACCAAAGTTTACGTACCACAGGAAAGCGCAATCAAGGCCTCGTGTTCTCTCCATGAAAGGAACGTGAGCTTGAAGGGTGATGCGTCAGCGTGCACCGTGAACAGCTCGCTGGTACGCCTGTCTTTGCCCCCTCTCACGGTCTCACGCACCCGGGCTCAGTTCCGTGCAGGAACGCTGAGTGGGAGCGCCAGCCTCGCTGCTGGACTCTAAAGCCTTCCACCCCCTAATGGCAGGTTGTGTGTGTCTCTCACGTGGGGGGAGGAATGAGGTCGCCCACAGAGGTTCTGCCATGAAAGATCTAAAGACGCACGCTGCTGAGGAGCTTGTTCCTCATGGAGCGTCCCCGAAGGCCAGAAGAATGCCGACGGTCTCTTTCAAAGCTGCCGGACGCTCTGCCGTTCTAGGCCTGAGATACGGACCCTGTGACGGCACCGTAACCCCGCGAGATTCAGGAGACATCGCCAGTGCGAGTGGCAATCCGGAAGGAAGAGCCTCCGAGGCGGAGTGTCCTTTCCTGTACAAAACGGCGCCCAAGTGGCTGAGGCAGGGAGCATTTTCCTTCACAGAACCGGCATCCTCGTATGCCTGTGGGTTGCTCTAAAGAAACGACACTGTGAGCAACCTCTTCGAAAAGGCCTTCGCAAGCGACTTGGAGACAACAGCAGCGCAGTGGAGGCACAGACCGTTATCCTAGAGAGCAGCACAGTGTCTCTAGCAGCGATCGCTTCCCGGAGGATACTTAAGCCACACCGAGATTCCAGCAGGGAGTTTTGCCTTATAGCAGTACAACTCACTCAAGAAAGAGGGATGAGGTGTAGGGCTAATCTACGTGCGCTCACGCTCTGTGTCCCCGAGAAGGTTTCACGGAGCAGAAGGCATCACCGACCGCTACCACGTGTGTGCACCAAAGAAGCCCTGTGCCGTGGGTGTTCTCAGGCCGACAGCGAAGACCTAGGTGTGTGCTGCACCCGCGCTCGGTGGTTCACACGTTGCGTGACCCCTGTGCCTTTGGAAGATGTTCAGAGCGGGTGGCACCTGCGTGCTGCGAGCGCAAGAGGTGTAGAGTGTAGAGGCCTTTCACACTGGAGGAAGGGCTTGCGTCTCGTGGAGAGAACGTGTACGTCGCCCGGGAGATGGAGGCGCGCTCTTGACACCATTTCCTCTGCCCGTTTAAAACACAAGTGTTTGTACTCGATCTGGGCTGCCTGGTGAAACGCTTGGCAGTCCGCATCACCCTGAGCACCTCTCCTGAAGTTTGATTCGTAGCTGGGTGAACTCGGGCTTCAGAGGCTTAGATGAGACCAAACGTGTTCAGCTTGTGGCGAAAGCCTTTGACCAGAGGCATATACGCTTGTGCTTGGGGCGAGGGCTAGGCAAGAACGTTTACACCCCGGGTTTTTATCTTTACCCTAAGCTGTGTCCCTTTTGGCTGCAGCAGGCGGAGAGAACCCGCGGAGAGAGAACAGCTGCGAGGTGGATGCACAGAACAGTCACCTCGACACCAGCCCCGGGGTCCCAAGCAACGATCCTTCCCCGGAGGGTACTTAACCCACCCCGGGATTCAAGCAGGGAGTTCGCCTTGTCCAACTCGCACAGGAGACTGGCATGAGATGTAGGGCTCATCTACTTGCGTTCACACTACGTGGCCCGGAGAAGTTCTCACGGAGCCGAATGCAGCACCCTTCCTCCACCACGTGTGTACACAAAGGAGCGCTGGGCAGTGGGTGTTCTCAAGGCCAAGAGAGAAGCCCTTGTTCTGTGCTGCACCTGCTGGGTGGTTCAAAGGTTTTCTGACCTTCCTGCTCTGGAAGCTTTTCAGAGCTGAGGCTGCGCCTGGGCTGCGAAAGCGGAGAGGCGTAGAGGCCTTTCACACTGAAGGCGTGGGCCTGTTTCCCGTGGAGAAAGTGTACGTCGCCCAACCCCCACCCCCACCCCACCCCACCCCACCCCAACCCACCCCCAGCTGGAGGCGTGCGGGTTTGACACCATTTTGTCCTGCCCATGGAAAATACAAAGAGGCGTACACGATTTGGGCTGTCTGGTGAGAGAATTTTGAAGCGGCGGCACCCTGAGTACCTTTCCCGAAGTTTGCTTCCTAGCTGGTTAAACTCGGCTTTCAGAGGCGAGATGAGAACAAACTTGCTCCGCGTGCGGCGAAGTGCCCTGATGCCCTGCCCTAAATGTTTGAGCTTCTGGCCAGCGTCACGCAAGTACTTTGACACGTAGGAGTCTCCCTTTTACTCCAAGCTGTCCCTGTTGGCTGAAGCAGTCGGCGTGTCTGTATCGCAGCCTGGGAGGCCGGGCGTTGGGGGAGTCTGCCAAGTGACTGGCCTCCATTTATAGCTAACTGAGAAACTGCGTCGAAGCTTTCGGGAGCCTCTTACAGGGAATGGTTGCAGTTGGGAATTGGAGACTGTGCTGGCAAACGTCAGCAGCTCCTCTCCCTCGGAGGGCTCTTGGTGTGCCGACTCCTAACAGCCAGCACGGTCCCCAGCTCGTGAACGGTCCCATTGCGAGCCGGTCTCGTCCGTGAAAGAGCCACGTGAGGCTGAGCTCCAACAGTCGGGCTCCACACCTGGAGCCTTTGGGACAGGGCAGTCCTGAGCCGATGTGCCCACCAGGGGACGCGACCAAAGTTTACGTACCACAGGAAAGCGCAATCAAGGCCTCGTGTTCTCTCCATGAAAGGAACGTGAGCTTGAAGGGTGATGCGTCAGCGTGCACCGTGAACAGCTCGCTGGTACGCCTGTCTTTGCCCCCTCTCACGGTCTCACGCACCCGGGCTCAGTTCCGTGCAGGAACGCTGAGTGGGAGCGCCAGCCTCGCTGCTGGACTCTAAAGCCTTCCACCCCCTAATGGCAGGTTGTGTGTGTCTCTCACGTGGGGGGAGGAATGAGGTCGCCCACAGAGGTTCTGCCATGAAAGATCTAAAGACGCACGCTGCTGAGGAGCTTGTTCCTCATGGAGCGTCCCCGAAGGCCAGAAGAATGCCGACGGTCTCTTTCAAAGCTGCCGGACGCTCTGCCGTTCTAGGCCTGAGATACGGACCCTGTGACGGCACCGTAACCCCGCGAGATTCAGGAGACATCGCCAGTGCGAGTGGCAATCCGGAAGGAAGAGCCTCCGAGGCGGAGTGTCCTTTCCTGTACAAAACGGCGCCCAAGTGGCTGAGGCAGGGAGCATTTTCCTTCACAGAACCGGCATCCTCGTATGCCTGTGGGTTGCTCTAAAGAAACGACACTGTGAGCAACCTCTTCGAAAAGGCCTTCGCAAGCGACTTGGAGACAACAGCAGCGCAGTGGAGGCACAGACCGTTATCCTAGAGAGCAGCACAGTGTCTCTAGCAGCGATCGCTTCCCGGAGGATACTTAAGCCACACCGAGATTCCAGCAGGGAGTTTTGCCTTATAGCAGTACAACTCACTCAAGAAAGAGGGATGAGGTGTAGGGCTAATCTACGTGCGCTCACGCTCTGTGTCCCCGAGAAGGTTTCACGGAGCAGAAGGCATCACCGACCGCTACCACGTGTGTGCACCAAAGAAGCCCTGTGCCGTGGGTGTTCTCAGGCCGACAGCGAAGACCTAGGTGTGTGCTGCACCCGCGCTCGGTGGTTCACACGTTGCGTGACCCCTGTGCCTTTGGAAGATGTTCAGAGCGGGTGGCACCTGCGTGCTGCGAGCGCAAGAGGTGTAGAGTGTAGAGGCCTTTCACACTGGAGGAAGGGCTTGCGTCTCGTGGAGAGAACGTGTACGTCGCCCGGGAGATGGAGGCGCGCTCTTGACACCATTTCCTCTGCCCGTTTAAAACACAAGTGTTTGTACTCGATCTGGGCTGCCTGGTGAAACGCTTGGCAGTCCGCATCACCCTGAGCACCTCTCCTGAAGTTTGATTCGTAGCTGGGTGAACTCGGGCTTCAGAGGCTTAGATGAGACCAAACGTGTTCAGCTTGTGGCGAAAGCCTTTGACCAGAGGCATATACGCTTGTGCTTGGGGCGAGGGCTAGGCAAGAACGTTTACACCCCGGGTTTTTATCTTTACCCTAAGCTGTGTCCCTTTTGGCTGCAGCAGGCGGAGAGAACCCGCGGAGAGAGAACAGCTGCGAGGTGGATGCACAGAACAGTCACCTCGACACCAGCCCCGGGGTCCCAAGCAACGATCCTTCCCCGGAGGGTACTTAACCCACCCCGGGATTCAAGCAGGGAGTTCGCCTTGTCCAACTCGCACAGGAGACTGGCATGAGATGTAGGGCTCATCTACTTGCGTTCACACTACGTGGCCCGGAGAAGTTCTCACGGAGCCGAATGCAGCACCCTTCCTCCACCACGTGTGTACACAAAGGAGCGCTGGGCAGTGGGTGTTCTCAAGGCCAAGAGAGAAGCCCTTGTTCTGTGCTGCACCTGCTGGGTGGTTCAAAGGTTTTCTGACCTTCCTGCTCTGGAAGCTTTTCAGAGCTGAGGCTGCGCCTGGGCTGCGAAAGCGGAGAGGCGTAGAGGCCTTTCACACTGAAGGCGTGGGCCTGTTTCCCGTGGAGAAAGTGTACGTCGCCCAACCCCCACCCCCACCCCACCCCACCCCACCCCAACCCACCCCCAGCTGGAGGCGTGCGGGTTTGACACCATTTTGTCCTGCCCATGGAAAATACAAAGAGGCGTACACGATTTGGGCTGTCTGGTGAGAGAATTTTGAAGCGGCGGCACCCTGAGTACCTTTCCCGAAGTTTGCTTCCTAGCTGGTTAAACTCGGCTTTCAGAGGCGAGATGAGAACAAACTTGCTCCGCGTGCGGCGAAGTGCCCTGATGCCCTGCCCTAAATGTTTGAGCTTCTGGCCAGCGTCACACAAGTACTTTGACACGTAGGAGTCTCCCTTTTACTCCAAGCTGTCCCTGTTGGCTGAAGCAGTCGGCGTGTCTGTATCGCAGCCTGGGAGGCCGGGCGTTGGGGGAGTCTGCCAAGTGACTGGCCTCCATTTATAGCTAACTGAGAAACTGCGTCGAAGCTTTCGGGAGCCTCTTACAGGGAATGGTTGCAGTTGGGAATTGGAGACTGTGCTGGCAAACGTCAGCAGCTCCTCTCCCTCGGAGGGCTCTTGGTGTGCCGACTCCTAACAGCCAGCACGGTCCCCAGCTCGTGAACGGTCCCATTGCGAGCCGGTCTCGTCCGTGAAAGAGCCACGTGAGGCTGAGCTCCAACAGTCGGGCTCCACACCTGGAGCCTTTGGGACAGGGCAGTCCTGAGCCGATGTGCCCACCAGGGGACGCGACCAAAGTTTACGTACCACAGGAAAGCGCAATCAAGGCCTCGTGTTCTCTCCATGAAAGGAACGTGAGCTTGAAGGGTGATGCGTCAGCGTGCACCGTGAACAGCTCGCTGGTACGCCTGTCTTTGCCCCCTCTCACGGTCTCACGCACCCGGGCTCAGTTCCGTGCAGGAACGCTGAGTGGGAGCGCCAGCCTCGCTGCTGGACTCTAAAGCCTTCCACCCCCTAATGGCAGGTTGTGTGTGTCTCTCACGTGGGGGGAGGAATGAGGTCGCCCACAGAGGTTCTGCCATGAAAGATCTAAAGACGCACGCTGCTGAGGAGCTTGTTCCTCATGGAGCGTCCCCGAAGGCCAGAAGAATGCCGACGGTCTCTTTCAAAGCTGCCGGACGCTCTGCCGTTCTAGGCCTGAGATACGGACCCTGTGACGGCACCGTAACCCCGCGAGATTCAGGAGACATCGCCAGTGCGAGTGGCAATCCGGAAGGAAGAGCCTCCGAGGCGGAGTGTCCTTTCCTGTACAAAACGGCGCCCAAGTGGCTGAGGCAGGGAGCATTTTCCTTCACAGAACCGGCATCCTCGTATGCCTGTGGGTTGCTCTAAAGAAACGACACTGTGAGCAACCTCTTCGAAAAGGCCTTCGCAAGCGACTTGGAGACAACAGCAGCGCAGTGGAGGCACAGACCGTTATCCTAGAGAGCACACAGTGTCTCTAGCAGCGATCGCTTCCCGGAGGATACTTAAGCCACACCGAGATTCCAGCAGGGAGTTTTGCCTTATAGCAGTACAACTCACTCAAGAAAGAGGGATGAGGTGTAGGGCTAATCTACGTGCGCTCACGCTCTGTGTCCCCGAGAAGGTTTCACGGAGCAGAAGGCATCACCGACCGCTACCACGTGTGTGCACCAAAGAAGCCCTGTGCCGTGGGTGTTCTCAGGCCGACAGCGAAGACCTAGGTGTGTGCTGCACCCGCGCTCGGTGGTTCACACGTTGCGTGACCCCTGTGCCTTTGGAAGATGTTCAGAGCGGGTGGCACCTGCGTGCTGCGAGCGCAAGAGGTGTAGAGTGTAGAGACCTTTCACACTGGAGGAAGGGCTTGCGTCTCGTGGAGAGAACGTGTACGTCGCCCGGGAGATGGAGGCGCGCTCTTGACACCATTTCCTCTGCCCGTTTAAAACACAAGTGTTTGTACTCGATCTGGGCTGCCTGGTGAAACGCTTGGCAGTCTGCATCACCCTGAGCACCTCTCCTGAAGTTTGATTCGTAGCTGGGTGAACTCGGGCTTCAGAGGCTTAGATGAGACCAAACGTGTTCAGCTTGTGGCGAAAGCCTTTGACCAGAGGCATATACGCTTGTGCTTGGGGCGAGGGCTAGGCAAGAACGTTTACACCCCGGGTTTTTATCTTTACCCTAAGCTGTGTCCCTTTTGGCTGCAGCAGGCGGAGAGAACCCGCGGAGAGAGAACAGCTGTGAGGTGGATGCACAGAACAGTCACCTCGACACCAGCCCCGGGGTCCCAAGCAACGATCCTTCCCTGGAGGGTACTTAACCCACCCCGGGATTCAAGCAGGGAGTTCGCCTTGTCCAACTCGCACAGGAGACTGGCATGAGATGTAGGGCTCATCTACTTGCGTTCACACTACGTGGCCCGGAGAAGTTCTCACGGAGCTGAATGCAGCACCCTTCCTCCACCACGTGTGTACACAAAGGAGCGCTGGGCAGTGGGTGTTCTCAAGGCCAAGAGAGAAGCCCTTGTTCTGTGCTGCACCTGCTGGGTGGTTCAAAGGTTTTCTGACCTTCCTGCTCTGGAAACTTTTCAGAGCTGAGGCTGCGCCTGGGCTGCGAAAGCGGAGAGGCGTAGAGGCCTTTCACACTGAAGGCGTGGGCCTGTTTCCCGTGGAGAAAGTGTACGTCGCCCAACCCCCACCCCCACCCCACCCCACCCCACCCCAACCCACCCCCAGCTGGAGGCGTGCGGGTTTGACACCATTTTGTCCTGCCCATGGAAAATACAAAGAGGCGTACACGATTTGGGCTGTCTGGTGAGAGAATTTTGAAGCGGCGGCACCCTGAGTACCTTTCCCGAAGTTTGCTTCCTAGCTGGTTAAACTCGGCTTTCAGAGGCGAGATGAGAACAAACTTGCTCCGCGTGCGGCGAAGTGCCCTGATGCCCTGCCCTAAATGTTTGAGCTTCTGGCCAGCGTCACGCAAGTACTTTGACACGTAGGAGTCTCCCTTTTACTCCAAGCTGTCCCTGTTGGCTGAAGCAGTCGGCGTGTCTGTATCGCAGCCTGGGAGGCCGGGCGTTGGGGGAGTCTGCCAAGTGACTGGCCTCCATTTATAGCTAACTGAGAAACTGCGTCGAAGCTTTCGGGAGCCTCTTACAGGGAATGGTCGCAGTTGGGAATTGGAGACTGTGCTGGCAAACGTCAGCAGCTCCTCTCCCTCGGAGGGCTCTTGGTGTGCCGACTCCTAACAGCCAGCACGGTCCCCAGCTCGTGAACGGTCCCATTGCGAGCCGGTCTCGTCCGTGAAAGAGCCACGTGAGGCTGAGTTCCAACAGTCGGGCTCCACACCTGGAGCCTTTGGGACAGGGCAGTCCTGAGCCGATGTGCCCACCAGGGGACGCGACCAAAGTTTACGTACCACAGGAAAGCGCAATCAAGGCCTCGTGTTCTCTCCATGAAAGGAACGTGAGCTTGAAGGGTGATGCGTCAGCGTGCACCGTGAACAGCTCGCTGGTACGCCTGTCTTTGTCCCCTCTCACGGTCTCACGCACCCGGGCTCAGTTCCGTGCAGGAACGCTGAGTGGGAGCGCCAGCCTCGCTGCTGGACTCTAAAGCCTTCCACCCCCTAATGGCAGGTTGTGTGTGTCTCTCACGTGGGGGGAGGAATGAGGTCGCCCACAGAGGTTCTGCCATGAAAGATCTAAAGACGCACGCTGCTGAGGAGCTTGTTCCTCATGGAGCGTCCCCGAAGGCCAGAAGAATGCCGACGGTCTCTTTCAAAGCTGCCGGACGCTCTGCCGTTCTAGGCCTGAGATACGGACCCTGTGACGGCACCGTAACCCCGCGAGATTCAGGAGACATCGCCAGTGCGAGTGGCAATCCGGAAGGAAGAGCCTCCGAGGCGGAGTGTCCTTTCCTGTACAAAACGGCGCCCAAGTGGCTGAGGCAGGGAGCATTTTCCTTCACAGAACCGGCATCCTCGTATGCCTGTGGGTTGCTCTAAAGAAACGACACTGTGAGCAACCTCTTCGAAAAGGCCTTCGCAAGCGACTTGGAGACAACAGCAGCGCAGTGGAGGCACAGACCGTTATCCTAGAGAGCAGCACAGTGTCTCTAGCAGCGATCGCTTCCCGGAGGATACTTAAGCCACACCGAGATTCCAGCAGGGAGTTTTGCCTTATAGCAGTACAACTCACTCAAGAAAGAGGGATGAGGTGTAGGGCTAATCTACGTGCGCTCACGCTCTGTGTCCCCGAGAAGGTTTCACGGAGCAGAAGGCATCACCGACCGCTACCACGTGTGTGCACCAAAGAAGCCCTGTGCCGTGGGTGTTCTCAGGCCGACAGCGAAGACCTAGGTGTGTGCTGCACCCGCGCTCGGTGGTTCACACGTTGCGTGACCCCTGTGCCTTTGGAAGATGTTCAGAGCGGGTGGCACCTGCGTGCTGCGAGCGCAAGAGGTGTAGAGTGTAGAGGCCTTTCACACTGGAGGAAGGGCTTGCGTCTCGTGGAGAGAACGTGTACGTCGCCCGGGAGATGGAGGCGCGCTCTTGACACCATTTCCTCTGCCCGTTTAAAACACAAGTGTTTGTACTCGATCTGGGCTGCCTGGTGAAACGCTTGGCAGTCCGCATCACCCTGAGCACCTCTCCTGAAGTTTGATTCGTAGCTGGGTGAACTCGGGCTTCAGAGGCTTAGATGAGACCAAACGTGTTCAGCTTGTGGCGAAAGCCTTTGACCAGAGGCATATACGCTTGTGCTTGGGGCGAGGGCTAGGCAAGAACGTTTACACCCCGGGTTTTTATCTTTACCCTAAGCTGTGTCCCTTTTGGCTGCAGCAGGCGGAGAGAACCCGCGGAGAGAGAACAGCTGCGAGGTGGATGCACAGAACAGTCACCTCGACACCAGCCCCGGGGTCCCAAGCAACGATCCTTCCCCGGAGGGTACTTAACCCACCCCGGGATTCAAGCAGGGAGTTCGCCTTGTCCAACTCGCACAGGAGACTGGCATGAGATGTAGGGCTCATCTACTTGCGTTCACACTACGTGGCCCGGAGAAGTTCTCACGGAGCCGAATGCAGCACCCTTCCTCCACCACGTGTGTACACAAAGGAGCGCTGGGCAGTGGGTGTTCTCAAGGCCAAGAGAGAAGCCCTTGTTCTGTGCTGCACCTGCTGGGTGGTTCAAAGGTTTTCTGACCTTCCTGCTCTGGAAGCTTTTCAGAGCTGAGGCTGCGCCTGGGCTGCGAAAGCGGAGAGGCGTAGAGGCCTTTCACACTGAAGGCGTGGGCCTGTTTCCCGTGGAGAAAGTGTACGTCGCCCAACCCCCACCCCCACCCCACCCCACCCCACCCCAACCCACCCCCAGCTGGAGGCGTGCGGGTTTGACACCATTTTGTCCTGCCCATGGAAAATACAAAGAGGCGTACACGATTTGGGCTGTCTGGTGAGAGAATTTTGAAGCGGCGGCACCCTGAGTACCTTTCCCGAAGTTTGCTTCCTAGCTGGTTAAACTCGGCTTTCAGAGGCGAGATGAGAACAAACTTGCTCCGCGTGCGGCGAAGTGCCCTGATGCCCTGCCCTAAATGTTTGAGCTTCTGGCCAGCGTCACGCAAGTACTTTGACACATAGGAGTCTCCCTTTTACTCCAAGCTGTCCCTGTTGGCTGAAGCAGTCGGCGTGTCTGTATCGCAGCCTGGGAGGCCGGGCGTTGGGGGAGTCTGCCAAGTGACTGGCCTCCATTTATAGCTAACTGAGAAACTGCGTCGAAGCTTTCGGGAGCCTCTTACAGGGAATGGTTGCAGTTGGGAATTGGAGACTGTGCTGGCAAACGTCAGCAGCTCCTCTCCCTCGGAGGGCTCTTGGTGCGCCGACTCCTAACAGCCAGCACGGTCCCCAGCTCGTGAACGGTCCCATTGCGAGCCGGTCTCGTCCGTGAAAGAGCCACGTGAGGCTGAGCTCCAACAGTCGGGCTCCACACCTGGAGCCTTTGGGACAGGGCAGTCCTGAGCCGATGTGCCCACCAGGGGACGCGACCAAAGTTTACGTACCACAGGAAAGCGCAATCAAGGCCTCGTGTTCTCTCCATGAAAGGAACGTGAGCTTGAAGGGTGATGCGTCAGCGTGCACCGTGAACAGCTCGCTGGTACGCCTGTCTTTGCCCCCTCTCACGGTCTCACGCACCCGGGCTCAGTTCCGTGCAGGAACGCTGAGTGGGAGCGCCAGCCTCGCTGCTGGACTCTAAAGCCTTCCACCCCCTAATGGCAGGTTGTGTGTGTCTCTCACGTGGGGGGAGGAATGAGGTCGCCCACAGAGGTTCTGCCATGAAAGATCTAAAGACGCACGCTGCTGAGGAGCTTGTTCCTCATGGAGCGTCCCCGAAGGCCAGAAGAATGCCGACGGTCTCTTTCAAAGCTGCCGGACGCTCTGCCGTTCTAGGCCTGAGATACGGACCCTGTGACGGCACCGTAACCCCGCGAGATTCAGGAGACATCGCCAGTGCGAGTGGCAATCCGGAAGGAAGAGCCTCCGAGGCGGAGTGTCCTTTCCTGTACAAAACGGCGCCCAAGTGGCTGAGGCAGGGAGCATTTTCCTTCACAGAACCGGCATCCTCGTATGCCTGTGGGTTGCTCTAAAGAAACGACACTGTGAGCAACCTCTTCGAAAAGGCCTTCGCAAGCGACTTGGAGACAACAGCAGCGCAGTGGAGGCACAGACCGTTATCCTAGAGAGCAGCACAGTGTCTCTAGCAGCGATCGCTTCCCGGAGGATACTTAAGCCACACCGAGATTCCAGCAGGGAGTTTTGCCTTATAGCAGTACAACTCACTCAAGAAAGAGGGATGAGGTGTAGGGCTAATCTACGTGCGCTCACGCTCTGTGTCCCCGAGAAGGTTTCACGGAGCAGAAGGCATCACCGACCGCTACCACGTGTGTGCACCAAAGAAGCCCTGTGCCGTGGGTGTTCTCAGGCCGACAGCGAAGACCTAGGTGTGTGCTGCACCCGCGCTCGGTGGTTCACACGTTGCGTGACCCCTGTGCCTTTGGAAGATGTTCAGAGCGGGTGGCACCTGCGTGCTGCGAGCGCAAGAGGTGTAGAGTGTAGAGGCCTTTCACACTGGAGGAAGGGCTTGCGTCTCGTGGAGAGAACGTGTACGTCGCCCGGGAGATGGAGGCGCGCTCTTGACACCATTTCCTCTGCCCGTTTAAAACACAAGTGTTTGTACTCGATCTGGGCTGCCTGGTGAAACGCTTGGCAGTCCGCATCACCCTGAGCACCTCTCCTGAAGTTTGATTCGTAGCTGGGTGAACTCGGGCTTCAGAGGCTTAGATGAGACCAAACGTGTTCAGCTTGTGGCGAAAGCCTTTGACCAGAGGCATATACGCTTGTGCTTGGGGCGAGGGCTAGGCAAGAACGTTTACACCCCGGGTTTTTATCTTTACCCTAAGCTGTGTCCCTTTTGGCTGCAGCAGGCGGAGAGAACCCGCGGAGAGAGAACAGCTGCGAGGTGGATGCACAGAACAGTCACCTCGACACCAGCCCCGGGGTCCCAAGCAACGATCCTTCCCCGGAGGGTACTTAACCCACCCCGGGATTCAAGCAGGGAGTTCGCCTTGTCCAACTCGCACAGGAGACTGGCATGAGATGTAGGGCTCATCTACTTGCGTTCACACTACGTGGCCCGGAGAAGTTCTCACGGAGCCGAATGCAGCACCCTTCCTCCACCACGTGTGTACACAAAGGAGCGCTGGGCAGTGGGTGTTCTCAAGGCCAAGAGAGAAGCCCTTGTTCTGTGCTGCACCTGCTGGGTGGTTCAAAGGTTTTCTGACCTTCCTGCTCTGGAAGCTTTTCAGAGCTGAGGCTGTGCCTGGGCTGCGAAAGCGGAGAGGCGTAGAGGCCTTTCACACTGAAGGCGTGGGCCTGTTTCCCGTGGAGAAAGTGTACGTCGCCCAACCCCCACCCCCACCCCACCCCACCCCACCCCAACCCACCCCCAGCTGGAGGCGTGCAGGTTTGACACCATTTTGTCCTGCCCATGGAAAATACAAAGAGGCGTACACGATTTGGGCTGTCTGGTGAGAGAATTTTGAAGCGGCGGCACCCTGAGTACCTTTCCCGAAGTTTGCTTCCTAGCTGGTTAAACTCGGCTTTCAGAGGCGAGATGAGAACAAACTTGCTCCGCGTGCGGCGAAGTGCCCTGATGCCCTGCCCTAAATGTTTGAGCTTCTGGCCAGCGTCACGCAAGTACTTTGACACGTAGGAGTCTCCCTTTTACTCCAAGCTGTCCCTGTTGGCTGAAGCAGTCGGCGTGTCTGTATCGCAGCCTGGGAGGCCGGGCGTTGGGGGAGTCTGCCAAGTGACTGGCCTCCATTTATAGCTAACTGAGAAACTGCGTCGAAGCTTTCGGGAGCCTCTTACAGGGAATGGTCGCAGTTGGGAATTGGAGACTGTGCTGGCAAACGTCAGCAGCTCCTCTCCCTCGGAGGGCTCTTGGTGTGCCGACTCCTAACAGCCAGCACGGTCCCCAGCTCGTGAACGGTCCCATTGCGAGCCGGTCTCGTCCGTGAAAGAGCCACGTGAGGCTGAGCTCCAACAGTCGGGCTCCACACCTGGAGCCTTTGGGACAGGGCAGTCCTGAGCCGATGTGCCCACCAGGGGATGCGACCAAAGTTTACGTACCACAGGAAAGCGCAATCAAGGCCTCGTGTTCTCTCCATGAAAGGAACGTGAGCTTGAAGGGTGATGCGTCAGCGTGCACCGTGAACAGCTCGCTGGTACGCCTGTCTTTGCCCCCTCTCACGGTCTCACGCACCCGGGCTCAGTTCCGTGCAGGAACGCTGAGTGGGAGCGCCAGCCTCGCTGCTGGACTCTAAAGCCTTCCACCCCCTAATGGCAGGTTGTGTGTGTCTCTCACGTGGGGGGAGGAATGAGGTCGCCCACAGAGGTTCTGCCATGAAAGATCTAAAGACGCACGCTGCTGAGGAGCTTGTTCCTCATGGAGCGTCCCCGAAGGCCAGAAGAATGCCGACGGTCTCTTTCAAAGCTGCCGGATGCTCTGCCGTTCTAGGCCTGAGATACGGACCCTGTGACGGCACCGTAACCCCGCGAGATTCAGGAGACATCGCCAGTGCGAGTGGCAATCCGGAAGGAAGAGCCTCCAAGGCGGAGTGTCCTTTCCTGTACAAAACGGCGCCCAAGTGGCTGAGGCAGGGAGCATTTTCCTTCACAGAAGCGGCATCCTCGTATGCCTGTGGGTTGCTCTAAAGAAACGACACTGTGAGCAACCTCTTCGAAAAGGCCTTCGCAAGCGACTTGGAGACAACAGCAGCGCAGTGGAGGCACAGACCGTTATCCTAGAGAGCAGCACAGTGTCTCTAGCAGCGATCGCTTCCCGGAGGATACTTAAGCCACACCGAGATTCCAGCAGGGAGTTTTGCCTTATAGCAGTACAACTCACTCAAGAAAGAGGGATGAGGTGTAGGGCTAATCTACGTGCGCTCACGCTCTGTGTCCCCGAGAAGGTTTCACGGAGCAGAAGGCATCACCGACCGCTACCACGTGTGTGCACCAAAGAAGCCCTGTGCCGTGGGTGTTCTCAGGCCGACAGCGAAGACCTAGGTGTGTGCTGCACCCGCGCTCGGTGGTTCACACGTTGCGTGACCCCTGTGCCTTTGGAAGATGTTCAGAGCGGGTGGCACCTGCATGCTGCGAGCGCAAGAGGTGTAGAGTGTAGAGGCCTTTCACACTGGAGGAAGGGCTTGCGTCTCGTGGAGAGAACGTGTACGTCGCCCGGGAGATGGAGGTGCGCTCTTGACACCATTTCCTCTGCCCGTTTAAAACACAAGTGTTTGTACTCGATCTGGGCTGCCTGGTGAAACGCTTGGCAGTCCGCATCACCCTGAGCACCTCTCCTGAAGTTTGATTCGTAGCTGGGTGAACTCGGGCTTCAGACTCTTAGATGAGACCAAACGTGTTCAGCTTGTGGCGAAAGCCTTTGACCAGAGGCATATACGCTTGTGCTTGGGGCGAGGGCTAGGCAAGAACGTTTACACCCCGGGTTTTTATCTTTACCCTAAGCTGTGTCCCTTTTGGCTGCAGCAGGCGGAGAGAACCCGCAGAGAGAGAACAGCTGCGAGGTGGATGCACAGAACAGTCACCTCGACACCAGCCCCGGGGTCCCAAGCAACGATCCTTCCCCGGAGGGTACTTAACCCACCCCGGGATTCAAGCAGGGAGTTCGCCTTGTCCAACTCGCACAGGAGACTGGCATGAGATGTAGGGCTCATCTACTTGCGTTCACACTACGTGGCCCGGAGAAGTTCTCACGGAGCCGAATGCAGCACCCTTCCTCCACCACGTGTGTACACAAAGGAGCGCTGGGCAGTGGGTGTTCTCAAGGCCAAGAGAGAAGCCCTTGTTCTGTGCTGCACCTGCTGGGTGGTTCAAAGGTTTTCTGACCTTCCTGCTCTGGAAGCTTTTCAGAGCTGAGGCTGCGCCTGGGCTGCGAAAGCGGAGAGGCGTAGAGGCCTTTCACACTGAAGGCGTGGGCCTGTTTCCCGTGGAGAAAGTGTACGTCGCCCAACCCCCACCCCCACCCCACCCCACCCCACCCCAACCCACCCCCAGCTGGAGGCGTGCGGGTTTGACACCATTTTGTCCTGCCCATGGAAAATACAAAGAGGCGTACACGATTTGGGCTGTCTGGTGAGAGAATTTTGAAGCGGCGGCACCCTGAGTACCTTTCCCGAAGTTTGCTTCCTAGCTGGTTAAACTCGGCTTTCAGAGGCGAGATGAGAACAAACTTGCTCCGCGTGCGGCGAAGTGCCCTGATGCCCTGCCCTAAATGTTTGAGCTTCTGGCCAGCGTCACGCAAGTACTTTGACACGTAGGAGTCTCCCTTTTACTCCAAGCTGTCCCTGTTGGCTGAAGCAGTCGGCGTGTCTGTATCGCAGCCTGGGAGGCCGGGCGTTGGGGGAGTCTGCCAAGTGACTGGCCTCCATTTATAGCTAACTGAGAAACTGCGTCGAAGCTTTCGGGAGCCTCTTACAGGGAATGGTTGCAGTTCGGAATTGGAGACTGTGCTGGCAAACGTCAGCAGCTCCTCTCCCTCGGAGGGCTCTTGGTGTGCCGACTCCTAACAGCCAGCACGGTCCCCAGCTCGTGAACGGTCCCATTGCGAGCCGGTCTCGTCCGTGAAAGAGCCACGTGAGGCTGAGCTCCAACAGTCGGGCTCCACACCTGGAGCCTTTGGGACAGGGCAGTCCTGAGCCGATGTGCCCACCAGGGGACGCGACCAAAGTTTATGTACCACAGGAAAGCGCAATCAAGGCCTCGTGTTCTCTCCATGAAAGGAACGTGAGCTTGAAGGGTGATGCGTCAGCGTGCACCGTGAACAGCTCGCTGGTACGCCTGTCTTTGCCCCCTCTCACGGTCTCACGCACCCGGGCTCAGTTCCGTGCAGGAACGCTGAGTGGGAGCGCCAGCCTCGCTGCTGGACTCTAAAGCCTTCCACCCCCTAATGGCAGGTTGTGTGTGTCTCTCACGTGGGGGGAGGAATGAGGTCGCCCACAGAGGTTCTGCCATGAAAGATCTAAAGACGCACGCTGCTGAGGAGCTTGTTCCTCATGGAGCGTCCCCGAAGGCCAGAAGAATGCCGACGGTCTCTTTCAAAGCTGCCGGACGCTCTGCCGTTCTAGGCCTGAGATACGGACCCTGTGACGGCACCGTAACCCCGCGAGATTCAGGAGACATCGCCAGTGCGAGTGGCAATCCGGAAGGAAGAGCCTCCGAGGCGGAGTGTCCTTTCCTGTACAAAACGGCGCCCAAGTGGCTGAGGCAGGGAGCATTTTCCTTCACAGAACCGGCATCCTCGTATGCCTGTGGGTTGCTCTAAAGAAACGACACTGTGAGCAACCTCTTCGAAAAGGCCTTCGCAAGCGACTTGGAGACAACAGCAGCGCAGTGGAGGCACAGACCGTTATCCTAGAGAGCAGCACAGTGTCTCTAGCAGCGATCGCTTCCCGGAGGATACTTAAGCCACACCGAGATTCCAGCAGGGAGTTTTGCCTTATAGCAGTACAACTCACTCAAGAAAGAGGGATGAGGTGTAGGGCTAATCTACGTGCGCTCACGCTCTGTGTCCCCGAGAAGGTTTCACGGAGCAGAAGGCATCACCGACCGCTACCACGTGTGTGCACCTAAGAAGCCCTGTGCCGTGGGTGTTCTCAGGCCGACAGCGAAGACCTAGGTGTGTGCTGCACCCGCGCTCGGTGGTTCACACGTTGCGTGACCCCTGTGCCTTTGGAAGATGTTCAGAGCGGGTGGCACCTGCGTGCTGCGAGCGCAAGAGGTGTAGAGTGTAGAGGCCTTTCACACTGGAGGAAGGGCTTGCGTCTCGTGGAGAGAACGTGTACGTCGCCCGGGAGATGGAGGCGCGCTCTTGACACCATTTCCTCTGCCCGTTTAAAACACAAGTGTTTGTACTCGATCTGGGCTGCCTGGTGAAACGCTTGGCAGTCCGCATCACCCTGAGCACCTCTCCTGAAGTTTGATTCGTAGCTGGGTGAACTCGGGCTTCAGAGGCTTAGATGAGACCAAACGTGTTCAGCTTGTGGCGAAAGCCTTTGACCAGAGGCATATACGCTTGTGCTTGGGGCGAGGGCTAGGCAAGAACGTTTACACCCCGGGTTTTTATCTTTACCCTAAGCTGTGTCCCTTTTGGCTGCAGCAGGCGGAGAGAACCCGCGGAGAGAGAACAGCTGCGAGGTGGATGCACAGAACAGTCACCTCGACACCAGCCCCGGGGTCCCAAGCAACGATCCTTCCCCGGAGGGTACTTAACCCACCCCGGGATTCAAGCAGGGAGTTCGCCTTGTCCAACTCGCACAGGAGACTGGCATGAGATGTAGGGCTCATCTACTTGCGTTCACACTACGTGGCCCGGAGAAGTTCTCACGGAGCCGAATGCAGCACCCTTCCTCCACCACGTGTGTACACAAAGGAGCGCTGGGCAGTGGGTGTTCTCAAGGCCAAGAGAGAAGCCCTTGTTCTGTGCTGCACCTGCTGGGTGGTTCAAAGGTTTTCTGACCTTCCTGCTCTGGAAGCTTTTCAGAGCTGAGGCTGCGCCTGGGCTGCGAAAGCGGAGAGGCGTAGAGGCCTTTCACACTGAAGGCGTGGGCCTGTTTCCCGTGGAGAAAGTGTACGTCGCCCAACCCCCACCCCCACCCCACCCCACCCCACCCCAACCCACCCCCAGCTGGAGGCGTGCGGGTTTGACACCATTTTGTCCTGCCCATGGAAAATACAAAGAGGCGTACACGATTTGGGCTGTCTGGTGAGAGAATTTTGAAGCGGCGGCACCCTGAGTACCTTTCCCGAAGTTTGCTTCCTAGCTGGTTAAACTCGGCTTTCAGAGGCGAGATGAGAACAAACTTGCTCCGCGTGCGGCGAAGTGCCCTGATGCCCTGCCCTAAATGTTTGAGCTTCTGGCCAGCGTCACGCAAGTACTTTGACACGTAGGAGTCTCCCTTTTACTCCAAGCTGTCCCTGTTGGCTGAAGCAGTCGGCGTGTCTGTATCGCAGCCTGGGAGGCCGGGCGTTGGGGGAGTCTGCCAAGTGACTGGCCTCCATTTATAGCTAACTGAGAAACTGCGTCGAAGCTTTCGGGAGCCTCTTACAGGGAATGGTTGCAGTTGGGAATTGGAGACTGTGCTGGCAAACGTCAGCAGCTCCTCTCCCTCGGAGGGCTCTTGGTGTGCCGACTCCTAACAGCCAGCACGGTCCCCAGCTCGTGAACGGTCCCATTGCGAGCCGGTCTCGTCCGTGAAAGAGCCACGTGAGGCTGAGCTCCAACAGTCGGGCTCCACACCTGGAGCCTTTGGGACAGGGCAGTCCTGAGCCGATGTGCCCACCAGGGGACGCGACCAAAGTTTACGTACCACAGGAAAGCGCAATCAAGGCCTCGTGTTCTCTCCATGAAAGGAACGTGAGCTTGAAGGGTGATGCGTCAGCGTGCACCGTGAACAGCTCGCTGGTACGCCTGTCTTTGCCCCCTCTCACGGTCTCACGCACCCGGGCTCAGTTCCGTGCAGGAACGCTGAGTGGGAGCACCAGCCTCGCTGCTGGACTCTAAAGCCTTCCACCCCCTAATGGCAGGTTGTGTGTGTCTCTCACGTGGGGGGAGGAATGAGGTCGCCCACAGAGGTTCTGCCATGAAAGATCTAAAGACGCACGCTGCTGAGGAGCTTGTTCCTCATGGAGCGTCCCCGAAGGCCAGAAGAATGCCGACGGTCTCTTTCAAAGCTGCCGGACGCTCTGCCGTTCTAGGCCTGAGATACGGACCCTGTGACGGCACCGTAACCCCGCGAGATTCAGGAGACATCGCCAGTGCGAGTGGCAATCCGGAAGGAAGAGCCTCCGAGGCGGAGTGTCCTTTCCTGTACAAAACGGCGCCCAAGTGGCTGAAGCAGGGAGCATTTTCCTTCACAGAACCGGCATCCTCGTATGCCTGTGGGTTGCTCTAAAGAAACGACACTGTGAGCAACCTCTTCGAAAAGGCCTTCGCAAGCGACTTGGAGACAACAGCAGCGCAGTGGAGGCACAGACCGTTATCCTAGAGAGCAGCACAGTGTCTCTAGCAGCGATCGCTTCCCGGAGGATACTTAAGCCACACCGAGATTCCAGCAGGGAGTTTTGCCTTATAGCAGTACAACTCACTCAAGAAAGAGGGATGAGGTGTAGGGCTAATCTACGTGCGCTCACGCTCTGTGTCCCCGAGAAGGTTTCACGGAGCAGAAGGCATCACCGACCGCTACCACGTGTGTGCACCAAAGAAGCCCTGTGCCGTGGGTGTTCTCAGGCCGACAGCGAAGACCTAGGTGTGTGCTGCACCCGCGCTCGGTGGTTCACACGTTGCGTGACCCCTGTGCCTTTGGAAGATGTTCAGAGCGGGTGGCACCTGCGTGCTGCGAGCGCAAGAGGTGTAGAGTGTAGAGGCCTTTCACACTGGAGGAAGGGCTTGCGTCTCGTGGAGAGAACGTGTACGTCGCCCGGGAGATGGAGGCGCGCTCTTGACACCATTTCCTCTGCCCGTTTAAAACACAAGTGTTTGTACTCGATCTGGGCTGCCTGGTGAAACGCTTGGCAGTCCGCATCACCCTGAGCACCTCTCCTGAAGTTTGATTCGTAGCTGGGTGAACTCGGGCTTCAGAGGCTTAGATGAGACCAAACGTGTTCAGCTTGTGGCGAAAGCCTTTGACCAGAGGCATATACGCTTGTGCTTGGGGCGAGGGCTAGGCAAGAACGTTTACACCCCGGGTTTTTATCTTTACCCTAAGCTGTGTCCCTATTGGCTGCAGCAGGCGGAGAGAACCCGCGGAGAGAGAACAGCTGCGAGGTGGATGCACAGAACAGTCACCTCGACACCAGCCCCGGGGTCCCAAGCAACGATCCTTCCCCGGAGGGTACTTAACCCACCCCGGGATTCAAGCAGGGAGTTCGCCTTGTCCAACTCGCACAGGAGACTGGCATGAGATGTAGGGCTCATCTACTTGCGTTCACACTACGTGGCCCGGAGAAGTTCTCACGGAGCCGAATGCAGCACCCTTCCTCCACCACGTGTGTACACAAAGGAGCGCTGGGCAGTGGGTGTTCTCAAGGCCAAGAGAGAAGCCCTTGTTCTGTGCTGCACCTGCTGGGTGGTTCAAAGGTTTTCTGACCTTCCTGCTCTGGAAGCTTTTCAGAGCTGAGGCTGCGCCTGGGCTGCGAAAGCGGAGAGGCGTAGAGGCCTTTCACACTGAAGGCGTGGGCCTGTTTCCCGTGGAGAAAGTGTACGTCGCCCAACCCCCACCCCCACCCCACCCCACCCCACCCCAACCCACCCCCAGCTGGAGGCGTGCGGGTTGACACCATTTTGTCCTGCCCATGGAAAATACAAAGAGGCGTACACGATTTGGGCTGTCTGGTGAGAGAATGTTGAAGCGGCGGCACCCTGAGTACCTTTCCCGAAGTTTGCTTCCTAGCTGGTTAAACTCGGCTTTCAGAGGCGAGATGAGAACAAACTTGCTCCGCGTGCGGCGACGTGCCCTGATGCCCTGCCCTAAATGTTTGAGCTTCTGGCCAGCGTCACGCAAGTACTTTGACACGTAGGATTCTCACTTTTACTGCAAGCTGTCCCGGTTGGCTGAAGCAGTCGGCGTGTCTGTATCGCAGCCAGGGAGGCCGGACGTTGGGGGAGTCTGCCAAGTGGCTGCCATCCATTTATAGCTAACTGAGAAACTGCGTCGAAGCTTTTGGGAGCCTCTTACAGGGAATGGTTGCAGTTCGGAATTGGAAACTGTGCTGGCAATCGTCAGCAGCTCCTCTCCCTCGGAGGGCTCTTGGTGTGCCGACTCCTAACAGCCAGCACGGTCCCCAGCTCGTGAACGGTCCCATTGCGAGCCGGTCTCGTCTGTGAAAGAGCCACGTGAGGCTGATCTCCAACAGTCGGGCTCCACACCTGGAGCCTTTGGGACAGGGCAGTCCTGAGCCGATGTGCCCACCAGGGGACGCGACCAAAGTTTACGAACCACAGGAAAGCGCATCAAGGCCTCGTGTTCTCTCCATGAAATGAACGTGAGCTTGAAGGGTGATGCGTCAGCGTGCACCGTGAACAGCTCGCTGGTACGCCTGTCTTGCCCCCTCTCACGGTCTCACGCACCCGGGCTCAGTTCCGTGCAGGAATGCTGAGTGGGAGCGCCAGCCTCGCTTCTGGACTCTAAAGCCTTCCACCCCCTAATGGCAGGTTGTGTGTGTCTCTCACGTGGGGGGAGGAATGAGGTCGCCCACAGAGGTTCTGCCATGAAAGATCTAAAGACGCACGCTGCTGAGGAGCTTTTTCCACATGGAGCATCCCCGAAGGCCGGAAGAATGCCGAAGGTCTCTTTCAAAGCTGCTGGATGCTCTGCCATTCTAGGCCTGAGATACGGACCTTGTGACGGCACTGTAACCCCGCGAGATTCAGGAGACATCGCCAGTGCGAGTGGCAATCCGGAAGGAAGAACCTTCAAGGCGGAGTGTCCTTTCCTGTACAAAACGGTGCCCAAGTGGCTGAGGCAGGGAGCATTTTCCTTCACAGAACCGGCATCCTCGTATGCCTGTGGGTTACTCTAAAGAAACGACACTGTGAGCAACCTCTTCGAAAAGGCCTTCGCAAGCGACTTGGAGACAACAGCAGCGCAGTGGAGGCACAGACCATTATCCTAGAGAGCAGCACAGTGTCTCTAGCAGCGATCGCTTCCCGGAGGAATCTTAAGCCACACCGAGATTCCAGCAGGGAATTTTGCCTTATAGCAGTACAACTCACTCAAGAAAGAGGGATGAGGTGTAGGGCTAATCTACGTGCGCTCACGCTCTGTGTCCCCGAGAAGGTTTCATGGAGCAGAATGCATCACCGACTGCTACCACGTGTGTGCACCAAAGAAGCCCTGTGCCGTGGGTGTTCTCAGGCCGACAGCGAAGACCTAGGTGTGTGCTGCACCCGCGCTCGGTGGTTCACACGTTGCGTGACCCCTGTGCCTTTGGAAGATGTTCAGAGCGGGTGGCACCTGCGTGCTGCGAGCGCAAGAGGTGTAGAGTGTAGAGGCCTTTCACACTGGAGGAAGGGCTTGCGTCTCATGGAGAGAACGTGTACGTCGCCCGGGAGATGGAGGCACGCTCTTGACACCATTCCCTCTGCCCATTTAAAACACAAGTGTTTGTACTCGATCTGGGCTGCCTGGTGAAACGCTTGGCAGTCCGCATCACCCTGAGCACCTTTCCTGAAGTTTGATTCGTAGCTGGGTAAACTCGGGCTTCAGAGGCTTAGATGAGACCAAACGTGTTCAGCTTGTGGCGAAAGCCTTTGACCAGAGGCATATATGCTTGTGCTTGGGGCGAGGGCTAGGCAAAAACGTTTACACCCTGGGTTTTTATCTTTACCCTAAGCTGTCCCTTTTGGCTGCAGCAGGCGGAGAGACCCCGCGGAGAGAGAACAGCTGCGAAGTGGATGCACAGAACAGTCACCTCGATACCAGCCCCGGGGTCCCAAGCAACGATCCTTGCCCGGAGGGTACTTAACCCACCCTGGGATTCAAGCAAGGAGTTCGCCTTGTCCAACTCGCACAGGAGACTGGCATGAGATGTAGGGCTCATCTACTTGCGTTCACACTACGTGGCCCGGAGAAATTCTCACGGAGCCGAATGCAGCACCCTCCCTCCACCACGTGTGTACACAAAGGAGCACTGGGCAGTGGGTGTTCTCAAGGCCAAGAGAGAAGCCCTTGTTCTGTGCTGCACCTGCTGGGTGGTTCAAAGGTTTTCTGACCTTCCTGCTCTGGAAGCTTTTCAGAGCTGAGGCTACGCCTGGGCTGCGAAAGCAGAGAGGCGTAGAGGCATTTCACACTGAAGGCGTGGGCCTGTTTCCCATGGAGAAAGTGTACGTCGCCCAACCCCCACCCCCACCCCACCTCACCCCACCCCACCCCACCCCAACCCAACCCCAGGTGGAGGCGTGCGGGTTGACACAATTTTGTCCTGCTCATGGAAAATACAAAGAGGCGTACACGATTTGGGCTGTCTGGTGAAAGAATTTTGAATCGGCGGCACCCTGAGTACCTTTCCCGAAGTTTGCTTCCTAGCTGGTTAAACTCGGCTTTCAGAGGCGAGATGAGAACAAACTTGCTCCGCGTGCGGCGAAGTGCCCTGATGCCCTGCCCTAAATGTTTGAGCTTCTGGCCAGCGTCACGCAAGTACTTTGACACGTAGGAGTCTCCCTTTTACTCCAAGCTGTCCCTGTTGGCTGAAGCAGTCGGCGTGTCTGTATCGCAGCCTGGGAGGCCGGGCGTTGGGGGAGTCTGCCAAGTGACTGGCCTCCATTTATAGCTAACTGAGAAACTGCGTCGAAGCTTTCGGGAGCCTCTTACAGGGAATGGTTGCAGTTGGGAATTGGAGACTGTGCTGGCAAACGTCAGCAGCTCCTCTCCCTCAGAGGGCTCTTGGTGTGCCGACTCCTAACAGCCAGCACGGTCCCCAGCTCGTGAACGGTCCCATTGTGAGCCGGTCTCGTCCGTGAAAGAGCCACGTGAGGCTGAGCTCCAACAGTCGGGCTCCACACCTGGAGCCTTTGGGACAGGGCAGTCCTGAGCCGATGTGCCCACCAGGGGACGCGACCAAAGTTTACGTACCACAGGAAAGCGCAATCAAGGCCTCGTGTTCTCTCCATGAAAGGAACGTGAGCTTGAAGGGTGATGCGTCAGCGTGCACCGTGAACAGCTCGCTGGTACGCCTGTCTTTGCCCCCTCTCACGGTCGCACGGACCCGGGCTCAGTTCCGTGCAGGAACGCTGAGTGGGAGCGCCAGCCTCGCTGTTGGACTCTAAAGCCTTCCACCCCCTAATGGCAGGTTGTGTGTGTCTCTCACGTGGGGGGAGGAATGAGGTCGCCCACAGAGGTTCTGCCATGAAAGATCTAAAGACGCACGCTGCTGAGGAGCTTGTTCCTCATGGAGCGTCCCCGAAGGCCAGAAGAATGCCGACGGTCTCTTTCAAAGCTGCCGGACGCTCTGCCGTTCTAGGCCTGAGATACGGACCCTGTGACGGCACCGTAACCCCGCGAGATTCAGGAGACATCGCCAGTGCGAGTGGCAATCCGGAAGGAAGAGCCTCCAAGGCGGAGTGTCCTTTCCTGTACAAAACGGCGCCCAAGTGGCTGAGGCAGGGAGCATTTTCCTTCACAGAACCGGCATCCTCGTATGCCTGTGGGTTGCTCTAAAGAAACGACACTGTGAGCAACCTCTTCGAAAAGGCCTTCGCAAGCGACTTGGAGACAACAGCAGCGCAGTGGAGGCACAGACCGTTATCCTAGAGAGCAGCACAGTGTCTCTAGCAGCGATCGCTTCCCGGAGGATACTTAAGCCACACCGAGATTCCAGCAGGGAGTTTTGCCTTATAGCAGTACAACTCACTCAAGAAAGAGGGATGAGGTGTAGGGCTAATCTACGTGCGCTCACGCTCTGTGTCTCCGGGAAGGTTTCACGGAGCAGAAGGCATCACCGACCGCTACCACGTGTGTGCACCAAAGAAGCCCTGTGCCGTGGGTGTTCTCAGGCCGACAGCGAAGACCTAGGTGTGTGCTGCACCCGCGCTCGGTGGTTCACACGTTGCGTGACCCCTGTGCCTTTGGAAGATGTTCAGAGCGGGTGGCACCTGCGTGCTGCGAGCGCAAGAGGTGTAGAGTGTAGAGGCCTTTCACACTGGAGGAAGGGCTTGCGTCTCGTGGAGAGAACGTGTACGTCGCCCGGGAGATGGAGGCGCGCTCTTGACACCATTTCCTCTGCCCGTTTAAAACACAAGTGTTTGTACTCGATCTGGGCTGCCTGGTGAAACGCTTGGCAGTCCGCATCACCCTGAGCACCTCTCCTGAAGTTTGATTCGTAGCTGGGTGAACTCGGGCTTCAGAGGCTTAGATGAGACCAAACGTGTTCAGCTTGTGGCGAAAGCCTTTGACCAGAGGCATATACGCTTGTGCTTGGGGCGAGGGCTAGGCAAGAACGTTTACACCCCGGGTTTTTATCTTTACCCTAAGCTGTGTCCCTTTTGGCTGCAGCAGGCGGAGAGAACCCGTGGAGATAGAACAGCTGCGAGGTGGATGCACAGAACAGTCACCTCGACACCAGCCCCGGGGTCCCAAGCAACGATCCTTCCCCGGAGGGTACTTAACCCACCCCGGGATTCAAGCAGGGAGTTCGCCTTGTCCAACTCGCACAGGAGACTGGCATGAGATGTAGGGCTCATCTACTTGCGTTCACACTACGTGGCCCGGAGAAGTTCTCACGGAGCCGAATGCAGCACCCTTCCTCCACCACGTGTGTACACAAAGGAGCGCTGGGCAGTGGGTGTTCTCAAGGCCAAGAGAGAAGCCCTTGTTCTGTGCTGCACCTGCTGGGTGGTTCAAAGGTTTTCTGACCTTCCTGCTCTGGAAGCTTTTCAGAGCTGAGGCTGCGCCTGGGCTGCGAAAGCGGAGAGGCGTAGAGGCCTTTCACACTGAAGGCGTGGGCCTGTTTCCCGTGGAGAAAGTGTACGTCGCCCAACCCCCACCCCCACCCCACCCCACCCCACCCCAACCCACCCCCAGCTGGAGGCGTGCGGGTTGACACCATTTTGTCCTGCCCATGGAAAATACAAAGAGGCGTACACGATTTGGGCTGTCTGGTGAGAGAATGTTGAAGCGGCGGCACCCTGAGTACCTTTCCCGAAGTTTGCTTCCTAGCTGGTTAAACTCGGCTTTCAGAGGTGAGATGAGAACAAACTTGCTCCGCGTGCGGCGACGTGCCCTGATGCCCTGCCCTAAATGTTTGAGCTTCTGGCCAGCGTCACGCAAGTACTTTGACACGTAGGAGTCTCCCTTTTACTCCAAGCTGTCCCTGTTGGCTGAAGCAGTCGGCGTGTCTGTATCGCAGCCTGGGAGGCCGGGCGTTGGGGGAGTCTGCCAAGTGACGGGCCTCCATTTATAGCTAACTGAGAAACTGCGTCGAAGCTTTCGGGAGCCTCTTACAGGGAATGGTTGCAGTTGGGAATTGGAGACTGTGCTGGCAAACGTCAGCAGCTCCTCTCCCTCAGAGGGCTCTTGGTGTGCCGACTCCTAACAGCCAGCACGGTCCCCAGCTCGTGAACGGTCCCATTGTGAGCCGGTCTCGTCCGTGAAAGAGCCACGTGAGGCTGAGCTCCAACAGTCGGGCTCCACACCTGGAGCCTTTGGGACAGGGCAGTCCTGAGCCGATGTGCCCACCAGGGGACGCGACCAAAGTTTACGTACCACAGGAAAGCGCAATCAAGGCCTCGTGTTCTCTCCATGAAAGGAACGTGAGCTTGAAGGGTGATGCGTCAGCGTGCACCGTGAACAGCTCGCTGGTACGCCTGTCTTTGCCCCCTCTCACGGTCGCACGGACCCGGGCTCAGTTCCGTGCAGGAACGCTGAGTGGGAGCGCCAGCCTCGCTGTTGGACTCTAAAGCCTTCCACCCCCTAATGGCAGGTTGTGTGTGTCTCTCACGTGGGGGGAGGAATGAGGTCGCCCACAGAGGTTCTGCCATGAAAGATCTAAAGACGCACGCTGCTGAGGAGCTTGTTCCTCATGGAGCGTCCCCGAAGGCCAGAAGAATGCCGACGGTCTCTTTCAAAGCTGCCGGACGCTCTGCCGTTCTAGGCCTGAGATACGGACCCTGTGACGGCACCGTAACCCCGCGAGATTCAGGAGACATCGCCAGTGCGAGTGGCAATCCGGAAGGAAGAGCCTCCAAGGCGGAGTGTCCTTTCCTGTACAAAACGGCGCCCAAGTGGCTGAGGCAGGGAGCATTTTCCTTCACAGAACCGGCATCCTCGTATGCCTGTGGGTTGCTCTAAAGAAACGACACTGTGAGCAACCTCTTCGAAAAGGCCTTCGCAAGCGACTTGGAGACAACAGCAGCGCAGTGGAGGCACAGACCGTTATCCTAGAGAGCAGCACAGTGTCTCTAGCAGCGATCGCTTCCCGGAGGATACTTAAGCCACACCGAGATTCCAGCAGGGAGTTTTGCCTTATAGCAGTACAACTCACTCAAGAAAGAGGGATGAGGTGTAGGGCTAATCTACGTGCGCTCACGCTCTGTGTCTCCGGGAAGGTTTCACGGAGCAGAAGGCATCACCGACCGCTACCACGTGTGTGCACCAAAGAAGCCCTGTGCCGTGGGTGTTCTCAGGCCGACAGCGAAGACCTAGGTGTGTGCTGCACCCGCGCTCGGTGGTTCACACGTTGCGTGACCCCTGTGCCTTTGGAAGATGTTCAGAGCGGGTGGCACCTGCGTGCTGCGAGCGCAAGAGGTGTAGAGTGTAGAGGCCTTTCACACTGGAGGAAGGGCTTGCGTCTCGTGGAGAGAACGTGTACGTCGCCCGGGAGATGGAGGCGCGCTCTTGACACCATTTCCTCTGCCCGTTTAAAACACAAGTGTTTGTACTCGATCTGGGCTGCCTGGTGAAACGCTTGGCAGTCCGCATCACCCTGAGCACCTCTCCTGAAGTTTGATTCGTAGCTGGGTGAACTCGGGCTTCAGAGGCTTAGATGAGACCAAACGTGTTCAGCTTGTGGCGAAAGCCTTTGACCAGAGGCATATACGCTTGTGCTTGGGGCGAGGGCTAGGCAAGAACGTTTACACCCCGGGTTTTTATCTTTACCCTAAGCTGTGTCCCTTTTGGCTGCAGCAGGCGGAGAGAACCCGTGGAGATAGAACAGCTGCGAGGTGGATGCACAGAACAGTCACCTCGACACCAGCCCCGGGGTCCCAAGCAACGATCCTTCCCCGGAGGGTACTTAACCCACCCCGGGATTCAAGCAGGGAGTTCGCCTTGTCCAACTCGCACAGGAGACTGGCATGAGATGTAGGGCTCATCTACTTGCGTTCACACTACGTGGCCCGGAGAAGTTCTCACGGAGCCGAATGCAGCACCCTTCCTCCACCACGTGTGTACACAAAGGAGCGCTGGGCAGTGGGTGTTCTCAAGGCCAAGAGAGAAGCCCTTGTTCTGTGCTGCACCTGCTGGGTGGTTCAAAGGTTTTCTGACCTTCCTGCTCTGGAAGCTTTTCAGAGCTGAGGCTGCGCCTGGGCTGCGAAAGCGGAGAGGCGTAGAGGCCTTTCACACTGAAGGCGTGGGCCTGTTTCCCGTGGAGAAAGTGTACGTCGCCCAACCCCCACCCCCACCCCACCCCACCCCACCCCAACCCACCCCCAGCTGGAGGCGTGCGGGTTGACACCATTTTGTCCTGCCCATGGAAAATACAAAGAGGCGTACACGATTTGGGCTGTCTGGTGAGAGAATGTTGAAGCGGCGGCACCCTGAGTACCTTTCCCGAAGTTTGCTTCCTAGCTGGTTAAACTCGGCTTTCAGAGGTGAGATGAGAACAAACTTGCTCCGCGTGCGGCGACGTGCCCTGATGCCCTGCCCTAAATGTTTGAGCTTCTGGCCAGCGTCACGCAAGTACTTTGACACGTAGGAGTCTCCCTTTTACTCCAAGCTGTCCCTGTTGGCTGAAGCAGTCGGCGTGTCTGTATCGCAGCCTGGGAGGCCGGGCGTTGGGGGAGTCTGCCAAGTGACGGGCCTCCATTTATAGCTAACTGAGAAACTGCGTCGAAGCTTTCGGGAGCCTCTTACAGGGAATGGTTGCAGTTGGAAATTGGAGACTGTGCTGGCAAACGTCAGCAGCTCCTCTCCCTCGGAGAGCTCTTGGTGTGCCGACTCCTAACAGCCAGCACGGTCCCCAGCTCGTGAACGGTCCCATTGCGAGCCGGTCTCGTCCGTGAAAGAGCCACGTGAGGCTGATCTCCAACAGTCGGGCTCCACACCTGGAGCCTTAGGGACAGGGCAGTCCTGAGCCGATGTGCCCACCAGGGGATGCGACCAAAGTTTACGTACCACAGGAAAGCGCATCAAGGCCTCGCGTTCTGTCCATGAAATGAACGTGAGCTTGAAGTGTGATGCGTCAGCGTGCACCGTGAACAGCTCGCTGGTACGCCTGTCTTTGCCCCCTCTCACGGTCTCACGCACCCGGGCTCAGTTCCGTGCAGGAATGCTGAGTGGGAGCGCCATCCTCGCTTCTGGATTCTAAAGCCTTCCATCCCCTAATGGCAGGTTGTGTGTGTCTCTCACGTGGGGGTAGGAATGAGGTCGCCCACAGAGGTTCTGCCATGAAAGATCTAAAGACGCATGCTGCTGAGGAGCTTGTTCCCCATGGAGCGTCCCCGAAGGCCAGAAGAATTCCGAAGGTCTCTTTCAAAGCTGCCGGACGCTCTGCCGTTCTAGGCCTGAGATACGGACCTTGTGACGGCACTGTAACCCCGCGAGATTCAGGAGACATCGCCAGTGCGAGTGGCAATCCGGAAGGAAGAACCTTCAAGGCAGAGTGTCCTTTCCTGTACAAAACGGCGCCCAAGTGGCTGAGGCAGGGAGCATTTTCCTTCACAGAACCGGCATCCTCGTATGCCTGTGGGTTACTCTAAAGAAACGACACTGTGAGCAACCTCTTCGAAAAGGCCTTCGCAAGCGACTTGGAGACAACAGCAGCACAGAGGAGGCACAGACCATTATCCTAGAGAGCAGCACAGTGTCTCTATCAGCGATCGCTTCCCCGAGGATACTTCAGCCACACCGAGACTCCAGCAGGGAGTTTTGACTTATAGCAGTACAACTCACTCAAGAAAGAGGGATGAGGTGTAGGGCTAATCTACGTGCGCTCACGCTCTGTGTCCCCGAGAAGGTTTCACGGAGCAGAATGCATCACCGACCGCTACCACGTGTGTGCATCAAAGAAGCCCTGTGCCGTGGGTGTTCTCAGGCCGACAGCGAAGACCTAGGTGTGTGCTGCACCCGCGCTCGGTGGTTCACACGTTGTGTGGCCCTGTGCCTTTGGAAGATGTTCAGAAAGGGTGGCACCTGCGTGCTGCGAGCGCAAGAGGTGTAGAGTGTAGAGGCCTTTCACACTGGAGGAAGGCCTTGCATCTCATGGAGAAAATGTGTACGTCGCCCGGGAGATGGAGGCGCGCTCTTGACACCATTTCCTCTTCCCGTTTAAAACACGTGTTTGTACTCGAACTGGGCTGCCTGGTGAAACGCTTGGCAGTCCGCATCACCCTGAGCACCTTTCCTGAAGTTTGATTCGTAGTTCGGTAAACTGGGGCTTCAGAGGCTTAGATGAGACCAAACGTGTTCAGCTTGTGGCGAAAGCCTTTGACCAGAGGCATATACGCTTGTGCTTGGGGCGAGGGCTAGTCAAGCACGTTTACACACTGGGTTTTTATCTTTACCCTAAGCTGTCCCTTTTGGTTGCAGCAGGCAGAGAGAACCCGCGGAGAGAGAACAGCTGCGAAGTGGATGCACAGAACAGTCACCTCGATACCAGCCCCGGGGTCCCAAGCAACGATCCTTCCCCGGAGGGTACTTAACCCACCCCAGGATTCAAGCAGGGAGTTCGCCTTGTCCAACTCGCACAGGAGACTGGCATGAGATGTAGGGCTCATCTACTTGCATTCACACTACGTGGCCCGGAGAAGTTCTCACGGAGCCGAATCCAGGACCCTTCCTCCACCACGTGTGTACACAAAGGAGCGCTGGGCATTGGGTGTTCTCAAGGCCAAGAGAGAAGCCCTTGTTCTGTGATGCACCTGCTGGGTGGTTCAAAGGTTTTCTGACCTTCCTGCTCTGGAAGCTTTTCAGAGCTGAGGCTATGTCTGGGCTGCGAAAGCAGAGAGGCGTAGAGGCCTTTCACACTGAAGCCGTGGGCCTGTTTCCCATGGAGAAAATGTACGTCGCCCAACCCCCACCCCGACCCAACCCACCCCACCCCAACCCACCCCCAGCTGGAGGCGTGCGGGTTGACACCATTTTGTCCTGCTCATGGAAAATACAAAGAGGCATACACGATTTGGGCTGTCTGATGAAAGAATTTTGAATCGGCGGCACCCTGAGTACCTTTCCCGAAGTTGCTTCCTAGCTGGTTAAACTCAGCATTCAGAGGCGAGATGAGAACAAACTTTCTCCGCGTGCGGCGAAGTGCCTTGATGCCCTGCCCTAAATGTTTGAGCTTCTGGCCAGCGTCACGCAAGTACTTTGACACGTAGGATTCTCACTTTTACTCCAAGCTGTCCTTGTTGGCTGAAGCAGTCGGTGTGTCTGTATCGCAGCCTGGGAGGCCGGGCGTTGGGGGAGTCTGCCAAGTGGCTGGCCTCCATTTATAGCTAACTGAGAAACTGCGTCGAAGCTTTCAGGAGCCTCTTACAGGGAATGGTTGCAGTTCGGAATTGGAGACTGTGCTGGCAAACGTCAGCAGCTCATCTCCCTCGGAGGGCTCTTGGTGTGCCGACTCCTAACAGCCAGCACGGTCCCCAGCTCGTGAACGGTCCCATTGCGAGCCGGTCTCGTCCGTGAAAGAGCCACGTGAGGCTGAGCTCCAACAGTCGGGCTCCACACCTGGAGCCTTTGGGACAGGGCAGTCCTGAGCCGATGTGCCCACCAGGGGACGCGACCAAAGTTTACGTACCACAGGAAAGTGCATCAAGGCCTCGTGTTCTCTCCATGAAATGAACGTGAGCTTGAAGGTTGATGCGTCAGCGTGCACCGTGAACAGCTCGCTGGTACGCCTGTCTTTGCCCCCTCTCACGGTCTCACGCACCCAGGCTCAGTTCCGTGCAGGAATGCTGAGTGGGAGCGCCAGCCTCGCTTCTGGACTCTAAAGCCTACCACCCCCTAATGGCACGTTGTGTGTGTCTCTCACATGGGGGGAGGAATGAGGTCGCCCACAGAGGTTCTGCCATGAAAGATCTAAAGACGCACGCTGCTGAGGAGCTTGTTCCTCATGGAGCATCCCCGAAGGCCAGAAGCATGCCGAAGGTCTCTTTCAAAGCTGCCGGACGCTCTGCCATTTTAGGCCTGAGATACGGACCTTGTGACGGCACTGTAACCCCGCGAGATTCAAGAGACATCGCCAGTGCGAGTGGCAATCCGGAAGGAAGAACCTTCAAGGCGGAGTGTCCTTTCCTGTACAAAACGGCGCCCAAGTGGCTGAGGCAGGGAGCATTTTCCTTCACAGAACCGGCATCCTCGTATGCCTGTGGGTTACTCTAAAGAAACGACACTGTGAGCAACCTCTTCGAAAAGGCCTTCGCAAGCGACTTGGAGACAACAGCAGCGCAGTGGAGGCACAGACCATTATCCTAGAGAGCAGCACAGTGTCTCTAGCAGCGATCGCTTCCCAGAGGATACTTAAGCCACACCGAGATTCCAGCAGGGAGTTTTGCCTTATAGCAGTACAAATCACTCAAGAAAGAGGGATGAGGTGTACGGCTAATCTACATGCGCTCACGCTCTGTGTCCCCGAGAAGGTTTCACGGAGCAGAATGCATCACCGACCGCTACCACGTGTGTGCACCAAAGAAGCCCTGTGCCGTGGGTGTTCTCAGGCCGACAGCGAAGACCTAGTTGTGTGCTGCACCCGCGCTCGGTGGTTCACACGTTGCGTGACCCTGTGCCTTTGGGAGATGTTCAGAGCGGGTGGCACCTGCGTGCTGCGAGCGCAAGAGGTGTAGAGTGTAGAGGCCTTTCACACTGGAGGAAGGGCTTGCGTCTCATGGAGAAAATGTGTACGTCGCCCGGGAGATGGAGGCGCGCTCTTGACACCATTTCCTCTGCCCGTTTAAAACACAAGTGTTTGTACTCGATCTGGGCTGCCTGGTGAAACGCTTGGCAGTCCGCATCACCCTGAGCACCTTTCCTGAAGTTTGATTCGTAGCTGGGTAAACTCGGGCTTCAGAGGCTTAGATGAGACCAAACGTGTTCAGCTTGTGGCGAAAGCCTTTGACCAGAGGCATATACGCTTGTGCTTGGGGCGAGGGCTAGGCAAGAACGTTTACACACTGGGTTTTTATCTTTACCCTAAGCTGTCCCTTTTGGCTGCAGCAGGTGGAGAGAACCCGCGGAGAGAGAACAGCTGCGAAGTGGATGCACAGAACAGTCACCTCGATACCAGCCCCGGGGTCCCAAGCAACGATCCTTCCCCGGAGGGTGCTTAACCCACCCCGGGATTCAAGCAGGGAGTTCGACTTGTCCAACTCACACAGGAGACTGGCATGAGATGTAGGGCTCATCTACTTGCATTAACACTACATGGCCCGGAGAAGTTCTCACGGAGCCGAATCCAGCACCCTTCCTCCACCACGTGTGTACATAAAGGAGCGCTGGGCAGTGGGTGTTCTCAAGGCCAAGAGAGAAGCCCTAGTTCTGTGCTGCACCTGCTGGGTGGTTCAAAGGTTTTCTGACCTTCCTGCTCTGGAAGATTTTCAGAGCTGAGGCTACGCCTGGGCTGCGAAAGCAGAGAGGCGTAGAGGCCTTTCACACTGAAGGCGTGGGCCTGTTTCCCATGGAGAAAGTGTACGTCGCCCAACCCCCACCTCCTCCCCACCCCACCCCACCCCACCCCACCCCAACCCACCCCCAGGTGGAGGCTTGTGGGTTGACACCATTTTGTCCTGCCCATGGAAAATACAAAGAGGCGTACATGATTTGGGCTGTCTGGTGAAAGAATTTTGAATCGGCGGCACCCTGAGTACCTTTCCCGAAGTTTGCTTCCTAGCTGGTTAAACTTGGCATTCAGAGGCGAGATGAGAACAAACTTGCTCCACGTGCGGCGAAGTGCCCTGATGCCCTGCCCTAAATGTTTGAGCTTCTGGCCAGCGTCACGCAAGTACTTTGACACGTAGGAGTCTCATTTTTACTCCAAGCTGTCCCTGTTGGCTGAAGCAGTCGGTGTGTCTGTATCGCAGCCTGGGAGGCCGGGCGTTGGGGGAGTCTGCCAAGTGACTGGCCTCCATTTATAGCTAACTGAGAAACTGCGTCGAAGATTTTGGGAGCCTCTTACAGGGAATGGTTGCAGTTCGGAATTGGAGACTGTGCTGGCAACGTCAGCAGCTCCTCTCCCTCGGAGGGCTCTTGGTGTGCCGACTCCTAACAGCCAGCACGGTCCCCAGCTCGTGAATGGTCCCGATGCGAGCAGGTCTCGTCCGTGAAAGAGCCACGTGAGGCTGATCTCCAACAGTCGGGCTCCACACCTGGAGCCTTTGGGACAGGGCAGTCCTGAGCCGATGTGCCCACCAGGGGAAGCGACCAAAGTTTACGTACCACAGGAAAGCGCATCAAGGCCTCGTGTTCTCTCCATGAAATGAACGTGAGCTTGAAGGGTGATGCGTCAGCGTGCACGGTGAACAGCTCGCTGGTACACGTGTCTTTGCCCCCTCTCACGGTCTCACGCACCTGGGCTCAGTTCCATGTAGGAATGCTGAGTTGGAGCGCCAGCCTCGCTTCTGGACTCTAAAGCCTTCCACCCCCTAATGGCAGGTTGTGTGTGTCTCTCACGTGGGGGAGGAATGATGTCGCCCACAGAGGTTCTGCCATGAAAGATCTAAAGACGTACGCTGCTGAGGAGCTTGTTCCTCATGGAGCGTCCCCGAAGGCCAGAAGAATGCCGAATGTCTCTTTCAAAGCTGCCGGACGCTCTGCTGTTCTAGGCCTGAGATACGGACCTTGTGACGGCACTGTAACCCCGCGAGATTCAGGAGACATCGGCAGTGCGAGTGGCTATCCGGAAGGAAGAACCTTCAAGGCGGAGTGTCCTTTCCTGTACAAAACGGCGCCCAAGTGGCTGAGGCAGGGAGCATTTTCCTTCACAGAAGCGGCATCCTCGTATGCCTGTGGGTTACTCTAAAGAAACGACACTGTGAGCAACCTCTTCGAAAAGGCCTTCGCAAGCGACTTGGAGACAACAGCAGCGCAGTGGAGGCACAGACCATTATCCTAGAGAGCAGCACAGTGTCTCTAGCAGTGATCGCTTTACGGATATACTTAAGCCACACCGAGATTCCAGCAGGGAGTTTTGCCTTATAGCAGTACAACTCACTCAAGAAAGAGGGATGAGGTGTAGGGCTAATCTACGTGCGCTCTGTGTCCCCGAGAAGGTTTCACGGAGCAGAATGCATCAACGACCGCTACCACGTGTGTGCACAAAAGAAGCCCTGTGCCGTGGGTGTTCTCAAGCCGACAGCGAAGACCAAGGTGTGTGCTGCACCCGCGCTCGGTGGTTCACACGTTGCGTGACCCTGTGCCTTTGGGAGATGTTCAGAGCGGGTGGCACCTGCGTGCTGCGAGCGCAAGAGCTGTAGAGTGTAGAGGCCTTTCACACTGGAGGAAGGGCTTGCGTCTCATGGAGAAAACGTGTACATCACCTGGGAGATGGAGGCGCGCTCTTGACACCATTTCCTCTGCCCGTTTAAAACACAAGTGTTTGTACTCGATCTGGGCTGCCTGGTGAAACGCTTGGCAGTCCGCATCACCCTGAACACCTTTCCTGAAGTTTGATTCGTAGCTGGGTAAACTCGGGCTTCAGAGGCTTAGATGAGACCAAACGTGTTCAGCTTGTGGCAAAAGCCTTTGACCAGAGGCATATACGCTTGTGCTTGGGGCGAGGGCTAGGCAAGAACGTTTACACACTGGGTTTTTAAATTTACCCTAAGCTGTCCCTTTTGGCTGCAGCAGGTGGAGAGAACCCGCGGAGAGAGAACAGCTGCAAAGTGGATGCACAGAACAGTCACCTCGTTACCAACCCCAGGATCCCAAGCAATGATCCTTCCCCAGAGGATACATAACCCACCCCGGGATTCAAGCAGGGAGTTCGCCTTGTCCAACTCGCACAGGAGACTGGCATGAGATGTAGGGCTCATCTACGTGCGTTCACACTACGTGGCCTGGAGAAGTTCTCACGGAGCCGAATCCAGCACCCTTCCTCCACCACGTGTGTACACAAAGGAGCTCTGGGCAGTGGGTGTTCTCAAGGCCAAGAGAGAAGCCCTTGTTCTGTGCTGCACCTGCTGGGTGGTTCAAAGGTTTTCTGACCTTCCTGCTCTGGAAGCTTTTCAGAGCTGAGGCTACGCCTGGGCTGCGAAAGCAGAGAGGCGTAGAGGCCTTTCACACTGAAGGCGTGGGCCTGTTTCCCATGGAGAAAGTGTACGTCGCCCAACCCCCACCCCCACCCCACCCCACCCCACCCCACCCCAACCCACCCCCAGCTGGAGGTGTGCGGGTTGACACCATTTTGTCCTGCCCATGGAAAATACAAAGAGGCGTACATGATTTGGGCTGTCTGCTGAGAGAATTTTGAATCGGCGGCACCCTGAGTACCTTTCCCGAAGTTTGCTTCCTAGCTGGTTAAACTCGGCATTCAGAGGCGAGATGAGAACAAACTTGCTCCGCGTGCGGCGAAGTGCCCTGATGCCCTGCCCTAAATGTTTGAGCTGCTGGCCAGCGTCACGCAAGTACTTTGACACGTAGGAGTCTCACTTTTACTCCAAGCTGTCCCTGTTGGCTGAAGCAGTCGGCGTGTCTGTATCGCAGCCTGGGAGGCCGGGCGTTGGGGGAGTCTGCCAAGTGACTGGCCTCCATTTATAGCTAACTGAGAAACTGCGTCGATGCTTTCGGGAGCCTCTTACAGGGAATGGTTGCAGTTGGGAATTGGAGACTGTGCTGGCAAACGTCAGCAGCTCCTCTCCCTCGGAGGGCTCTTGGTGTGCCGACTCCTAACAGCCAGCACGGTCCCCAGCTCGTGAACGGTCCCATTGCGAGCCGGTCTCGTCCGTGAAAGAGCCACGTGAGGCTGAGCTCCAACAGTCGGGCTCCACACCTGGAACCTTTGGGACAGGGCAGTCCTGAGGCGATGTGCCCACCAGGGGACGCGACCAAAGTTTACGTACCACAGGAAAGCGCATCAAGGCCTCGTGTTCTCTCCATGAAATGAACGTGAGCTTGAAGGGTGATGCGTCAGCGTGCACTGTGAACAGCTCGCTGGTACGCCTGTCTTTGCCCCCTCTCACGGTCTCACGCGCCCTGGCTCAGTTCCGTGCAAGAATGCTGAGTGGGAGCGCCAGCCTCGCTTCTGGACTCTAAAGCCTTCCACCCCCTAATGGCAGGTTGTGTGTGTCTCTCACGTGGGGGTAGGAATGAGGTCGCCCACAGAGGTTCTGCCATGAAAGATCTAATAACGCACGCTGCTGAGGAGCTTGTTCCTCATGGAGCGTACCCGAAGGCCAGAAGAATGCCGAAGGTCTCTTTCAAAGCTGCCGGATGCTCTGCCGTTCTAGGCCTGAGATACGGACCTTGTGACGGCACTGTAACCCCGCGAGATTCAGGAGACATTGCCAGTGCTAGTGGCAATCCGGAAGGAAGAACCTTCAAGGCGGAGTGTCCTTTCCTGTACAAAACGGCGCCCAATGGCTGAGGCAGGGAGCATTTTCCTTCACAGAACCGGCATCCTCGTATGCCTGTGGGTTACTCTAAAGAAACGACACTGTGAGCAACCTCTTCGAAAAGGCCTTCGCAAGCAACTTGGAGACAACAGCAGCGCAGTGGAGGCACAGACCATTATCCTAGAGAGCAGCACAGTGTCTCTATCAGTGATCGCTTCCCGGAGGATACTTAAGCCACACCGAGATTCCAGCAGGGAGTTTTGCCTTATAGCAGTACAACTCACTCAAGAAAGAGGGATGAGGTGTAGGGCTAGTCTACGTGCGCTCACGCTCTGTGTCCCCGAGAAGGTTTCACGGAGCAGAATGCATCACCGACCGCTACCACGTGTGTGCACAAAAGAAGCCCTGTGCCGTGGGTGTTCTCAGGCCGACAGTGAAGATGTAGGTGTGTGCTGCACCCGTGCTTGGTGGTTCACACGTTGCGTGACCCTGTGCCTTTGGAAGATGTTCAGAGCGGGTGGCACCTGCGTGCTGCGAGCGCAAGAGGTGTAGAGTGTAGAGGCCTTTCACACTGGAGGAAGGGCTTGCGTCTCATGGAGAAAACTTGTACGTCGCCTGGGAGATGGAGGCGCGCTCTTGACACCATTTCCTCTGCCCGTTTAAAACACAAGTGTTTGTACTCGATCTGGGCTGCCTGGTGAAACGCTTGGCAGTCCGCATCACCCTGAGCACCTTTCCTGAAGTATGATTCATAGCTGGGTAAACTCGGGCTTCAGAGGCTTAGATGAGACCAAACCTGTTCAGCTTGTGGCGAAAGCCTTTGACCAGAGGCATATACGCTTGTGCTTGGGGCGAGGGCTAGGCAAGAACGTTTACACACTGGGTTTTTATCTTTACCCTAAGCTGTCCCTTTTGGCTGCAGCAGGCGGAGAGAACCCGCGGAGAGAGAACAGCTGCGAAGTGGATGCACAGGACAGTCACCTCGATACCAGCCCCGGGGTCCCAAGCAACGATCCTTCCCCGGAGGGTACTTAACCCACCCCGAGATTCAAGCAGGGAGTTCGCCTTGTCCAACTCGCACAGGAGACTGGCATGAGATGTAGGGCTCATCTACTTGCGTTCACACTACGTGGCCCGGAAAAGTTCTCACGGAGCCGAATCCAGCACCCTTCCTCCACCATGTGTGTACACAAAGGAGCGCTGGGCAGTGGGTGTTCTCAAGGCCAAGAGAGAAGCCCTTGTTCTGTGCTGCACCTGCTGGGTGGTTCAAAGGTTTTCTGACCTTCCTGCTCTGGAAGCTTTTCACAGCTGAGGCTACGCCTGGGCTGCAAAAGCAGAGAGGCGTAGAGGCCTTTCACACTGAAGGCGTGGGCCTGTTTCCCATGGAGAAAGTGTACGTCGCCCAACCCCCTCTCCCACCCCACCCCAACCCACCCCCAGCTGGAGGCGTGCGGGTTGACACCATTTTGTCCTGCCCATGGAATATACAAAGAGGCGTACACGATTTGGGCTGTCTGGTGAAAGAATTTTGAATCGGCGGCACCCTGAGTACCTTTCCCGAAGTTTGCTTCCTAGATGGTTAAACTCGGCATTAGAGGCGAGATGAGAAGAAACTTGCTCCGCGTGCGGCGAAGTGCCCTGATGCCCTGCCCTAAATGTTTGAGCTTCTGGCCAGCGTCACGCAAGTACTTTGACACGTAGGAGTCTCACTTTTACTCCAAGCTGTCCCTGCTGGCTGAAACAGTCGGTGTGTCTGTATCGCAGCCTGGGAGGCCGGGCGTTGGGGGAGTCTGCCAAGTGACTGGCCTCCATTTATAGCTAACTGAGAAACTTCATCGACGCTTTCGGGAGCCTCTTACAGGGAATGGTTGCAGTTGGGAATTGGAGACTGTGCTGGCAAACGTCAGCAGCTCCTCTCCCTCAGAGGGCTCTTGGTGTGCCGACTCCTAACAGCCAGCACGGTCCCCAGCTCGTGAACGGTCCCATTGTAAGCCGGTCTCGTCCGTGAAAGACAGCGTGAGGCTGAGCTCCAACAGTCGGGCTCCACACCTGGAGCCTTTGGGACAGGGCAGTCCTGAGCCGATGTGCCCACCAGGGGACGCGACCAAAGTTTACGTACCACAGGAAAGCGCATCAAGGCCTCGTGTTCTCTCCATGAAATGAACGTGAGCTTGAAGTGTGATGCGTCAGCGTGCACCGTGAACAGCTCGCTGGTACGCCTGTCTTTGCCCCCTCTCACGGTCTCACGCACCCGGGCTCAGTTCCGTGCAGGAATGCTGAGTGGGAGCGCCAGCCTCGCTTCTGGACTCTAAAGCCTTCCACCCCCTAATGGCAGGTTGTGTGTGTCTCTCACGTGGGGAGAGGAATGAGGTCGCCCACAGAGGTTCTGCCATGAAAGATCTAAAGACACACGCTGCTGAGGAGCTTGTTCCTCATGGAGCGTCCCCGAAGGCCAGAAGAATGCCGACGGTCTCTTTCAAAGCTGCAGGACGCTCTGCCGTTCTAGGCCTGAGATACGGACCTTGTGACGGCACTGTAACCCCGCGAGATTCACGAGACATCGGCAGTGCGAGTGGCAATCTGGAAGCAAGAACCTTCAAGGCAGAGTGTCCTTTCCTGTACAAAACGGCGCCCAAGTGGCTGAGGCAGGGGCATTTTCCTTCAGAGAACCAGCATCCTCGTATGCCTGTGGGTTACTCTAAAGAAACGACACTGTGAGCAACCTCTTCGAAAAGGCCTTCGCAAACGACTTGGAGACAACAGCAGCGCAGTGGAGGCACAGACCATTATCCTAGAGAGCAGCACAGTGTCTCTAGCAGCGATTGCTTCCCGGAGGATACTTAAGCCACACCGAGATTCCAGCAGGGAGTTTTGCCTTATAGCAGTACAACTCACTCAAGAAAGAGGGATGAGGTGTAGGGCTAATCTACATGCGCTCACGCTCTGTGTCCCCGAGAAGGTTTCACGGAGAAGAATGCATCACCGACCGCTACCACGTTTGTGCACCAAAGAAGCCCTGTGCCGTGGGTGTTCTCAGGCCGACAGTGAAGATCTAGTTGTGTGCTGCACCCGCGCTCGGTGGTTCACAAGTTGCGTGACCCTGTGCCTTTGGGAGATGTTCAGAGCGGGTGGCACCTGCGTGCTGTGAGCGCAAGAGATGTAGAGTGTAGAGGCCTTTCACACTGGAGGAAGGGCTTGCGTCTCATGGAGAGAACGTGTACGTCGCCCGGGAGATGGAGGCGCGCTCTTGACACCATTTCCTCTGCCCGTTTAAAACACAAGTGTTTGTACTCGATCTGGGCTGCCTGGTGAAACGCTTGGCAGTCCGCATCACCCTGAGCACCTTTCCTGAAGTTTGATTCGTAGCTGGGTAAACTCCGGCTTCAGAGGCTTAGATGAGACCAAACGTGTTCAGGTTGTGGCGAAAGCCTTTGACCAGAGGCATATACGCTTGTGCTTGGGGCGAGGGCTAGGCAAGAACGTTTACACACTGGGTTTTTATCTTTACCCTAAGCTGTCCCTTTTGGCTGCAGCAGGCGGAGAGAACCCGCGGAGAGAGAACAGCTGCGAAGTGGATGCACAGAACAGCCACCTCGATACAAGCCCCGGGGTCCCAAGCAACAATCCTTCCCCGTTGGGTACTTAACCCACCCCAGGATTCAAGCAGGGAGTTCGCCTTGTCCAACTCGCACAGGAGACTGGCATGAGATGTAGGGCTCATCTACTTGCGTTCACACTACGTGGCCCGGAGAAGTTCTCACGGAGCCGAATCCAGCACCCTTCCTCCACCACGTGTGTACACAAAGGAGCGCTGGGCAGTGGGTGTTCTCAAGGCCAAGAGAGAAGCCCTTGTTCTGTGCTGCACCTGCTGGGTGGTTCAAAGGTTTTCTGACATTCCTGCTCTGGAAGCTTTTCAGAGCTGAGGCTACGCCTGGGCTGCGAAAGCAGAGAGGCGTAGAGGCCTTTCACACTGAAGGCGTGGGCCTGTTTCCCATGGAGAAAGTGTACGTCGCCCAACCCCCACCCCCACCCCAACCCAACCCACCCCACCCCACCCCAACCCACCCCCAGCTGGAGGCGTGCGGGTTGACACCATTTTGTCCTGCCCATGGAAAATACAAAGAGGCGTACACGATTTGGGCTGTCTGGTGAAAGAATTTTGAATCGGTGGCACCCTGAGTACCTTTCCCGAAGTTTGCTTCCTAGCTGGTTAAACTCGGCATTCAGAGGCGAGATGAGAACAAACTTGCTCCGCGTGCGGCGAAGTGCCCTGATGCCCTGCCCTAAATGTTTGAGCTTCTGGCCAGTGTCACGCAAGTACTTTGACACGTAGGAGTCTCACTTTTACTCCAAGCTGTCCCTGTTGGCTGAAACAGTCGGCGTGTCTGTATCGCAGCCTGGGAGGCCGGGCGTTGGGGGAGTCTGCCAAGTGACTGGCCTCCATTTATAGCTAACTGAGAAACTGCGTCGAAGGTTTCGGGAGCCTCTTACAGGGAATGGTTGCAGTTGGGAATTGGAGACTGTGCTGGCAAACGTTAGCAGCTCCTCTCCCTTGGAGGGCTCTTCGTGTGCCGACTCCTAACAGCCAGCACGGTCCCCAGCTCGTGAACGGTCCCATTGCGAGCCAGTCTCGTCTGTGAAAGAGCCACGTGAGGCTGAGCTCCAACAGTCGGGTTCCACACCTGGAGACTTTAGGACAGTGAAGTCCTGAGCCGATGTGCCCACCAAGGGATTCGACCAAAGTTTACGTACCACAGGAAAGCGCATCAAGGCCTCGTGTTCTGTCCATGAAATGAACGTGAGCTTGAAGGGTGATGCGTCAGCGTGCACCGTGAACAGCTCGCTGGTACGCCTGTCTTTGCCCCCTCTCACGGTCTCACGCACCCGGGCTCAGTTCCGTGCAGGAATGCTGAGTGGGAGCGCCAGCCTCGCTTCTGGACTCTAAAGCCTTCCACCCCCTAATGGCAGGTTGTGTGTGTCTCTCACGTGGGGGGAGGAATGAGGTCGCCCACAGAGGTTCTGCCATGAAAGATCTAAAGACACACGCTGCTGAGGAGCTTGTTCCTCATGGAGCGTCCCCGAAGGCCAGAAGAATGCCGACAGTCTCTTTCAAAGCTGCCGGACGCTCTGCCGTTCTAGGCCTGAGATACGGACCTTGTGACGACACTGTAAACCCGCGAGATTCAGGAGACATCGCCAGTGCGAGTGGCAATCCGGAAGGAAGAACCTTCATGGCGGAGTGTCCTTTCCTGTACAAAACGGCACCCAAGTGGCTGAGGCAGGGAGCATTTTCCTTCACAGAACCGGCATCCTCGTATGCCTGTGGGTTACTCTAAAGAAACGACACTGTGAGCAACCTCTTCGAAAAGGCCTTCGCAAGCGACTTGGAGACAACAGCAGCGCAGTGGAGGCACAGACCATTATCCTAGAGAGCAGCACAGTGTCTCTAGCAGCGATCGCTTCCTGGAGGATACTTAAGCCACACCGAGATTCCAGCAGGGAGTTTTGCCTTATAGCAGTACAACTCACTCAAGAAAGAGGGATGAGGTGTAGGGCTAATCTACGTGCGCTCACGCTCTGTGTCCCCGAGAAGGTTTCACAGAGCAGAATGCATCAACGACCGCTACCACGTGTGTGCACCAAAGAAGCCCTGTGCCGTGGGTGTTCTCAGGCCGACAGCGAAGACCGAGGTGTGTGCTGCACCCGCGCTCGGTGGTTCACACGTTGCGTGACCCCTGTGCCTTTGGAAGATGTTCAGAGCGGGTGGCACCTGCGTGCTGCGAGCGCAAGAGGTGTAGAGTGTAGAGGCGTTTCACACTGGAGGAAGGGCTTACGTCTCGTGGAGAGAACGTGTACGTCGCCCGGGAGATGGAGGCGCGGTCTTGACACCATTTCCTCTGCCCGTTTAAAACACAAGTGTTTGTACTCGATCTGGGCTGCCTGGTGAAACGCTTGGCAGTCCGCATCACCCTGAGCACCTTTCCTGAAATTTGATTCGTAGCTGAGTAAACTCGGGCTTCAGAGGCTTAGATAAGACCAAACGTGTTCACGTTGTGGCGAAAGCCTTTGACCAGAGGCATATACACTTGTGCTTGGGGCGAGGGCTAGGCAAGAACGTTTACACACTGGGTTTTTATCTTTACCCTAAGCTGTCCCTTTTGGCTGCAGCAGGCGGAGAGAACCCGCGGAGAGAGAACAGCTGCGAGGTGGATGCACAGAACAGTCACCTCGACACCAGCCCCGTGGTCCTTAAGCAACGATCCTTCCCCGGAGGGTACTTAACCCACCCCGGGATTCAAGCAGGGAGTTCGCCTTGTCCAACTCGCACAGGAGACTGGCATGAGATGTAGGGCTCATCTACTTGCGTTCACAATACGTGGCCCGGTGAAGTTCTCACGGAGCCGAATGCAGCACCCTTCCTCCACCACGTGTGTACACAAAGGAGCGATGGGCAGTGGGTGTTCTCAAGGCCAAGAGAGAAGCCCTTGTTCTGTGCTGCACCTGCTGGGTGGTTCAAAGGTTTTCTGACCTTCCTGCTCTGGAAGCTTTTCAGAGCTGAGTCTACGCCTGGGCTGCGAAAGCAGAGAGGCGTAGAGGCCTTTCACACTGAAGGCGTGGGCCTGTTTCCCATGGAGAAAGTGTACGTCGCCCAACCCCCTCTCCCACCCCACCCCAACCCACCCCCAGCTGGAGGCGTGCGGGTTGACACCATTTTGTCCTGCCCATGGAAAATACAAAGAGGCGTACACGATTCGGGCTGTCTGGTGAAAGAATTTTGAATCGGCGGCCCCCTGAGTACCTTTCCCGAAGTTTGCTTCCTAGCTGGTTAAACTCGGCATTCAGAGGCGAGATGAGAACAAACTTGCTCCGCGTGCGGTGAAGTGCCCTTATGCCCTGCCCTAAATGTTTGAGCTTCTGGCCAGCGTCACGCAAGTACTTTGGCACGTAGGAGTCTCACTTTTACTCCAAGCTGTCCCTGTTGGCTGAAGCAGTCGGCGTGTCCGTATCGCAGCCTGGGAGGCCGGGCGTTGGGGGAGTCTGCCAAGTGACTGGCCTCCATTTATAGCTAACTGAGAAACTGCGTCGAAGTTTTCGGGAGCCTCTTACAGGGAATGGTTGCAGTTGGGAATTGGAGACTGTGCTGGCAAACGTCAGCAGCTCCTCTCCCTCGGAGGGCTCTTGGTGTGCCGACTCCTAACAGCCAGCACGGTCCCCAGCTCGTGAACGGTCCCATTGCGAGCCGGTCTCGTCCGTGAAAGAGCCACGTGAGGCTGAGCTCCAACAGTCGGGCTCCACACCTGGAGCCTTTGGGACAGGGCAGTCCTGAGCCGATGTGCCCACCAGGGGACGCGACCAAAGTTTACGTACCACAGGAAAGCGCATCAAGGCCTCGTGTTCTGTCCATGAAATGAACGTGAGCTTGAAGGGTGATGCGTCAGCGTGCACCGTGAACAGCTCGCTGGTACGCCTGTCTTTGCCCCCTCTCACGGTCTCACGCACCCGGGCTCAGTTCCGTGCAGGAATGCTGAGTGGGAGCGCCAGCCTCGCTTCTGGACTCTAAAGCCTTCCACCCCCTAATGGCAGGTTGTGTGTGTCTCTCACGTGGGGGGAGGAATGAGGTCGCCCACAGAGGTTCTGCCATGAAAGATCTAAAGACACACGCTGCTGAGGAGCTTGTTCCTCATGGAGCGTCCCCGAAGGCCAGAAGAATGCCGACGGTCTCTTTCAAAGCTGCAGGACGCTCTGCCGTTCTAGGCCTGAGATACGGACCTTGTGACGGCACGGCGCCCAAGTGGCTGAGGCAGGGAGCATTTTCCTTCACAGAACCGGCATCCTCGTATGCCTGTGGGTTACTCTAAAGAAACGACACTGTGAGCAACCTCTTCGAAAAGGCCTTCGCAAGCGACTTGGAGACAACAGCAGCGCAGTGGAGGCACAGACCATTATCCTAGAGAGCAGCACAGTGTCTCTAGCAGCGATCGCTTCCCGGAGGATACTTAAGCCACACCGAGATTCCAGCAGGGAGTTTTGCCTTATAGCAGTACAACTCACTCAAGAAAGAGGGATGAGGTGTACGGCTAATCTACGTGCGCTCACGCTCTGTGTCCCCGAGAAGGTTTCACGGAGCAGAATGCATCACCGACCGCTACCACGTGTGTGCACCAAAGAAACCCTGTGCCGTGGGTGTTCTCAGGCCGACAACGAAGACCTAGGTGTGTGCTGCACCCGCACTCGGTGGTTCACACGTTGCGTGACCCTTTGCCTTTGGAAGATGTTCAGAGCGGGTGGCACCTGCATGCTGTGAGCACAAGAGGGGTAGAGTGTAGAGTCCTTTCACACTGGAGGAAGGGATTGCATCTCATGGAGAAAATGTGTACGTCGCCCGGGAGATGGAGGCGCGCTCTTGACACCATTTCCTCTGCCAGTTTAAAACACAAGTGTTTGTACTCGATCTGGGCTGCCTGGTGAAAGGCTTGGCAGTCCGCATCACCCAGAGCACCTTTCCTGAAGTTTGATTCGTAGCTGGGTAAACTCGGGCTTCAGAGGCTTAGATGAGACCAAACCTGTTCAGCTTGTGGCGAAAGCCTTTGACCAGAGGCATATACGCTTGTGCTTGGGGCGAGGGCTAGGCAAGAACGTTTACACACTTGGTTTTTATCTTTACCCTAAGCTGTCCCTTTTGGCTGCAGCAGGCGGAGAGAACCCGCGGAGAGAGAACAGCTGCGAAGTGGATGCACAGAACAGTCACCTCGATAAAAGCCCCGGGGTCCCAAGCAACGATCCTTCCCCGGAGGGTACTTAACCCACCCCGGGATTCAAGCAGGGAGTTCGCCTTGTCCAACTCGCACAGGAGACTGGCATGAGATGTAGGGCTCATCTACTTGCGTTCACACTACGTGGCCCGGAGAAGTTCTCACGGAGCCGAATGCAGCACCCTTCCTCCACCACGTGTGTACACAAAGGAGCGCTGGGCAGTGGGTGTTCTCAAGGCCAAGAGAGAAGCCCTTGTTCTGTGCTGCACCTGCTGGGTGGTTCAAAGGTTTTCTGACCTTCCTGCTCTGGAAGCTTTTCAGAGCTGAGGCTACGCCTGGGCTGTGAAAGCAGAGAGACGTAGAGGCCTTTCACACTGAAGGCGTGGGCCTGTTTCCCATGGAGAAAGTGTACGTCGCCCAACCACCACCCCCACCCCACCCCATCCCACCCCACGGCACCCCCAGCTGGAGGCGTGCGGGTTGACACCATTTTGTCCTGCCCATGGAATATACAAAGAGGCGTACAAGATTTGGGCTGTCTGGTGAAAGAATTTTGAATCGGCGGCACCCTGAGTACCTTTCCCGAAGTTTGCTTCCTAGCTGGTTAAACTCGGCATTCAGAGGCGAGATGAGAACAAACTTGCTCCGCGTGCGGCGAAGTGCCCTGATGCCCTGCCCTAAATGTTTGAGCTTCTGGCCAGCGTCACGCAAGTACTTTGACACGTAGGAGTCTCACTTTTACTCCAAGCTGTCCTTGCTGGCTGAAACAGTCGGTGTGTCTGTATCGCAGCCTGGGAGGCCGGGCATTGGGGGAGTCTGCCAAGTGACTGGCCTCCATTTATAGCTAACTGAGAAACTTCATCGACGCTTTCGGGAGGCTCTTACAGGGAATGGTTGCAGTTCGGAAATGGACACTGTGCTGGCAAACGTCAGCAGCTCCTCTCCCTCAGAGGGCTCTTGGTGTGCCGACTCCTAACAGCCAGCACGGTCCCCAGCTCGTGAACTGTCCCATTGTAAGCCGGTCTCGTCCGTGAAAGACCGCGTGAGGCTGAGCTCCAACAGTCGGGCTCCACACCTGGAGCCTTTGGGACAGGGCAGTCCTGAGCCAATGTGCCCACCAGGGGACGCGACCAAAGTTTACGTACCACAGGAAAGCGCATCAAGGCCTCGTGTTCTGTCCATGAAATGAACGTGAGCTTGAAGGGTGATGCGTCAGCGTGCACCGTGAACAGCTCGCTGGTACGCCTGTCTTTGCCCCCTCTCACGGTCTCACGCACCCGGGCTCAGTTCCGTGCAGGAATGCTGAGTGGGAGCGCCAGCCTCGCTTCTGGACTCTAAAGCCTTCCACCCCCTAATGGCAGGTTGTGTGTGTCTCTCACGTGGGGGGAGGAATGAGGTCGCCCACAGAGGTTCTGCCATGAAAGATCTAAAGACACACGCTGCTGAGGAGCTTGTTCCTCATGGAGCGTTCCCGAAGGCCAGAAGAATGCCGACGGTCTCTTTCAAAGCTGCAGGACGCTCTGCCGTTCTAGGCCTGAGATACGGACCTTGTGACGGCACTGTAACCCCGCGAGATTCAGGAGACATCGCCAGTGCGAGTGGCAATCCGGAAGGAAGAACCTTCAAGGCAGAGTGTCCTTTCCTGTACAAAACGGCGCCCAAGTGGCTGAGGCAGGGAGCATTTTCCTTCACAGAACCGGCATCCTCGTATGCCTGTGGGTTACTCTAAAGAAACGACACTGTGAGCAACCTCTTCGAAAAGGCCTTCGCAAGCGACTTGGAGACAACAGCAGCGCAGTGGAGGCACAGACCATTATCCTAGAGAGCAGCACAGTGTCTCTAGCAGCGATTGCTTCCCGGAGGATACTTAAGCCACACCGAGATTCCAGCAGGGAGTTTTGCCTTATAGCAGTACAACTCACTCAAGAAAGAGGGATGAGATGTAGGGCTAATCTACGTGCGCTCACGTTCTGTGTCCCCGAGAAGGTTTCACGGAGAAGAATGCATCACCGACCGCTACCACGTGTGTGCACCAAAGAAGCCCTGTGCCGTGGGTGTTCTCAGGCCGACAGTGAAGACCTAGTTGTGTGCTGCACCCGCGCTCGGTGGTTCACACGTTGCGTGACCCTGTGCCTTTGGGAGATGTTCAGAGCGGGTGGCACCTGCGTGCTGCGAGCGCAAGAGATGTAGAGTGTAGAGGCCTTTCACACTGGAGGAAGGGCTTGCGTCTCATGGAGAAAACGTGTACGTCGCCCGGGAGATGGAGGCGCGCTCTTGACACCATTTCCTCTGCCCGTTTAAAACACAAGTGTTTGTACTCGATCTGGGCTGCCTGGTGAAACGCTTGGCAGTCCGCATCACCCTGAGCACCTTCCTGAAGTTTGATTCGTAGCTGGGTAAACTCCGGCTTCAGAGGCTTAGATGAGACCAAACGTGTTCAGGTTGTGGCGAAAGCCTTTGACCAGAGGCATATACGCTTGTGCTTGGGGCGAGGGCTAGGCAAGAACGTTTACACACTGGGTTTTTATCTTTACCCTAAGCTGTTCCTTTTGGCTGCAGCAGGCGGAGAGAACCCGCGGAGAGAGAAGAGCTGCGAAGTGGATGCACAGAACAGCCACCTCGATACCAGCCCCGGGGTCCCAAGCAACGATCCTTCCCCGGAGGGTACTTAACCCACCCCGGGATTCAAGCAGGGAGTTCGCCTTGTCCAACTCGCACAGGAGACTGGCATGAGATGTAGGGCTCATCTACTTGCGTTCACACTACGTGGCCCGGAGAAGTTCTCACGGAGCCGAATCCAGCACCCTTCCTCCACCACGTGTGTACACAAAGGAGCGCTGGGCAGTGGGTGTTCTCAAGGCCAAGAGAGAAGCCCTTGTTCTGTGCTGCACCTGCTGGGTGGTTCAAAGGTTTTCTGACCTTCCTGCTCTGGAAGCTTTTCAGAGCTGAGGCTACGCCTGGGCTGCGAAAGCAGAGAGGCGTAGAGGCCTTTCACACTGAAGGCGTGGGCCTGTTTCCCATGGAGAAAGTGTACGTCGCCCAACCCCCACCCCCACCCCACCCCAACCCACCAGACCCCACCCCAACCCACCCCCAGCTGGAGGCGTGCGGGTTGACACCATTTTGTCCTGCCCATGGAAAATACAAAGAGGCGTACACGATTTGGGCTGTCTGGTGAGAGAATTTTGAATCGGCGGCACCCTGAGTACCTTTCCCGAAGTTTGCTTCCTAGCTGGTTAAACTCGGCATTCAGAGGCGAGATGAGAACAAACTTGCTCCGCGTGTGGCGAAGTGCCTTGATGCCCTGTCCTAAATGTTTGTGCTTCTGGCCAGCGTCACGCAAGTACTTTGACACGAAGGATTCTCACTTTTACTCCAAGCTGTCCCTGTTGGCTGAAGCAGTCGGCGTGTCTGTATCGCAGCCTGGGAGGCTGGGCGTTGGGGGAGTCTGCCAAGTGACTGGCCTCCATTTATAGCTAACTGAGAAACTGCGTCGAAGCTTTCGGGAGCCTCTTACAGGGAATGGTTGCAGTTCGGTATTGGAGACTGTGCTGGCAAACGTCAGCAACTCCTCTCCGTCGGAGGGCTCTTGGTGTGCCGACTCCTAACAGCCAGCACGGTCCCCAGCTCGTGAACGGTCCCATTGCGAGCCAGTCTCGTCCGTGAAAGAGCCACGTGAGGCTGAGCTCCAACAGTCGGGCTCCACACCTGGAGCCTTTGGGACAGGGCAGTCCTGAGCCGATGTGCCCACCAGGGGACGCGACCAAAGTTTACGTACCACAGGAAAGCGCATCAAGGCCTCGTGTTCTGTCCATGAAATGAACGTGAGCTTGAAGGGTGATGCGTCAGCGTGCACCGTGAACAGCTCGCTGGTACGTCTGTCTTTGCCCCCTCTCACTGTCTAACGCACCCGGGCTCAGTTCTGTGCAGGAATGCTGAGTGGGAGCGCCAGCCTCGCTTCTGGACTCTAAAGCCTTCCACCCCCTAATGGCAGGTTGTGTGTGTCTCTCACGTGGGGGGAGGAATGAGGTCGCCCACAGAGGTTCTGCCATGAAAGATCTAAAGACGCACGCTGCTGAGGAGCTTGTTCCTCATGGAGCGTCCCCGAAGGCCAGAAGAATGCCGAAGGTCTCTTTCAAAGCTGCCGGACGCTCTGCCCTTCTAGGCCTGAGATACGGACCTTGTGACGGCACTGTAAACCCGCGAGATTCAGGAGACATCGCCAATGCGAGTGGCAATCCGGAAGGAAGAACCTTCAAGGCGGAGTGTCCTTTCCTGTACAAAACGGCGCCCAATGGCTGAGGCAGGGAGCATTTTCCTTCACAGAACCGGCATCCTCGTATGCCTGTGGGTTACTCTAAAGAAACGACACTGTGAGCAACTTCTTCGAAAAGGCCTTCGCAAGCGACTTGGAGACAACAGCAGCGCAGTGGAGGCACAGACCATTATCCTAGAGAGCAGCACAGTGTCTCTAGCAGCGATTGCTTCCCGGAGGATACTTAAGCCACACCGAGATTCCAGCAGGGAGTTTTGCCTTATAGCAGTACAACTCACTCAAGAAAGAGGGATGAGATGTAGGGCTAATCTACGTGCGCTCACGTTCTGTGTCCCCGAGAAGGTTTCACGGAGAAGAATGCATCACCGACCGCTACCACGTGTGTGCACCAAAGAAGCCCTGTGCCGTGGGTGTTCTCAGGCCGACAGTGAAGACCTAGTTGTGTGCTGCACCCGCGCTCGGTGGTTCACACGTTGCGTGACCCTGTGCCTTTGGGAGATGTTCAGAGCGGGTGGCACCTGCGTGCTGCGAGCACAAGAGATGTAGAGTGTAGAGGCCTTTCACACTGGAGGAAGGGCTTGCGTCTCATGGAGAAAACGTGTACGTCGCCCGGGAGATGGAGGCGCGCTCTTGACACCATTTCCTCTGCCCGTTTAAAACACAAGTGTTTGTACTCGATCTGGGCTGCCTGGTGAAACGCTTGGCAGTCCGCATCACCCTGAGCACCTTCCTGAAGTTTGATTCGTAGCTGGGTAAACTCCGGCTTCAGAGGCTTAGATGAGACCAAACGTGTTCAGGTTGTGGCGAAAGCCTTTGACCAGAGGCATATACGCTTGTGCTTGGGGCGAGGGCTAGGCAAGAACGTTTACACACTGGGTTTTTATCTTTACCCTAAGCTGTTCCTTTTGGCTGCAGCAGGCGGAGAGAACCCGCGGAGAGAGAACAGCTGCGAAGTGGATGCACAGAACAGCCACCTCGATACCAGCCCCGGGGTCCCAAGCAACGATCCTTCCCCGGAGGGTACTTAACCCACCCCGGGATTCAAGCAGGGAGTTCGCCTTGTCCAACTCGCACAGGAGACTGGCATGAGATGTAGGGCTCATCTACTTGCGTTCACACTACGTGGCCCGGAGAAGTTCTCACGGAGCCGAATCCAGCACCCTTCCTCCACCACGTGTGTACACAAAGGAGCGCTGGGCAGTGGGTGTTCTCAAGGCCAAGAGAGAAGCCCTTGTTCTGTGCTGCACCTGCTGGGTGGTTCAAAGGTTTTCTGACCTTCCTGCTCTGGAAGCTTTTCAGAGCTGAGGCTACGCCTGGGCTGCGAAAGCAGAGAGGCGTAGAGGCCTTTCACACTGAAGGCGTGGGCCTGTTTCCCATGGAGAAAGTGTACGTCGCCCAACCCCCTCTCCCACCCCACCTCAACCCACCCCCAGCTGGAGGCGTGCGGGTTGACACCATTTTGTCCTGCCCATGGAAAATACAAAGAGGCGTACACGATTTGGGCTGTCTGGTGAAAGAATTTTGAATCGGCGGCCCCCTGAGTACCTTTCCCGAAGTTTGCTTCCTAGCTGGTTAAACTCGGCATTCAGAGGCGAGATGAGAACAAACTTGCTCCGCGTGCGGTGAAGTGCCCTTATGCCCTGCCCTAAATGTTTGAGCTTCTGGCCAGCGTCACGCAAGTACTTTGGCACGTAGGAGTCTCACTTTTACTCCAAGCTGTCCCTGTTGGCTGAAGCAGTCGGCGTGTCCGTATCGCAGCCTGGGAGGCCGGGCGTTGGGGGAGTCTGCCAAGTGACTGGCCTCCATTTATAGCTAACTGAGAAACTGCGTCGAAGTTTTCGGGAGCCTCTTACAGGGAATGGTTGCAGTTGGGAATTGGAGACTGTGCTGGCAAACGTCAGCAGCTCCTCTCCCTCGGAGGGCTCTTGGTGTGCCGACTCCTAACAGCCAGCACGGTCCCCAGCTCGTGAACGGTCCCATTGCGAGCCGGTCTCGTCCGTGAAAGAGCCACGTGAGGCTGAGCTCCAACAGTCGGGCTCCACACCTGGAGCCTTTGGGACAGGGCAGTCCTGAGCCGATGTGCCCACCAGGGGACGCGACCAAAGTTTACGTACCACAGGAAAGCGCATCAAGGCCTCGTGTTCTGTCCATGAAATGAACGTGAGCTTGAAGGGTGATGCGTCAGCGTGCACCGTGAACAGCTCGCTGGTACGCCTGTCTTTGCCCCCTCTCACGGTCTCACGCACCCGGGCTCAGTTCCGTGCAGGAATGCTGAGTGGGAGCGCCAGCCTCGCTTCTGGACTCTAAAGCCTTCCACCCCCTAATGGCAGGTTGTGTGTGTCTCTCACGTGGGGGGAGGAATGAGGTCGCCCACAGAGGTTCTGCCATGAAAGATCTAAAGACACACGCTGCTGAGGAGCTTGTTCCTCATGGAGCGTCCCCGAAGGCCAGAAGAATGCCGACGGTCTCTTTCAAAGCTGCAGGACGCTCTGCCGTTCTAGGCCTGAGATACGGACCTTGTGACGGCACTGTAACCCCGCGAGATTCAGGAGACATCGCCAGTGCGAGTGGCAATCCGGAAGGAAGAACCTTCAAGGCAGAGTGTCCTTTCCTGTACAAAACGGCGCCCAAGTGGCTGAGGCAGGGAGCATTTTCCTTCACAGAACCGGCATCCTCGTATGCCTGTGGGTTACTCTAAAGAAACGACACTGTGAGCAACCTCTTCGAAAAGGCCTTCGCAAGCGACTTGGAGACAACAGCAGCGCAGTGGAGGCACAGACCATTATCCTAGAGAGCAGCACAGTGTCTCTAGCAGCGATCGCTTCCCGGAGGATACTTAAGCCACACCGAGATTCCAGCAGGGAGTTTTGCCTTATAGCAGTACAACTCACTCAAGAAAGAGGGATGAGGTGTACGGCTAATCTACGTGCGCTCACGCTCTGTGTCCCCGAGAAGGTTTCACGGAGCAGAATGCATCACCGACCGCTACTACGTGTGTGCACCAAAGAAGCCCTGTGCCGTGGGTGTTCTCAGGCCGACAACGAAGACCTAGGTGTGTGCTGCACCCGCACTCGGTGGTTCACACGTTGCGTGACCCTTTGCCTTTGGAAGATGTTCAGAGCGGGTGGCACCTGCATGCTGTGAGCACAAGAGGGGTAGAGTGTAGAGGCCTTTCACACTGGAGGAAGGGATTGCATCTCATGGAGAAAATGTGTACGTCGCCCGGGAGATGGAGGCGCGCTCTTGACACCATTTCCTCTGCCAGTTTAAAACACAAGTGTTTGTACTCGATCTGGGCTGCCTGGTGAAAGGCTTGGCAGTCCGCATCACCCAGAGCACCTTTCCTGAAGTTTGATTCGTAGCTGGGTAAACTCGGGCTTCAGAGGCTTAGATGAGACCAAACCTGTTCAGCTTGTGGCGAAAGCCTTTGACCAGAGGCATATACGCTTGTGCTTGGGGCGAGGGCTAGGCAAGAACGTTTACACACTTGGTTTTTATCTTTACCCTAAGCTGTCCCTTTTGGCTGCAGCAGGCGGAGAGAACCCGCGGAGAGAGAACAGCTGCGAAGTGGATGCACAGAACAGTCACCTCGATAAAAGCCCCGGTGTCCCAAGCAACGATCCTTCCCCGGAGGGTACTTAACCCACCCCGGGATTCAAGCAGGGAGTTCGCCTTGTCCAACTCGCACAGGAGACTGGCATGAGATGTAGGGCTCATCTACTTGCGTTCACACTACGTGGCCCGGAGAAGTTCTCACGGAGCCGAATGCAGCACCCTTCCTCCACCACGTGTGTACACAAAGGAGCGCTGGGCAGTGGGTGTTCTCAAGGTCAAGAGAGAAGCCCTTGTTGTGTGCTGCACCTGCTGGGTGGTTCAAAGGTTTTCTGACCTTCCTGCTCTGGAAGCTTTTCAGAGCTGAGGCTACGCCTGGGCTGTGAAAGCAGAGAGACGTAGAGGCCTTTCACACTGAAGGCGTGGGCCTGTTTCCCATGGAGAAAGTGTACGTCGCCCAACCACCACCCCCACCCCACCCCATCCCACCCCACGGCACCCCCAGCTGGAGGCGTGCGGGTTGACACCTTTTTGTCCTGCCCATGGAATATACAAAGAGGCGTACAAGATTTGGGCTGTCTGGTGAAAGAATTTTGAATCGGTGGCACCCTGAGTACCTTTCCCGAAGTTTGCTTCCTAGCTGGTTAAACTCGGCATTCAGAGGCGAGATGAGAACAAACTTGCTCCGCGTGCGGCGAAGTGCCCTGATGCCCTGCCCTAAATGTTTGAGCTTCTGGCCAGCGTCACGCAAGTACTTTGACACGTAGGAGTCTCACTTTTACTCCAAGCTGTCCTTGCTGGCTGAAACAGTCGGTGTGTCTGTATCGCAGCCTGGGAGGCCGGGCATTGGGGGAGTCTGCCAAGTGACTGGCCTCCATTTATAGCTAACTGAGAAACTTCATCGACGCTTTCGGGAGGCTCTTACAGGGAATGGTTGCAGTTCGGAAATGGACACTGTGCTGGCAAACGTCAGCAGCTCCTCTCCCTCAGAGGGCTCTTGGTGTGCCGACTCCTAACAGCCAGCACGGTCCCCAGCTCGTGAACTGTCCCATTGTAAGCCGGTCTCGTCCGTGAAAGACCGCGTGAGGCTGAGCTCCAACAGTCGGGCTCCACACCTGGAGCCTTTGGGACAGGGCAGTCCTGAGCCGATGTGCCCACCAGGGGACGCGACCAAAGTTTACGTACCACAGGAAAGCGCATCAAGGCCTCGTGTTCTGTCCATGAAATGAACGTGAGCTTGAAGGGTGATGCGTCAGCGTGCACCGTGAACAGCTCGCTGGTACGCCTGTCTTTGCCCCCTTTCACGGTCTCACGCACCCGGGCTCAGTTCCGTGCAGGAATGCTGAGTGGGAGCGCCAGCCTCGCTTCTGGACTCTAAAGCCTTCCACCCCCTAATGGCAGGTTGTGTGTGTCTCTCACGTGGGGGGAGGAATGAGGTCGCCCACAGAGGTTCTGAAATGAAAGATCTAAAGACACACGCTGCTGAGGAGCTTGTTCCTCATGGAGCGTTCCCGAAGCCAGAAGAATGCCGACGGTCTCTTTCAAAGCTGCAGGACGCTCTGCCGTTCTAGGCCTGAGATACGGACCTTGTGACGGCACTGTAACCCCGCGAGATTCAGGAGACATCGCCAGTGCGAGTGGCAATCCGGAAGGAAGAACCTTCAAGGCAGAGTGTCCTTTCCTGTACAAAACGGCGCCCAAGTGGCTGAGGCAGGGAGCATTTTCCTTCACAGAACCGGCATCCTCGTATGCCTGTGGGTTACTCTAAAGAAACGACACTGTGAGCAACCTCTTCGAAAAGGCCTTCGCAAGCGACTTGGAGACAACAGCAGCGCAGTGGAGGCACAGACCATTATCCTAGAGAGCAGCACAGTGTCTCTAGCAGCGATTGCTTCCCGGAGGATACTTAAGCCACACCGAGATTCCAGCAGGGAGTTTTGCCTTATAGCAGTACAACTCACTCAAGAAAGAGGGATGAGATGTAGGACTAATCTACGTGCGCTCACGTTCTGTGTCCCCGAGAAGGTTTCACGGAGAAGAATGCATCACCGACCGCTACCACGTGTGTGCACCAAAGAAGCCCTGTGCCGTGGGTGTTCTCAGGCCGACAGTGAAGACCTAGTTGTGTGCTGCACCCGCGCTCGGTGGTTCACACGTTGCGTGACCCTGTGCCTTTGGGAGATGTTCAGAGCGGGTGGCACCTGCGTGCTGCGAGCGCAAGAGATGTAGAGTGTAGAGGCCTTTCACACTGGAGGAAGGGCTTGCGTCTCATGGAGAAAACGTGTACGTCGCCCGGGAGATGGAGGCGCGCTCTTGACACCATTTCCTCTGCCCGTTTAAAACACAAGTGTTTGTACTCGATCTGGGCTGCCTGGTGAAACGCTTGGCAGTCCGCATCACCCTGAGCACCTTCCTGAAGTTTGATTCGTAGCTGGGTAAACTCCGGCTTCAGAGGCTTAGATGAGACCAAACGTGTTCAGGTTGTGGCGAAAGCCTTTGACCAGAGGCATATACGCTTGTGCTTGGGGCGAGGGCTAGGCAAGAACGTTTACACACTGGGTTATTATCTTTACCCTAAGCTGTCCCTTTTGGCTGCAGCAGGCGGAGAGAACCCGCAGAGAGAGAACAGCTGCGAGGTGGATGCACAGAACAGCCACCTCGATACCAGCCCCGGGGTCCCAAGCAACGATCCTTCCCCGGAGGGTACTTAACCCACCCCGGGATTCAAGCAGGGAGTTCGCCTTGTCCAACTCGCACAGGAGACTGGCATGAGATGTAGGGCTCATCTACTTGCGTTCACACTACGTGGCCCGGAGAAGTTCTCACGGAGCCGAATCCAGCACCCTTCCTCCACCACGTGTGTACACAAAGGAGCGCTGGGCAGTGGGTGTTCTCAAGGCCAAGAGAGAAGCCCTTGTTCTGTGCTGCACCTGCTGGGTGGTTCAAAGGTTTTCTGACCTTCCTGCTCTGGAAGCTTTTCAGAGCTGAGGCTACGCCTGGGCTGCGAAAGCAGAGAGGCGTAGAGGCCTTTCACACTGAAGGCGTGGGCCTGTTTCCCATGGAGAAAGTGTACGTCGCCCAACCCCCACCCCCACCCCACCCCAACCCACCCCACCCCACCCCAACCCACCCCCAGCTGGAGGCGTGCGGGTTGACACCATTTTGTCCTGCCCATGGAAAATACAAAGAGGCGTACACGATTTGGGCTGTCTGGTGAGAGAATTTTGAATCGGCGGCACCCTGAGTACCTTTCCCGAAGTTTGCTTCCTAGCTGGTTAAACTCGGCATTCAGAGGCGAGATGAGAACAAACTTGCTCCGCGTGTGGCGAAGTGCCTTGATGCGCTGTCCTAAATGTCTGTGCTTCTGGCCAGCGTCACGCAAGTACTTTGACACGAAGGATTCTCACTTTTACTCCAAGCTGTCCCTGTTGGCTGAAGCAGTCGGCGTGTCTGTATCGCAGCCTGGGAGGCCGGGCGTTGGGGGAGTCTGCCAAGTGACTGGCCTCCATTTATAGATAACTGAGAAACTGCGTCGAAGCTTTCGGGAGCCTCTTACAGGGAATGGTTGCAGTTGGGAATTGGAGACTGTGCTGGCAAACGTCAGCAGCTCCTCTCCCTCGGAGGGCTCTTGGTGTGCCGACTCCTAACAGCCAGCACGGTCCCCAGCTCGTGAACGGTCCCATTGCGAGCCAGTCTCGTCCGTGAAAGAGCCACGTGAGGCTGAGCTCCAACAGTCGGGCTCCACACCTGGAGCCTTTGGGACAGGGCAGTCCTGAGCCGATGTGCCCACCAGGGGACGCGACCAAAGTTTACGTACCACAGGAAAGCGCATCAAGGCCTCGTGTTCTGTCCATGAAATGAACGTGAGCTTGAAGGGTGATGCGTCAGCGTGCACCGTGAACAGCTCGCTGGTACGCCTGTCTTTGCCCCCTCTCACGGTCTAACGCACCCGGGCTCAGTTCTGTGCAGGAATGCTGAGTGGGAGCGCCAGCCTCGTTTCTGGACTCTAAAGCCTTCCACCCCCTAATGGCAGGTTGTGTGTGTCTCTCACGTGGGGGGAGGAATGAGGTCGCCCACAGAGGTTCTGCCATGAAAGATCTAAAGACGCACGCTGCTGAGGAGCTTGTTCCTCATGGAGCGTCCCCGAAGGCCAGAAGAATGCCGAAGGTCTCTTTCAAAGCTGCCGGACGCTCTGCTCTTCTAGGCCTGAGATACGGACCTTGTGACGGCACTGTAACCCCGCGAGATTCAGGAGACATCGCCAATGCGAGTGGCAATCCGGAAGGAAGAACCTTCAAGGCGGAGTGTCCTTTCCTGTACAAAACGGCGCCCAATGGCTGAGGCAGGGAGCATTTTCCTTTACAGAACCGGCATCCTCGTATGCCTGTGGGTTACTCTAAAGAAACGACACTGTGAGCAACCTCTTGAAAAGGCCTTCGCACGTGACTTGGAGACAACAGCAGCGCAGTGGAGGCACAGACCATTATCCTAGAGAGCAGCACAGTGTCTCTAGCAGTGATCGCTTCCCGGAGGATACTTAAGCCACACCGAGATTCCAGCAGGGAGTTTTGCCTTATAGCAGTACAACTCACTCAAGAAAGAGGGATGAGTTGTAGGGCTAATCTACGTGCGCTCACGCTCTGTGTCCCAGAGAAGGTTTCATGGAGCAGAATGCATCACTGACCGCTACCACGTGTTTGCAGCAAAGAAGCCCTGTGCCGTGGGTGTTCTCAGGCCGACAGTGAAGACCTAGGTGTGTGCTGCACCCGCGCTCAGTGGTTCACACGTTGCGTGACCCTGTGCCTTTGGGAGATGTTGAGAGCGGGTGGCACCTGCGTGCTGCGAGCGCAAGAGATGTAGAGTGTAGAGGCCTTTCACACTGGAGGAAGGGCTTGCGTCTCATGGAGAGAACGTGTACGTCGCCCGGGAGATGGAGGCGCGCTCTTGACACCATTTCCTCTGCCCGTTTAAAACACAAGTGTTTGTACTCGATCTAGGCTGCCTGTTGAAACGCTTGGCAGTCCGCATCACCCTGAGCACCTTTCCTGAAGTTTGATTCGTAGCTGGGTAAACTCGGGCTTCAGAGGCTTAGATGAGACCAAACGTGTTCAGCTTGTGGCGAAAGCCTTTGACCAGAGGCATATACGCTTGTGCTTGGGGCGAGGGCTAGGCAAGAACGTTTACACCCTGTGTTTTTATCTTTACCCTAAGCTGTCCCTTTTGGCTGCAGCAGGGGGAGAGAACCCGCGGAGAGAGAACAGCTGCAAAGTGGATGTACAGAACAGTCACCTCGATACCAGCCCCGGGGTCCCAAGCAACGATCCTTCCCCGGAGGGTACTTAACCCACCCCGAGATTCAAGCAGAGAGTTCGCCTTGCCCAACTCGCACAGGAGACTGGCATGAGATGTAGGGCTCATCTACTTGCGTTCACACTACGTGGCCCGGAGAAGTTCTCACGGAGCCGAATGCAGCACCCTTCCTCCACCACGTGTGTACACAAAGGAGCGCTGGGCAGTGGGTGTTCTCAAGGCCAAGAGAGAAGCCCTTGTTCTGTGCTGCACCTGCTGGGTGGTTCAAAGGTTTTCTGACCTTCCTGCTCTGGAAGCTTTTCAGAGCTGAGGCTACGCCTGGGCTGCGAAAGCAGAGAGGCGTAGAGGCCTTTCACACTGAAGGCGTGGGCCTGTTTCCCATGGAAAAAGTGTACGTCGCACAACCCCCACCCCCACCCCACCCCACCCCAACCCACCCCCAGCTGGAGGCGTGCGGGTTGACACCATTTTGTCCTGCCCATGGAAAATACAAAGAGGCGTACACGATTTGGGCTGTCTGGTGAAAGAATTTTGAATCGGTCGCACCTGAGTACCTTTCCCGAAGTTTGCTTCCTAGCTGGTTAAACTCGGCATTCAGAGGCGAGATGAGAACAAACTTGCTCCGCGTGCGGCGAAGTGCCCTGATGCCCTGCCCTAAATGTTTGAGCTTCTGGCCAGTGTCACGCAAGTACTTTGACACGTAGGAGTCTCCCTTTTACTCCAAGCTGTCCCTGTTGGCTGAAGCAGTCGGCGTGTCTGTATCGCAGCCTGGGAGGCCGGGCATTGGGGGAGTCTGCCAAGTGACTGGCCTCCATTTATAGCTAACTGAGAAACTGCGTCGAAGCTTTCGGGAGCCTCTTACAGGGAATGGTTGCAGTTCGGAATTGGAGACTGTGCTGGCAAACGTCAGCAGCTCCTCTCCATTGGAGGGCTCTTCGTGTGCCGACTCCTAACAGCCAGCACGGTCCCCAGGTCGTGAACGGTCCCATTGCGAGCCGGTCTCATCCGTGAAAGAGCCACGTGAGGCTGAGCTCCAACAGTCGGGTTCCACACCTGGAGACTTTAGGACAGTGAAGTCCTGAGCCGATGTGCCCACCAAGGGATTCGACCAAAGTTTACGTACCACAGGAAAGCGCATCAAGGCCTCGTGTTCTGTCCATGAAATGAACGTGAGCTTGAAGGGTGATGCGTCAGCGTGCACCGTGAACAGCTCGCTGGTACGCCTGTCTTTGCCCCCTCTCACGGTCTCACGCACCCGGGCTCAGTTCCGTGCAGGAATGCTGAGTGGGAGCGCCAGCCTCGCTTCTGGACTCTAAAGCCTTCCACCCCCTAATGGCAGGTTGTGTGTGTCTCTCACGTGGGGGGAGGAATGAGGTCGCCCACAGAGGTTCTGCCATGAAAGATCTAAAGACACACGCTGCTGAGGAGCTTGTTCCTCATGGAGCGTCCCCGAAGGCCAGAAGAATGCCGACGGTCTCTTTCAAAGCTGCCGGACGCTCTGCCGTTCTAGGCCTGAGATACGGACCTTGTGACGACACTGTAACCCCGCGAGATTCAGGAGACATCGCCAGTGCGAGTGGCAATCCGGAAGGAAGAACCTTCAAGACGGAGGCTCCTTTCCTGTACAAAACGGCGCCCAAGTGGCTGAGGCAGGGAGCATTTTCCTTCACAGAACCGGCATCCTCGTATGCCTGTGGGTTACTCTAAAGAAACGACACTGTGAGCAACCTCTTCGAAAAGGCCTTCGCAAGCGACTTGGAGACAACAGCAGCGCAGTGGAGGCACAGACCATTATCCTAGAGAGCAGCACAGTGTCTTTAGCAGCGATCGCTTCCCGGAGGATACTTAAGCCACACCGAGATTCCAGCAGGGAGTTTTGCCTTATAGCAGTACAACTCACTCAAGAAAGAGGGATGAGGTGTAGGGCTAATCTACGTGCGCTGACGCTCTGTGTCCCCAAGAAGGTTTCACAGAGCAGAATGCATCACCGACCGCTACCACGTGTGTGCACCAAAGAAGCCCTGTGCCGTGGGTGTTCTCAGGCCGACAGCGAAGACCGAGGTGTGTGCTGCACCCGCGCTCGGTGGTTCACACGTTGCGTGACACCTGTGCCTTTGGAAGATGTTCAGAGCGGGTGGCACCTGCATGCTGTGAGCGCAAGAGGTGTAGAGTGTAGAGGCGTTTCACACTGGAGGAAGGGCTTGCGTCTCATGGAGAGAACGTGTACGTTGCCCCGGAGATGGAGGCGCGCTCTTGACACCATTTCCTCTGCCCGTTTAAAACACAAGTGTTTGTACTCGATCTGGGCTGCCTGGTGAAACGCTTGGCAGTCCGCATCACCCTGAGGACCTTTCCTGAAATTTGATTCGTAGCTGGGTAAACTCGGACTTCAGAGGCTTAGATAAGACCAAACGTGTTCACGTTGTGGCGAAAGCCTTTGACCATAGGCATATACACTTGTGCTTGGGGCGAGGGCTAGGCAAGAACGTTTACAACCTGGGTTTTTATCTTTACCCTAAGCTGTCCCTTTTGGCTGCAGCAGGCGGAGAGAACCCGCGGAGAGAGAACAGCTGCGAAGTGGATGCACAGAACAGTCACCTCGACACCAGCCTCGTGGTCCTTAAGCAACGATCCTTCCCCGGAGGGTACTTAACCCACCCCAGGATTCAAGCAGGGAGTTCTCCTTGTCCAACTCGCACAGGAGACTGGCATGAGATGTAGGGCTCATCTACTTGCGTTCACAATACGTGGCCCGGTGAAGTTCTCACGGAGCCGAATGCAGCACCCTTCCTCCACCACGTGTGTACACAAATGAGCGCTGGGCAGTGGGTGTTCTCAAGGCCAAGAGAGAAGCCCTAGTTCTGTGCTGCACCTGCTGGGTGGTTCAAAGGTTTTCTGACCTTCCTGCTCTGGAAGGTTTTCAGAGCTGAGGCTACGCCTGGGCTGCGAAAGCAGAGAGGCGTAGAGGCCTTTCACACTGAAGGCGTGGGCCTGTTTCCCATGGAGAAAGTGAACGTCGCCCAACCCCCACCCCCACCCCACCCCACCCCACCACACCCCTAGCTGGAGGCGTGTGGGTTGACACCATTTTGTCCTGCCCATGGAAAATACAACGAGGCGTACACGATTTGGGCAGTCTGGTGTAAGAATTTTGAATCGGCGGCACCCTGAGTACCTTTCCCGAAGTTTGCTTCCTAGCTGGTTAAACTCGGCATTCAGAGGCGAGATGAGAACAAAGTTGCTCCGCGTGCGGCGAAGTGCCTTGATGCCCTGCCCTAAATGTTTGAGCTTTTGGCCAGCGTCACGCAAGTACTTTGACACGTAGGAGTCTCACTTTTACTCCAAGCTGTCCCTGTTGGCTGAAGCAGTCGGCGTGTCTGTATCGCAGCCTGGGAGGCCGGGTGTCAGGGGAGTCTGCCAAGTGACTGGCCTCCATTTATAGCTAACTGAGAAACTGCGTCGAAGCTTTCGGGAGCCTCTTACAGGGAATGGTTGCAGTTGGGAATTGGAGACTGTGCTGGCAAGCGTCAGCAGCTCCTCTCCCTCGGAGGGCTCTTGGTGTGCCGACTCCTAACAGCCAGCACGGTCCCCAGCTCGTGAACGGTCCCATTGCGAGCCGGTCTCGTCCGTGAAAGAGCCACATGAGGCTGATCTCCAACAGTCGGGCTCCACACCTGGAGCCTTTGGGACAGGGCAGTCCTGAGCCGATGTGCCCACCAGGGGACGCGACCAAAGTTTACGTACCACAGGAAAGCGCATCAAGGCCTCGTGTTCTCTCCATGAAATGAACGTGAGCTTGAAGGGTGATGCGTCAGCGTGCACCGTGAACAGCTCGCTGGTACGCCTGTCTTTGCCCCCTCTCACGGTCTCACGCACCCGGGCTCAGTTCCGTGCAGGAATGCTGAGTGGGAGCGCCAGCCTCGCTTCTGGACTCTAAAGCCTTCCACCCCCTAATGGCAGGTTGTGTGTGTCTCTCACGTGGGGGGAGGAATGAGGTCGCCCACAGAGGTTCTGCCATGAAAGACCTAAAGACGCACGCTGCTGAGGAGCTTGTTCCTCATGGAGCGTCCCCGAAGGCCAGAAGAATGCCGAAGGTCTCTTTCAAAGCTGCCAGACGCTCTGCCGTTCTAGGCCTGAGATACGGACCTTGTGACGGCACTGTAACCCCGTGAGATTCAGGAGACTTCGCCAGTGCGAGTGGCAATCCAGAAGGAAGAACCTTCAAGGCGGAGTGTCCTTTCCTGTACAAAATGGCGCCCAAGTGGCTGAGGCAGGGAGCATTTTCCTTCACAGAACCGGCATCCTCGTATGCCTGTGGGTTACTCTAAAGAAACGACACTGTGAGCAACCTCTTCGAAAAGGACTTCGCAAGCCACTTGGAGAAAACAGCAGCGCAGTGGAGGCACAGACCATTATCCTAGAGAGCAGCACAGTGTCTCTAGCAGCGATCGCTTCCCAGAGGATACTTAAGCCACACCGAGATTCCAGCAGGGAGTTTTGCCTTATAGCAGTACAACTCACTCAAGAAAGAGGGATGAGGTGTACGGCTAATCTACGTGGGCTCACGCTCTGTGTCCCCGAGAAGGTTTCACGGAGCAGAATGCATCACCGACCGCTACCACGTGTGTGCACCAAAGAAGCCCTGTGCCGTGGGTGTTCTCAGGCCGACAGCGAAGACCTAGGTGTGTGCTGCACCCGCGCTCGGTGGTTCACACGTTGCGTGACCCTGTGCCTTTGGGAGATGTTCAGAGCGGGTGGCACCTGCGTGCTGCGAGCGCAAGAGGTGTAGAGTGTAGAGGCCTTTCACACTGGAGGAAGGGCTTGCGTCTCATGGAGAAAACGTGTACGTCGCCCGGGAGATGGAGGCGTGCTCTTGACACCATTTCCTCTGCCCGTTTAAAACACAAGTGTTTGTACTCGATCTGGGCTGCCTGGTGAAACGCTTGGCAGTCCGCATCACCCTGAGCACCTTTCCTGAAGTTTGATTCGTAGCTGGGTAAACTCGGGCTTCAGAGGCTTAGATGAGACCAAACGTGTTCAGCTTGTGGCGAAAACCTTTGACCAGAGGCATATACGCTTGTGCTTGGGGCGAAGGCTAGGCAAGAACGTTTACACACTGGGTTTTTATCTTTACCCTAAGCTGTCCCTTTTGGCTGCAGCAGGCGGAGAGAACCCGCGGAGAGAGAACAGCTGCGAAGTGGATGCACAGAACAGTCCCCTCGATACCAGCCCCGGTGTCCCAAGCAACGATCCTTCCCCGGAGGGTACTTAACCCACGCAGGGATTCAAGCAGGGAGTTCGCCTTGTCCAACTCGCACAGGAGACTGGCATGAGATGTAGGGCTCATCTACTTGCGTTCACACTACGTGGCCCGGAGAAGTTCTCACGGAGCCGAATCCAGCACCCTTCCTCCACCACGTGTGTACACAAATGAGCGCTGGGCAGTGGGTGTTCTCAAGGCCAAGAGAGAAGCCCTTGTTCTGTGCTGCACCTGCTGGGTGGTTCAAAGGTTTTCTGACCTTCCTGCTCTGGAAGCTTTTCAGAGCTGAGGCTACGCCTGGGCTTCGAAAGCAGAGAGGCGTAGAGGCCTTTCACACTGAAGGCGTGGGCCTGTTTCTAATGGAGAAAGTGTACTTCGCACAACCCCCACCCCACCCTACCCCACCCCACCCCACCCCACCCCAACCCACCCCCAGCTGGAGGCGTGCGGGTTGACACCATTTTGTCCTGCCCATGGAAAATACAAAGAGGCGTACACGATTTGGGCTGTCTGGTGAGAGAATTTTAAATCGGCAGCCCCCTGAGTACCTTTCCCGAAGTTTGCTTCCTGGCTGGTTAAACTCGGCATTCAGAGGCGAGATGAGAACAAACTTGCTCCGCGTGCGGCGAAGTGCCCTGATGCCCTGCCCTAAATGTTTGAGCTTCTGGCCAGCGTCACGCAAGTACTTTGACACGTAGGAGTCTCCCTTTTACTCCAAGCTGTCCCTGTTGGCTGAAGCAGTCGGCGTGTCTGTATCGCAGCCTGGGAGGCCGGGCGTTGGGGGATTCTGCCAAGTGACTGGCCTCCATTTATAGCTAACTGAGAAACTGCGTCGAAGCTTTCGGGAGCCTCTTACAGGGAATGGTTGCATTTGGGAATTGGAGACTGTGCTGGGAAATGTCAGCAGCTCCTCTCCCTCGGAGGGCTCTTGGTGTGCCGACTCCTAACAGCCAGCACGGTCCCCAGCCTTTGAACTGTCCCATTGGGAGCCAGTCTCGTCCGTGAAAGAGCCACGTGAGGCTGAGCTCCAACAGTCGGGCTCCACACCTGGAGCCTTTGGGACAGGGCAGTCCTGAGCCGATGTGCCCACCAGGGGACGCGACCAAAGTTTACGTACCACAGGAAAGCGCATCAAGGCCTCGTGTTCTCTCCATGAAATGAACGTGAGCTTGAAGGGTGATGCGTCAGCGTGCACCGTGAACAGCTCGCTGGTACGCCTGTCTTTGCCCCCTCTCATGGTCTCACGCACCCGGGCTCAGTTCCGTGCAGGAATGCTGAGTGGGAGCGCCAGCCTCGCTTCTGGACTCTAAAGCCTTCCACCCCCTAATGGCAGGTTGTGTGTGTCTCTCACGTGGGGGGAGGAATGAGGTCGCCCACAGAGGTTTTGCCATGAAAGATCTAAAGACGCACGCTGCTGAGGAGCTTGTTCCTCATGGAGCGTCCCCGAAGGCCAGAAGAATGCCGACGGTCTCTTTCAAAGCTGCCGGACGCTCTGCCGTTCTAGGCCTGAGATACGGACCTTGTGACGGCACTGTAACCCCGCGAGATTCAGGAGACATCGCCAGTGCGAGTGGCAATCCGGAAGGAAGAACCTCCAAGGCGGAGTGTCCTTTCCTGTACAAAACGGCGCCCAAGTGGCTGAGGCAGGGAGCATTTTCCTTCACAGAACCGGCATCCTCGTATGCCTGTAGATTACACTGAAGAAACGACACTGTGAGCAACCTCTTCGAAAAGGCCTTCGCAAGCGACTTGGAGACAACAGCAGCGCAGTGGAGGCACAGACCATTATCCTAGAGAGCAGCACAGTGTCTCTAGCAGCGAACGCTTCCCGGAGGATACTTAAGCCACACCGAGATTCCAGCAGGGAGATTTGCCTTATAGCAGTACAACTCACTCAAGAAAGAGGGATGAGGTGTAGGGCTAATCTACGTGCACTCACGCTCTGTGTCCCCGAGAAGGTTTCACGGAGCAGAATGCATCACCGACCGCTACCACGTGTGTGCACCAAAGAAGCCCTGTGCCGTGGGTGTTCTCAGGCCAACAGCGAGACCTAGGTGTGTGCTGCACCCGCGCTCGGTGGTTCACACGTTGCGTGACCCTGTGCCTTTGGAAGATGTTCAGAGCGGGTGGCACCTGCGTGCTGCGAGCGTAAGACGTGTAGAGTGTAGAGGCCTTTCACACTGCAGGAAGGGCTTGCGTCTCGTGGAGAGAACGTGTACGTCGCCCGGGAGATGGAGGCGCGCTCTTGACACCATTTCCTCTGCCCGTTTAAAACACAAGTGTTTGTACTCGATCTGGGCTGCCTGGTGAAACGCTTGGCAGTCCGCATCACCCTGAGCACCTTTCCTGAAGTTTGATTCGTAGCTGGGTAAAGTCGGGCTTCAGAGGCTTAGATGAGACCAAACGTGTTCAGCTTGTGGCGAAAGCCTTTGACCAGAGGCATATACGCTTGTGCTTGGGGCTAGGGCTAGGCAAGAACGTTTACACCCTGGGTTTTTATCTTTACCCTAAGATGTCCCTTTTGGCTGCAGCAGGCGGAGAGAACCCGCAGGGAGAGAACAGCTGTGAAGTGGATGCACAGAACAGTCACCTCGATACCAGCCCCGGGGTCCCAAGCAACGATCCTTCCCCGGAGGGTACTTAACCCACCCCGGGATTCAAGCAGGGAGTTCGCCTTGTCCAACTCGCACAGGAGACTGACATGAGATGTAGGGCTCATCTACGTGCGTTCACACTACGTGGCGCGGAGAAGTTCTCACGGAGCCGAATCCAGCACCCTTCCTCCACCACGTGTGTACACAAAGGAGCGCTGGGCAGTGGGTGTTCTCAAGGCCAAGAGAGAAGCCCTTGTTCTGTGCTGCACTTGCTGGGTGGTTCAAAGGTTTTCTGACCTTCCTGCTCTGGAAGCTTTTCAGAGCTGAGGCTACGCCTGGGCTGCGAAAGCAGAGAGGTGTAGAGGCCTTTCACACTGAAGGCGTGGGCCTGTTTCCCATGGAGAAAGGGTATGTCACCCAACCCCCACCCCCACCCAACCTCACCCCACCCCACCCCACCCCAACCCACCCCCAGCTGGAGGCGTGCGGATTGACACCATTTTGTCCTGCCCATGGAAAATACAAAGAGGTGTACATGATTTGGGCTGTCTGGTGAGACAATTTTGAATCGGCGGCACCCTGAGTACCTTTCCCGAAGATTGCTTCCTAGCTGGTTAAACTCGCCATTCAGAGGCGAGATGAGAACAAACTTGCTCCGTGTGCGGCGAAGTGCCCTGATGCCCAGCCCTAAATGTTTGAGCTTCTGGCCAGCGTCACGCAAGTACTTTGACACGTAGGAGTCTCCTTTTTAGTCCAAGCTGTCCCTGTTGGCTGAAGCAGTCGGCGTGTCTGTATCGCAGCCTGGGAGGCCGGGCATTGGGGGAGTCTGCCAAGTGACTGGCCTCCATTTATAGCTAACTGAGAAACTGCGTCGAAGCTTTCGGGAGCCTCTTACAGGGAATGGTTGCAGTTGGGAATTGGAGACTGTGCTGGCAAACGTCAGCAGCTCCTCTCCCTCGGAGGGCTCTTGGTGTGCCGACTCCTAACAGCCAGCACGGTCCCCAGCTCGTGAACGGTCCCATTGCGAGCTGGTCTCGTCCGTGAAAGAGCCACGTGAGGCTGAGCTCCAACAGTCGGGCTCCACACCTGGCGCCTTTGGGACAGGGCAGTCCTGAGCCGATGTGCCCACCAGGGGACGTGACCAAAGTTTACGTACCACAGGAAAGTGCATCAAGACCTCGTTTTCTCTCCATGAAATGAACGTGAGCTTGAAGGGTGATGCGTCAGTGTGCACCGTGAACAGCTCGCTGGTACGCCTGTCTTTGCCCCCTCTCACGGTCTCACGCACCCGGGCTCAGTTCCGTGCAGGAATGCTGAGTGGGAGCACCAGCCTCGCTTCTGGACTCTAAAGCCTTCCACCACCTAATGGCAGGTTGTGTGTGTCTCTCACGTGGGGGGAGGAATGAGGTCGCCCACAGAGGTTCTGCCATGAAAGATCTAAAGACGCAAGCTGCTGAGGAGCTTGTTCCTCATGGAGCATCCCCGAAGGCCAGAAGAATGCCGACGGTCTCTTTCAAAGCTGCCGGATGCTCTGCCATTCTAGGCCTGAGATACGGACCTTGTGACGGCACTGTAAACCCCCGAGATTCAGGAGACATCGCAAGTGCGAGTGGCAATCCGGAAGGAAGAACCTCCAAGGCGGAGTGTCCTTTCCTGTACCAAACGGCGCCCAAGTGGCTGAGGCAGGGAGCATTTTCTTTCACAGAACCGGCATCCTCGTATGCCTGTGGGTTACTCTAAAGAAAGACACTGTGAGCAACCTCTTCGAAATGGCCTTCGCAAGCGACTTGGAGACAACAGCAGCGCAGTGGAGGCACAGACCATTATCCTAGAGAGCAGCACAGTGTCTCTAGCAGCGATCGCTTCATGGAGGATACTTAAGCCACACCGAGATTCCAGCAGGGAGTTTTGCCTTATAGCAGTACAACTCACTCAAGAAAGAGGGATGAGGTGTAGGGCTAATCTACGTGCACTCACGCTCTGTGTCCCCGAGAAGGTTTCACGGAGCAGAATGCATCACCGACCGCTACCACGTGTGTGCACCAAAGAAGCCCTGTGCCATGGGTGTTCTCAGGCCGACAGCGAAGACCTAGGTGTGTGCTGCACCCGTGCTCGGTGGTTCACACGTTGCGTGACCCCTGTGCCTTTGGAAGATGTTCAGAGCGGGTGGCACCTGCGTCCTGCGAGCGCAAGAGGTGTAGAGTGTAGAGGCCTTTCACACTGGAGGAAGGGCTTCCGTCTCGTGGAGAGAACGTGTACGTCACCCGGGAGATGGAGGCGCGCTCTTGACACCATTTCCTCTGCCCGTTTAAAACACAAGTGTTTGTACTCGATCTGGGCTGCCTGGTGAAACGCTTGGCAGTCCGCATCACCCTGAGCACCTTTCCTGAAGTTTGATTCGTAGCTGGGTAAACTCGGGCTTCAGAGGCTTAGATGAGACCAAACGTGTTCAGCTTGTGGCAAAAGCCTTTGACCTGAGGCATATACGCCTGTGCTTGGGGCGAGGGTTAGGCAAGAACGTTTACACCCTGGGTTTTTATCTTTACCCTAAGCTGTCCCTTTTGGCTGCAGCAGGCGGAGAGAACCCGCGGAGAGAGAACAGCTGCAAAGTGGATGCACAGAACAGTCACCTCGATACCAGCCCCGGGGTCCCAAGCAACGATCCTTCCCCGGAGGGTACTTAACCCACCCCAGGATTCAAGCAGGGAGTTCGCCTTGTCCAACTCGCACAGGAGACTGGCATGAGATGTAGGGCTCATCTACTTGCATTCACACTACATGGACCGGAGAAGTTCTCACGGAGCCGAATCCAGCACCCTTCCTCCACCACGTGTGTACACAAAGGAGCGCTGGGCAGTGGGTGTTCTCAAGGCCAAGAGAGAAGCCCTTGTTCTGTGCTGCACCTGCTGGGTGGTTCAAAGGTTTTCTGACCTTCCTGCTCTGGAAGCTTTTCAGAGCTGAGGCTACGCCTGGGCTGCAAAAGCAGAGAGGCGTAGAGGTCTTTCACACTGAAGGCGTGGGCCTGTTTCCCATGGAGAAAGGGTATGTCACCCAACCCCCACCCCCACCCAACCTCACCCCACCCCACCCCACCCCACTCCAACCCACCCCCAGCTGGAGGCGTGCGGGTTGACACCATTTTGTCCTGCCCATGGAAAATACAAAGAGGCGTACACGATTTGGGCTGTCTGGTGAGAGAATTTTGAATCGGCGGCACCCTGAGTACCTTTCCCAAAGTTTGCTTCCTAGTTGGTTAAACTCGGCATTCAGAGGCGAGATGAGAACAAACTTGCTCCGCGTGTGGCGAAGTGCCCTGATGCCCTGCCCTAAATGTTTGAGCTTCTGGCCAGCGTCACGCAAGTACTTTGACAAGTAGGAGTCTCCCTTTTACTCCAAGCTGTCCCTGTTGGCTGAAGCAGTCGGCGTGTCTGTATCGCAGCCTGGGAGGCCGGGCGTTGGGGGAGTCTGCCAAGTGACTGGCCTCCATTTATAGCTAACTGAGAAACTGCGTCGAAGCTTTTGGGAGCCTCTTACAGGGAATGGTTGCAGTTGGGAATTGGAGACTGTGCTGGCAAACGTCAGCAGCTCCTCTCCCTCGGAGGGCTCTTGGTGTGCCGACTCCTAACAGCCAGCACGGTCCCCAGCTCGTGAACGGTCCCATTGCGAGCCGGTCTCGTCCGTGAAAGAGCCACGTGAGGCTGAGCTCCAACAGTCGGGCTTCACACCTGGCGCCTTTGGGACAGGGCAGTCCTGAGCCGATGTGCCCACCAGGGGACGTGACCAAAGTTTACGTACCACAGGAAAGTGCATCAAGACCTCGTTTTCTCTCCATGAAATGAACGTGAGCTTGAAGGGTGATGCGTCAGTGTGCACCGTGAACAGCTCGCTGGTACGCCTGTCTTTGCCCCCTCTCACGGTCTCACGCACCCGGGCTCAGTTCCGTGCAGGAATGCTGAGTGGGAGCACCAGCCTCGCTTCTGGACTCTAAAGCCTTCCACCACCTAATGGCAGGTTGTGTGTGTCTCTCACGTGGGGGGAGGAATGAGGTCGCCCACAGAGGTTCTGCCATGAAAGATCTAAAGACGCAAGCTGCTGAGGAGCTTGTTCCTCATGGAGCATCCCCGAAGGCCAGAAGAATGCCGACGGTCTCTTTCAAAGCTGCCGGATGCTCTGCCATTCTAGGCCTGAGATACGGACCTTGTGACAGCACTGTAAACCCCCGAGATTCAGGAGACATCGCAAGTGCGAGTGGCAATCCGGAAGGAAGAACCTCCAAGGCGGAGTGTCCTTTCCTGTACCAAACGGCGCCCAAGTGGCTGAGGCAGGGAGCATTTTCTTTCACAGAACCGGCATCCTCGTATGCCTGTGGGTTACTCTAAAGAAAGACACTGTGAGCAACCTCTTCGAAATGGCCTTCGCAAGCGACTTGGAGACAACAGCAGCGCAGTGGAGGCACAGACCATTATCCTAGAGAGCAGCACAGTGTCTCTAGCAGCGATCGCTTCATGGAGGATACTTAAGCCACACCGAGATTCCAGCAGGGAGTTTTGCCTTATAGCAGTACAACTCACTCAAGAAAGAGGGATGAGGTGTAGGGCTAATCTACGTGCACTCACGCTCTGTGTCCCCGAGAAGGTTTCACGGAGCAGAATGCATCACCGACCGCTACCACGTGTGTGCACCAAAGAAGCCCTGTGCCATGGGTGTTCTCAGGCCGACAGCGAAGACCTAGGTGTGTGCTGCACCCGCACTCGGTGGTTCACACGTTGCGTGACCCCTGTGCCTTTGGAAGATGTTCAGAGCGGGTGGCACCTGCGTCCTGCGAGCGCAAGAGGTGTAGAGTGTAGAGGCCTTTCACACTGGAGGAAGGGCTTCCGTCTCGTGGAGAGAACGTGTACGTCACCCGGGAGATGGAGGCGCGCTCTTGACACCATTTCCTCTGCCCGTTTAAAACACAAGTGTTTGTACTCGATCTGGGCTGCCTGGTGAAACGCTTGGCAGTCCGCATCACCCTGAGCACCTTTCCTGAAGTTTGATTCGTAGCTGGGTAAACTCGGGCTTCAGAGGCTTAGATGAGACCAAACGTGTTCAGCTTGTGGCAAAAGCCTTTGACCTGAGGCATATACGCCTGTGCTTGGGGCGAGGGTTAGGCAAGAACGTTTACACCCTGGGTTTTTATCTTTACCCTAAGCTGTCCCTTTTGGCTGCAGCAGGCGGAGAGAACCCGCGGAGAGAGAACAGCTGCAAAGTGGATGCACAGAACAGTCACCTCGATACCAGCCCCGGGGTCCCAAGCAACGATCCTTCCCCGGAGGGTACTTAACCCACCCCAGGATTCAAGCAGGGAGTTCGCCTTGTCCAACTCGCACAGGAGACTGGCATGAGATGTAGGGCTCATCTACTTGCATTCACACTACATGGACCGGAGAAGTTCTCACGGAGCCGAATCCAGCACCCTTCCTCCACCACGTGTGTACACAAAGGAGCGCTGGGCAGTGGGTGTTCTCAAGGCCAAGAGAGAAGCCCTTGTTCTGTGCTGCACCTGCTGGGTGGTTCTAAGGTTTTCTGACCTTCCTGCTCTGGAAGCTTTTCAGAGCTGAGGCTACGCCTGGGCTGCAAAAGCAGAGAGGCGTAGAGGTCTTTCACACTGAAGGCGTGGGCCTGTTTCCCATGGAGAAAGGGTATGTCACCCAACCCCCACCCCCACCCAACCTCACCCCAACCCCACCCCACCCCACTCCAACCCACCCCCAGCTGGAGGCGTGCGGGTTGACACCATTTTGTCCTGCCCATGGAAAATACAAAGAGGCGTACACGATTTGGGCTGTCTGGTGAGAGAATTTTGAATCGGCGGCACCCTGAGTACCTTTCCCAAAGTTTGCTTCCTAGTTGGTTAAACTCGGCATTCAGAGGCGAGATGAGAACAAACTTGCTCCGCGTGTGGCGAAGTGCCCTGATGCCCTGCCCTAAATGTTTGAGCTTCTGGCCAGCGTCACGCAAGTACTTTGACAAGTAGGAGTCTCCCTTTTACTCCAAGCTGTCCCTGTTGGCTGAAGCAGTCGGCGTGTCTGTATCGCAGCCTGGGAGGCCGGGTGTTGGGGGAGTCTGCCAAGTGACTGGCCTCCATTTATAGCTAACTGAGAAACTGCGTCGAAGCTTTCGGGAGCCTCTTACAGGGAATGGTTGCAGTTGGGAATTGGAGACTGTGCTGGCAAACGTCAGCAGCTCCTCTCCCTCGGAGGGCTCTTGGTGTGCCGACTCCTAACAGCCAGCACGGTCCCCAGCTCGTGAACGGTCCCATTGCGAGCCGGTCTCGTCCGTGAAAGAGCCACGTGAGGCTGAGCTCCAACAGTCGGGCTCCACACCTGGCGCCTTTGGGACAGGGCAGTCCTGAGCCGATGTGCCCACCAGGGGACGTGACCAAAGTTTACGTACCACAGGAAAGTGCATCAAGACCTCGTTTTCTCTCCATGAAATGAACGTGAGCTTGAAGGGTGATGCGTCAGTGTGCACCGTGAACAGCTCGCTGGTACGCCTGTCTTTGCCCCCTCTCACGGTCTCACGCACCCGGGCTCAGTTCCGTGCAGGAATGCTGAGTGGGAGCACCAGCCTCGCTTCTGGACTCTAAAGCCTTCCACCACCTAATGGCAGGTTGTGTGTGTCTCTCACGTGGGGGGAGGAATGAGGTCGCCCACAGAGGTTCTGCCATGAAAGATCTAAAGACGCAAGCTGCTGAGGAGCTTGTTCCTCATGGAGCATCCCCGAAGGCCAGAAGAATGCCGACGGTCTCTTTCAAAGCTGCCGGATGCTCTGCCATTCTAGGCCTGAGATACGGACCTTGTGACGGCACTGTAAACCCCCGAGATTCAGGAGACATCGCAAGTGCGAGTGGCAATCCGGAAGGAAGAACCTCCAAGGCGGAGTGTCCTTTCCTGTACCAAACGGCGCCCAAGTGGCTGAGGCAGGGAGCATTTTCTTTCACAGAACCGGCATCCTCGTATGCCTGTGGGTTACTCTAAAGAAAGACACTGTGAGCAACCTCTTCGAAATGGCCTTCGCAAGCGACTTGGAGACAACAGCAGCGCAGTGGAGGCACAGACCATTATCCTAGAGAGCAGCACAGTGTCTCTAGCAGCGATCGCTTCATGGAGGATACTTAAGCCACACCGAGATTCCAGCAGGGAGTTTTGCCTTATAGCAGTACAACTCACTCAAGAAAGAGGGATGAGGTGTAGGGCTAATCTACGTGCACTCACGCTCTGTGTCCCCGAGAAGGTTTCACGGAGCAGAATGCATCACCGACCGCTACCACGTGTGTGCACCAAAGAAGCCCTGTGCCATGGGTGTTCTCAGGCCGACAGCGAAGACCTAGGTGTGTGCTGCACCCGCGCTCGGTGGTTCACACGTTGCGTGACCCCTGTGCCTTTGGAAGATGTTCAGAGCGGGTGGCACCTGCGTCCTGCGAGCGCAAGAGGTGTAGAGTGTAGAGGCCTTTCACACTGGAGGAAGGGCTTCCGTCTCGTGGAGAGAACGTGTACGTCACCCGGGAGATGGAGGCACGCTCTTGACACCATTTCCTCTGCCCGTTTAAAACACAAGTGTTTGTACTCGATCTGGGCTGCCTGGTGAAATGCTTGGCAGTCCGCATCACCCTGAGCACCTTTCCTGAAGTTTGATTCGTAGCTGGGTAAACTCGGGCTTCAGAGGCTTAGATGAGACCAAACGTGTTCAGCTTGTGGCAAAAGCCTTTGACCTGAGGCATATACGCCTGTGCTTGGGGCGAGGGTTAGGCAAGAACGTTTACACCCTGGGTTTTTATCTTTACCCTAAGCTGTCCCTTTTGGCTGCAGCAGGCGGAGAGAACCCGCGGAGAGAGAACAGCTGCGAAGTGGATGCACAGGACAGTCACCTCGATACCAGCCCCGGGGTCCCAAGCAACGATCCTTCCCCGGAGGGTACTTAACCCACCCCAGGATTCAAGCAGGGAGTTCGCCTTGTCCAACTCGCACAGGAGACTGGCATGAGATGTAGGGCTCATCTACTTGCATTCACACTACATGGACCGGAGAAGTTCTCACGGAGCCGAATCCAGCACCCTTCCTCCACCACGTGTGTACACAAAGGAGCGCTGGGCAGTGGGTGTTCTCAAGGCCAAGAGAGAAGCCCTTGTTCTGTGCTGCACCTGCTGGGTGGTTCAAAGGTTTTCTGACCTTCCTGCTCTGGAAGCTTTTCAGAGCTGAGGCTACGCCTGGGCTGCAAAAGCAGAGAGGCGTAGAGGTCTTTCACACTGAAGGCGTGGGCCTGTTTCCCATGGAGAAAGGGTATGTCACCCAACCCCCACCCCCACCCAACCTCACCCCACCCCACCCCACCCCACTCCAACCCACCCCCAGCTGGAGGCGTGCGGGTTGACACCATTTTGTCCTGCCCATGGAAAATACAAAGAGGCGTACACGATTTGGGCTGTCTGGTGAGAGAATTTTGAATCGGCGGCACCCTGAGTACCTTTCCCAAAGTTTGCTTCCTAGTTGGTTAAACTCGGCATTCAGAGGCGAGATGAGAACAAACTTGCTCTGCGTGTTCCGAAGTGCCCTGATGCCCTGCCCTAAATGTTTGAGCTTCTGGCCAGCGTCACGCAAGTACTTTGACAAGTAGGAGTCTCCCTTTTACTCCAAGCTGTCCCTGTTGGCTGAAGCAGTCGGCGTGTCTGTATCGCAGCCTGGGAGGCCGGGCGTTGGGGGAGTCTGCCAAGTGACTGGCCTCCATTTATAGCTAACTGAGAAACTGCGTCGAAGCTTTCGGGAGCCTCTTACAGGGAATGGTTGCAGTTGGGAATTGGAGACTGTGCTGGCAAACGTCAGCAGCTCCTCTCCCTCGGAGGGCTCTTGGTGTGCCGACTCCTAACAGCCAGCACGGTCCCCAGCTCGTGAACGGTCCCATTGCGAGCCGGTCTCGTCCGTGAAAGAGCCACGTGAGGCTGAGCTCCAACAGTCGGGCTCCACACCTGGCGCCTTTGGGACAGGGCAGTCCTGAGCCGATGTGCCCACCAGGGGACGTGACCAAAGTTTACGTACCACAGGAAAGTGCATCAAGACCTCGTTTTCTCTCCATGAAATGAACGTGAGCTTGAAGGGTGATGCGTCAGTGTGCACCGTGAACAGCTCGCTGGTACGCCTGTCTTTGCCCCCTCTCACGGTCTCACGCACCCGGGCTCAGTTCCGTGCAGGAATGCTGAGTGGGAGCACCAGCCTCGCTTCTGGACTCTAAAGCCTTCCACCACCTAATGGCAGGTTGTGTGTGTCTCTCACGTGGGGGGAGGAATGAGGTCGCCCACAGAGGTTCTGCCATGAAAGATCTAAAGACGCAAGCTGCTGAGGAGCTTGTTCCTCATGGAGCATCCCCGAAGGCCAGAAGAATGCCGACGGTCTCTTTCAAAGCTGCCGGATGCTCTGCCATTCTAGGCCTGAGATACGGACCTTGTGACGGCACTGTAAACCCCCGAGATTCAGGAGACATCGCAAGTGCGAGTGGCAATCCGGAAGGAAGAACCTCCAAGGAGGAGTGTCCTTTCCTGTACCAAACGGCGCCCAAGTGGCTGAGGCAGGGAGCATTTTCTTTCACAGAACCGGCATCCTCGTATGCCTGTGGGTTACTCTAAAGAAAGACACTGTGAGCAACCTCTTCGAAATGGCCTTCGCAAGCGACTTGGAGACAACAGCAGCGCAGTGGAGGCACAGACCATTATCCTAGAGAGCAGCACAGTGTCTCTAGCAGCGATCGCTTCATGGAGGATACTTAAGCCACACCGAGATTCCAGCAGGGAGTTTTGCCTTATAGCAGTACAACTCACTCAAGAAAGAGGGATGAGGTGTAGGGCTAATCTACGTGCACTCACGCTCTGTGTCCCCGAGAAGGTTTCACGGAGCAGAATGCATCACCGACCGCTACCACGTGTGTGCACCAAAGAAGCCCTGTGCCATGGGTGTTCTCAGGCCGACAGCGAAGACCTAGGTGTGTGCTGCACCCGCGCTCGGTGGTTCACACGTTGCGTGACCCCTGTGCCTTTGGAAGATGTTCAGAGCGGGTGGCACCTGCGTCCTGCGAGCGCAAGAGGTGTAGAGTGTAGAGGCCTTTCACACTGGAGGAAGGGCTTCCGTCTCGTGGAGAGAACGTGTACGTCACCCGGGAGATGGAGGCGCGCTCTTGACACCATTTCCTCTGCCCGTTTAAAACACAAGTGTTTGTACTCGATCTGGGCTGCCTGGTGAAACGCTTGGCAGTCCGCATCACCCTGAGCACCTTTCCTGAAGTTTGATTCGTAGCTGGGTAAACTCGGGCTTCAGAGGCTTAGATGAGACCAAACGTGTTCAGCTTGTGGCAAAAGCCTTTGACCTGAGGCATATACGCCTGTGCTTGGGGCGAGGGTTAGGCAAGAACGTTTACACCCTGGGTTTTTATCTTTACCCTAAGCTGTCCCTTTTGGCTGCAGCAGGCGGAGAGAACCCGCGGAGAGAGAACAGCTGCAAAGTGGATGCACAGAACAGTCACCTCGATACCAGCCCCGGGGTCCCAAGCAACGATCCTTCCCCGGAGGGTACTTAACCCACCCCAGGATTCAAGCAGGGAGTTCGCCTTGTCCAACTCGCACAGGAGACTGGCATGAGATGTAGGGCTCATCTACTTGCATTCACACTACATGGACCGGAGAAGTTCTCACGGAGCCGAATCCAGCACCCTTCCTCCACCACGTGTGTACACAAAGGAGCGCTGGGCAGTGGGTGTTCTCAAGGCCAAGAGAGAAGCCCTTGTTCTGTGCTGCACCTGCTGGGTGGTTCAAAGGTTTTCTGACCTTCCTGCTCTGGAAGATTTTCAGAGCTGAGGCTACGCCTGGGCTGCGAAAGCAGAGAGGCGTAGAGGCCTTTCACACTGAAGGCGTGGGCCTGTTTCCCATGGAGAAAGTGTACATTGCCCAACCCCCACCCCCACCCCACCCTCCCCACCCCACCCCACCCCACCCCAACCGCAGCTGGAGGCGTGTGGGTTGACACCATTTTGTCCTGCCCATGGAAAATACAAAGAGGCGTACATGATTTGGGCTGTCTGGTGAGAGAATTTTGAATCGGCGGCACCCTGAGTACCTTTCCCGAAGTTTGCTTCCTAGCTGGTTAAACTCGGCATTCAGAGGCGAGATGAGAACAAACTTGCTCCGCGTGCGGCGAAGTGCCCTGATGCCCTGCCCTAAATGTTTGAGTTTCTGGCCAGCGTCACATAAGTACTTTGACACGTAGGAGTCTTACTTTTACTCCAAGCTGTCCCTGTTGGCTGAAGCAGTCAGCGTGTCTGTATCACAGCCTGGGAGGCCGGGCATTGGGGGAGTCTGCTAAGTGACTGGCCTCCATTTATAGCTAACTGAGAAACTGCGTCGAAGCTTTCGGGAGCCTCTTACAGGGAATGGTTGCAGTTCGGAATTGGAGACTGTGCTGGCAAACGTCAGCAGCTCCTCTCCCTCAGAGGGCTCTTGGTGTGCGGACTCCTAACAGCCAGCACGGTCCCCAGCTCGAGAACGGTCCCATTGCGAGCCGGTCTCGTCCGTGAAAGAGCCACATGAGGCTGAGCTCCAACATTCGGGCTCCACACCTGGAGCCTTTGGGACAGGGCAGTCCTGAGCCGATGTGCCCACCAGGGGACGCGACCAAAGTTTACGTACCACAGGAAAGCGCATCAAGGCCTCGTGTTCTCTCCATGAAATGAACGTGAGCTTGAAGGGTGATGCGTCAGCGTGCACCGTGAACAGCTCGCTGGTACGCCTGTCTTTGCCCCCTCTCACGGTCTCACGCACCCGGGCTCAGTTCCGTGCAGTAATGCTGAGTGGGAGAGCCAGCCTCGCTTCTGGACTCTAAAGCCTTCCACCCCCTAATGGCAGGTTGTGTGTGTCTCTCACGTGGGGGGAGGAATGAGGTCGCCCACAGAGGTTCTGCCATGAAAGATCTAAAGACGCATGCTGCTGAGGAGCTTGTTCCTCATGGAGCGTCCCCGAAGGCCAGAAGAATGCCGACGGTCTCTTTCAAAGCTGCCGGACGCTCTGCCGTTCTAGGCCTGAGATACGGACCTTGTGACGGCACTGTAACCCCGCGAGATTCAGGAGACATCGCCAGTGCGAGTGGCAATCCGGAAGGAAGAACCTCCAAGGCGGAGTGTCCTTTCCTGTACAAAACGGCGCCCAAGTGGCTGAGGCAGGGAGCATTTTCCTTCACAGAACCGGCATCCTCGTATGCCTGTAGATTACACTGAAGAAACGACACTGTGAGCAACCTCTTCGAAAAGGCCTTCGCAAGCGACTTGGAGACAACAGCAGCGCAGTGGAGGCACAGACCATTATCCTAGAGAGCAGCACAGTGTCTCTAGCAGCGAACGCTTCCCGGAGGATACTTAAGCCACACCGAGATTCCAGCAGGGAGTTTTGCCTTATAGCAGTACAACTCACTCAAGAAAGAGGGATGAGGTGTACGGCTAATCTACGTGCACTCAAGCTCTGTGTCCCCGAGAAGGTTTCACGGAGCAGAATGCATCACCGACCGCTACCACGTGTGTGCACCAAAGAAGCCCTGTGCCGTGGGTGTTCTCAGGCCGACAGCGAAGACCTAGGTGTGTGCTGCACCCGCGCTCGGTGGTTCACACGTTGCGTGACCCTGTGCCATTGGAAGATGTTCAGAGCGGGTGGCACCTGCGTCCTGCGAGCGCAAGAGGTGTAGAGTGTAGAGGCCTTTCACACTGGAGGGAGGGCTTGCGTCTCGTGGAGAGAACGTGTACGTCGCCCGGGAGATGTAGGCGCGCTCTTGACACCATTTCCTCTGCCCGTTTAAAACACAAGTGTTTGTACTCGATCTGGGCTGCCTGGTGAAATGCTTGGCAGTCCGCATCACCCTGAGCACCTTTCCTGAAGTTTGATTCGTAGCTGGGTATACTCGGGCTTCAGAGGCTTAGATGAGACCAAACGTGTTCAGCTTGTGGCGAAACCCTTTGACCAGAGGCATATACGCTTGTGCTTGGGGCGAGGGCTAGGCAAGAACGTTTACACCCTGGGTTTTTATCTTTACCCTAAGCTGTCCCTTTTGGCTGCAGCAGGCGGAGAGAACCCGCGAAGAGAGAACAGCTTCGAAGTGGATGCACAGAACAGTCACCTCGATACCAGCCCCGGGGTCCCAAGCAACGATCCTTCCCCGGAGGGTACTTAACCCACCCCGGGATTCAAGCAGGGAGTTCGCCTTGTCCAACTCGCACAGGAGACTGGCATGAGATGTAGGGCTCATCTACTTGCGTTCACACTACGTGGACCGGAGAAGTTCTCACGGAGCCGAATCCATCACCCTTTCTCCACCACGTGTGTACACAAAGGAGCGCTGGGCAGTGGGTGTTCTCAAGGCCAAGAGAGAGGCCCTTGTTCTGTGCTGCACCTGCTGCGTGGTTCAAAGGTTTTCTGACCTTCCTGCTCTGGAAGCTTTTCAGAGCTGAGGCTACGCCTGGGCTGCGAAAGCAGAGAGGCGTAGAGGCCTTTCACACTGAAGGCGTGGGCCTGTTTCCCATGGAGAAAGTGTACGTCGCCCAACCCCCACCCCCACCCCACCCCACCCCAACCCACCCCACCCCACCCCACCCCCAGCTGGAGGCGTGCGGGTTGACACCATTTTGTCCTGCCCATGGAAAATACAAAGAGGCGTACATGATTTGGGCTGTCTGGTGAGAGAATTTTGAATCGGCGGCACCCTGAGTACCTTTCCCGAAGTTTGCTTCCTAGCTGGTTAAACTCGGCATTCATAGGCGAGATGAGAACAAACTTGCTCCGCGTGCGGCGAAGTGCCCTGATGCCCTGCCCTAAATGTTTGAGCTTCTGGCCAGCGTCACGCAAGTACTTTGACACGTAGGAGTCTCCCTTTTACTCCAAGCTGTCCCTGTTGGCTGAAGCAGTCGGCGTGTCTGTATCGCAGCCTGGGAGGCCGGGCGTTGGGGGAGTCTGCCAAGTGACTGGCCTCCATTTATAGCTAACTGAGAAACTGCGTCAAAGCTTTCGGGAGCCTGTTACAGGGAATGATTGCAGTTCGGTATTGGAGACTGTGCTGGCAAACGTCAGCAGCTCCTCTCCGTCGGAGGGCTCTTGATGTGCCGACACCTAACAGCCAGCATGGTCCCCAGCTCGTGAACGGTCCCATTGCGAGCCGGTCTCGTCCGTGAAAGAGCCACGTGAGGCTGAGCTCCAACAGTCGGGCTCCACACCTGGAGCCTTTGGGACAGGGCAGTCCTGAGCCGATGTGCCCACCAGGGGACGCGACCAAAGTTTACGTACCACAGAAAGTGCATCAAGGCCTCGTGTTCTCTCCATGAAATGAACGTGAGCTTGAAGGGTGATGCGTCAGCGTGCACCGTGAACAGCTCGCTGGTACGCCTGTCTTTGCCCCCTCTCATGGTCTCACGCACCCGGGCTCAGTTCCGTGCAGGAATGCTGAGTGGGAGCGCCAGCCTCGCTTCTGACTCTAAAGCCTTCCACCCCCTAATGGCAGGTTGTGTGTGTCTCTCACGTGGGGGGAGGAATGAGGTCGCCCACAGAGGTTCTGCCATGAAAGATCTAAAGACGCACGCTGCTGAGGAGCTTGTTCCTCATGGAGCGTCCCCGAAGGCCAGAAGAATGCCGACGGTCTCTTTCAAAGCTGCCGGACGCTCTGCCGTTCTAGGCCTGAGATACGGACCTTGTGACGGCACTGTAACCCCGCGAGATTCAGGAGACATCGCCAGTGCGAGTGGCAATCCGGAAGGAAGAACCTCCAAGGCGGAGTGTCCTTTCCTGTACAAAACGGCGCCCAAGTGGCTGAGGCAGGGAGCATTTTCCTTCACAGAACCGGCATCCTCGTATGCCTGTGGTTACTCTAAAGCAACGACACTGTGAGCAACCTCTTCGAAAAGGCCTTCACAAGCGACTTGGAGACAACAGCAGCGCAGTGGAGGCACAGACCATTATCCTAGAGAGCAGCACAGTGTCTCTAGCAGCGATCGCTTCCCGGAGGATACTTAAGCCACACCGAGATTCCAGCAGGGAGTTTGGCCTTATAGCAGTGCAACTCACTCAAGAAAGAGGGATGAGGTGTAGGGCTAATCTACATGCGCTCACGCTCTGTGTCCCCGAGAAGGTTTCACGGAGCAGAATGCATCACCGACCGCTACCACGTGTGTGCACAAAAGAAGCCTTGTGCCATGTGTGTTCTCAGGCCGACAGCGAAGACCTAGGTGTGTGTTGCACCCGTGTTCGGTGGTTCACACGTTGCGTGACCCCTGTGCCTTTGGAAGATGTTCAGAGCGGGTGGCACCTGCGTCCTGCGAGCGCAAGAGGTGTAGAGTGTAGAGGCCTTTCACACTGGAGGAAGGGCTTGCGTCTCGTGGAGAGAACGTGTACGTCACCCGGGAGATGGAGGCGCGCTCTTGACACCATTTCCTCTGCCCGTTTAAAACACAAGTGTTTGTACTCGATCTGGGCTGCCTGGTGAAACGCTTGGCAGTCCGCATCACCCTGAGCACCTTTCCTGAAGTTTGATTCATAGCTGGGTAAACTCGGGCTTCAGAGGCTTAGATGAGACCAAACGTGTTCAGCTTGTGGCGAAAGCCTTTGACCAGAGGCATATACGCTTGTGCTTGGGGCGAGGGCTAGGCAAGAACGTTTACACACTGGGTTTTTATCTTTACCCTAAGCTGTCCCTTTTGGCTGCAGCAGGCGGAGAGAACCCGCGGAGAGAGAACAGCTGTGAAGTGGATGCACAGAACAGTCACCTCGATACCAGCCCCGGGCTCCCAAGCAACGATCCTTCCCCGAAGGGTACTTAACCCACCCCGGGATTCAAGCAGGGAGTTCGCCTTGTCCAACTTGCACAGGAGACTGGCATGAGATGTAGGGCTCATCTACTTGCGTTCACACTACGTGACCCGGAGAAGTTCTCACGGAGCCGAATGCAGCACCCTTCCTCCACCTCGTGTGTACACAAAGGAGCGCTGGGCAGTGGGTGTTCTCAAGGCCCAGAGAGAAGCCCTTGTTCTGTGCTGCACCTGCTGGGTGGTTCAGAGGTTTTCTGACCTTCCTGCTCTGGAAGCTTTTCAGAGCTGAGGCTACGCCTGGGCTGCGAAATAGAGAGGTGTAGAGGCCTTTCACACTGAAGGCGTGGGCCTGTTTCCCATGGAGAAAGTGTACGTCGCCCATCCCCCACCCCCACCCCAGCCCACCCCAACCCACCCCCAGCTGGAGGCGTGCGGGTTGACACCATTTTGTCCTGCCCATGGAAAATACAAAGAGGCGTACACGATTTGGGCTGTCTGGTGAGAGAATTTTGAATCGGCGGCACCCTGAGTACCTTTCCCGAAGTTTGTTTCCTAGCTGGTTAAACTCGGCATTCAGAGGCGAGATGAGAACAAACTTGCTCCGCGTGTGGCGAAGTGCCCTGATGCCCTGCCCTAAATGTTTGAGCTTCTGGCCAGCGTCACACAAGTACTTTGACACGTAGGAGTCTCAATTTTACTCCAAGCTGTCCCTGTTGGCTGAAGCAGTCGGCGTGTCTGTATCGCAGCCTGGGAGGCCGGGCGTTGGGGGAGTCTGCTAAGTGACTGGCCTCCATTTATAGCTAACTGAGAAACTGCGTCGAAGATTTCGGGAGCCTCTTACAGGGAATGGTTGCAGTTCGGAATTGGAGACTGTGCTGGCAAACGTCAGCAGCTCCTCTCCCTCAGAGGGCTCTTGGTGTGCGGACTCCTAACAGCCAGCACGGTCCCCAGCTCGAGAACGGTCCCATTGCGAGCCGGTCTCGTCCGTGAAAGAGCCACATGAGGCTGAGCTCCAACATTCGGGCTCCACACCTGGAGCCTTTGGGACAGGGCAGTCCTGAGCCGATGTGCCCACCAGGGGACGCGACCAAAGTTTACGTACCACAGGAAAGCGCATCAAGGCCTCGTGTTCTCTCCATGAAATGAACGTGAGCTTGAAGGGTGATGCGTCAGCGTGCACCGTGAACAGCTCGCTGGTACGCCTGTCTTTGCCCCCTCTCACGGTCTCACGCACCCGGGCTCAGTTCCGTGCAGTAATGCTGAGTGGGAGAGCCAGCCTCGCTTCTGGACTCTAAAGCCTTCCACCCCCTAATGGCAGGTTGTGTGTGTCTCTCACGTGGGGGGAGGAATGAGGTCGCCCACAGAGGTTCTGCCATGAAAGATCTAAAGACGCATGCTGCTGAGGAGCTTGTTCCTCATGGAGCGTCCCCGAAGGCCAGAAGAATGCCGACGGTCTCTTTCAAAGCTGCCGGACGCTCTGCCGTTCTAGGCCTGAGATACGGACCTTGTGACGGCACTGTAACCCCGCGAGATTCAGGAGACATCGCCAGTGCGAGTGGCAATCCGGAAGGAAGAACCTCCAAGGCGGAGTGTCCTTTCCTGTACAAAACGGCGCCCAAGTGGCTGAGGCAGGGAGCATTTTCCTTCACAGAACCGGCATCCTCGTATGCCTGTAGATTACACTGAAGAAACGACACTGTGAGCAACCTCTTCGAAAAGGCCTTCGCAAGCGACTTGGAGACAACAGCAGCGCAGTGGAGGCACAGACCATTATCCTAGAGAGCAGCACAGTGTCTCTAGCAGCGAACGCTTCCCGGAGGATACTTAAGCCACACCGAGATTCCAGCAGGGAGTTTTGCCTTATAGCAGTACAACTCACTCAAGAAAGAGGGATGAGGTGTACGGCTAATCTACGTGCACTCAAGCTCTGTGTCCCCGAGAAGGTTTCACGGAGCAGAATGCATCACCGACCGCTACCACGTGTGTGCACCAAAGAAGCCCTGTGCCGTGGGTGTTCTCAGGCCGACAGCGAAGACCTAGGTGTGTGCTGCACCCGCGCTCGGTGGTTCACACGTTGCGTGACCCTGTGCCATTGGAAGATGTTCAGAGCGGGTGGCACCTGCGTGCTGCGAGCGCAAGAGGTGTAGAGTGTAGAGGCCTTTCACACTGGAGGGAGGGCTTGCGTCTCGTGGAGAGAACGTGTACGTCGCCCGGGAGATGTAGGCGCGCTCTTGACACCATTTCCTCTGCCCGTTTAAAACACAAGTGTTTGTACTCGATCTGGGCTGCCTGGTGAAATGCTTGGCAGTCCGCATCACCCTGAGCACCTTTCCTGAAGTTTGATTCGTAGCTGGGTATACTCGGGCTTCAGAGGCTTAGATGAGACCAAACGTGTTCAGCTTGTGGCGAAAGCCTTTGACCAGAGGCATATACGCTTGTGCTTGGGGCGAGGGCTAGGCAAGAACGTTTACACCCTGGGTTTTTATCTTTACCCTAAGCTGTCCCTTTTGGCTGCAGCAGGCGGAGAGAACCCGCGAAGAGAGAACAGCTTCGAAGTGGATGCACAGAACAGTCACCTCGATACCAGCCCCGGGGTCCCAAGCAACGATCCTTCCCCGGAGGGTACTTAACCCACCCCGGGATTCAAGCAGGGAGTTCGCCTTGTCCAACTCGCACAGGAGACTGGCATGAGATGTAGGGCTCATCTACTTGCGTTCACACTACGTGGACCGGAGAAGTTCTCACGGAGCCGAATCCATCACCCTTTCTCCACCACGTGTGTACACAAAGGAGCGCTGGGCAGTGGGTGTTCTCAAGGCCAAGAGAGAGGCCCTTGTTCTGTGCTGCACCTGCTGCGTGGTTCAAAGGTTTTCTGACCTTCCTGCTCTGGAAGCTTTTCAGAGCTGAGGCTACGCCTGGGCTGCGAAAGCAGAGAGGCGTAGAGGCCTTTCACACTGAAGGCGTGGGCCTGTTTCCCATGGAGAAAGTGTACGTCGCCCAACCCCCACCCCCACCCCACCCCACCCCACCCCCAGCTGGAGGCGTGCGGGTTGACACCATTTTGTCCTGCCCATGGAAAATACAAAGAGGCGTACATGATTTGGGCTGTCTGGTGAGAGAATTTTGAATCGGCGGCACCCTGAGTACCTTTCCCGAAGTTTGCTTCCTAGCTGGTTAAACTCGGCATTCATAGGCGAGATGAGAACAAACTTGCTCCGCGTGCGGCGAAGTGCCCTGATGCCCTGCCCTAAATGTTTGAGCTTCTGGCCAGCGTCACGCAAGTACTTTGACACGTAGGAGTCTCCCTTTTACTCCAAGCTGTCCCTGTTGGCTGAAGCAGTCGGCGTGTCTGTATCGCAGCCTGGGAGGCCGGGCGTTGGGGGAGTCTGCCAAGTGACTGGCCTCCATTTATAGCTAACTGAGAAACTGCGTCAAAGCTTTCGGGAGCCTGTTACAGGGAATGATTGCAGTTCGGTATTGGAGACTGTGCTGGCAAACGTCAGCAGCTCCTCTCCGTCGGAGGGCTCTTGGTGTGCCGACACCTAACAGCCAGCATGGTCCCCAGCTCGTGAACGGTCCCATTGCGAGCCGGTCTCGTCCGTGAAAGAGCCACGTGAGGCTGAGCTCCAACAGTCGGGCTCCACACCTGGAGCCTTTGGGACAGGGCAGTCCTGAGCCGATGTGCCCACCAGGGGACGCGACCAAAGTTTACGTACCACAGGAAAGCGCATCAAGGCCTCGTGTTCTCTCCATGAAATGAACGTGAGCTTGAAGGGTGATGCGTCAGCGTGCACCGTGAACAGCTCGCTGGTACGCCTGTCTTTGCCCCCTCTCACGGTCTCACGCACCCGGGCTCAGTTCCGTGCAGGAATGCTGAGTGGGAGCGCCAGCCTCGCTTCTGACTCTAAAGCCTTCCACCCCCTAATGGCAGGTTGTGTGTGTCTCTCACGTGGGGGGAGGAATGAGGTCGCCCACAGAGGTTCTGCCATGAAAGATCTAAAGACGCACGCTGCTGAGGAGCTTGTTCCTCATGGAGCGTCCCCAAAGGCCAGAAGAATGCCGACGGTCTCTTTCAAAGCTGCCGGACGCTCTGCCGTTCTAGGCCTGAGATACGGACCTTGTGACGGCACTGTAACCCCGCGAGATTCAGGAGACATCGCCAGTGCGAGTGGCAATCCGGAAGGAAGAACCTCCAAGGCGGAGTGTCCTTTCCTGTACAAAACGGCGCCCAAGTGGCTGAGGCAGGGAGCATTTTCCTTCACAGAACCGGCATCCTCGTATGCCTGTGGTTACTCTAAAGCAACGACACTGTGAGCAACCTCTTCGAAAAGGCCTTCACAAGCGACTTGGAGACAACAGCAGCGCAGTGGAGGCACAGACCATTATCCTAGAGAGCAGCACAGTGTCTCTAGCAGCGATCGCTTCCCGGAGGATACTTAAGCCACACCGAGATTCCAGCAGGGAGTTTGGCCTTATAGCAGTGCAACTCACTCAAGAAAGAGGGATGAGGTGTAGGGCTAATCTACGTGCGCTCACGCTCTGTGTCCCCGAGAAGGTTTCACGGAGCAGAATGCATCACCGACCGCTACCACGTGTGTGCACAAAAGAAGCCCTGTGCCATGTGTGTTCTCAGGCCGACAGCGAAGACCTAGGTGTGTGTTGCACCCGTGTTCGGTGGTTCACACGTTGCGTGACCCCTGTGCCTTTGGAAGATGTTCAGAGCGGGTGGCACCTGCGTCCTGCGAGCGCAAGAGGTGTAGAGTGTAGAGGCCTTTCACACTGGAGGAAGGGCTTGCGTCTCGTGGAGAGAACGTGTACGTCACCCGGGAGATGGAGGCGCGCTCTTGACACCATTTCCTCTGCCCGTTTAAAACACAAGTGTTTGTACTCGATCTGGGCTGCCTGGTGAAACGCTTGGCAGTCCGCATCACCCTGAGCACCTTTCCTGAAGTTTGATTCATAGCTGGGTAAACTCGGGCTTCAGAGGCTTAGATGAGACCAAACGTGTTCAGCTTGTGGCGAAAGCCTTTGACCAGAGGCATATACGCTTGTGCTTGGGGCGAGGGCTAGGCAAGAACGTTTACACACTGGGTTTTTATCTTTACCCTAAGCTGTCCCTTTTGGCTGCAGCAGGCGGAGAGAACCCGCGGAGAGAGAACAGCTGTGAAGTGGATGCACAGAACAGTCACCTCGATACCAGCCCCGGGCTCCCAAGCAACGATCCTTCCCCGAAGGGTACTTAACCCACCCCGGGATTCAAGCAGGGAGTTCGCCTTGTCCAACTTGCACAGGAGACTGGCATGAGATGTAGGGCTCATCTACTTGCGTTCACACTACATGACCCGGAGAAGTTCTCACGGAGCCGAATGCAGCACCCTTCCTCCACCTCGTGTGTACACAAAGGAGCGCTGGGCAGTGGGTGTTCTCAAGGCCCAGAGAGAAGCCCTTGTTCTGTGCTGCACCTGCTGGGTGGTTCAGAGGTTTTCTGACATTCCTGCTCTGGAAGCTTTTCAGAGCTGAGGCTACGCCTGGGCTGCGAAATAGAGAGGTGTAGAGGCCTTTCACACTGAAGGCGTGGGCCTGTTTCCCATGGAGAAAGTGTACGTCGCCCATCCCCCACCCCCACCCCAGCCCACCCCAACCCACCCCCAGCTGGAGGCGTGCGGGTTGACACCATTTTGTCCTGCCCATGGAAAATACAAAGAGGCGTACACGATTTGGGCTGTCTGGTGAGAGAATTTTGAATCGGCGGCACCCTGAGTACCTTTCCCGAAGTTTGTTTCCTAGCTGGTTAAACTCGGCATTCAGAGGCGAGATGAGAACAAACTTGCTCCGCGTGTGGCGAAGTGCCCTGATGCCGTGCCCTAAATGTTTGAGCTTCTGGCCAGCGTCACACAAGTACTTTGACACGTAGGAGTCTCAATTTTACTCCAAGCTGTCCCTGTTGGCTGAAGCAGTCGGCGTGTCTGTATCGCAGCCTGGGAGGCCGGGCGTTGGGGGAGTCTGCTAAGTGACTGGCCTCCATTTATAGCTAACTGAGAAACTGCGTCGAAGATTTCGGGAGCCTCTTACAGGGAATGGTTGCAGTTCAGAATTGGAGACTGTGCTGGCAAACGTCAGCAGCTCCTCTCCCTCGGAGGGCTCTTGGTGTCCGACTCCTAACAGCCAGCACGGTCCCCAGCTCGTGAACGGTCCCATTGCGAGCCGGTCTCGTCCGTGAAAGAGCCACGTGAGGCTGAGCTCCAACAGTCGGGCTTCACTCCTGGAGCCTTTGGGACAGGGCAGTCCTGAGCCGATGTGCCCACCAGGGGACGTGACCAAAGTTTACGTACCACAGGAAAGCGCATCAAGGCCTCGTGTTCTCTCCATGAAATGAACGTGAGCTTGAAGGGTGATGCGTCAGCGTGCACCGTGAACAGCTCGCTGGTACGCCTGTCTTTGCCCCCTCTCACGGTCTCACGCACCCGGGCTCAGTTCCGTGCAAGAATGCTGAGTGGGAGCGCCAGCCTCGCTTCTGGACTCTAAAGCCTTCCACCCCCTAATGGCATGTTGTGTGTGTCTCTCACGTGGGGGGAGGAATGAGGTCGCCCACAGCGGTTCTGCAATGAACGATCTAAAGACGCACGCTGCTGAGGAGCTTGCTCCTCATGGAGCTTCCCCGAAAGCCAGAAGAATGCCGACGGTCTCTTTCAAAGCTGCCGGACACTCTGCCGTTCTAGGCCTGAGATACGGACCTTGTGACGGCACTGTAACCCCGCGAGATTCAGGAGACATCGCCAGTGCGAGTGGCAATCCGGAAGGAAGAACCTTCAAGGCGGAGTGTCCTTTCCTGTACAAAACGGCGCCCAAGTGGCTGAGGCAGGGAGCATTTTCCTTCACAGAACCGGCATCCTCGTATGCCTGTGGGTTACTCTAAAGAAACGACACTGTGAGCAACCTCTTCGAAAAGGCCTTCGCAAGCGACTTGGAGACAACAGCAGCGCAGTGGAGGCACAGACCATTATCCTAGAGAGCAGCACAGTGTCTCTAGCAGCGATCGCTTCCCGGAGGATACTTAAGCCACGCCGAGATTCCAGCAGGGAGTTTTGCCTTATAGCAGTACAACTCACTCAAGAAAGAGGGATGAGGTGTAGGGCTAATCTACGTGCGCTCACGCTCTGTGTCCCCGAGAAGGTTTCACGGAGCAGAATGCATCACCGTCCACTACCACGTGTGTGCACCAAAGAAGCCCTGTGCCGTGGGTGTTCTCAGGCCGACAGCGAAGACCTAGGTGTGTGCTGCACCCGCGCTCGGTGGTTCACACGTTGTGTGACCCCTGTGCCTTTGGAAGATGTTCAGAGCGGGTGGCACCTGCGTGCTGCGAGCGCAAGAGGTGTAGAGTGTAGAGGCCTTTCACACTGGAGGAAGGGCTTGCGTCTCGTGGAGAGAACGTGTACGTCGCCCGGGAGATGGAGGCGCGCTCTTGACACCATTTCCTCTGCCCGTTTAAAACACAAGTGTTTGTACTCGATCTGGGCTGCCTGGTGAAACGCTTGGCAGTCTGCATCACCCTGAGCACCTTTCCTGAAGTTTGATTCGTAGCTGGGTAAACTCGGGCTTCAGAGGCTTAGATGAGACCAAACGTGTTCAGCTTGTGGCGAAAGCCTTTGACCAGAGGCATATACGCTTGTGCTTGGGGCGAGGGCTAGGCAAGAACGTTTACACCCTGGGTTTTTATCTTTACCCTAAGCTGTCCCTTTTGGCTGCAGCAGGCGGAGAGAACCCGCGGAGAGAGAACAACTGCAAAGTGGATGCACAGAACAGTCACCTCGATACCAGCCCCGGGGTCCCAAGCAACGATCCTTCCCCGGAGGGTACTTAACCCACCCCAGGATTCAAGCAGGGAGTTCGCCTTGTCCAACTCGCACAGGAGACTGGCATGAGATGTAGGGCTCATCTACTTGCATTCACACTACATGGACCGGAGAAGTTCTCACGGAGCCGAATGCAGCACCCTTCCTCCACCACGTGTGTACACAAAGGAGCGCTGGGCAGTGGGTGTTCTCAAGGCCAAGAGAGAAGCCCTTGTTCTGTGCTGCACCTGCTGGGTGGTTCAAAGGTTTTCTGACCTTCCTGCTCTGGAAGCTTTTCAGAGCTGAGGCTACGCCTGGGCTGCAAAAGCAGAGAGGCGTAGAGGCCTTTCACAATGAAGGCGTGGGCTTTTTTCCCATGGAGCAAGTGTAAGTCGCCCAACACCCACCCCCACCCCACCCCACCCCACCCCACCCCGCCCCACTCCAACCCACCCCCAGCTGGAGGCGTGCGGGTTGACACCATTTTCTCCTGCCCATGGAAAATACAAAGAGGCGTACACGATTTGGGCTGTCTGGTGAGAGAATTTTGAATCGGCGGCACCCTGAGTACCTTTCCCAAAGTTTGCTTCCTAGTTGGTTAAACTCGGCATTCAGAGGCGAGATGAGAACAAACTTGCTCCGCGTGTGGCGAAGTGCCCTGATGCCCTGCCCTAAATGTTTGAGCTTCTGGCCAGCGTCACGCAAGTACTTTGACATGTAGGAGTCTCCCTTTTACTCCAAGCTGTCCCTGTTGGCTGAAGCAGTCGGCGTGTCTGTATCGCAGCCTGGGAGGCCGGGCGTTTGGAGAGTCTGCCTAGTGACTGGCCTCCATTTATAGCTAACTGAGAAACTGCGTCGAAGCTTTCGGGAGCCTCTTACAGGGAATGGTTGCAGTTGGGAATTGGAGACTGTGCTGGCAAACGTCAGCAGCTCCTCTCCCTCGGAGGGCTCTTGGTGTGCCGACTCCTAACAGCCAGCACGGTCCCCAGCTCGTGAACGGTCGCATTGCGAGCCGGTCTCATCCGTGAAAGAGCCACGTGAGGCTGAGCAGCAACAGTCGGGCACCACACCTGGAGCCTTTGGGACAGGGCAGTCCTGAGCCGATGTGCCCACCAGGGGACGCGACCAAAGTTTACGTACCACAGGAAAGCGCATCAAGGCCTCGTGTTCTCTCCATGAAATGAACGAGGGCTTGGAGGGTGATGCGTCAGCCTGCACCGTGAAAAGCTCGCTGGTATGCCTGTCTTTGCCCCCTCTCACGGTCTCACGCACCCGGGCTCAGTTCCGTGCAGGAATGCTGAGTGGGAGCGCCAGCCTCGCTTCTGGACTCTAAAGCCTTCCACCCCCTAATGGCAGGTTGTGTGTGTCTCTCACGTGGGGGGAGGAATGAGGTCGCCCACAGAGGTTCTGCCATGAAAGATCTAAAGACGCACGCTGCTGAGGAGCTTGTTCCTCATGGAGCGTCCCCGAAGGCCAGAAGAATGCCGAAGGTCTCTTTCAAAGCTGCCAGACGCTCTGCCGTTCTAGGACTGAGATACGGACCTTGTGACGGCACTGTAACCCCGTGAGATTCAGGAGACATCGCCAGTGCGAGTGGCAATCCGGAAGGAAGAACCTCCAAGGCGGAGTGTCCTTTCCTGTACAAAATGGCGCCCAAGTGTCTGAGGCAGGGAGCATTTTCCTTCACAGAACCGGCATCCTCATATGCCTGTGGGTTACTCTAAAGAAACGGCACTGTGAGCAACCTCTTCGAAAAGGCCTTCGCAAGCGACTTGGAGACAACAGCAGCGCAGTGGAGGCACAGACCATTATCCTAGAGAGCAGCACAGTGTCTCTAGCAGCGATCACTTCCCGGAGGATACTTAAGCCACACCGAGATTCCAGCAGGGAGTTTTGCCTTATAGCAGTACAACTCACTCAAAAAGAGGGATGAGGTGTAGGGCTAATCTACGTGCGCTCACGCTCTGTGTCCCGAGAAGGTTTCACGGAGCAGAATGCATCACCGACCGCTACCACGTGTGTGCACCAAAGAAGCCCTGTGCCGTGGGTGTTCTAAGGCCGACAGCGAAGACCTAGGTGTGTGCTGCAACCGCGCTCGGTGGTTCACACGTTGCGTGACCCCTGTGCCTTTGGAAGATGTTCAGAGCGGGTGGCACCTGCGTGCTGCGAGCGCAAGAGGTGTAGAGTGTAGAGGCCTTTCACACTGGAGGAAGGGCTTGCGTCTCGTGGAGAGAACGTGTACGTCGCCCGGGAGATGGAGGCGCGCTCTTGACACCATTTCCTCTGCCCGTTTAAAACACAAATGTTTGTACTCGATCTGGGCTGCCTGGTGAAACGCTTGGCAGTCCGCATCACCCTGAGCACCTTTCCTGAAGTTTGATTCGTAGCTGGGTAAACTCGGGCTTCAGAGGCTTAGATGAGACCAAACGTGTTCAGCTTGTGGCGAAAGCCTTTGACCAGAGTCATATACGCTTGTGCTTGGGGCTAGGGCTAGGCAAGAACGTTTACACCCTGGGTTTTTATCTTTACCCTAAGATGTCCCTTTTGGCTGCAGCAGGCGGAGAGAACCCGCAGGGAGAGAACAGCTCTGAAGTGGATGCACAGAACAGTCACCTCGATACCAGCCCCGGGGTCCCAAGCAACGATCCTTCCCCGGAGGGTACTTAACCCACCCCGGGATTCAAGCAGGGAGTTCGCGTTGTCCAACTCGCACAGGAGACTGGCATGAGATGTAGGGCTCATCTACTTGCGTTCACACTACGTGGCGCGGAGAAGTTCTCACTAAGCCGAATCCAGCACCCTTCCTCCACCACGTGTGTACACAAAGGAGCGCTGGACAGTGGGTGTTCTCAAGGCCAAGAGAGAAGCCCTTGTTCTGTGCTGCACCTGCTGGGTGGTTCAAAGGTTTTCTGACCTTCCTGCTCTGGAAGATTTTCAGAGCTGAGGCTACGCCTGGGCTGCGAAAGCAGAGAGGCGTAGAGGCCTTTCACACTGAAGGCGTGGGCCTGTTTCCCATGGAGAAAGTGTACATCGCCCAACCCCCACCCCCACCCCACCCTCCCCACCCCACCCCACCCCACCCCAACCGCAGCTGGAGGCCTGTGGGTTGACACCATTTTGTCCTGCCCATGGAAAATACAAAGAGGCGTACATGATTTGGGCTGTCTGGTGAGAGAATTTTGAATCGGTGGCACCCTGAGTACCTTTCCCGAAGTTTGCTTCCTAGCTGGTTAAACTCGGCATTCAGAGGCGAGATGAGAACAAACTTGCTCCGCGTGCGGCGAAGTGCCCTGATGCCCTGCCCTAAATGTTTGAGTTTCTGGCCAGCGTCACAAAAGTACTTTGACACGTAGGAGTCTTACTTTTACTCCAAGCTGTCCCTGTTGGCTGAAGCAGTCGGCGTGTCTGTATCGCAGTCTGGGAGGCCGGGCGTTGGGGGAGTCTGCCAAGTGACTGGCCTCCATTTATAGCTAACTGAGAAACTGCGTCGAAGCTTTCGGGAGCCTCTTACAGGGAATGATTTCAGTTCGGAATTGGAGACTGTGCTGGCAAACGTCAGCAGCTCCTCCCCCTCGGAGGGCCCTTGGTGTGCCGACTCCTAACAGCCAGCACGGTCCCCAGCTCGTGAACGGTCCCATTGCGAGCCGGTCTCGTCCGTGAAAGAGCCACGTGAGGCTGAGCTCCAACAGTCGGGCTCCACACCTGGAGCCTTTGGGACAGGGCAGTCCTGAGCCGATGTGCCCACCAGGGGACGCGACCAAAGTTTACGTACCAAAGGAAAGCGTATCAAGGCCTCGTGTTCTCTCCATGAAATGAACGTGAGCTTGAAGGGTGATGCGTCAGTGTGCACCGTGAACAGCTGGCTGGTACGCCTGTCTTTGCCCCCTCTCACGGTCTCACGCACCCGGGCTCAGTTCCGTGCAGGAATGCTGAGTGGGAGCGCCAGCCTCGCTGCTGGACTCTAAAGCCTTCCACCCCCTAATGGCAGGTTGTGTGTGTCTCTCACGTGGGGGGAGGAATGAGGTCGCCCACAGAGGTTCTGCCATGAAAGATCTAAAGACGCACGCTGCTGAGGAGCTTGTTCCTCATGGAGCGTCCCCGAAGGCCAGAAGAATGCCGACGGTCTCTTTCAAAGCTGCCAGACGGTCTGCCGTTCTAGGCCTGAGATACGGACCTTGTGACAGCACTGTAACCCCGAGAGATTCAGGAGACATTGCCAGTGCGAGTGGCAATCCGGAAGGAAGAACCTTCAAGGCGGAGTGTCCTTTCGTGTACAAAACGGCGCCCAAGTGGCTGAGGCAGGGAGCATTTTCCTTCACAGAACCGGCATCCTCGTATGCCTGTGGGTTACTCTAAAGAAACGACACTGTGAGCAACCTCTTCGAAAAGGCCTTCGCAAGCGACTTGGAGACAACAGCAGCGCAGTGGAGGCACAGACCATTATCCTAGATAGCAGCACAGTGTCTCTAGCAGCGATCGCTTCCCGGAGGATACTTAAGCCACACCGAGATTCCAGCAGGGAGTTTTGCCTTATAGCAGTACAACTCACTCAAGAAAGAGGGATGAGGTGTAGGGCTAATCTACGTGCGCTCACGCTCTGTGTCCCCGAGAAGGTTTCACGGAGCAGAATGCATCACCGACCGCTACCACGTGTGTGCACCAAAGATGCCCTGTGCCGTGGGTGTTCTCAGGCCAACAGCGAAGACCTAGGTGTGTGCTGCACCCGCGCTCGGTGGTTCACACGTTGCGTGACCCCTGTGCCTTTGGAAGATGTTCAGAGCGGGTGGCACCTGCGTCCTGAGAGCGCAAGAGGTGTAGAGTGTAGAGGCCTTTCACACTGGAGGAAGGGCTTGCGTCTCGTGGAGAGAACGTGTACGTCGTCCGGGAGATGGAGGCGCGCTCTTGACACCATTTCCTCTGTCCGTTTAAAACACAAGTGTTTGTACTCGATCTGGGCTGCCTGGTGAAACGCTTGGCAGTCCGCATCACCCTGAGCACCTTTCCTGAAATTTGATTCGTAGCTGGGTAAACTCGGGCTTCAGAGGCTTAGATGAGACCAAACGTGTTCAGCTTGTGGCGAAAGCCTTTGACCAGAGGCATATACGCTTGTGCTTGGGGCGAGGGTTAGGCAAGAACGTTTACACCCTGGGTTTTTATCTTTACCCTAAGCTGTCCTTTTGGCTGCAGCAGGCGGAGAGGACCCGCGGAGAGAGAACAGCTGCGAAGTGGATGCACAGAACAGTCACCTCGATACAAGCCCCGGGGTCCCAAGCAACGATCCTTCCCCAGAGGGTACTTAACCCACCCCGGGATTCAAGCAGGGAGTTCGCCTTGTCCAACTTGCACAGGAGACTGGCATGAGATGTAGGGCTCATCTACTTGCGTTCACACTACGTGGCCCGGAGAAGTTCTCACGGAGCCGAATGCAGCACCCTTCCTCCACCACGTGTGTACACAAAGGAGCGCTGGGCAGTGGGTGTTCTCAAGGCCAAGAGAGAAGCCCTTGTTCTGTGCTGCACGTGCTGGGTGGTTCAAAGGTTTTCTGACCTTCCTGCTCTGGAAGCTTTTCAGAGCTGAGGCTACGCCTGGGCTGCGAAATAGAGAGGTGTAGAGGCCTTTCACACTGAAGGCGTGGGCCTGTTTCCCATGGAGAAAGTGTACGTCGCCCATCCCCCACCCCCACCCCACGCCACCCCACCCCACCCCAACCCACCCCCAGCTGGAGGCGTGCGGGTTGACACCATTTTGTCCTGCCCATGGAAAATACAATGAGGCGTACACGATTTGGGCTGTCTGGTGAGAGAATTTTGAATCGGTGGCACCCTGAGTACCTTTCCCGAAGTTTGCTTCCTAGCTGGTTAAACTCGGCATTCAGAGGCGAGATGAGAACAAACTTGCTCCGCGTGCGGCGAAGTGCCCTGATGCCCTGCCATAAATGTTTGAGCTTCTGGCCAGCGTCACGCAAGTACTTTGACACGTAGGAGTCTCACTTTTACTCCAAGCTGTCCCTGTTGGCTGAAGCAGTCGGCGTGTCTGTATCGCAGCCTGGGAGACCGGGCGTTGGGGGAGTCTGCCAAGTGACTGGCCTCCATTTATAGCTAACTGAGAAACTGCGTCGAAGCTTTCGGGAGCCTCTTACAGGGAATGGTTGCAGTTCGGAATTGGAGACGGTGCTGGGAAACGTCAGCAGCTCCTCTCCCTCGGAGGGCTCTTGGTGTGCTGACTCCTAACAGCCAGCACGGTCCCCAGCTCGTGAACGGTCCCATTGCGAGCCGGTCTCGTCCGTGAAAGAGCCACGTGAGGCTGAGCTCCAACAGTCGGGCTCCACACCTGGAGCCTTTGGGACAGGGCAGTCCTGAGCCGATGTGCCCACCAGGGGACGCGACCAAAGTTTACGTACCACAGGAAAGCACATCAAGGCCTCGTGTTCTCTCCATGAAATGAACGTGAGCTTGAAGGGTGATGCGTCAGCGTGCACCGTGAACAGCTCGCTGGTAGGCCTGTCTTTGCCCCCTCTCACGGTCTCACGCACCCGGGCTCAGTTCCGTGCAGGAATGCTGAGTGGGAGCGCCAGCCTCGCTTCCGGACTCTAAAGCCTTCCACCCCCTAATGGCAGGTTGTGTGTGTCTCTCACGTGGGGGGAGGAATGAGGTCGCCCACAGAGGTTCTGCCATGAAAGATCTAAAGATGCACGCTGCTGAGGAGCTTGTTCCTCATGGAGCGTCCCCGAAGGCCAGAAGAATGCCGAAGTTCTCTTTCAAAGCTGCCGGACGCTCTGCCGTTCTAGGCCTGAGATACGGACCTTGTGACGGCACTGTAACCCCGCGAGATTCAGGAGACATCGCCAGTGCGAGTGGCATTCCGGAAGGAAGAACCTCCAAGGCGGAGTGTCCTTTCCTGTACAAAACGGTGCCCAAGTGGCTGAGGCAGGGAGCATTTTCCTTCACAGAACCGGCATCCTCGTATGCCTGTGGGTTACTCTAAAGAAACGACACTGTGAGCAACCTCTTCGAAAAGGCCTTCGCAAGCGACTTGGAGACAACAGCAGCGCAGTGGAGGCACAGACCATTATCCTAGAGAGCAGCACAGTGTCTCTAGCAGCGATCGCTTCCCGGAGGATACTTAAGCCACACCGAGATTCCAGCAGGGAGTTTTGCCTTATAGCAGTACAACTCACTCAAGAAAGAGGGATGAGGTGTAGGGCTAATCTACGTGCGCTCACGCTCTGTGTCCCCGAGAAGGTTTCACAGAGCAGAATGCATCACCGACCGCTACCACGTGTGTGCACCAAAGAAGCCCTGTGCCGTGGGTGTTCTCAGGCCGACAGCGAAGACCTAGGTGTGTGCTGCACCCGCGCTCGGTGGTTCACACTTTGCGTGACCCCTGTGCCTTTGGGAGATGTTCAGAGCGGGTGGCACCTGCGAGCGCAAGAGGTGTAGAGTGTAGAGGCCTTTCACACTGGAGGCAGGGCTTGCGTCTCATGGAGAAAACGTGTACGTCGCCCGGGAGATGGAGGCGCGCTCTTGACACCATTTCCTCTGCCCGTTTAAAACACAAGTGTTTGTACTCGATCTGGGCTGCTTGGTGAAACGCTTGGCAGTCCGAATCACCCTGAGCACCTTTCCTGAAGTTTGATTCGTAGCTGGGTAAACTCGGGCTTCAGAGGCTTAGATGAGACCAAACGTGTTCAGCTTGTGGCGAAAGCCTTTGACCAGAGGCATATACGCTTGTGCTTGGGGCGAGGGCTAGGCAAGAACGTTTACACCCTGGGTTTTTATCTTTACCCTAAGCTGTCCCTTTTGGCTGCAGCAGGCCGAGAGAACCCGCGGAGATAGAACAGCTGCGAAGTGGATACACAGAACAGTCACCTCGATACTGCCCCGGGGTCCCAAGCAACGATCCTTCCCCGGAGGGTACTTAAACCACCCCGGGATTCAAGCAGGGTGTTCGCCTTGTCCAACTCGCACAGGAGACTGGCATGAGATGTAGGGCTCATCTACTTGCGTTCACAGTACGTGGCCCGGAGAATTTCTCACGGAGCCGAATCCAGCACCCTTCCTCCACCACGTGTGTACACAAAGGAGCGCTGGGCAGTGGGTGTTCTCAAGGCCAAGAGAGAAGCCCTTGTTCTGTGCTGCACCTGCTGGGTGGTTCAAAGGTTTTCTGACCTTCCTGCTCTGGAAGCTTTTCAGAGATGAGGCTACGCCTGGGCTGCGAAAGCAGAGAGGCGTAGAGGCCTTTCACACTGAAGGCGTGGGCCTGTTTCCCATGGAGAAAGTGTACGTCGCCCAACCCCCACCCCCACCCCACCCCACCCCACCCCACCCCCAGCTGGAGGCATGCGGGTTGACACCATTTTGTCCTGCCCATGGAAAATACAAAGAGGCGTACACGATTTGGGCTGTCTGGTGAAAGAATTTTGAATCGGCGGCACCCTGAGTACCTTTCCCGAAGTTTGCTTCCTAGCTGGTTAAACTCGGCATTCAGAGGCGAGATGAGAACAAACTTGGTCCGCGTGCGGCGAAGTGCTCTGATGCACTGCCCTAAATGTTTGAGCTTCTGGCCAGCGTCACGCAAGTACTTTGACACTTAGGCGTCTCACTTTTACTCCAAGCTGTCCCTGTTGGCTGAAGCAGTCAGCGTGTCTGTATCGCAGCCTGGGAGGCCGGGCGTTGGGGGAGTCTGCCAAGTGACTGGCCTCCATTTATAGCTAACTGAGAAACTGCGTCGAAGCTTTCGGGAGCCTCTTACAGGGAATGGTTGCAGTTCAGAATTGGAGACTGTGCTGGTAAACGACAGCAGCTCCTCTCCCTCAGAGGGCTCTTGGTGTGCCGACTCCTAACAGCCAGCACGGTCCCCAGCTCGTGAACGGTCGCATTGTGAGCCGGTCTCGTCCGTGAAAGAGCCACGTGAGGCTGAGCTCCAACAGTCGGGCTCCACACCTGGAGCCTTTGGGACAGGGCAGTCCTGAGCCGATGTGCCCACCAGGGGACGAGACCAAAGTTTACGTACCACAGGAAAGCGCATCAAGGCCTCGTGTTCTCTCCATGAAATGAACGTGAGCTTGAAGGGTGATGCGTCAGCATGCACCGTGAACAGCTCTCTGGTACGCCTGTCTTTACCCCCTCTCACGGTCTCACGCACCCGGGCTCAGTTCCGTGCAGGAATGCTGAGTGGGAGCGCCAGCCTCGCTTCTGGACTCTAAAGCCTTCCACGCCCTAATGGCAGGTTGTGTGTGTCTCTCACGTGGGGGGAGGAATGAGGTCGCCCACAGAGGTTCTGCCATGAAAGATCTAAAGACGCACGCTGCTGAGGAGCTTGTTCCTCATGGAGCGTCCCCGAAGGCCAGAAGAATGCCGACGGTCTCTTTCAAAGCTGCCAGACGCTCTGCCATTCTAGGCCTGAGATACGGACCTTGTGACGGCACTGTAACCCCGCGAGATTCAGGAGACATCGCCAGTGCGAGTGGCAATCCGGAAGGAAGAACCTCCAAGGCGGAGTGTCCTTTCCTGTACAAAACGACGCCCAAGTGGCTGAGGCAGGGAGCATTTTCCTTCACAGAACCGGCATCCTCGTATGCCTGTGGGTTACTCTAAAGAAACGACACTGTGAGCAACCTCTTCGAAAAGGCCTTCGCAAGCGACTTGGAGACAAGAGCACCGCAGTGGAGGCACAGACCATTATCCTAGAGAGCAGCACAGTGTCTCTAGCAGCGATCGCTTCCCGGAGGATACTTAAGCCACACCGAGATTCCAGCAGGGAGTTTTGCCTTATAGCAGTACAACTCACTCAAGAAAGAGGGATGAGGTGTAGGGCTAATCTACGTGCGCTCACACTCTGTGTCCCCGAGAAGGTTTCATGGAGCAGAATGCATCACCGACCGCTACCACGTGTGTGCACCAAAGAAGCCCTGTGCCGTGGGTGTTCTCAGGCCGACAGCGAAGACCTAGGTGTGTGCTGCACCCGCGCTCGGTGGTTCACACGTTGCATGACCCCTGTGCCTTTGGAAGATGTTCAGAGCGGGTGGCACCTGCGTGCTGCGAGCGCAAGAGGTGTAGAGTGTAGAGGCCTTTCACACTGGAGGAAGGGCTTGCGTCTCATGGAGAGAACTTGTACGTCGCCCGGGAGATGGAGGCGCGCTCTTGACACCATTTCCTCTGCCCGTTTAAAACACAAGTGTTTGTACTCGATCTGGGCTGCCTGGTGAAACGCTTGGCAGTCAGCATCACCCTGAGCACCTTTCCTGAAATTTGATTCGTAGCTGGGTAAACTCGGGCTTCAGAGGCTTAGATGAGACCAAACGTGTTCAGCTTGTGGCGAAAGCCTTTGACCAGAGGCATATACGCTTGTGCTTGGGGCGAGGGCTAGGCAAGAACGTTTACACCCTGGGTTTTTATCTTTACCCTAAGCTGTCCCTTTTGGCTGCAGCAGGCGGAGAGAACCCGCGGAGAGAGAACAGCTGCGAAGTGGATGCACAGAACAGTCACCTCGATACCAGCCCCGTGGTCCCAAGCAACGATCCTTCCCCAGAGGGTACTTAACCCACCCCGGGATTCAAGCAGGGAGTTCGCCTTGTCCAACTCGCACAGGAGACTGGCATGAGATGTAGGGCTCATCTACTTGCGTTCACACTACGTGGCCCGGAGAAGTTCTCACGGAGCCGAATGCAGCACCCTTCCTCCACCACGTGTGTACACAAAGGAGCGCTGGGCAGTGGGTGTTCTCAAGGCCAAGAGAGAAGCCCTTGTTCTGTGCTGCACCTGCTGGGTGGTTCAAAGGTTTTCTGACCTTCCTGCTCTGGAAGCTTTTCAGAGCTGAGGCTACGCCTGGGCTGCGAAAGCAGAGAGGCGTAGAGGACTTTCACACTGAAGGCGTGGGCCTGTTTCCCATGGAGAAAGTGTACGTCGCCCTACCCCCACCCCCACCACACCCCACCACACCCCACCCCACCCGAACCCACCCCCAGCTGGAGGTGTGCGGGTTGACACCATTTTGTCCTGCCCATGGAAAATACAAAGAGGCGTACACGATTTGGGCTGTCTGGTGAAAGAATTTTGAATCGGCGGCACCCTGAGTACCTTTCCCCAAGTTTGCTTCCTAGCTGGTTAAACTCGGCATTCAGAGGCGAGATGAGAACAAACTTGCTCCGCGTGCGGCGAAGTGCCCTGATGCCCTGCCCTAAATGTTTGAGCTTCTGGCCAGCGTCACGCAAGTACTTTGACACGTAGGAGTCTCACTTTTACTCCAAGCTGTCCCTCTTGGCTGAAGCAGTCGGCGTGTCTGTATCGCAGCCTGGGAGGCCGGGCATTGGGGGAGTCTGCCAAGTGACTGGCCTCCATTTATAGCTAACTGAGAAACTGCGTCGAAGCTTTCGGGAGCCTCTTACAGGGAATGGTTGCAGTTCGGAATTGGAGACTGTGCTGGCAAACGTCAGCAGCTCCTCTCCCTCGGAGGGCTCTTGGTGTGCCGACTCCTAACAGCCAGCACGGTCCCCAGCTCGTGAACGGTCCCATTGCGAGCCGGTCTCGTCCGTGAAAGAGCCACGTGAGGCTGAGCTCCAACAGTCGGGCTCCACACCTGGAGCCTTTGGGACAGGACAGTCCTGAGCCGATGTGCCCACCAGGGGACGCGACCAAAGTTTACGTACCACAGGAAAGCGCATCAAGGCCTCGTGTTCTCTCCATGAAATGAACGTGAGCTTGAAGGGTGATGCGTCAGCGTGCACCGTGAACAGCTCAATGGTACGCCTGTCTTTGCCCCCTCTCACGGTCTCACGCACCCGGGCTCAGCTCCGTGCAGCAATGCTGAGTGGGAGCGCCAGCCTCGCTTCTGGACTCTAAAGCCTTCCACCCCCTAATGGCAGGTTGTGTGTGTCTCTCACGTGGGGGGAGGAATGAGGTCGCCCACAGAGGTTCTGCCATGAAAGATCTAAAGATGCACGCTGCTGAGGAGCTTGTTCCTCATGGAGCGTCCCCGAAGGCCAGAAGAATGCCGAAGGTCTCTTTCAAAGCTGCCGGACGCTCTGCCGTTCTAGGCCTGAGATACGGACCTTGTGACGGCACTGTAACCCCGCGAGATTCAGGAGACATCGCCAGTGCGAGTGGCAATCCGGAAGGAAGAACCTCCAAGGCGGAGTGTCCTTTCCTGTACAAAACGGTGCCCAAGTGGCTGAGGCAGGGAGCATTTTCCTTCACAGAACCGGCATCCTCGTATGCCTGTGGGTTACTCTAAAGAAACGACACTGTGAGCAACCTCTTCGAAAAGGCCTTCGCAAGCGACTTGGAGACAACAGCAGCGCAGTGGAGGCACAGACCATTATCCTAGAGAGCAGCACAGTGTCTCTAGCAGCGATCGCTTCCCGGAGGATACTTAAGCCACACCGAGATTCCAGCAGGGAGTTTTGCCTTATAGCAGTACAACTCACTCAAGAAAGAGGGATGAGGTGTAGGGCTAATGTACGTGCGCTCCCGCTCTGTGTCCCTGAGAAGGTTTCACGGAGCAGAATGCATCACCGACCGCTACCACGTGTGTGCACCAAAGAAGCCCTGTGCCGTGGGTGTTCTCAGGCCGACAGCGAAGACCTAGGTGTGTGCTGCACCCGCGCTGGGTGGTTCACACGTTGCGTGACCCTGTGCCTTTGGGAGATGTTCAGAGCGGGTGGCACCTGCGAGCGCAAGAGGTGTAGAGTGTAGAGGCCTTTCACACTGGAGGAAGGGCTTGCGTCTCATGGAGAGAACGTGTTCGTCGCCCGGGAGATGGAGGCGCGCTCTTGACACCATTTCCTCTGCCCGTTTAAAACACAAGTGTTTGTACTCGATCTGGGCTGCCTGGTGAAACGCTTGGCAGTCCGCATCACCCTGAGCACCTTTCCTGAAGTTTGATTCGTAGCTGGGTAAACTCTGGCTTCAGAGGCTTAGATGAGACCAAACGTGTTCAGCTTGTGGCGAAAGCCTTTGACCAGAGGCATATACACTTGTGCTTGGGGCAAGGGCTACGCAAGAACGTTTACACACTGGGTTTTTATCTTTACCCTAAGCTGTCCCTTTTGGCTGCAGCAGGCGGAGAGAACCCGCAGAGAGAGAACAGCTGCGAAGTGGATGCACAGAACAGTCACCTCGATACCAGCCCCGGGGTCCCAAGCAACGATCCTTCCCCGAAGGGTACTTAACCCACCCCGGGATTCAAGCAGGGAGTTTGCCTTGTCCAACTCGCACAGGAGACTGGCATGAGATGTAGGGCTCATCTACTTGCGTTCACACTACGTGGCCCGGAGAAGTACTCACGGAGCCGAATCCGGCACCCTTCCTCCACCACGTGTGTACACAAAGGAGCGCTGGGCAGTGGGTGTTCTCAAGGCCAAGAGAGAAGCCCTTGTTCTGTGCTGCACCTGCTGGGTGGTTCAAAGGTTTTCTGACCTTCCTGCTCTGGAAGCTTTTCAGAGCTGAGGCTACGCCTGTGCTGCGAAAGCAGAGAGGCGTAGAGGCCTTTCACACTGAAGGCGTGGGCCTGTTTCCCATGGAGAAAGTGTACGTCGCCCAACCCCCACCCCCACCCCACCCCACCCGACCCCACCCCCAGCTGGAGGCATACGGGTTGACACCATTTTGTCCTGCCCATGGAAAATACAAAGAGGCGTACACGATTTGGGCTGTCTGGTGAAAGAATTTTGAATCGGCGGCACCCTGAGTACCTTTCCCGAAGTTTGCTTCCTAGCTGGTTAAACTCGGCATTCAGAGGCTAGATGAGAACAAACTTGCTCCGCGTGTGGCGAAGTGCCCTGATGCCCTGCCCTAAATGTTTGAGCTTCTGGCCAGCGTCACGCAAGTACTTTGACACGTAGGAGTCTCACTTTTACTCCAAGCTGTCCCTGTTGGCTGAAGCAGTCGGCGTGTCTGTATCGCAGCCTGGGAGGCCGGGCTTTGGGGGAGTCTGCCAAGTGACTGGCCTCCATTTATAGCTAACTGAGAAACTGCGTCGAAGCTTTCGGGAGCCTCTTACAGGGAAAGGTTGCAGTTCGGAATTGGAGACTGTGCTGGCAAGCGTCAGCAGCTCCTCTCCCTCGGAGGGCTCTTGGTGTGCCGACTCCTAACAGCCAGCACGGTCCCCAGCTCGTGAACGGTCCCATTGCGAGCCGGTCTCGTCCGTGAAAGAGCCACGTGAGGCTGAGCTCCAACAGTCGGGCTCCACACCTGGAGCCTTTGGGACAGGGCAGTCCTGAGCCGATGTACCCACCAGGGGACGCGACCAAAGTTTACGTACCACAGGAAAGCGCATCAAGGCCTCGTGTTCTCTCCATGAAATGAACGTGAGCTTGAAGGTTGATGCGTCAGCGTGCACCGTGAACAGCTCGCTGGTACGCCTGCCTTTGCCCCCTCTCACGGTCTCACGCACACGGGCTCAGTTCCGTGCAGGAATGCTGAGAGGGAGCGCCAGCCTCGCTTCTGGACTCTAAAGACTTCCACCCCCTAATGGCAGGTTGTGTGCGTCTCTCACGTGGGGGGAGGAATGAGTTCGCCCACAGAGGTTCTGCCATGAAAGATCTAAAGACGCACGCTGCTGAGGAGCTTGTTCCTCATGGAGTGTCCCCGAAGGCCAGAAGAATGCCGAAGGTTTCTTTCAAAGCTGCCGGACGCTCTGCCGTTCTAGGCCTGAGATACGGACCTTGTGACGGCACTGTAACCCCGCGAGATTCAGGAGACATCGCCAGTGCGTGGCAATCCGGAAGGAAGAACCTGCAAGGCGGAGTGTCCTTTCCTGTACAAAACGGCGCCCAAGTGGCTGAGGCAGGGAGCATTTTCCTTCACAGAACCGGCATCCTCGTATGCCTGTGGGTTACTCTAAAGAAACGACACTGTGAGCAACCTCTTCGAAAAGGCCTTCGCAAGCGACTTGGTGACAACAGCAGCGCAGTGGAGGCACAGACCATTATCCTAGAGAGCAGCACAGTGTCTCTAGCAGCGATCGCTTCCCGGAGGATACTTAAGCAACACCGAGATTCCAGCAGGGAGTTTTGCCTTATAGCAGTACAACTCACTCAAGAAAGAGGGATGAGGTGTAGGGCTAATCTACGTGCGCTCACGCTCTGTGTCCCCGAGAAGGTTTCACGGAGCAGAATGCATCACCGACCGCTACCACGTGTGTGCACCAAAGAAGCCCTGTGCCGTGGGTGTTCTCAGGCCGACAGCGAAGACCTAGGTGTGTGCTGCACCCGCGCTCGGTGGTTCACACGTTGCGTGACCCTGTGCCTTTGGGAGATGTTCAGAGCGGGTGGCACCTGCGTGCTGCGAGCGCAAGAGGTGTAGAGTGTAAAGGCCTTTCACACTGGAGGCAGGGCTTGCGTCTCATGGAGAAAACGTGTACGTCGCCCGGGAGATGGAGGCGCGCTCTTGACACCATTTCCTCTGCCCGTTTAAAACACAAGTGTTTGTACTCGATCTGGGCTGCTTGGTGAAACGCTTGGCAGTCCGCATCACCCTGAGCACCTTTCCTGAAGTTTGATTCGTAGCTGGGTAAACTCGGGCTTCAGAGGCTTAGATGAGACCAAACGTGTTCAGCTTGTGGCGAAAGCCTTTGACCAGAGGCATATACGCTTGTGCTTGGGGCGAGGGCTAGGCAAGAACGTTTACACCCTGGGTTTTTATCTTTACCCTAAGCTGTCCCTTTTGGCTGCAGCAGGCCGAGAGAACCCGCGGAGATAGAACAGCTGCGAAGTGGATACACAGAACAGTCACCTCGATACTGCCCCGGGGTCCCAAGCAATGATCCTTCCCCGGAGGGTACTTAACCCACCCCGGGATTCAAGCAGGGAGTTCGCCTTGTCCAACTCGCACAGGAGACTGGCATGAGATGTAGGGCTCATCTACTTGCGTTCACAGTACGTGGCCCGGAGAATTTCTCACGGAGCCGAATCCAGCACCCTTCCTCCACCACGTGTGTACACAAAGGAGCGCTGGGCAGTGGGTGTTCTCAAGGCCAAGAGAGAAGCCCTTGTTCTGTGCTGCACCTGCTGGGTGGTTCAAAGGTTTTCTGACCTTCCTGCTCTGTTAACTTTTCAGAGATGAGGCTACGCCTGGGCTGCGAAAGCAGAGAGGCGTAGAGGCCTTTCACACTGAAGGCGTGGGCCTGTTTCCCATGGAGAAAGTGTACGTCGCCCAACCCCCACCCCCACCCCACCCCACCCCACCCCACCCCCAGCTGGAGGCATGCGGGTTGACACCATTTTGTCCTGACCATGGAAAATACAAAGAGGCGTACACGATTTGGGCTGTCTGGTGAAAGAATTTTGAATCGGCGGCACCCTGAGTACCTTTCCCGAAGTTTGCTTCCTAGCTGGTTAAACTCGGCATTCAGAGGCGAGATGAGAACAAACTTGGTCCGCGTGCGGCGAAGTGCTCTGATGCACTGCCCTAAATGTTTGAGCTTCTGGCCAGCGTCACGCAAGTACTTTGACACTTAGGCGTCTCACTTTTACTCCAAGCTGTCCCTGTTGGCTGAAGCAGTCAGCGTGTCTGTATCGCAGCCTGGGAGGCCGGGCGTTGGGGGAGTCTGCCAAGTGACTGGCCTCCATTTATAGCTAACTGAGAAACTGCGTCGAAGCTTTCGGGAGCCTCTTACAGGGAATGGTTGCAGTTCGGAATTGGAGACTGTGCTGGTAAACGACAGCAGCTCCTCTCCCTCAGAGGGCTCTTGGTGTGCCGACTCCTAACAGCCAGCACGGTCCCCAGCTCGTGAACGGTCGCATTGTGAGCCGGTCTCGTCCGTGAAAGAGCCACGTGAGGCTGAGCTCCAACAGTCGGGCTCCACACCTGGAGCCTTTGGGACAGGGCAGTCCTGAGCCGATGTGCCCACCAGGGGACGAGACCAAAGTTTACGTACCACAGGAAAACGCATCAAGGCCTCGTGTTCTCTCCATGAAATGAACGTGAGCTTGAAGGGTGATGCGTCAGCATGCACCGTGAACAGCTCTCTGGTACGCCTGTCTTTACCCCCTCTCACGGTCTCACGCACCCGGGCTCAGTTCCGTGCAGGAATGCTGAGTGGGAGCGCCAGCCTCGCTTCTGGACTCTAAAGCCTTCCACGCCCTAATGGCAGGTTGTGTGTGTCTCTCACGTGGGGGGAGGAATGAGGTCGCCCACAGAGGTTCTGCCATGAAAGATCTAAAGACGCACGCTGCTGAGGAGCTTGTTCCTCTTGGAGCGTCCCCGAAGGCCAGAAGAATGCCGACGGTCTCTTTCAAAGCTGCCAGACGCTCTGCCATTCTAGGCCTGAGATACGGACCTTGTGACGGCACTGTAACCCCGCGAGATTCAGGAGACATCGCCAGTGCGAGTGGCAATCCGGAAGGAAGAACCTCCAAGGCGGAGTGTCCTTTCCTGTACAAAACGACGCCCAAGTGGCTGAGGCAGGGAGCATTTTCCTTCACAGAACCGGCATCTTCGTATGCCTGTGGGTTACTCTAAAGAAACGACACTGTGAGCAACCTCTTCGAAAAGGCCTTCGCAAGCGACTTGGAGACAAGAGCACCGCAGTGGAGGCACAGACCATTATCCTAGAGAGCAGCACAGTGTCTCTAGCAGCGATCGCTTCCCGGAGGATACTTAAGCCACACCGAGATTCCAGCAGGGAGTTTTGCCTTATAGCAGTACAACTCACTCAAGAAAGAGGGATGAGGTGTAGGGCTAATCTACGTGCGCTCACGCTCTGTGTCCCCGAGAAGGTTTCATGGAGCAGAATGCATCACCGACCGCTACCACGTGTGTGCACCAAAGAAGCCCTGTGCCGTGGGTGTTCTCAGGCCGACAGCGAAGACCTAGGTGTGTGCTGCACCCGCGCTCGGTGGTTCACACATTGCATGACCCCTGTGCCTTTGGAAGATGTTCAGAGCGGGTGGCACCTGCGTGCTGCGAGCGCAAGAGGTGTAGAGTGTAGAGGCCTTTCACACTGGAGGAAGGGCTTGCGTCTCGTGGAGAGAACTTGTACGTCGCCCGGGAGATGGAGGCGCGCTCTTGACACCATTTCCTCTGCCAGTTTAAAACACAAGTGTTTGTACTCGATCTGGGCTGCCTGGTGAAACGCTTGGCAGTCAGCATCACCCTGAGCACCTTTCCTGAAATTTGATTCGTAGCTGGGTAAACTCGGGCTTCAGAGGCTTAGATGAGACCAAACGTGTTCAGCTTGTGGCGAAAGCCTTTGACCAGAGGCATATACGCTTGTGCTTGGGGCGAGGGCTAGGCAAGAACGTTTACACCCTGGGTTTTTATCTTTACCCTAAGCTGTCCCTTTTGGCTGCAGCAGGCGGAGAGAACCCGCGGAGAGAGAACAGCTGCGAAGTGGATGCACAGAACAGTCACCTCGATACCAGCCCCGGGGTCCCAAGCAACGATCCTTCCCCGGAGGGTACTTAACCCACCCCGGGATTCAAGCAGGGAGTTCGCCTTGTCCAACTCGCACAGGAGACTGGCATGAGATGTAGGGCTCATCTACTTGCGTTCACACTACGTGGCCCGGAGAAGTTCTCACGGAGCCGAATCCAGCACCCTTCCTCCACCACGTGTGTACACAAAGGAGCGCTGGGCAGTGGGTGTTCTCAAGGCCAAGAGAGAAGCCCTTGTTCTGTGCTGCACCTGCTGGGTGGTTCAAAGGTTTTCTGACCTTCCTGCTCTGGAAGCTTTTCAGAGCTGAGGCTACGCCTGGGCTGCGAAAGCAGAGAGGCGTAGAGGCCTTTCACACTGAAGGCGTGGGCCTGTTTCCCATGGAGAAAGTGTACGTCGCCCAACCCCCACCCCCACCACACCCCACCACACCCCACCCCACCCGAACCCACCCCCAGCTGGAGGTGTGCGGGTTGACACCATTTTGTCTTGCCCATGGAAAATACAAAGAGGCGTACACGATTTGGGCTGTCTGGTGAAAGAATTTTGAATCGGCGGCACCCTGAGTACCTTTCCCCAAGTTTGCTTCCTAGCTGGTTAAACTCGGCATTCAGAGGCGAGATGAGAACAAACTTGCTCCGCGTGCGGCGAAGTGCCCTGATGCCCTGCCCTAAATGTTTGAGCTTCTGGCCAGCGTCACGCAAGTACTTTGACACGTAGGAGTCTCACTTTTACTCCAAGCTGTCCCTGTTGGCTGAAGCAGTCAGCGTGTCTGTATCGCAGCCTGGGAGGCCGGGCATTGGGGGAGTCTGCCAAGTGACTGGCCTCCATTTATAGCTAACTGAGAAACTGCGTCGAAGCTTTCGGGAGCCTCTTACAGGGAATGGTTGCAGTTCGGAATTGGAGACTGTGCTGGCAAACGTCAGCAGCTCCTCTCCCTCGGAGGGCTCTTGGTGTGCCGACTCCTAACAGCCAGCACGGTCCCCAGCTCGTGAATGGTCCCATTGCGAGCCGGTCTCGTCCGTGAAAGAGCCACGTGAGGCTGAGCTCCAACAGTCGGCCTCCACACCTGGAGCCTTTGGGACAGGGCAGTCCTGAGCCGATGTGCCCACCAGGGGACGCGACCAAAGTTTACGTACCACAGGAAAGCGCATCAAGGCCTCGTGTTCTCTCCATGAAATGAACGTGAGCTTGAAGGGTGATGCGTCAGCGTGCACCGTGAACAGCTCAATGGTACGCCTGTCTTTGCCCCCTCTCACGGTCTCACGCACCCGGGCTCAGCTCCGTGCAGCAATGCTGAGTGGGAGCGCCAGCCTCGCTTCTGGACTCTAAAGCCTTCCACCCCCTAATGGCAGGTTGTGTGTGTCTCTCACGTGGGGGGAGGAATGAGGCCGCCCACAGAGGTTCTGCCATGAAAGATCTAAAGACGCACGCTGCTGAGGAGCTTGTTCCTCATGGAGCGTCCCCGAAGGCCAGAAGAATGCCGAAGGTCTCTTTCAAAGCTGCCGGACGCTCTGCCGTTCTAGGCCTGAGATATGGACCTTGTGACGGCACTGTAACCCCGCGAGATTCAGGAGACATCGCCAGTGCGAGTGGCAGTCCGGAAGGAAGAACCTCCAAGGCGGAGTGTCCTTTCTTGTACAAAACGGCGCCCAACTGGCTGAGGCAGGGAGCATTTTCCTTCACAGAACCGGCATCCTCGTATGCCTGTGGGTTACTCTAAAGAAACGACACTGTGAGCAACCTCTTCGAAAAGGCCTTCGCAAGCGACTTGGAGACAACAGCAGCGCAGTGGAGGCACAGACCATTATCCTAGAGAGCAGCACAGTGTCTCTAGCAGCGATCGCTTCCCGGAGGATACTTAAGCCACACCGAGATTCCAGCAGGGAGTTTTGCCTTATAGCAGTACAACTCACTCAAGAAAGAGGGATGAGGTGTAGGGCTAGTCTACGTGCACTCACGCTCTGTGTCCCCGAGAAGGTTTCACGGAGCAGAATGCATCACCGACCGCTACCACGTGTGTGCACCAAAGAAGCCCTGTGCCGTGGGTGTTCTCAGGCCGACAGCGAAGACCTAGGTGTGTGCTGCACCCGCGCTCGGTGGTCACACGTCGCGTGGCCCCTGTGCCTTTGGAAGATGTTCAGAGCGGGTGGCACCTGCGTGCTGTGAGCGCAAGAGGTGTAGAGTGTAGAGGCCTTTCACACTGGAGGAAGGGCTTGCGTCTAATGGAGAGAACGTGTACGTCGCCTGGGAGATGGAGGCACGCTCTTGACACCATTTCCTCTGCCCGTTTAAAACACAAGTGTTTGTACTCGATCTGGGCTGCCTGGTGAAACGCTTGGCAGTCCGCATCACCCTGAGAACCTTTCCTGAAGTTTGATTCATAGCTGGGTAAACTCGGGCTTCAGAGGCTTAGATGAGACCAAACGTGTTCAGCTTGTGGCGAAAGCCTTTGACCAGAGGCATATATGCTTGTGCTTGGGGCGAGGGCTAGGCAAGAACGTTTACACCCTGGGTTTTTATCTTTACCCTAAGCTGTCCCTTTTGGCTGCAGCAGGCGGAGAGAACCCGCGGAGAGAGAACAGCTTCGAAGTGGATGCACAGAACAGTCACCTCGATACCAGCCCCGGGGTCCCAAGCAACGATCCTTCCCCGGAGGGTACTTAACCCACCCCGGGATTCAAGCAGGGAGTTCGCCTTGTCCAACTCGCACAGGAGGCTGGCATGAGATGTAGGGCTCATCTACTTGCGTCACACTACGTGGCCCGGAGAAGTTCTCACGGAGCCGAATGCAGCACCCTTCCTCCACCACGTGTGTACACAAAGGAGCGCTGGGCAGTGGGTGTTCTCAAGGCCAAGAGAGAAGCCCTTGTTCTGTGCTGCACCTGCTGGGTGGTTCAAAGGTTTTCTGACCTTCCTGCTCTGGAAGCTTTTCAGAGCTGAGGCTACGCCTGGGCTGCGAAAGCAGAGAGGCGTAGAGGCCTTTCACACTGAAGGCGTGGGCCTGTTTCCCATGGAGAAAGTGTACGTCGCCCAATCCCCACCCCCACCCCACCCCAACACACCCCACCCCACCCCATCCCACCCCAAGCTGGAGGCGTGCGGGTTGACACCATTTTGTCCTGCCCATGGCAAATACAAAGAGGCGTACACGATTTGGGCTGACTGTTGAGAGAATTTTGAATCGGCGGCACCCTGAGTACCTTTCCCGAAGTTTGCTTCCTAGCTGGTTAAACTCGGCATTCAGAGGCGAGAAGAGAACAAACTTGCTCCGCGTGCGGCGAAGTGCCCTGATGACCTGCCCTAAAAGTTTGAGCTTCTGGCCAGCGTCACGCAAGTACTTTGACACGTAGGAGTCTCACTTTTACTCCAAGCTGTCCCTGTTGGCTGAAGCAGTCGCCGTGTCTGTATCGCAGCCTGGGAGGCCGGGCGTTGGGGGAGTCTGCCAAGTGACTGGCCTCCATTTATAGCTAACTGAGAAACTGCGTCGAAGCTTTAGGGAGACTCTTACAGGGAATGGTTGCAGTTGGGAATTGGAGACTGTGCTGGCAAACGTCAGCAGCTCCTCTCCCTCGGAGGGCTCTTTGTGTGCCGACTCCTAACAGCCAGCACGGTCCCCAGCTCGTGAACGGTCCCATTGCGAGCCGGTCTCGTCCGTGAAAGAGCCACGTGAGGCTGAGCTCCAACACTCGGGCTCCACACCTGGAGCCTTTGGGACAGGGCAGTCCTGAGCCGATGTGCCCACCAGGGGACGCGACCAAAGTTTACGTACCACAGGAAAGTGCATAAAGGCCTCGTGTTCTCTCCATGAAATGAACGTGAGCTTGAAGGGTGATGCGTCAGCGTGCACCGTGAACAGCTCGCTGGTACGCCTGTCTTTGCCCCCTCTCACGGTCTCACGCACCCGGGCTCAGTTCCGTGCAGGAATGCTGAGTGGGAGAGCCAGCCTCGCTTCTGGACTCTAAAGCCTTCCACCCCCTAATGGCAGGTTGTGTGTGTCTCTCACGTGGGGGGAGGAATGAGGTCGCCCACAGTGGTTCTGCCATGAAAGATCTAAAGACGCACGCTGCTGAGGAGCTTGTTCCTCATGGAGCGTCCCCGAAGGCCAGAAGAATGCCGACGGTCTCTTTCAAAGCTGCCGGACGCTCTGCCGTTCTAGGCCTGAGATACGGACCTTGTGACGGCAGTGTAACCCCGCGAGATTCAGGAGACATCGCCAGTGCGAGTGGCAATCCGGAAGGAAGAACCTCCAAGGCGGAGTGTCCTTTCCTGTACAAAACGGGGCCCAAGTGGCTGAGGCAGGGAGCATTTTCCTTCACAGAACCGGCATCCTCGTATGCCTGTGGGTTACTCTAAAGAAACGACACTGTGAGCAACCTCTTCGAAAAGGCCTTCGCAAGCGACTTGGAGACAACAGCAGCGCAGTGGAGGCACAGACCATTATCCTAGAGAGCAGCACAGTGTCTCTAGCAGCGATCGCTTCCCGGAGGATACTTAAGCCACACCGAGATTCCAGCAGGGAGTTTTGCCTTATAGCAGTACAACTCACTCAAGAAAGAGGGATGAGATGTAGGGCTAATCTACGTGCGCTCACGCACTGTATCCCCGAGAAGGTTTCACGGAGCAGAATGCATCACCGACCGCTACCACGTGTGTGCACCAAAGAAGCCCTGTGCCGTGGGTGTTCTCAGGCCGACAGCGAAGATCTAGGTGTGTGCTGCACCCGCGCTCGGTGGTTCACACGTTGCGTGACCCCTGTACCTTTGGAAGATGTTCAGAGCGGGTGGCACCTGCGTGCTGCGAGCGCAAGAGGTGTAGAGTGTAGAGGCCTTTCACACTGGAGGAAGGGCTTGCGTCTCGTGGAGAGAACGTGTACGTTGCCCGGGAGATGGAGGCACGCTCTTGACACCATTTCCTCTGCCCATTTAAAACACAAGTGTTTGTACTCGATCTGCGCTGCCTGGTGAAACGCTTGGCAGTCCGCATCACACTGAGCACCTTTCCTGAAGTTTGATACGTAGCTGGGTAAACTCGGGCTTCAGAGGCTTAGATGAGACCAAACGTGTTCAGCTTGTGGCGAAAGCCTTTGACCAGAGGCATATACGCTTGTGCTTGGGGCGAGGGCTAGGCAAGAACGTTTACACCCTGGGTTTTTATCTTTACCCTAAGCTGTCCCTTTTGGCTGCAGCAGGCGGAGAGAACCCGCAGAGAGAGAACAGCTGTGAAGTGGATGCACAGAACAGTCACCACGATACCAGCCCCGGGGTCCCAAGCAACGATCCTTCCCCGGAGGGTACTTAACCCACCCCGGGATTCAAGCAGGGAGTTCGCCTTGTCCAACTCGCACAGGAGACTGGCATGAGATGTAGGGCTCATCTACTTGCGTTCAAACTACGTGGCCCGGAGAAGTTCTCACGGAGCCGAATCCAGCACCCTTCCTCCACCACGTGTGTACACAAAGGAGCGCTGGGCAGTGGGTGTTCTCAAGGCCAAGAGAGAAGCCCTTGTTCTGTGCTGCACCTGCTGGGTGGTTCAAAGGTTTTCTGACCTTCCTGCTCTGGAAGCTTTTCAGAGCTGAGGCTACGCCTAGGCTGCGAAAGCAGAGAGGCGTAGAGGCCTTTCACACTAAAGGCGTGGGCCTGTTTCCCATGGAGAAAGTGTACATCGCCCAACCCCACCCCCACCCCACCCCACCCCACCCCACCCCAACCCAACCCCAGCTGGAGGCATGCGGGTTGACACCATTTTGTCCTGCCCATGGAAAATACAAAGAGGCGTACACGATTTGGGCTGTCTGGTGAGAGAATTTTGAATCGGCGGCACCCTGAGTACCTTTCCCGAAGTTTGCTTCCTAGCTGGTGAAACTCGGCATTCAGAGGCGAGATGAGAACAAACTTGCTCCGCGTGCGGCGAAGTGCCTTGATGCCCTGCCCTAAATGTTTGAGCTTCTGGCCAGCGTCACGCAAGTACTTTGACACGTAGCAGTCTCACTTTTACTCCAAGCTGTCCCTGTTGGCTGAAGCAGTCGGCATGTCTGTATCGCAGCCTCGGAGGCCGGGCGTTGGGGGAGTCTGCCAAGTGACTGGCCTCCATTTATAGCTAACTGAGAAACTGCATCGAAGCTTTCGGGAGCCTCTTACAGGGAATGTTTGCAGTTCGGAATTTGAGACTGTGCTGGCAAACGTCAGCAGCTCCTCTCCCTCGGAGGGCTCTTGGTGTGCCGACTCCTAACAGCCAGCACGGTCCCCAGCTCGTGAACGGTCCCATTGCGAGCCGGTCTCGTCCGTGAAAGAGCCACGTGATGCTGAGCTCCAACAGTCGGGCTCCACACCTGGAGCCTTTGGGACAGGGCAGTCCTGAGCCGATGTGCCCACCAGGGGACGCGACCAAAGTTTACGTACCACAGGAAAGCGCATCAAGGCCTCGTGTTCTCTCCATGAAATGAACGTGAGCTTGAAGGGTGATGCGTCAGCGTGCACCGTGAACAGCTCGCTGGTACGCCTGTCTTTGCCCCCTCTCACGGTCTCACGCACCCGGGCTCAGTTCCGTGCAGGAATGCTGAGTGGGAGCGCCAGCGTCGCTTCTGGACTCTAAAGCCTTCCACCCCCTAATGGCAGGTTGTGTGTGTCTCTCACGTGGGGGGAGGAATGAGGACGCCCACAGAGGTTCTGCCATGAAAGATCTAAAGACGCACGCTGCTGAGGAGCTTGTTCCTCATGGAGCGTCCCCGAAGGCCAGAAGAATGCCGACGGTCTCTTTCAAAGCTGCCGGACGCTCTGCCATTCTAGGCCTGAGATACGGACCTTGTGACGGCACTGTAACCCCGCGAGATTCAGGAGACATCGCCAGTGAGAGTGGCAATCCGGAAGGAAGAACCTTCAAGGTGGAGTGTCCTTTCCTCTACAAAATGGCGCCCAAGTGGCTGAGGCAGGGAGCATTTTCCTTCACAGAACCGGCATCCTCGTATGCCTGTGGGTTACTCTAAAGAAACGACACTGTGAGCAACCTCTTCGAAAAGGCCTTCGCAAGCGACTTGGAGACAACAGCAGCGCAGTGGAGGCACAGACCATTATCCTAGAGAGCAGCACAGTGTCTCTAGCAGCGATCGCTTCCCGGAGGATACTTAAGCCACACCGAGATTCCAGCAGGGAGTTTTGCCTTATAGCAGTACAACTCACTCAAGAAAGAGGGATGAGGTGTAGGGCTAATCTACGTGTGCTCATGCTCTGTGTCCCCGAGAAGGTTTCACGGAGGAGAATGCATCACCGACCGCTACCACGTGTGTGCACCAAAGAAGCCCTGTGCCGTGGGTGTTCTCAGGCCAACAGCGAAGACCTAGGTGTGTGCTGCACCCGCGCTCGGTGGTTCACACGTTGCGTGACCCTGTGACTTTGGGAGATGTTCAGAGCGGGTGGCACCTGCGTGCTGCGAGCGCAAGAGGTGTAGAGTGTAGAGGCCTTTCACACTGGAGGAAGGGCTTGCGTCTCGTGGAGAGCACGTGTACGTCACCCGGGAGATGGAGGCCCGCTCTTGACACCATTTCCTCTGCCCGTTTAAAACACAAGTGTTTGTACTCGATCTGGGCTGCCTGGTGAAACGCTTGGCAGTCCGCATCACCCTGAGCACCTTTCCTGAAGTTTGATTCGTAGCTGGGTAAACTCGGGCTTCAGAGGCTTAGATGAGACCAAACGTGTTCAGCTTGTGGTGAAAGCCTTTGACCAGAGGCATATACGCTTGTGCTTGGGGCGAGGGCTAGGCAAGAACGTTTACACCCTGGGTGTTTATCTTTACCCTAAGCTGTGCCTTTTGGCTGCAGCAGGCGGAGAGAACCCGCGGAGAGAGAACAGCTGCGAAGTGGATGCACAGAACAGTCACCTCGATACCAGCCCCGGGGTCCCAAACAACGATCCTTCCCCGGAGGGTACATAACCCACCCCGGGATTCAAGCTGGGAGTTTGCCTTGTCCAACTCGCACAGGAGACTGGCATGAGATGTAGGGCTCATCTACTTGCGTTCACACTACGTGGCCCGGAGAAGTTCTCACGGAGCCGAATGCAGCACCCTTCCTCCACCACGTGTGTACACAAAGGAGCGCTGGGCAGTGGGTGTTCTCAAGGCCAAGAGAGAAGCCCTTGTTCTGTGCTGCACCTGCTGGGTGGTTCAAAGGTTTTCTGACCTTCCTGCTCTGGAAGCTTTTCAGAGCTGAGGCTACGCCTGGGCTGCGAAAGCAGAGAGGCGTAGAGGCCTTTCACACTGAAGGCGTGGGCCTGTTTCCCATGGAGAAAGTGTACGTCGCCCAACCTCCACCCCCACCCCACCCCACCCCACCCCAACCCACCCCCAGCTGGAGGCGTGCGGGTTGACACCATTTTGTCCTGCCCATGGAAAATACAAAGAGGCGTACACGATTTGGGCTGTCTGGTGAGAGAATTTTGAATCGGCGGCACCCTGAGTACCTTTCCCGAGGTTTGCTTCCTAGCTGGTTAAACTCGGCATTCAGAGGCGAGATGAGAACAAACTTGCTCCGCATGCGGCGAAGTGCCCTGATGCCCTGCCCTAAATGTTTGAGCTTCTGGCCAGCGTCACGCAAGTACTTTGACACGTAGGAGTCTCCCTTTTACTCCAAGCTGTCCCTGTTGGCTGAAGCAGTCGGCGTGTCTGTATCGCAGCCTGGGAGGCCGGGCGTTGGGGGAGTCTGCCAAGTGACTGGCCTCCATTTATAGCTAACTGAGAAACTGCGTCGAAGCTTTCGGGAGCCTCTTACAGGGAATGGTTGCAGTTCGGAATTGGAGACTGTGCTGGTAAACGACAGCAGCTCCTCTCCCTCGGACGGCTCTTGGTGTGCCGACTCCTAACAGCCAGCACGGTCCCCAGCTCGTGAACGGTCCCATTGCGAGCCGGTCTCGTCCGTGAAAGAGCCACGTGAGGCTGAGCTCCAAGAGTCGGGCTCCACACCTGGAGCCTTTGGGACAGGGCAGTCCTGAGCCGATGTGCCCACCAGGGGACGCGAACAAAGTTTACGTACCACAGGAAAGCGCATCAAGGCCTCGTGTTCTCTCCATGAAATGAACGTGAGCTTGAAGGGTATTGCGTCAGCGTGCACTGTGAACAGCTCGCTGGTACGCCTGTCTTTGCCCCCTCTCACGGTCTCACGCACCCGGGCTCAGTTCCGTGCAGGAATGCTGAGTGGGAGCGCCAGCCTCGCTTCTGGACTCTAAAGCCTTCCACCCCCTAATGGCAGGTTGTGTGTGTCTCTCACGTGGGGGGAGGAATGAGGTCGCCCACAGAGGTTCTGCCATGAAAGATCTAAAGATGCACGCTGCTGAGGAGCTTGTTTCACATGGAGCGTCCCCGAAGGCCAGAAGAATGCCGAAGGTCTCATTCAAACCTGCCGGACGCTCTGCCGTTCTAGGCCTGAGATACGGACCTTGTGACGGCACTGTAACCCCGCGAGATTCAGGAGACATCGCCAGTGCGAGTGGCAATCCGGAAGGAAGAACCTGCAAGGCGGAGTGTCCTTTCCTGTACAAAACGGTGCCCAAGTGGCTGAGGCAGGGAGCATTTTCCTTCACAGAACCAGCATCCTCGTATGCCTGTGGGTTACTCTAAAGAAACGACACTGTGAGCAACCTCTTCGAAAAGGCCTTCGCAAGCGACTTGGTGACAACAGCAGCGCAGTGGAGGCACAGACCATTATCCTAGAGAGCAGCACAGTGTCTCTAGCAGCGATCGCTTCCCGGAGGATACTTAAGCCACACCGAGATTCCAGCAGGGAGTTTTGCCTTATAGCAGTACAACTCACTCAAGAAAGGGGGATGAGGTGTAGGGCTAATCTACGTGCGCTCACGCTCTGTGTCCCTGAGAAGGTTTCACGGAGCAGAATGCATCACCGACCGCTACCACGTGTGTGCACCAAAGAAGCCCTGTGCCGTGGGTGTTCTCAGGCCGACAGCGAAGACCTAGGTGTGTGCTGCACCCGCGCTCGGTGGTTCACACGTTGCGTGACCCTGTGCCTTTGGGAGATGTTCAGAGCGGGTGGCACCTGCGAGCGCAAGAGGTGTAGAGTGTAGAGGCCTTTCACACTGGAGGAAGGGCTTGCGTCTCATGGAGAGAACGTGTACGTCGCCCGGGAGATGGAGGCGCGCTCTTGACACCATTTCCTCTGCCCGTTTAAAACACAAGTGTTTGTACTCGATCTGGGCTGCCTGGTGAAACGCTTGGCAGTCCGCATCACACTGAGCACCTTTCCTGAAGTTTGATACGTAGCTGGGTAAACTCGGGCTTCAGAGGCTTAGATGAGACCAAACGTGTTCAGCTTGTGGCGAAAGCCTTTGACCAGAGGCATATACGCTTGTGCTTGGGGCGAGGGCTAGGCAAGAACGTTTACACCCTGGGTTTTTATCTTTACCCTAAGCTGTCCCTTTTGGCTGCAGCAGGCGGAGAGAACCCGCAGAGAGAGAACAGCTGTGAAGTGGATGCACAGAACAGTCACCACGATACCAGCCCCGGGGTCCCAAGCAACGATCCTTCCCCGGAGGGTACTTAACCCACCCCGGGATTCAAGCAGGGAGTTCGCCTTGTCCAACTCGCACAGGAGACTGGCATGAGATGTAGGGCTCATCTACTTGCGTTCAAACTACGTGGCCCGGAGAAGTTCTCACGGAGCCGAATCCAGCACCCTTCCTCCACCACGTGTGTACACAAAGGAGCACTGGGCAGTGGGTGTTCTCAAGGCCAAGAGAGAAGCCCTTGTTCTGTGCTGCACCTGCTGGGTGGTTCAAAGGTTTTCTGACCTTCCTGCTCTGGAAGCTTTTCAGAGCTGAGGCTACGCCTAGGCTGCGAAAGCAGAGAGGCGTAGAGGCCTTTCACACTAAAGGCGTGGGCCTGTTTCCCATGGAGAAAGTGTACATCGCCCAACCCCACCCCCACCCCACCCCACCCCACCCCACCCCAACCCAACCCCAGCTGGAGGCATGCGGGTTGACACCATTTTGTCCTGCCCATGGAAAATACAAAGAGGCGTACACGATTTGGGCTGTCTGGTGAGAGAATTTTGAATCGGCGGCACCCTGAGTACCTTTCCCGAAGTTTGCTTCCTAGCTGGTGAAACTCGGCATTCAGAGGCGAGATGAGAACAAACTTGCTCCGCGTGCGGCGAAGTGCCTTGATGCCTTGCCCTAAATGTTTGAGCTTCTGGCCAGCGTCACGCAAGTACTTTGACACGTAGCAGTCTCACTTTTACTCCAAGCTGTCCCTGTTGGCTGAAGCAGTCGGCATGTCTGTATCGCAGCCTCGGAGGCCGGGCGTTGGGGGAGTCTGCCAAGTGACTGGCCTCCATTTATAGCTAACTGAGAAACTGCATCGAAGCTTTCGGGAGCCTCTTACAGGGAATGTTTGCAGTTCGGAATTTGAGACTGTGCTGGCAAACGTCAGCAGCTCCTCTCCCTCGGAGGGCTCTTGGTGTGCCGACTCCTAACAGCCAGCACGGTCCCCAGCTCGTGAACGGTCCCATTGCGAGCCGGTCTCGTCCGTGAAAGAGCCACGTGATGCTGAGCTCCAACAGTCGGGCTCCACACCTGGAGCCTTTGGGACAGGGCAGTCCTGAGCCGATGTGCCCACCAGGGGACGCGACCAAAGTTTACGTACCACAGGAAAGCGCATCAAGGCCTCGTGTTCTCTCCATGAAATGAACGTGAGCTTGAAGGGTGATGCGTCAGCGTGCACCGTGAACAGCTCGCTGGTACGCCTGTCTTTGCCCCCTCTCACGGTCTCACGCACCCGGGCTCAGTTCCGTGCAGGAATGCTGAGTGGGAGCGCCAGCGTCGCTTCTGGACTCTAAAGCCTTCCACCCCCTAATGGCAGGTTGTGTGTGTCTCTCACGTGGGGGGAGGAATGAGGACGCCCACAGAGGTTCTGCCATGAAAGATCTAAAGACGCACGCTGCTGAGGAGCTTGTTCCTCATGGAGCGTCCCCGAAGGCCAGAAGAATGCCGACGGTCTCTTTCAAAGCTGCCGGACGCTCTGCCATTCTAGGCCTGAGATACGGACCTTGTGACGGCACTGTAACCCCGCGAGATTCAGGAGACATCGCCAGTGAGAGTGGCAATCCGGAAGGAAGAACCTTCAAGGTGGAGTGTCCTTTCCTCTACAAAATGGCGCCCAAGTGGCTGAGGCAGGGAGCATTTTCCTTCACAGAACCGGCATCCTCGTATGCCTGTGGGTTACTCTAAAGAAACGACACTGTGAGCAACCTCTTCGAAAAGGCCTTCGCAAGCGACTTGGAGACAACAGCAGCGCAGTGGAGGCACAGACCATTATCCTAGAGAGCAGCACAGTGTCTCTAGCAGCGATCGCTTCCCGGAGGATACTTAAGCCACACCGAGATTCCAGCAGGGAGTTTTGCCTTATAGCAGTACAACTCACTCAAGAAAGAGGGATGAGGTGTAGGGCTAATCTACGTGCGCTCATGCTCTGTGTCCCCGAGAAGGTTTCACGGAGGAGAATGCATCACCGACCGCTACCACGTGTGTGCACCAAAGAAGCCCTGTGCCGTGGGTGTTCTCAGGCCAACAGCGAAGACCTAGGTGTGTGCTGCACCCGCGCTCGGTGGTTCACACGTTGCGTGACCCTGTGACTTTGGGAGATGTTCAGAGCGGGTGGCACCTGCGTGCTGCGAGCGCAAGAGGTGTAGAGTGTAGAGGCCTTTCACACTGGAGGAAGGGCTTGCGTCTCGTGGAGAGCACGTGTACGTCACCCGGGAGATGGAGGCCCGCTCTTGACACCATTTCCTCTGCCCGTTTAAAACACAAGTGTTTGTACTCGATCTGGGCTGCCTGGTGAAACGCTTGGCAGTCCGCATCACCCTGAGCACCTTTCCTGAAGTTTGATTCGTAGCTGGGTAAACTCGGGCTTCAGAGGCTTAGATGAGACCAAACGTGTTCAGCTTGTGGCGAAAGCCTTTGACCAGAGGCATATACGCTTGTGCTTGGGGCGAGGGCTAGGCAAGAACGTTTACACCCTGGGTGTTTATCTTTACCCTAAGCTGTGCCTTTTGGCTGCAGCAGGCGGAGAGAACCCGCGGAGAGAGAACAGCTGCGAAGTGGATGCACAGAACAGTCACCTCGATACCAGCCCCGGGGTCCCAAACAACGATCCTTCCCCGGAGGGTACATAACCCACCCCGGGATTCAAGCTGGGAGTTTGCCTTGTCCAACTCGCACAGGAGACTGGCATGAGATGTAGGGCTCATCTACTTGCGTTCACACTACGTGGCCCGGAGAAGTTCTCACGGAGCCGAATGCAGCACCCTTCCTCCACCACGTGTGTACACAAAGGAGCGCTGGGCAGTGGGTGTTCTCAAGGCCAAGAGAGAAGCCCTTGTTCTGTGCTGCACCTGCTGGGTGGTTCAAAGGTTTTCTGACCTTCCTGCTCTGGAAGCTTTTCAGAGCTGAGGCTACGCCTGGGCTGCGAAAGCAGAGAGGCGTAGAGGCCTTTCACACTGAAGGCGTGGGCCTGTTTCCCATGGAGAAAGTGTACGTCGCCCAACCTCCACCCCCACCCCACCCCACCCCACCCCAACCCACCCCCAGCTGGAGGCGTGCGGGTTGACACCATTTTGTCCTGCCCATGGAAAATACAAAGAGGCGTACACGATTTGGGCTGTCTGGTGAGAGAATTTTGAATCGGCGGCACCCTGAGTACCTTTCCCGAGGTTTGCTTCCTAGCTGGTTAAACTCGGCATTCAGAGGCGAGATGAGAACAAACTTGCTCCGCATGCGGCGAAGTGCCCTGATGCCCTGCCCTAAATGTTTGAGCTTCTGGCCAGCGTCACGCAAGTACTTTGACACGTAGGAGTCTCCCTTTTACTCCAAGCTGTCCCTGTTGGCTGAAGCAGTCGGCGTGTCTGTATCGCAGCCTGGGAGGCCGGGCGTTGGGGGAGTCTGCCAAGTGACTGGCCTCCATTTATAGCTAACTGAGAAACTGCGTCGAAGCTTTCGGGAGCCTCTTACAGGGAATGGTTGCAGTTCGGAATTGGAGACTGTGCTGGTAAACGACAGCAGCTCCTCTCCCTCGGACGGCTCTTGGTGTGCCGACTCCTAACAGCCAGCACGGTCCCCAGCTCGTGAACGGTCCCATTGCGAGCCGGTCTCGTCCGTGAAAGAGCCACGTGAGGCTGAGCTCCAAGAGTCGGGCTCCACACCTGGAGCCTTTGGGACAGGGCAGTCCTGAGCCGATGTGCCCACCAGGGGACGCGAACAAAGTTTACGTACCACAGGAAAGCGCATCAAGGCCTCGTGTTCTCTCCATGAAATGAACGTGAGCTTGAAGGGTATTGCGTCAGCGTGCACTGTGAACAGCTCGCTGGTACGCCTGTCTTTGCCCCCTCTCACGGTCTCACGCACCCGGGCTCAGTTCCGTGCAGGAATGCTGAGTGGGAGCGCCAGCCTCGCTTCTGGACTCTAAAGCCTTCCACCCCCTAATGGCAGGTTGTGTGTGTCTCTCACGTGGGGGGAGGAATGAGGTCGCCCACAGAGGTTCTGCCATGAAAGATCTAAAGATGCACGCTGCTGAGGAGCTTGTTTCACATGGAGCGTCCCCGAAGGCCAGAAGAATGCCGAAGGTCTCATTCAAACCTGCCGGACGCTCTGCCGTTCTAGGCCTGAGATACGGACCTTGTGACGGCACTGTAACCCCGCGAGATTCAGGAGACATCGCCAGTGCGAGTGGCAATCCGGAAGGAAGAACCTGCAAGGCGGAGTGTCCTTTCCTGTACAAAACGGTGCCCAAGTGGCTGAGGCAGGGAGCATTTTCCTTCACAGAACCAGCATCCTCGTATGCCTGTGGGTTACTCTAAAGAAACGACACTGTGAGCAACCTCTTCGAAAAGGCCTTCGCAAGCGACTTGGTGACAACAGCAGCGCAGTGGAGGCACAGACCATTATCCTAGAGAGCAGCACAGTGTCTCTAGCAGCGATCGCTTCCCGGAGGATACTTAAGCCACACCGAGATTCCAGCAGGGAGTTTTGCCTTATAGCAGTACAACTCACTCAAGAAAGGGGGATGAGGTGTAGGGCTAATCTACGTGCGCTCACGCTCTGTGTCCCTGAGAAGGTTTCACGGAGCAGAATGCATCACCGACCGCTACCACGTGTGTGCACCAAAGAAGCCCTGTGCCGTGGGTGTTCTCAGGCCGACAGCGAAGACCTAGGTGTGTGCTGCACCCGCGCTCGGTGGTTCACACGTTGCGTGACCCTGTGCCTTTGGGAGATGTTCAGAGCGGGTGGCACCTGCGAGCGCAAGAGGTGTAGAGTGTAGAGGCCTTTCACACTGGAGGAAGGGCTTGCGTCTCATGGAGAGAACGTGTACGTCGCCCGGGAGATGGAGGCGTGCTCTTGACACCATTTCCTCTGCCCGTTTAAAACACAAGTGTTTGTACTCGATCTGGGCTGCCTGGTGAAACGCTTGGCAGTCCGCATCACCCTGAGCACCTTTCCTGAAGTTTGATTCGTAGCTGGGTAAACTCGGGCTTCAGAGGCTTAGATGAGACCAAACGTGTTCAGCTTGTGGCGAAAGCCTTTGACCAGAGGCATATACACTTGTGCTTGGGGCGAGGGCTAGGCAAGAACGTTTACACACTGGGTTTTTATCTTTACCCTAAGCTGTCCCTTTTGGCTGCAGCAGGCGGAGAGAACCCGCGGAGAGAGAACAGCTGCGAAGTGGATGCACAGAACAGTCACCTCGATACCAGCCCCGGGGTCCCAAGCAACGATCCTTCCCCGGATGGTACTTAACCCACCCCGGGATTCATGCAGGCAGTTTGCCTTGTCCAACTCGCACAGGAGACTGGCATGAGATGTAGGGCTCATCTACTTGCGTTCACACTACGTGGCCCGGAGAAGTACTCACGGAGCCGAATCCGGCACCCTTCCTCCACCACGTGTGTACACAAAGGAGCGCTGGGCAGTGGGTGTTCTCAAGGCCAAGAGAGAAGCCCTTGTTCTGTGCTGCACCTGCTGGGTGGTTCAAAGGTTTTCTGACCTTCCTGCTCTGGAAGCTTTTCACGGCTGAGGCTACGCCTGGGCTGCGAAAGCAGAGAGGCGTAGAGGCCTTTCAAACTGAAGGCGTGGACCTGTTTCCCATGGAGAAAGTGTACGTCGCCCAACCCCCACCCCCACCCCACCCCACCACACCCCACCCCCAGCTGGAGGCATGCGGGTTGACACCATTTTGTCCTGCCCATGGAAAATACAAAGAGGCGTACACGATTTGGGCTGTCTGGTGAAAGAATTTTGAATCGGCGGCACCCTGAGTACATTTCCCGAAGTTTGCTTCCTAGCTGGTTAAACTCGGCATTCAGAGGCTAGATGAGAACAAACTTGCTCCGCGTGCGGCGAAGTGCTCTGATGCACTGCTCTAAATGTTTGAGCTTCTGGCCAGCGTCACGCAAGTACTTTGACACTTAGGCGACTCATTTTACTCCAAGCTGTCCCTGTTGGCTGAAGCAGTCAGCGTGTCTGTATCGCAGCCTGGGAGGCCGGGCGTTGGGGGAGTCTGCCAAGTGACTGGCCTCCATTCATAGCTAACTGAGAAACTGCGTCGAAGCTTTCGGGAGCCTCTTACAGGGAATGGTTGCAGTTCGGAATTGGAGACTGTGCTGGTAAACGACAGCAGCTCCTCTCCCTCGGAGGGCTCTTGGTGTGCCGACTCCTAACAGCCAGCACGGTCCCCAGCTCGTGAACAGTCCCATTGCGAGCCGGTCTCGTCCGTGAAAGAGCCACGTGAGGCTGAGCTCCAACAGTCGGGCTCCACACCTGGAGCCTTTGGGACAGGGCAGTACTGAGCCGATGTGCCCACCAGGGGACGCGACCAAAGTTTACGTACCACAGGAAAGCGCATCAAGGCCTCGTGTTCTCTCCATGAAATGAACGTGAGCTTGAAGGTTATTGCGTCAGCGTGCACCGTGAACAGCTCGCTGGTACGCCTGTCTTTGCCCCCTCTCACGGTCTCACGCACCCGGGCTCAGTTCCGTGCAGGAATGCTGAGTGGGAGCGCCAGCCTCGCTTCTGGACTCTAAAGCCTTCCACCCCCTAATGGCAGGTTGTGTGTGTCTCTCACGTGGGGGGAGGAATGAGGTCGCCCACAGAGGTTCTGCCATGAAAGATCTAAAGATGCACGCTGCTGAGGAGCTTGTTCCACATGGAGCGTCCCCGAAGGCCAGAAGAATGCCGAAGGTCTCTTTCAAAGCTGCCGGATGCTCTGCCGTTCTAGGCCTGAGATACGGACCTTGTGACGGCACTGTAACCCCGCGAGATTCAGGAGACATCGCCAGTGCGAGTGGCAATCCGGAAGGAAGAACCTGCAAGGCGGAGTGTCCTTTCCTGTACAAAACGGTGCCCAAGTGGCTGAGGCAGGGAGCATTTTCCTTCACAGAACCGGCATCCTCGTATGCCTGTGGGTTACTCTAAAGTAACGATACTGTGAGCAACCTCTTCGAAAAGGCCTTCGCAAGCGACTTGGAGACAACAGCAGCGCAGTGGAGGCACAGACCATTATCCTAGAGAGCAGCACAGTGTCTCTAGCAGCGATCGCTTCCCGGAGGATACTTAAGCCACACCGAGATTCCAGCAGGGAGTTTTGCCTTATAGCAGTACAACTCACTCAAGAAAGAGGGATGAGGTGTAGGGCTAATGTACGTGCGCTCCCGCTCTGTGTCCCTGAGAAGGTTTCACGGAGCAGAATGCATCACCGACCGCTACCACGTGTGTGCACCAAAGAAGCCCTGTGCCGTGGGTGTTCTCAGGCCGACAGCGAAGACCTAGGTGTGTGCTGCACCCGCGCTGGGTGGTTCACACGTTGCGTGACCCTGTGCCTTTGGGAGATGTTCAGAGCGGGTGGCACCTGCGTGCTGCGAGCGCAAGAGGTGTAGAGTGTAGAGGCCTTTCACACTGGAGGAAGGGCTTGCGTCTCGTGGAAAGAACATGTACGTCGCGCGGGAGATGGAGGCGCGCTCTTGACACCATTTCCTCTGCCCGTTTAAAACACAAGTGTTTGTACTCGATCTGGGCTGCCTGGTGAAACGCTTGGCAGTCCGCATCACCCTGAGCACGTTTCCTGAAGTTTGATTCGTAGCTGGGTAAACTCGGGCTTCAGAGGCTTAGATGAGACCAAACGTGTTCAGCTTGTGGCGAAAGCCTTTGACCAGAGGCATATACGCTTGTGCTTGGGGCGAGGGCTAGGCAAGAACGTTTACACCCTGGGTTTTTATCTTTACCCTAAGCTGTCCCTTTTGGCTGCAGCAGGCCGAGAGAACCCGCGGAGATAGAACAGCTGCGAAGTGGATGCACAGAACAGTCACCTCGATACTGCCCCGGGGTCCCAAGCAACGATCCTTCCCCGGAGGGTACTTAACCCACCCCGGGATTCAAGCAGGGAGTTCGCCTTGTCCAACTCGCACAGGAGACTGTCATGAGATGTAGGGCTCATCTACTTGCGTTCACAGTACGTGGCCCGGAGAATTTCTCACGGAGCCGAATCCAGCACCCTTCCTCCACCACGTGTGTACACAAAGGAGCGCTGGGCAGTGGGTATTCTCAAGGCCAAGAGAGAAGCCCTTGTTCTGTGCTGCACCTGCTGGGTGGTTCAAAGGTTTTCTGACCTTCCTGCTCTGGAAGCTTTTCAGAGCTGAGTCTACGCCTGGGCTGCGAAAGCAGAGAGGCGTAGAGGCCTTTCACACTGAAGGCGTGGGCCTGTTTCCCATGGAGAAAGTGTACGTCGCCCAACCCCCACCCCCACCCCACCCAACCCCACCCCATCCCCAGCTGGAGGCATGCGGGTTGACACCATTTTGTCCTGCCCATGGAAAATACAAAGAGGCGTACACGATTTGGGCTGTCTGGTGAAAGAATTTTGAATCGTGGCACCCTGAGTACCTTTCCCGAAGTTTGCTTCCTAGCTGGTTAGACTCGGCATTCAGAGGCGAGATAAGAACAAACTTGCTCCGCGTGCGGCGAAGTGCCCTGATGCCCTGCCCTAAATGTTTGAGCTTCTGGCCAGCGTCACGCAAGTACTTTGACACGTAGGAGTCTCACTTTTACTCCAATCTGTCCCTGTTGGCTGAAGCAGTCGGCGTGTCTGTATCGCAGCCTGGGAGCCCGGGCGTTGGGGGAGTCTGCCAAGTGACTGGCCTCCATTTATAGCTAACTGAGAAACTGCGTCGAAGCTTTCGGGAGCCTCTTACAGGGAAAGGTTGCAGTTCGGAATTGGAGACTGTGCTGGCAAACGTCAGCAGCTCCTCTCCGTCGGAGGGCTCTTGGTGTGCCGACTCCTAACAGCCAGCACGGTCCCCAGCTCGTGAACTGTCCCATTGAGAGCCGGTCTCTTCCGTGAAAGAGCTACGTGAGGCTGATCTCCAAGAGTCGGGCTCCACACCTGGAGCCTTTGGGACAGGGCAGCCCTGAGCCGATGTGCCCACCAGGGGACGCGACCAAAGTTTACGTACCACAGGAAAGTGCATCAAGGCCTCGTGTTCTCTCCATGAAATGAACGTGAGCTTGAAGGGTTATGCGTCAGCGTGTACCGTGAACAGCTAGCTGGTACGCCTGTCTTTGCCCCCTCTCACGGTCTCACTCACCCGGGCTCAGTTCCGTGCAGGAATGCTGAGTGGGAGCGCCAGCCTCGCTTCTGGACTCTAAAGCCTTCCATCCCCTAATGGCAGGTTGTGTGTGTCTCTCACGTGGGGGGAGGAATGAGGTCGCCCACAGAGGTTCTGCCATGAAAGATCTAAAGACGCACGCTGCTGAGGAGCTTGTTCCTCATGGAGCGTCCCTGAAGGCCAGAAGAATGCCGACGGTCTCTTTCAAAGCTGCCGGACGCTCTGCCGTTCTAGGCCTGAGATACGGACCTTGTGACGGCACTGTAACCCCGCGAGATTCAGGAGACATCGCCAGTGCGAGTGGCAATCCGGAAGGAAGAACCTTCAAGGCAGAGTGTCCTTTCCTGTACAAAACGGCGCCCAAGTGGCTGAGGCAGGGAGCATTTTCCTTCACAGAACCGGCATCCTCGTATGCCTGTGGGTTACTCTAAAGAAACGACACTGTGAGCAACCTCTTCGAAAAGGCCTTCGCAAGCGACTTGGAGACAACAGCAGCGCAGTGGAGGCACAGACCATTATCCTAGAGAGCAGCACAGTGTCTCTAGCAGCGATTGCTTCCCGGAGGATACTTAAGCCACACCGAGATTCCAGCAGGGAGTTTTGCCTTATAGCAGTACAACTCACTCAAGAAAGAGGGATGAGATGTAGGGCTAATCTACGTGCGCTCACGTTCTGTGTCCCCGAGAAGGTTTCACGGAGAAGAATGCATCACCGACCGCTACCACGTGTGTGCACCAAAGAAGCCCTGTGCCGTGGGTGTTCTAAGGCCGACAGCGAAGACCTAGGTGTGTGCTGCAACCGCGCTCGGTGGTTCACACGTTGCGTGACCCCTGTGCCTTTGGAAGATGTTCAGAGCGGGTGGCACCTGCGTGCTGCGAGCGCAAGAGGTGTAGAATGTAGAGGCCTTTCACACTGGAGGAAGGGCTTGCGTCTCATGGAGAGAACGTGTACGTCGCCCGGGAGATGGAGGCGCGCTCTTGACACCATTTCCTCTGCCCGTTTAAAACACAAGTGTTTGTACTCGATCTGGGCTGCCTGGTGAAACGCTTGGCAGTCCGCATCACCCTGAGCAACTTTCCTGAAGTTTGATTCGTAGCTGGGTAAACTCGGGCTTCAGAGGCTTAGATGAGACCAAACGTGTTCAGCTTGTGGCGAAAGCCTTTGTCCAGAGGCATATACGCTTGTGCTTGGGGCGAGGGCTAGGCAAGAACGTTTACACCCTGGGTTTTTATCTTTACCCTAAGCTGTCCCTTTTGGTTGCAGCAGGCGGAGAGAACCCGCGGAGAGAGAACAGCTGCGAAGTGGATGCACAGAACAGTCACCTCAATACCAGCCCCGGGGTCCCAAGCAACGATCCTTCCCCGGAGGGTACTTAAACCACCCCGGGATTCAAGCAGGGAGTTCGCGTTGTCCAACTCGCACAGGAGACTGGCATGAGATGTAGGGCTCATCTACTTGCGTTCACACTACGTGGCGCGTAGAAGTTCTCACGGAGCCGAATCCAGCACCCTTCCTCCACCACGTGTGTACACAAAGGAGCGCTGGGCAGTGGGTGTTCTCAAGGCCAAGAGAGACGCCCTTGTTCTGTGCTGCACCTGCTGGGTGGTTCAAAGGTTTTCTGACCTTCCTGCTCTGGCAGCTTTTCAGAGCTGAGGCTACGCCTGGGCTGCGAAAGCAGAGAGGCGTAGAGGCCTTTCACACTGAAGGCGTGGGCCTGTTTCCCATGGAGAAAGTGTACGTCACCCAACCCCCACCCCCACCCCACCCCAACCCACCCCCAGCTGAAGGCGTGCGGTTTGACACCATTTTGTCCTGCCCATGGAAAATACAAAGAGGCGTACACGATTTGGGTGTCTAGTGAGAGAATTTTGAATCGGCGGCACCCTGAGTACCTTTCCCGAGGTTTGCTTCCTAGCTGGTTAAACTCGGCATTCAGAGGCGAGATGAGAACAAACTTGCTCCGCGTGCGGCGAAGTGCCCTGATGCCCTGCCCTAAATGTTTGAGCTTCTGGCCAGCGTCACGCAAGTACTTTGACACGTAGGAGTCTCCCTTTTACTCCAAGCTGTCCCTGTTGGCTGAAGCAGTCGGCGTGTCTGTATCGCAGCCTGGGAGGCCGGGCGTTGGGGGAGTCTGCCAAGTGACTGGCCTCCATTTATAGCTAACTGAGAAACTGCGTCGAAGTTTTCGGGAGCCTCTTACAGGAAATGGTTGCAGTTGGGAATTGGAGACTGTGCTGGCAAACGTCAGCAGCTCCTCTCCCTCGGAGGGCTCTTGGTGTGCCGTCTCCTAACAGCCAGCACGGTCCCCAGCTCGTGATCGGTCCCATTGTGAGCCGGTCTCGTCCATGAAAGAGCCACGTGAGGCTGAGCTCCAACAGTCGGGCTCCACACCTGGAACCTTTGGGACAGGGCAGTCCTGAGCCGATGTGCCCACCAGGGGACGCAACTAAAGTTTACGTACCACAGGAAAGCGCATCAAGGCCTCGTGTTCTCTCCATGAAATGAACGTGAGCTTGAAGGGTGACGCGTCAGCGTGCACCATGAACAGCTCGCTGGTACGCCTGTCTTTGCCCCCTCTCACGGTCTCACTCACCCGGGCTCAGTTCCGTGCAGGAATGCTGAGTGGGAGCGCCAGCCTCGCTTCTGGACTCTAAAGCCTTCCACCCCCTAATGGCAGGTTGTGTGTGTCTCTCACGTGGGGGGAGGAATGAGGTCACCCACAGAGGTTCTGCCATGAAAGATCTAAACACGCACGCTGCTGAGGAGCTTGTTCCTCATGGAGCGTCCCCGAAGGCCAGAAGAATGCCGACGGTCTCTTTCAAACCTGCCGGATGCTCTGCCATTCTACGCCTGAGATACGGACCTTGTGACGGCACTGTAACCCCGCGAGATTCAGGAGACATCGCCAGTGCGAGTGGCAATCCGGAAGGAAGAAACTCCAAGGCGGAGTGTCCTTTCCTGTACAAAACGGCGCCCAATTGGCTGAGGCAGGGAGCATTTTCCTTCACAACACCGGCATCCTCGTATGCCTGTGGGTTACTCTAAAGAAACGACACTGTGAGTAACCTCTTCGAAAAGGCCTTCGCAAGCGACTTGGAGACAACAGCAGCGCAGTGGAGGCACAGACCATTATCCTAGAGAGCAGCACAGTGTCTCTAGCAGCGATCGCTTCCCGGAGGATACTTAAGCCACACCGAGATTCCAGCAGGGAGTTTTGCCTTATAGCAGTACAACTCACTCAAGAAAGAGGGATGAGGTGTAGGGCTAATCTACGTGCGCTCACGCTCTGTGTCCCCGAGAAGGTTTCACGGAGCAGAATGCATCACCGACCGCTACCACGTGTGTGCACCAAAGAAGCCGTGTGCTGTGGGTGTTCTCAGGCCGACAGCGAAGACCTAGGTGTGTGCTGCACCCGCGCTCGGTGGTTCACACGTTGTGTGACCCCTGTGCCTTTGGAAGATGTTCAGAGCGGGTGGCACCTGCATGCTACGAGCGCAAGAGGTGTAGAGTGTAGAGGCCTTTCACACTGGAGGAAGGGCTTGCGTCTCATGGAGAGAACGTGTACGTCGCCCGGGAGATGGAGGCGCGCTCTTGACACCATTTCCTCTGCCCGTTTAAAACACAAGTGTTTGTACTCGATCTGGGCTGCCTGGTGAAACGCTTGGCAGTCCGCATCACCCTGAGCACCTTTCCTGAAGTTTGATTCGTAGCTGGGTAAACTCGGGCTTCAGAGGCTTAGATGAGACCAAACGTGTTCAGCTTGTGGCGAAAGCCTTTGATCAGAGGCATATACGCTTGTGCTTGGGGCGAGGGCTAGACAAGAACGTTTACACCCTGGGTTTTTATCTTTACCCTAAGCTGTCCCTTTTGGCTGCAGCAGGCGGAGAGAACCCGCGGAGAGAGAATAGCTGCGAAGTGGATGCACAGAACAGTCACCTCGATACCAGCCCCGGGGTCCCAAGCAACGATCCTTCCCCAGAGGGTACTTAACCCACCCCGGGATTCAAGCAGGGAGTTCGCCTTGTCCAACTCGCACAGGAGACTGGCATGAGATGTAGGGCTCATCTACTTGCGTTCACACTACGTGGTGCGGAGAAGTTCTCACGGAGCCGAATCCAGCACCCTTCCTCCACCACGTGTGTACACAAAGGAGCGCTGGGCAGTGGGTGTTCTCAAGGCCAAGAGAGAAGCCCTTGTTCTGTGCTGCACCTGCTGGGTGGTTCAAAGGTTTTCTGACCTTCCTGCTCTGGAAGCTTTTCAGAGCTGAGGCTACGCCTGGGCTGCAAAAGCAGAGAGGCGTAGAGGCCTTTCACACTGAAGGCGTGGGCCTGTTTCCCATGGAGAAAGTGTACGTCGCCCAACCCACACCCCTACCCCAACCCACCCCACCCCAACCCACCCCACCCCCAGCTGGAGGCGTGCGGGTTGACACCATTTTGTCCTGCCCATGGAAAATACAAAGAGGCGTACACGATTTTGGCTGTCTGGTGAGAGAATTTTGAATCGGCGGCACCCTGAGTACCTTTCCCGAAGTTTGCTTCCTAGCTGGTTAAACTCGGCATTCAGAGGCGAGATGAGAACAAACTTGCTCCGCGTGCGGCGAAGTGCCCTGATGCCCTGCCCTAAATGTTTGAGCTTCTGGCCAGCGTCACACAAGTACTTTGACACGTAGGAGTCTCACTTTTACTCCAAGCTGTCCCTGTTGGCTGAAGCAGTCGGCGTGTCTGTATCGCAGCCTGGGAGGCCAGGCGTTGGGGGAGTCTGCCAAGTGACTGGCCTCCATTTATAGCTAACTGAGAAACTGCGTCGAAGCTTTCGGGAGCCTCTTACAGGGAATGGTTGCAGTTGGGAATTGGAGACTGTGCTGGCAAACGTCAGCAGCTCCTCTCCGTCGGAGGGCTCTTGGTGTGCCGAATCCTAACAGCCAGCACGGTCCCCAGCTCGTGAACGGTCCCATTGCGAGCCGGTCTCGTCCGTGAAAGAGCCACGTGAGGCTGATCTCCAACAGTCGGGCTCCACACCTGGAGCCTTTGGGACAGGGCAGTCCTGAGCCGATGTGCCCACCAGGGGACGCGACCAAAGTTTACGTACCACAGGAAAGTGCATCAAGGCCTCGTGTTCTCACCATGAAATGAACGTGAGCTTGAAGGGTGATGCGTCAGCGTGCACCGTGAACAGCTCGCTGGTACGCCTGTCTTTGTCCCCTCTCACGGTCTCACGCACCCGGGCTCAGTTCCGTGCAGGAATGCTGAGTGGGAGCGCCAGCCTCGCTTCTGGACTCTAAAGCCTTCCACCCCCTAATGGCAGGTTGTGTGTGTCTCTCACGTGGGGGGAGGAATGAGGTCGCCCACAGAGGTTCTGCCATGAAAGATCTAAAGATGCACGCTGCTGAGGAGCTTGTTCCACATGGAGCGTCCCCGAAGGCCAGAAGAATGCCGAAGGTCTCTTTCAAAGCTGCCGGATGCTCTGCCGTTCTAGGCCTGAGATACGGACCTTGTGACGGCACTGTAACCCCGCGAGATTCAGGAGACATCGCCAGTGCGAGTGGCAATCCGGAAGGAAGAACCTGCAAGGCGGAGTGTCCTTTCCTGTACAAAACGGTGCCCAAGTGGCTGAGGCAGGGAGCATTTTCCTTCACAGAACCGGCATCCTCGTATGCCTGTGGGTTACTCTAAAGTAACGATACTGTGAGCAACCTCTTCGAAAAGGCCTTCGCAAGCGACTTGGAGACAACAGCAGCGCAGTGGAGGCACAGACCATTATCCTAGAGAGCAGCACAGTGTCTCTAGCAGCGATCGCTTCCCGGAGGATACTTAAGCCACACCGAGATTCCAGCAGGGAGTTTTGCCTTATAGCAGTACAACTCACTCAAGAAAGAGGGATGAGGTGTAGGGCTAATGTACGTGCGCTCCCGCTCTGTGTCCCTGAGAAGGTTTCACGGAGCAGAATGCATCACCAACCGCTACCACGTGTGTGCACCAAAGAAGCCCTGTGCCGTGGGTGTTCTCAGGCCGACAGCGAAGACCTAGGTGTGTGCTGCACCCGCGCTGGGTGGTTCACACGTTGCGTGACCCTGTGCCTTTGGGAGATGTTCAGAGCGGGTGGCACCTGCGAGCGCAAGAGGTGTAGAGTGTAGAGGCCTTTCACACTGGAGGAAGGGCTTGCGTCTCATGGAGAGAACGTGTTCGTCGCCCGGGAGATGGAGGCGCGCTCTTGACACCATTTCCTCTGCCCGTTTAAAACACAAGTGTTTGTACTCGATCTGGGCTGCCTGGTGAAACGCTTGGCAGTCCGCATCACCCTGAGCACCTTTCCTGAAGTTTGATTCGTAGCTGGGTAAACTCGGGCTTCAGAGGCTTAGATGAGACCAAACGTGTTCAGCTTGAGGCGAAAGCCTTTGACCAGAGGCATATACACTTGTGCTTGGGGCGAGGGCTACGCAAGAACGTTTACACACTGGGTTTTTATCTTTACCCTAAGCTGTCCCTTTTGGCTGCAGCAGGCGGAGAGAACCCGCAGAGAGAGAACAGCTGCGAAGTGGATGCACAGAACAGTCACCTCGATACCAGCCCCGGGGTCCCAAGCAACGATCCTTCCCCGAAGGGTACTTAACCCACCGCGGGATTCAAGCAGGGAGTTTGCCTTGTCCAACTCGCACAGGAGACTGGCATGAGATGTAGGGCTCATCTACTTGCGTTCACACTATGTGGCCCGGAGAAGTACTCACGGAGCCGAATCCGGCACCCTTCCTCCACCACGTGTGTACACAAAGGAGCGCTGGGCAGTGGGTGTTCTCAAGGCCAAGAGAGAAGCCCTTGTTCTGTGCTGCACCTGCTGGGTGGTTCAAAGGTTTTCTGACCTTCCTGCTCTGGAAGCTTTTCAGAGCTGAGGCTACGCCTGGGCTGCGAAAGCAGAGAGGCGTAGAGGCCTTTCACACTGAAGGCGTGGGCCTGTTTCCCATGGAGAAAGTGTACGTCGCCCAACCCGCACCCCCACCCCACCCCACCCCACCCAACCCCCAGCTGGAGGCATGCGGGTTGACACCATTTTGTCTTGCCCATGGAAAATACAAAGAGGCGTACACGATTTGGGCTGTCTGGTGAAAGAATTTTGAATCGGCGGCACCCTGAGTACCTTTCCCGAAGTTTGCTTCCTAGCTGGTTAAACTCGGCATTCAGAGGCTAGATGAGAACAAACTTGCTCCGCGTGCGGCGAAGGGCCCTGATGCCCTGCCCTAAATGTTTGAGCTTCTGGCCAGCGTCACGCAAGTACTTTGACACGTAGGAGTCTCACTTTTACTCCAAGCTGTCCCTGTTGGCTGAAGCAGTCGGCGTGTCTCTATCGCAGCCTGGGAGGCCGGGCGTTGGGGGAGAATGCCAAGTGACTGGCCTCCATTTATAGCTAACTGAGAAACTGCGTCGAAGCTTTCGGGAGCCTCTTACAGGGAAAGGTTGCAGTTCGGAATTGGAGACTGTGCTGGCAAGCGTCAGCAGCTCCTCTCCCTCGGAGGGCTCTTGGTGTGCCGACTCCTAACAGCCAGCACAGTCCCCAGCTCGTGAACTGTCCCATTGACAGCCGGTCTCATCCGTGAAAGAGCTACGTGAGGCTGATCTCCAAGAGTCGGGCTCCACACCTGGAGCCTTTGGGACAGGGCAGTCCTGAGCCGATGTGCCCACCAGGGGACGCGACCAAAGTTTACGTACCACAGGAAAGCGCATCAAGGCCTCGTGTTCTCTCCATGAAATGAACGTGAGCTTGAAGGGTGATGCGTCAGCGTGCATCGTGAACAGCTCGCTGGTACGCCTGCCTTTGCCCCCTCTCACGGTCTCACGCACACGGGCTCAGTTCCGTGCAGGAATGCTGAGAGGGAGCGCCAGCCTCGCTTCTGGACTCTAAAGACTTCCACCCCCTAATGGCAGGTTGTGTGCGTCTCTCACGTGGGGGGAGGAATGAGTTCGCCCACAGAGGTTCTGCCATGAAAGATCTAAAGACGCACGCTGCTGAGGAGCTTGTTCCTCATGGAGTGTCCCCGAAGGCCAGAAGAATGCCGAAGGTCTCTTTCAAAGCTGCCGGACGCTCTGCCGTTCTAGGCCTGAGATACGGACCTTGTGACGGCAGTGTAACCCCGCGAGATTCAGGAGACATCGCCAGTGCGAGTGGCAATCCGGAAGGAAGAACCTGCAAGGCGGAGTGTCCTTTCCTGTACAAAACGGCGCCCAAGTGGCTGAAGCAGGGAGCATTTTCCTTCACAGAACCGGCATCCTCATATGCCTGTGGGTTACTCTAAAGAAACGACACTGTGAGCAACCTCTTCGAAAAGGCCTTCGCAAGCGACTTGGTGACAACAGCAGCGCAGTGGAGGCACAGACCATTATCCTAGAGAGCAGCACAGTGTCTCTAGCAGCGATCGCTTCCCGGAGGATACTTAAGCCACACCGAGATTCCAGCAGGGAGTTTTGCCTTATAGCAGTACAACTCACTCAAGAAAGAGGGATGAGGTGTAGGGCTAATCTACGTGCGCTCACGCTCTGTGTCCCCGAGAAGGTTTCACGGAGCAGAATGCATCACCGACCGCTACCACGTGTGTGCACCAAAGAAGCCCTGTGCCGTGGGTGTTCTCAGGCCGACAGCGAAGACCTAGGTGTGTGCTGCACCCGCGCTCGGTGGTTCACACGTTGCGTGACCCTGTGCCTTTGGGAGATGTTCAGAGCGGGTGGCACCTGCGTGCTGCGAGCGCAAGAGGTGTAAAGTGTAGAGGCCTTTCACACTGGAGGCAGGGCTTGCGTCTCATGGAGAAAACGTGTACGTCGCCCGGGAGATGGAGGCGCACTCTTGACACCATTTCCTCTGCCCGTTTAAAACACAAGTGTTTGTACTCGATCTGGGCTGCCTGGTGAAACGCTTGGCAGTCCGCATCACCCTGAGCACCTTTCCTGAAGTTTGATTCGTAGCTGGGTAAACTCGGGCTTCAGAGGCTTAGATGAGACCAAACGTGTTCAGCTTGTGGCGAAAGCCTTTGACCAGAGGCATATACGCTTGTGCTTGGGGCGAGGGCTAGGCAAGAACGTTTACACCCTGGGTTTTTATCTTTACCCTAAGCTGTCCCTTTTGGCTGCAGCAGGCGGAGAGGACCCGCGGAGAGAGAACAGCTGCGAAGTGGATGCACAGAACAGTCACCTCGATACCAGCCCCGGGGTCCCAAGCAACGATCCTTCCCCGGAGGGTACTTAACCCACCCCGGGATTCAAGCAGGGAGTTTGCCTTGTCCAACTCGCACAGGAGACTGGCATGAGATGTAGGGCTCATCTACTTGCGTTCACACTACGTGGCCCGGAGAAGTACTCACGGAGCCGAATCCGGCACCCTTCCTCCACCACGTGTGTACACAAAGGAGCGCTGGGCAGTGGGTGTTCTCAAGGCCAAGAGAGAAGCCCTTGTTCTGTGCTGCACCTGCTGGGTGGTTCAAAGGTTTTCTGACCTTCCTGCTCTGGAAGCTTTTCAGAGCTGAGGCTACGCCTGGGCTGCGAAAGCAGAGAGGCGTAGAGGCCTTTCACACTGAAGGCGTGGGCCTGTTTCCAATGGAGAAAGTGTACGTCGCCCAACCCCCACCCCACCCCACCCCACCCGACCCCACCCGCAGCTGGAGGCATACGGGTTGACAGCATTTTGTCCTGCCCATGGAAAATACAAAGAGGCGTACACGATTTGGGCTGTCTGGTGAAAGAATTTTGAATCGGCGGCACCCTGAGTACCTTTCCCGAAGTTTGCTTCCTAGCTGGTTAAACTCGGCATTCAGAGGCTAGATGAGAACAAACTTGCTCCGCGTGCGGCGAAGGGCCCTGATGCCCTGCCCTAAATGTTTGAGCTTCTGGCCAGCGTCACGCAAGTACTTTGACACGTAGGAGTCTCCCTTTTACTCCAAGCTGTCCCTGTTGGCTGAAGCAGTCGGCGTGTCTCTATCGCAGCCTGGGAGGCCGGGCGTTGGGGGAGTCTGCCAAGTGACTGGCCTCCATTTATAGCTAACTGAGAAACTGCGTCGAAGCTTTCGGGAGCCTCTTACAGGGAAAGGTTGCAGTTCGGAATTGGAGACTGTGCTGGCAAGCGTCAGCAGCTCCTCTCCCTCGGAGGGCTCTTGGTGTGCCGACTCCTAACAGCCAGCACAGTCCCCAGCTCGTGAACTGTCCCATTGACAGCCGGTCTCGTCCGTGAAAGAGCTACGTGAGGCTGATCTACAAGAGTCGGGCTCCACACCTGGAGCCTTTGGGACAGGGCAGTCCTGAGCCGATGTGCCCACCAGGGGACGCGACCAAAGTTTACGTACCACAGGAAAGCGCATCAAGGCCTCGTGTTCTCTCCATGAAATGAACGTGAGCTTGAAGGGTGATGCGTCAGCGTGCACCGTGAACAGCTCGCTGGTACGCCTGCCTTTGCCCCCTCTCACGGTCTCACGCACACGGGCTCAGTTCCGTGCAGGAATGCTGAGAGGGAGCGCCAGCCTCGCTTCTGGACTCTAAAGACTTCCACCCCCTAATGGCAGGTTGTGTGCGTCTCTCACGTGGGGGGAGGAATGAGTTCGCCCACAGAGGTTCTGCCATGAAAGATCTAAAGACGCACGCTGCTGAGGAGCTTGTTCCTCATGGAGTGTCCCCGAAGGCCAGAAGAATGCCGAAGGTCTCTTTCAAAGCTGCCGGACGCTCTGCTGTTCTAGGCCTGAGATACGGACCTTGTGACGGCACTGTAACCCCGCGAGATTCAGGAGACATCGCCAGTGCGAGTGGCAATCCGGAAGGAAGAACCTGCAAGGCGGAGTGTCCTTTCCTGTACAAAACGGCGCCGAAGTGGCTGAAGCAGGGAGCATTTTCCTTCACAGAACCGGGATCCTCGTATGCCTGTGGGTTACTCTAAAGAAACGACACTGTGAGCAACCTCTTCGAAAAGGCCTTCGCAAGCGACTTGGTGACAACAGCAGCGCAGTGGAGGCACAGACCATTATCCTAGAGAGCAGCACAGTGTCTCTAGCAGCGATCGCTTCCCGGAGGATACTTAAGCCACACCGAGATTCCAGCAGGGAGTTTTGCCTTATAGCAGTACAACTCACTCAAGAAAGAGGGATGAGGTGTAGGGCTAATCTACGTGCGCTCACGCTCTGTGTCCCCGAGAAGGTTTCACGGAGCAGAATGCATCACTGACCGCTACCACGTGTGTGCACCAAAGAAGCCCTGTGCCGTGGGTGTTCTCAGGCCGACAGCGAAGACCTAGGTGTGTGCTGCACCCGCGCTCGGTGGTTCACACGTTGCGTGACCCTGTGCCTTTGGGAGATGTTCAGAGCGGGTGGCACCTGCGTGCTGCGAGCGCAAGAGGTGTAGAGTGTAGAGGCCTTTCACACTGGAGGAAGGGCTTGCGTCTCATGGAGAAAACGTGTACGTCGCCGGGGAGATGGAGGCGCGCTCTTGACACCATTTCCTCTGCCCGTTTAAAACACAAGTGTTTGTACTCGATCTGGGCTGCCTGGTGAAACGCTTGGCAGTCCGCATCACCCTGAGCACCTTTCCTGAAGTTTGATTCGTAGCTGGGTAAACTCGGGCTTCAGAGGCTTAGATGAGACCAAACGTGTTCAGCTTGTGGCGAAAGCCTTTGACCAGAGGCATATACGCTTGTGCTTGGGGCGAGGGCTAGGCAAGAACGTTTACACCCTGGGTTTTTATCTTTACCCTAAGCTGTCCCTTTTGGCTGCAGCAGGCCGAGAGAACCCGCGGAGATAGAACAGCTGCGAAGTGGATGCACAGAACAGTCACCTCGATACTGCCCCGGGGTCCCAGGCAACGATCCTTCCCCGGAGGGTACTTAACCCACCCCGGGATTCAAGCAGGGAGTTCGCCTTGTCCAACTCACACAGGAGACTGTCATGAGATGTAGGGCTCATCTACTTGTGTTCACAGTACGTGGCCCGGAGAATTTCTCACGGAGCCGAATCCAGCACCCTTCCTCCACCACGTGTGTACACAAAGGAGCGCTGGGCAGTGGGTTTTCTCAAGGCCAAGAGAGAAGCCCTTGTTCTGTGCTGCACCTGCTGGGTGGTTCAAAGGTTTTCTGACCTTCCTGCTCTGGAAGCTTTTCAGAGCTGAGGCTACGCCTGGGCTGCGAAAGCAGAGAGGCGTAGAGGCCTTTCACACTGAAGGCGTGGGCCTGTTTCCCATGGAGAAAGTGTACGTCGCCCAACCCCCACCCCCACCCCACCCCACCCTATCCCATCCCCAGCTGGAGGCATGCGGGTTGACACCATTTTGTCCTGACCATGGAAAATACAAAGAGGCGTACACGATTTGGGCTGTCTGGTGAAAGAATTTTGAATCGGCGGCACCCTGAGTACCTTTCCCGAAGTTTGCTTCCTAGCTGGTTAAACTCGGCATTCAGAGGCGAGATGAGAACAAACTTGGTCCGCGTGCGGCGAAGTGCTCTGATGCACTGCCCTAAATGTTTGAGCTTCTGGCCAGCGTCACGCAAGTACTTTGACACTTAGGCGTCTCACTTTTACTCCAAGCTGTCCCTGTTGGCTGAAGCAGTCAGCGTGTCTGTATCGCAGCCTGGGAGGCCGGGCGTTGGGGTAGTCTGCCAAGTGACTGGCCTCCATTTATAGCTAACTGAGAAACTGCGTCGAAGCTTTCGGGAGCCTCTTACAGGGAATGGTTGCAGTTCGGAATTGGAGACTGTGCTGGTAAACAACAGCAGCTCCTCTCCCTCAGAGGGCTCTTGGTGTGCCGACTCCTAACAGCCAGCACGGTCCCCAGCTCGTGAACGGTCCCATTGCGAGCCGGTCTCGTCCGTGAAAGAGCCACGTGAGGCTGATCTCCAAGAGTCGGGCTCCACACCTGGAGCCTTTGGGACAGGGCAGTCCTGAGCCGATGTGCCCACCAGGGGACGCGACCAAAGTTTACGTACCACAGGAAAGCGCATCAAGGCCTCGTGTTCTCTCCATGAAATGAACGTGAGCTTGAAGGGTGATGCGTCAGCGTGCACCGTGAACAGCTCGCTGGTACGCCTGCCTTTGCCCCCTCTCACGGTCTCACGCACACGGGCTCAGTTCCATGCAGGAATGCTGAGAGGGAGCGCCAGCCTCGCTTCTGGACTCTAAAGACTTCCACCCCCTAATGGCAGGTTGTGTGCGTCTCTTACGTGGGGGGAGGAATGAGTTCGCCCACAGAGGTTCTGCCATGAAAGATCTAAAGACGCACGCTGCTGAGGAGCTTGTTCCTCATGGAGTGTCCCCGAAGGCCAGAAGAATGCCGAAGGTCTCTTTCAAAGCTGCCGGACGCTCTGCCATTCTAGGCCTGAGATACGGACCTTGTGACGGCACTGTAACCCCGCGAGATTCAGGAGACATCGCCAGTGCGAGTGGCAATCCGGAAGGAAGAACCTGCAAGGCGGAGTGTCCTTTCCTGTACAAAACGGCGCCCAAGTGGCTGAAGCAGGGAGCATTTTCCTTCACAGAACCGGCATCCTCGTATGCCTGTGGGTTACTCTAAAGAAACGACACTGTGAGCAACCTCTTCGAAAAGGCCTTCGCAAGCGACTTGGTGACAACAGCAGCGCAGTGGAGGCACAGACCATTATCCTAGAGAGCAGCACAGTGTCTCTAGCAGCGATCGCTTCCCGGAGGATACTTAAGCCACACCGAGATTCCAGCAGGGAGTTTTGCCTTATAGCAGTACAACTCACTCAAGAAAGAGGGATGAGGTGTAGGGCTAATCTACGTGCGTTCACGCTCTGTGTCCCCGAGAAGGTTTCACGGAGCAGAATGCATCACCGACCGCTACCACGTGTGTGCACCAAAGAAGCCCTGTGCCGTGGGTGTTCTCAGGCCGACAGCGAAGACCTAGGTGTGTGCTGCACCCGCGCTCGGTGGTTCACACGTTGCGTGACCCCTGTGCCTTTGGAAGATGTTCAGAGCGGGTGGCACCTGCGTGCTGCGAGCGCAAGAGGTGTAGAGTGTAGAGGCCTTTCACACTGGAGGAAGGGCTTGCGTCTCGTGGAAAGAACATGTACGTCGCGTGGGAGATGGAGGCGCGCTCTTGACACCATTTCCTCTGCCCGTTTAAAACACAAGTGTTTGTACTCGATCTGGGCTGCCTGGTGAAACGCTTGGCAGTCCGCATCACCCTGAGCACGTTTCCTGAAGTTTGATTCGTAGCTGGGTAAACTCGGGCTTCAGAGGCTTAGATGAGACCAAACGTGTTCAGCTTGTGGCGAAAGCCTTTGACCAGAGGCATATACGCTTGTGCTTGGGGCGAGGGCTAGGCAAGAACGTTTACACCCTGGGTTTTTATCTTTACCCTAAGCTGTCCCTTTTGGCTGCAGCAGGCCGAGAGAACCCGCGGAGATAGAACAGCTGCGAAGTGGATGCACAGAACAGTCACCTCGATACTGCCCCGGGGTCCCAAGCAACGATCCTTCCCCGGAGGGTACTTAACCCACCCCGGGATTCAAGCAGGGAGTTCGCCTTGTCCAACTCGCACAGGAGACTGTCATGAGATGTAGGGCTCATCTACTTGCGTTCACAGTACGTGGCCCGGAGAATTTCTCACGGAGCCGAATCCAGCACCCTTCCTCCACCACGTGTGTACACAAAGGAGCGCTGGGCAGTGGGTATTCTCAAGGCCAAGAGAGAAGCCCTTGTTCTGTGCTGCACCTGCTGGGTGGTTCAAAGGTTTTCTGACCTTCCTGCTCTGGAAGCTTTTCAGAGCTGAGTCTACGCCTGGGCTGCGAAAGCAGAGAGGCGTAGAGGCCTTTCACACTGAAGGCGTGGGCCTGTTTCCCATGGAGAAAGTGTACGTCGCCCAACCCCCACCCCCACCCCACCCAACCCCACCCCATCCCCAGCTGGAGGCATGCGGGTTGACACCATTTTGTCCTGCCCATGGAAAATACAAAGAGGCGTACACGATTTGGGCTGTCTGGTGAAAGAATTTTGAATCGTGGCACCCTGAGTACCTTTCCCGAAGTTTGCTTCCTAGCTGGTTAGACTCGGCATTCAGAGGCGAGATAAGAACAAACTTGCTCCGCGTGCGGCGAAGTGCCCTGATGCCCTGCCCTAAATGTTTGAGCTTCTGGCCAGCGTCACGCAAGTACTTTGACACGTAGGAGTCTCACTTTTACTCCAATCTGTCCCTGTTGGCTGAAGCAGTCGGCGTGTCTGTATCGCAGCCTGGGAGCCCGGGCATTGGGGGAGTCTGCCAAGTGACTGGCCTCCATTTATAGCTAACTGAGAAACTGCGTCGAAGCTTTCGGGAGCCTCTTACAGGGAAAGGTTGCAGTTCGGAATTGGAGACTGTGCTGGCAAACGTCAGCAGCTCCTCTCCGTCGGAGGGCTCTTGGTGTGCCGACTCCTAACAGCCAGCACGGTCCCCAGCTCGTGAACTGTCCCATTGAGAGCCGGTCTCTTCCGTGAAAGAGCTACGTGAGGCTGATCTCCAAGAGTCGGGCTCCACACCTGGAGCCTTTGGGACAGGGCAGCCCTGAGCCGATGTGCCCACCAGGGGACGCGACCAAAGTTTACGTACCACAGGAAAGTGCATCAAGGCCTCGTGTTCTCTCCATGAAATGAACGTGAGCTTGAAGGGTTATGCGTCAGCGTGTACCGTGAACAGCTCGCTGGTACGCCTGTCTTTGCCCCCTCTCACGGTCTCACTCACCCGGGCTCAGTTCCGTGCAGGAATGCTGAGTGGGAGCGCCAGCCTCGCTTCTGGACTCTAAAGCCTTCCATCCCCTAATGGCAGGTTGTGTGTGTCTCTCACGTGGGGGGAGGAATGAGGTCGCCCACAGAGGTTCTGCCATGAAAGATCTAAAGACGCACGCTGCTGAGGAGCTTGTTCCTCATGGAGCGTCCCTGAAGGCCAGAAGAATGCCGACGGTCTCTTTCAAAGCTGCCGGACGCTCTGCCGTTCTAGGCCTGAGATACGGACCTTGTGATGGCACTGTAACCCCGCGAGATTCAGGAGACATCGCCAGTGCGAGTGGCAATCCGGAAGGAAGAACCTCCAAGGCGGAGTGTCCTTTCCTGTACAAAACGGCACCCAAGTGGCTGAGGCAGGGAGCATTTTCCTTCACAGAACCGGCATCCTCGTATGCCTGTGGGTTACTCTAAAGAAACGACACTGTGAGCAACCTCTTCGAAAAGGCCTTCGCAAGCGACTTGGAGACAACAGCAGCACAGTGGAGGCACAGACCATTATCCTAGAGAGCAGCACAGTGTCTCTAGCAGCGATCGCTTCCCGGAGGATACTTAAGCCACACCGAGATTCCAGCAGGGAGTTTTGCCTTATAGCAGTACAACTCACTCAAGAAAGAGGGATGAGGTGTAGGGCTAATCTACGTGCGCTCACGCTCTGTGTGCCCGAGAAGGTTTCACGGAGCAGAATGCATCACCGACCACTACCACGTGTGTGCACCAAAGAAGCCCTGTGCCGTGGGTGTTCTCAGGCTGACAGCGAAGACCTAGGTGTGTGCTGCACCCGCGCTCGGTGGTTCACACGTTGCATGACCCTGTGCCTTTGGGAGATGTTCAGAGCGGGTGGCACCTGCGTGCTGCGAGCGCAAGAGGTGTAGAGTGTAGAGGCCTTTCACACTGGAGGAAGTGCTTGAGTCTCATGGAGAAAACGTGTACGTCGCCCGGGAGATGGAGGCGCGCTCTTGACACCATTTCCTCTGCCCATTTAAAACACAAGTGTTTGTTCTCGATCTGGGCTGCCTGGTGAAACGCTTGGCAGTCCGCATCACCCTGAGCACCTTTCCTGAAGTTTGATTCGTAGCTGGGTAAACTCGGGCTTCAGAGGCTTAGATGAGACCAAACGTGTTCAGCTTGTGGCGAAAGCCTTTGACCAGAGGCATATACACTTGTGCTTGGGGCGAGGGCTAGGCAAGAACGTTTACACCCTGGGTTTTTATCTTTACCCTAAGCTGTCCCTTTTGGCTGCAGCAGGCGGAGATAACCCGCGGAGAGAGAACTGCTGCGAAGTGGATGCACAGAACAGTCACCTCGACACCAGCCCCGGGGTCCCAAGCAACGATCCTTCCCCGGAGGGTACTTAACCCACCCCGGGATTCAAGCAGGGAGTTGGCCTTGTCCAACTCGCACAGGAGACTGGCATGAGATGTAGGGCTCATCTACTTGCGTTCACACTACGTGGCCCGGAGAAGTACTCACGGAGCCGAATCTGGCACCCTTCCTCCACCACGTGTGTACACAAAGGAGCGCTGGGCAGTGGGTGTTCTCAAGGCCAAGAGAGAAGCCCTTGTTCTGTGCTGCACCTGCTGGGTGGTTCAAAGGTTTTCTGACCTTCCTGCTGTGGCAGCTTTTCAGAGCTGAGGCTACGCCTGGGCTGCGAAAGCAGAGATGCGTAGAGGCCTTTCACACTGAAGGCGTGGGCCTGTTTCCCATGGAGAAAGTGTACGTCACCCAACCCCCACCCCCACCCCACCCCTCCCCACCCCACCCCACCCCAACCCACGCCCAGGTGGAGGCGTGCTGGTTGACAACATTTTGTCCTGCCCATGGAAAATACAAAGAGGCGTACACGATTTGGGCTATCTGGTGAAAGAATTTTGAATCGGCGGCACCCTGAGTACCTTTCCTGAAGTTTGCTTCCTAGCTGGTTAAACTCGGCATTCAGAGGCGAGATGAGAACAAACTTGCTCCGCGTGCGGCGAAGTGCCTTGATGCCCTGCCCTAAATGTTTGAGCTTCTGGCCAGCTTCATGCAAGTACTTTGACACGTAGGAGTCTCACTTTTACTCCAAGCTCTCCCTGTTGGCTGAAGCAGTCGGCGTGTCTGTATCGCAGCCTGGGAGGCCGGGCGATGGGAGAGTCTGCCAAGTGACTGGCCGCCATTTATAGCTAACTGAGAAACTGCGTCGAAGCTTTCGGGAGCCTCTTACAGGGAAAGGTTGCAGTTCGGAATTGGAGACTGTGCTGGCAAACGTCAGCAGCTCCTCTCCCTCGGAGGGCTCTTGGTGTGCCGACTCCTAACAGCCAGCACGGTCCCCAGCTCGTGAACTGTCCCATTGAGAGCCGGTCTCGTCCGTGAAAGAGCCCCGTGAGGCTGATCTCCAAGAGTCGGGCTCCACACCTGGAGCCTTTGGGACAGGGCAGTCCTGAGCTGATGTACCCACCAGGGGACGCGACCAAAGTTTACGTACCACAGGAAAGCGCATCAAGGCCTCGTGTTCTCTCCATGAAATGAACGTGAGCTTGAAGGGTGATGCGTCAGCGTGCACCGTGAACAGCTCGCTGGTACGCCTGTCTTTGCCCCCTCTCATGGTCTCACGCACCCGGGCTCAGTTCCGTGCAGGAATGCTGAGTGGGAGCGCCAGCCTCGCTTCTGGACTCTAAAGCCTTCCACCCCCTAATGGCAGGTTGTGTGTGTCTCTCACGTGGGGGGAGGAATGAGGTCGCCCACAGCGGTTCTGCCATGAACGATCTAAAGACGCACGCTGCTGAGGAGCTTGTTCCTCATGGAGCGTCCCCGAAGGCCAGAAGAATGCCGACGGTCTCTTTCAAAGCTGCCGGACGCTCTGCCGTTCTAGGCCTGAGATACGGACCTTGTGACGGCACTGTAACCCTGCGAGATTCAGGAGACATCGCCAGTGCGAGTGGCAATCCGGAAGGAAGAACCTTCAAGGCGGAGTGTCCTTTCCTGTACAAAACGGCACCCAAGTGGCTGAGGCAGGGAGCATTTTCCTTCACAGAACCGGCATCCTCGTATGCCTGTGGGTTACTCTAAAGAAACGACACTGTGAGCAACCTCTTCGAAAAGACCTTCGCAAGCGACTTGGAGACAACAGCAGCGCAGTGGAGGCACAGACCATTATCCTAGAGAGCAGCACAGTGTCTCTAGCAGCGATCGCTTCCCGGAGGATACTTAAGCCACACTGAGATTCCAGCAGGGAGTTTTGCCTTATAGCAGTACAACTCACTCAAGAAAGAGGGATGAGGTGTAGGGCTAATCTACGTGCGCTCACGCTCTGTGTCCCCGAGAAGGTTTCCCGGAGCAGAATGCATCACCGACCGCTACCACGTGTGTGCACCAAAGAAGCCCTGTGCCGTGGGTGTTCTCAGGCCGACAGCAAAGACCTAGGTGTGTGCTGCACCCGCGCTCGGTGGTTCACACTTTGTGTGACCCCTGTGCCTTTGGAAGATGTTCAGAGCGGGTGGCACCTGCGTGCTGCGAGCGCAAGAGGTGTAGAATGTAGAGGCCTTTCACACTGGAGGAAGGGCTTGCGTCTCATGGAGAGAACGTGTACGTCGCCCGGGAGATGGAGGCGCGCTCTTGACACCATTTCCTCTGCCCGTTTAAAACACAAGTGTTTGTACTCGATCTGGGCTGCCTGGTGAAACGCTTGGCAGTCCGCATCACCCTGAGCAACTTTCCTGAAGTTTGATTCGTAGCTGGGTAAACTCGGGCTTCAGAGGCTTAGATGAGACCAAACGTGTTCAGCTTGTGGCGAAAGCCTTTGTCCAGAGGCATATACGCTTGTGCTTGGGGCGAGGGCTAGGCAAGAACGTTTACACCCTGGGTTTTTATCTTTACCCTAAGCTGTCCCTTTTGGTTGCAGCAGGCGGAGAGAACCCGCGGAGAGAGAACAGCTGCGAAGTGGATGCACAGAACAGTCACCTCAATACCAGCCCCGGGGTCCCAAGCAACGATCCTTCCCCGGAGGGTACTTAAACCACCCCGGGATTCAAGCAGGGAGTTCGCGTTGTCCAACTCGCACAGGAGACTGGCATGAGATGTAGGGCTCATCTACTTGCGTTCACACTACGTGGCGCGTAGAAGTTCTCACGGAGCCGAATCCAGCACCCTTCCTCCACCACGTGTGTACACAAAGGAGCGCTGGGCAGTGGGTGTTCTCAAGGCCAAGAGAGACGCCCTTGTTCTGTGCTGCACCTGCTGGGTGGTTCAAAGGTTTTCTGACCTTCCTGCTCTGGCAGCTTTTCAGAGCTGAGGCTACGCCTGGGCTGCGAAAGCAGAGAGGCGTAGAGGCCTTTCACACTGAAGGCGTGGGCCTGTTTCCCATGGAGAAAGTGTACGTCACCCAACCCCCACCCCCACCCCACCCCAACCCACCCCCAGCTGAAGGCGTGCGGTTTGACACCATTTTGTCCTGCCCATGGAAAATACAAAGAGGCGTACACGATTTGGGTGTCTAGTGAGAGAATTTTGAATCGGCGGCACCCTGAGTACCTTTCCCGAGGTTTGCTTCCTAGCTGGTTAAACTCGGCATTCAGAGGCGAGATGAGAACAAACTTGCTCCGCGTGCGGCGAAGTGCCCTGATGCCCTGCCCTAAATGTTTGAGCTTCTGGCCAGCGTCACGCAAGTACTTTGACACGTAGGAGTCTCCCTTTTACTCCAAGCTGTCCCTGTTGGCTGAAGCAGTCGGCGTGTCTGTATCGCAGCCTGGGAGGCCGGGCGTTGGGGGAGTCTGCCAAGTGACTGGCCTCCATTTATAGCTAACTGAGAAACTGCGTCGAAGTTTTCGGGAGCCTCTTACAGGAAATGGTTGCAGTTGGGAATTGGAGACTGTGCTGGCAAACGTCAGCAGCTCCTCTCCCTCGGAGGGCTCTTGGTGTGCCGTCTCCTAACAGCCAGCACGGTCCCCAGCTCGTGAACGGTCCCATTGTGAGCCGGTCTCGTCCATGAAAGAGCCACGTGAGGCTGAGCTCCAACAGTCGGGCTCCACACCTGGAACCTTTGGGACAGGGCAGTCCTGAGCCGATGTGCCCACCAGGGGACGCAACTAAAGTTTACGTACCACAGGAAAGCGCATCAAGGCCTCGTGTTCTCTCCATGAAATGAACGTGAGCTTGAAGGGTGACGCGTCAGCGTGCACCATGAACAGCTCGCTGGTACGCCTGTCTTTGCCCCCTCTCACGGTCTCACTCACCCGGGCTCAGTTCCGTGCAGGAATGCTGAGTGGGAGCGCCAGCCTCGCTTCTGGACTCTAAAGCCTTCCACCCCCTAATGGCAGGTTGTGTGTGTCTCTCACGTGGGGGGAGGAATGAGGTCACCCACAGAGGTTCTGCCATGAAAGATCTAAACACGCACGCTGCTGAGGAGCTTGTTCCTCATGGAGCGTCCCCGAAGGCCAGAAGAATGCCGACGGTCTCTTTCAAACCTGCCGGATGCTCTGCCATTCTACGCCTGAGATACGGACCTTGTGACGGCACTGTAACCCCGCGAGATTCAGGAGACATCGCCAGTGCGAGTGGCAATCCGGAAGGAAGAAACTCCAAGGCGGAGTGTCCTTTCCTGTACAAAACGGCGCCCAATTGGCTGAGGCAGGGAGCATTTTCCTTCACAGAACCGGCATCCTCGTATGCCTGTGGGTTACTCTAAAGAAACGACACTGTGAGTAACCTCTTCGAAAAGGCCTTCGCAAGCGACTTGGAGACAACAGCAGCGCAGTGGAGGCACAGACCATTATCCTAGAGAGCAGCACAGTGTCTCTAGCAGCGATCGCTTCCCGGAGGATACTTAAGCCACACCGAGATTCCAGCAGGGAGTTTTGCCTTATAGCAGTACAACTCACTCAAGAAAGAGGGATGAGGTGTAGGGCTAATCTACGTGCGCTCACGCTCTGTGTCCCCGAGAAGGTTTCACGGAGCAGAATGCATCACCGACCGCTACCACGTGTGTGCACCAAAGAAGCCGTGTGCTGTGGGTGTTCTCAGGCCGACAGCGAAGACCTAGGTGTGTGCTGCACCCGCGCTCGGTGGTTCACACGTTGTGTGACCCCTGTGCCTTTGGAAGATGTTCAGAGCGGGTGGCACCTGCATGCTACGAGCGCAAGAGGTGTAGAGTGTAGAGGCCTTTCACACTGGAGGAAGGGCTTGCGTCTCATGGAGAGAACGTGTACGTCGCCCGGGAGATGGAGGCGCGCTCTTGACACCATTTCCTCTGCCCGTTTAAAACACAAGTGTTTGTACTCGATCTGGGCTGCCTGGTGAAACGCTTGGCAGTCCGCATCACCCTGAGCACCTTTCCTGAAGTTTGATTCGTAGCTGGGTAAACTCGGGCTTCAGAGGCTTAGATGAGACCAAACGTGTTCAGCTTGTGGCGAAAGCCTTTGATCAGAGGCATATACGCTTGTGCTTGGGGCGAGGGCTAGACAAGAACGTTTACACCCTGGGTTTTTATCTTTACCCTAAGCTGTCCCTTTTGGCTGCAGCAGGCGGAGAGAACCCGCGGAGAGAGAATAGCTGCGAAGTGGATGCACAGAACAGTCACCTCGATACCAGCCCCGGGGTCCCAAGCAACGATCCTTCCCCAGAGGGTACTTAACCCACCCCGGGATTCAAGCAGGGAGTTCGCCTTGTCCAACTCGCACAGGAGACTGGCATGAGATGTAGGGCTCATCTACTTGCGTTCACACTACGTGGTGCGGAGAAGTTCTCACGGAGCCGAATCCAGCACCCTTCCTCCACCACGTGTGTACACAAAGGAGCGCTGGGCAGTGGGTGTTCTCAAGGCCAAGAGAGAAGCCCTTGTTCTGTGCTGCACCTGCTGGGTGGTTCAAAGGTTTTCTGACCTTCCTGCTCTGGAAGCTTTTCAGAGCTGAGGCTACGCCTGGGCTGCAAAAGCAGAGAGGCGTAGAGGCCTTTCACACTGAAGGCGTGGGCCTGTTTCCCATGGAGAAAGTGTACGTCGCCCAACCCACACCCCTACCCCAACCCACCCCACCCCAACCCACCCCACCCCCAGCTGGAGGCGTGCGGGTTGACACCATTTTGTCCTGCCCATGGAAAATACAAAGAGGCGTACACGATTTTGGCTGTCTGGTGAGAGAATTTTGAATCGGCGGCACCCTGAGTACCTTTCCCGAAGTTTGCTTCCTAGCTGGTTAAACTCGGCATTCAGAGGCGAGATGAGAACAAACTTGCTCCGCGTGCGGCGAAGTGCCCTGATGCCCTGCCCTAAATGTTTGAGCTTCTGGCCAGCGTCACGCAAGTACTTTGACACGTAGGAGTCTCACTTTTACTCCAAGCTGTCCCTGTTGGCTGAAGCAGTCGGCGTGTCTGTATCGCAGCCTGGGAGGCCAGGCGTTGGGGGAGTCTGCCAAGTGACTGGCCTCCATTTATAGCTAACTGAGAAACTGCGTCGAAGCTTTCGGGAGCCTCTTACAGGGAATGGTTGCAGTTGGGAATTGGAGACTGTGCTGGCAAACGTCAGCAGCTCCTCTCCGTCGGAGGGCTCTTGGTGTGCCGAATCCTAACAGCCAGCACGGTCCCCAGCTCGTGAACGGTCCCATTGCGAGCCGGTCTCGTCCGTGAAAGAGCCACGTGAGGCTGATCTCCAACAGTCGGGCTCCACACCTGGAGCCTTTGGGACAGGGCAGTCCTGAGCCGATGTGCCCACCAGGGGACGCGACCAAAGTTTACGTACCACAGGAAAGTGCATCAAGGCCTCGTGTTCTCACCATGAAATGAACGTGAGCTTGAAGGGTGATGCGTCAGCGTGCACCGTGAACAGCTCGCTGGTACGCCTGTCTTTGTCCCCTCTCACGGTCTCACTCACCCAGGCTCAGTTCCGTGCAGGAATGCTGAGTGGGAGCGCCAGCCTCGCTTCTGGACTCTAAAGCCTTCCACTCCCTAATGGCAGGTTGTGTGTGTCTCTCACGTGGGGGGAGGAATGAGGTCGCCCACAGCGGTTCTGCCATTAACGATCTAAAGACGCACGCTGCTGAGGAGCTTGTTCCTCATGGAGCGTCCCCGAAGGCCAGAAGAATGCCGACAGTCTCTTTCAAAGCTGCCGGACGCTCTGCCATTCTAGGCCTGAGATACGGACCTTGTGACGGCACTGTAACCCCGCGAGATTCAGGAGACATCGCCAGTGCGAGTGGCAATCCGGAAGGAAGAACCTCCAAGGCGGAGTGTCCTTTCCTGTACAAAGCGGCGCCCAAGTGGCTGAGGCAGGGAGCATTTTCCTTCACAGAACCGGCATCCTCGTATGCCTGTGGGTTACTCTAAAGAAACGACACTGTGAGCAACCTCTTCGAAAAGGCCTTCGCAAGCGACTTGGAGACAACAGCAGCGCAGTGGAGGCACAGACCGTTATCCTAGAGAGCAGCACAGTGTCTCTAGCAGCGATCGCTTCCCGGAGGATACTTAAGCCACACCGAGATTCCTGCAGGGAGTTTTGCCTTATAGCAGTACAACTCACTCAAGAAAGAGGGATGAGGTGTAGGGCTAATCTACGTGCGCTCACGCTCTGTGTCCCCGAGAAGGTTTCACGGAGCAGAATGCATCACCGACCACTACCACGTGTGTGCACCAAAGAAGCCCTGTGCCGTGGGTGTTCTCAGTCCGACAGCGAAGACCTAGGTGTGTGCTGCACCCGCGCTCGGTGGTTCACACGTTGCGTGACCCTGTGCCTTTGGGAGATGTTCAGAGCGGGTGGCACCTGCGTGCTGCGAGCGCAAGCGGTGTAGAGTGTAGAGGCCTTTCACACTGGAGGCAGGGCTTGCGTCTCATGGAGAAAACGTGTACGTCGCCCGGGAGATGGAGGCGCGCTCTTGACACCATTTCCTCTGCCCGTTTAAAACACAAGTGTTTGTACTCGATCTGGGCTGCCTGGTGAAACGCTTGGCAGTCCGCATCACCCTGAGCACCTTTCCTGAAGTTTGATTCATAGCTGGGTAAACTCGGGCTTCAGAGGCTTAGATGAGACCAAACGTGTTCAGCTTGTGGCGAAAGCCTTTGACCAGAGGCATATACGCTTGTGCTTGGGGAGAGGGCTAGGCAAGAACGTTTACACACTGGGTTTTTATCTTTACCCTAAGCTGTCCCTTTTGGCTGTAGCAGGCAGAGAGAACCCACGGAGAGAGAACAGCTGCGAAGTGGATACACAGAACAGTCACCTCGATACCAGCCCTGGGGTCCCAAGCAACGATCCTTCCCCGGAGGGTACTTAACGCACCCCAGGATTCAAGCAGGGAGTTCGCCTTGTCCAACTCGCACAGGAGACTGGCATGAGATGTAGGGCTCATCTACTTGCGTTCACACTACGTGGCCCGGAGAAGTTCTCACGGAGCTGAATCCAGCACCCTTCCTCCACCACGTGTGTACACAAAGGAGCGCTGGGCAGTGGGTGTTCTCAAGGCCAAGAGAGAAGCCCTTGTTCTGTGCTGCACCTGCTGGGTGGTTCAAAGTTTTTCTGACCTTCATGCTCTGGAAGCTTTTCAGAGCTGAGGCTACGCCTGGGCTGCGAAAGCAGAGAGGCGTAGAGGCCTTTCACACTGAAGGCGTGGGCCTGTTTCCCATGGAGAAAGTGTACGTCACCCAACCCCCACCCCCACCCCACCCCTCCCCACCCCACCCCACCCGAACCCACTCCCAGGTGGAGGCGTGCGTGTTGACACCATTTTGTCCTGCCCATGGAAAATACAAAGAGGCGTACACGATTTGGGCTGTCTGGTGAAAGAATTTTGAATCGTGGCACCCTGAGTACCTTTCCCGAAGTTTGCTTCCTAGCTGGTTAGACTCGGCATTCAGAGGCGAGATGAGAACAAACTTGCTCCGCGTGCGGCGAAGTGCCCTGATGCCCTGCCCTAAATGTTTGAGCTTCTGGCCAGCGTCACGCAAGTACTTTGACACGTAGGAGTCTCACTTTTACTCCAAGCTGTCCCTGTTGGCTGAAGCAGTCGGCGTGTCTGTATCGCAGCCTGGGAGCCCGGGCGTTGGGGGAGTCTGCCAAGTGACTGGCCTCCATTTATAGCTAACTGAGAAACTGCGTCGAAGGTTTCGGGAGCCTCTTACAGGGAAAGGTTGCAGTTCGGAATTGGAGACTGTGCTGGCAAACGTCAGCAGCTCCTCTCCGTCGGAGGGCTCTTGGTGTGCCGACTCCTAACAGCCAGCACGGTCCCCAGCTCGTGAACTGTCCCATTGAGAGCCGGTCTCTTCCGTGAAAGAGCTACGTGAGGCTGATCTCCAAGAGTCGGGCTCCACACCTGGAGCCTTTGGGACAGGGCAGCCCTGAGCTGATGTGCCCACCAGGGGACGCGACCAAAGTTTACGTACCACTGGAAAGTGCATCAAGGCCTCGTATTCTCTCCATGAAATGAACGTGAGCTTGAAGGGTTATGCGTCAGCGTGTACCGTGAACAGCTCGCTGGTACGCCTGTCTTTGCCCCCTCTCACGGTCTCACTCACCCGGGCTCAGTTCCGTGCAGGAATGCTGAGTGGGAGTGCCAGCCTCGCTTCTGGACTCTAAAGCCTTCCATCCCCTAATGGCAGGTTGTTTGTGTCTCTCACGTGGGGGGAGGAATGAGGTCGCCCACAGAGGTTCTGCCATGAAAGATCTAAAGACGCAAGCTGCTGAGGAGCTTGTTCCTCATGGAGCGTCCCTGAAGGCCAGAAGAATGCCGACGGTCTCTTTCAAAGCTGCCGGAAGCTCTGCCGTTCTAGGCCTGAGATACGGACCTTGTGACGGCACTGTAACCCCGCGAGATTCAGGAGACATCGCCAGTGCGAGTGGCAATCCGGAAGGAAGAACCTCCAAGGCGGAGTGTCCTTTCCTGTACAAAACGGCACCCAAGTGGCTGAGGCAGGGAGCATTTTCCTTCACAGAACCGGCATCCTCGTATGCCTGTGGGTTACTCTAAAGAAACGACACTGTGAGCAACCTCTTCGAAAAGGCCTTCGCAAGCGACTTGGAGACAACAGCAGCACAGTGGAGGCACAGACCATTATCCTAGAGAGCAGCACAGTGTCTCTAGCAGCGATCGCTTCCCGGAGGATACTTAAGCCACACCGAGATTCCAGCAGGGAGTTTTGCCTTATAGCAGTACAACTCACTCAAGAAAGAGGGATGAGGTGTAGGGCTAATCTACGTGCGCTCACGCTCTGTGTCCCCGAGAAGGTTTCACGGAGCAGAATGCATCACCGACCACTACCACGTGTGTGCACCAAAGAAGCCCTGTGCCGTGGGTGTTCTCAGGCTGACAGCGAAGACCTAGGTGTGTGCTGCACCCGCGCTCGGTGGTTCACACGTTGCGTGACCCTGTGCCTTTGGGAGATGTTCAGAGCGGGTGGCACCTGCGTGCTGCGAGCGCAAGAGGTGTAGAGTGTAGAGGCCTTTCACACTGGAGGAAGTGCTTGCGTCTCATGGAGAAAACGTGTACGTCGCCCGGGAGATGGAGGCGCGCTCTTGACACCATTTCCTCTGCCCATTTAAAACACAAGTGTTTGTTCTCGATCTGGGCTGCCTGGTGAAACGCTTGGCAGTCCGCATCACCCTGAGCACCTTTCCTGAAGTTTGATTCGTAGCTGGGTAAACTCGGGCTTCAGAGGCTTAGATGAGACCAAACGTGTTCAGCTTGTGGCGAAAGCCTTTGACCAGAGGCATATACACTTGTGCTTGGGGCGAGGGCTAGGCAAGAACGTTTACACCCTGGGTTTTTATCTTTACCCTAAGCTGTCCCTTTTGGCTGCAGCAGGCGGAGATAACCCGCGGAGAGAGAACTGCTGCGAAGTGGATGCACAGAACAGTCACCTCGACACCAGCCCCAGGGTCCCAAGCAACAATCCTTCCCCGGAGGGTACTTAACCCACCCCGGGATTCAAGCAGGGAGTTCGCCTTGTCCAACTCGCACAGGAGACTGGCATGAGATGTAGGGCTCATCTACTTGCGTTCACACTACGTGGCCCGGAGAAGTACACACGGAGCCGAATCTGGCACCCTTCCTCCACCACGTGTGTACACAAAGGAGCGCTGGGCAGTGGGTGTTCTCAAGGCCAAGAGAGAAGCCCTTGTTCTGTGCTGCACCTGCTGGGTGGTTCAAAGGTTTTCTGACCTTCCTGCTGTGGCAGCTTTTCAGAGCTGAGGCTACGCCTGGGCTGCGAAAGCAGAGATGCGTAGAGGCCTTTCACACTGAAGGCGTGGGCCTGTTTCCCATGGAGAAAGTGTACGTCACCCAACCCCCACCCCCACCCCACCCCTTCCCACCCCACCCCACCCCAACCCACGCCCAGGTGGAGGCGTGCTGGTTGACAACATTTTGTCCTGCCCATGGAAAATACAAAGAGGCGTACACGATTTGGGCTATCTGGTGAAAGAATTTTGAATCGGTGGCACCCTGAGTACCTTTCCCGAAGTTTGCTTCCTAGCTGGTTAAACTCGGCATTCAGAGGCGAGATGAGAACAAACTTGCTCCGCGTGCGGCGAAGTGCCCTGATGCCCTGCCCTAAATGTTTGAGCTTCTGGCCAGCGTCACGCAAGTACTTTGACACGTAGGAGTCTCACTTTTACTCCAAGCTGTCCTTGCTGGCTGAAACAATCGGTGTGTCTGTATCGCAGCCTGGGAGGCCGGGCATTGGGGGAGTCTGCCAAGTGACTGGCCTCCATTTATAGCTAACTGAGAAACTGCGTCGAAGATTTCGGGAGCCTCTTACATGGAATGGTTGCAGTTCGGAATTGGAGACTGTGCTGGCAAACGTCAGCAGCTCCTCTCCCTCAGAGGGCTCTTGGTGTGCCGACTCCTAACAGCGAGCACGGTCCCCAGCTCGTGAACTGTCCCATTGAGAGCCGGTCTCGTCCGTGAAAGACCGCGTGAGGCTGAGCTCCAACAGTCGGGCTCCACACCTGGAGCCTTTGGGACAGGGCAGTCCTGAGCCGATGTGCCCACCAGGGGACGCGACCAAAGTTTACGTACCACAGGAAAGCGCATCAAGGCCTCGTGTTCTGTCCATGAAATGAACGTGAGCTTGAAGGGTGATGCGTCAGCGTGCACCGTGAACAGCTCGCTGGTACGCCTGTCTTTGCCCCCTCTCACGGTCTCACGCACCCGGGCTCAGTTCCGTGCAGGAATGCTGAGTGGGAGCGCCAGCCTCGCTTCTGGACTCTAAAGCCTTCCACCCCCTAATGGCAGGTTGTGTGTGTCTCTCACGTGGGGGGAGGAATGAGGTCGCCCACAGAGGTTCTGCCATGAAAGATCTAAAGACACACGCTGCTGAGGAGCTTGTTCCTCATGGAGCGTTCCCGAAGGCCAGAAGAATGCCGACGGTCTCTTTCAAAGCTGCCGGACGCTCTGCCGTTCTAGGCCTGAGATACGGACCTTGTGACGGCACTGTAACCCCGCGAGATTCAGGAGACATCGCCAGTGCGAGTGGCAATCCGGAAGGAAGAACCTTCAAGGCAGAGTGTCCTTTCCTGTACAAAACGGCGCCCAAGTGGCTGAGGCAGGGAGCATTTTCCTTCACAGAACCGGCATCCTCGTATGCCTGTGGGTTACTCTAAAGAAACGACACTGTGAGCAACCTCTTCGAAAAGGCCTTCGCAAGCGACTTGGAGACAACAGAAGCGCAGTGGAGGCACAGACCATTATCCTAGAGAGCAGCACAGTGTCTCTAGCAGCGATTGCTTCCCGGAGGATACTTAAGCCACACCGAGATTCCAGCAGGGAGTTTTGCCTTATAGCAGTACAACTCACTCAAGAAAGAGGGATGAGGTGTAGGGCTAATCTACGTGCGCTCACGCTCTGTGTCCCCGAGAAGGTTTCACGGAGAAGAATGCATCACCGACCGCTACCACGTGTGTGCACCAAAGAAGCCCTGTGCCGTGGGTGTTCTCAGGCCGACAGTGAAGACCTAGTTGTGTGCTGCACCCGCGCTCGGTGGTTCACACGTTGCGTGACCCTGTGCCTTTGGGAGATGTTCAGAGCGGGTGGCACCTGCGTGCTGCGAGCGCAAGAGATGTAGAGTGTAGAGGCCTTTCACACTGGAGGAAGGGCTTGCGTCTCATGGAGACAACGTGTACGTCGCCCGGGAGATGGAGGCGCGCTCTTGACACCATTTCCTCTGCCCGTTTAAAACACAAGTGTTTGTACTCGATCTGGGCTGCCTGGTGAAACGCTTGGCAGTCCGCATCACCCTGAGCACCTTCCTGAAGTTTGATTCGTAGCTGGGTAAACTCCGGCTTCAGAGGCTTAGATGAGACCAAACGTGTTCAGGTTGTGGCGAAAGCCTTTGACCAGAGGCATATACGCTTGTGCTTGGGGCGAGGGCTAGGCAAGAACGTTTACACACTGGGTTTTTATCTTTACCCTAAGCTGTCCCTTTTGGCTGCAGCAGGCGGAGAGAACCCGCGGAGAGAGAACAGCTGCGAAGTGGATGCACAGAACAGCCACCTCGATACCAGCCCCGGGGTCCCAAGCAAGGATCCTTCCCCGGAGGGTACTTAACCCACCCCGGGATTCAAGCAGGGAGTTCGCCTTGTCCAACTCGCATAGGAGACTGGCATGAGATGTAGGGCTCATCTACTTGCGTTCACACTACGTGGCCCGGAGAAGTTCTCACGGAGCCGAATCCAGCACCCTTCCTCCACCACGTGTGTACACAAAGGAGCGCTGGGCAGTGGGTGTTCTCAAGGCCAAGAGAGAAGCCCTTGTTCTGTGCTGCACCTGCTGGGTGGTTCAAAGGTTTTCTGACCTTCCTGCTCTGGAAGCTTTTCAGAGCTGAGGCTACGCCTGGGCTGCGAAAGCAGAGAGGCGTAGAGGCCTTTCACACTGAAGGCGTGGGCCTGTTTCCCATGGAGAAAGTGTACGTCGCCCAACCCCCACCCCCACCCCACCCCAACCCACCCCACCCCACCCCAACCCACCCCCAGCTGGAGGCGTGCGGGTTGACACCATTTTGTCCTGCCCATGGAAAATACAAAGAGGCGTACACGATTTGGGCTGTCAGGTGAGAGAATTTTGAATCGGCGGCACCCTGAGTACCTTTCCCGAAGTTTGCTTCCTAGCTGGTTAAACTCGGCATTCAGAGGCGAGATGAGAACAAACTTGCTCCGCGTGTGGCGAAGTGCCTTGATGCCCTGTCCTAAATGTTTCTGCTTCTGGCCAGCGTCACGCAAGTACTTTGACACGAAGGATTCTCACTTTTACTCCAAGCTGTCCCTGTTGGCTGAAGCAGTCGGCGTGTCTGTATCGCAGCCTGGGAGCCCGGGCGTTGGGGGAGTCTGCCAAGTGACTGGCCTCCATTTATAGCTAACTGAGAAACTGCGTCGAAGCTTTCGGGAGCCTCTTACAGGGAATGGTTGCAGTTCGGAATTGGAGACTGTGCTGGCAAACGTCAGCAACTCCTCTCCGTCGGAGGGCTCTTGGTGTGCCGACTCCTAACAGCCAGCACGGTCCCCAGCTCGTGAACGGTCCCATTGCGAGCCAGTCTCGTCCGTGAAAGAGCCACGTAAGGCTGAGCTCCAACAGTCGGGCTCCACACCTGGAGCCTTTGGGACAGGGCAGTCCTGAGCCGATGTGCCCACCAGGGGACGCGACCAAAGTTTACGTACCACAGGAAAGCGCATCAAGGCCTCGTGTTCTGTCCATGAAATGAACGTGAGCTTGAAGGGTGATGCGTCAGCCTGCACCGTGAACAGCTCGCTGGTACGCCTGTCTTTGCCCCCTCTCACGGTCTAACGCACCCGGGCTCAGTTCTGTGCAGGAATGCTGAGTGGGAGCGCCAGCCTCGCTTCTGGACTCTAAAGCCTTCCACCCCCCAATGGCAGGTTGTGTGTGTCTCTCATGTGGGGGGAGGAATGAGGTCGCCCACAGAGGTTCTGCCATGAAAGATCTAAAGACGCACGCTGCTGAGGAGCTTGTTCCTCATGGAGCGTCCCCGAAGGCCAGAAGAATGCCGAAGGTCTCTTTCAAAGCTGCCGGACACTCTGCCATTCTAGGCCTGAGATACGGACCTTGTGACGGCACTGTAACCCCGCGAGATTCAGGAGACATTGCCAATGCGAGTGGCAATCCGGAAGGAAGAACCTTCAAGGCGGAGTGTCCTTTCCTGTACAAAACGGCGCCCAATGGCTGAGGCAGGGAGCATTTTCCTTTACAGAACCGGCATCCTCGTATGCCTGTGGGTTACTCTAAAGAAACGACACTGTGAGCAACCTCTTGAAAAGGCCTTCGCACGTGACTTGGAGACAACAGCAGCGAAGTGGAGGCACAGACCATTATCCTAGAGAGCAGCACAGTGTCTCTAGCAGTGATCGCTTCCCGGAGGATACTTAAGCCACACCGAGATTCCAGCAGGGAGTTTTGCCTTATAGCAGTACAACTCACTCAAGAAAGAGGGATGAGGTGTAGGGCTAATCTACGTGCGCTCACGCTCTGTGTCCCAGAGAAGGTTTCATGGAGCAGAATGCATCACCGACCGCTACCACGTGTTTGCAGCAAAGAAGCCCTGTGCCGTGGGTGTTCTCAGGCCGACAGTGAAGATCTAGGTGTGTGCTGCACCCGCGCTCAGTGGTTCACACGTTGCGTGACCCTGTGCCTTTGGGAGATGTTCAGAGCGGGTGGCACCTGCGTGCTGCGAGCGCAAGAGATGTAGAGTGTAGAGGCCTTTCACACTGGAGGAAGGGCTTGCGTCTCATGGAGAGAACGTGTACGTCGCCCGGGAGATGGAGGCGCGCTCTTGACACCATTTCCTCTGCCCGTTTAAAACACAAGTGTTTGTACTCGATCTAGGCTGCCTGGTGAAACGCTTGGCAGTCCGCATCACCCTGAGCACCTTTCCTGAAGTTTGATTCGTAGCTGGGTAAACTCGGGCTTCAGAGGCTTAGATGAGACCAAACGTGTTCAGCTTGTGGCGAAAGCCTTTGACCAGAGGCATATACGCTTGTGCTTGGGGCGAGGGCTAGGCAAGAACGTTTACACCCTGTGTTTTTATCTTTACCCTAAGCTGTCCCTTTTGGCTGCAGCAGGGGGAGAGAACCCGCGGAGAGAGAACAGCTGCGAAGTGGATGCACAGAACAGTCACCTCGATACCAGCCCCGGGGTCCCAAGCAACGATCCTTCCCCGGAGGGTACTTAACCCACCCCGAGATTCAAGCAGGGAGTTCGCCTTGCCCAACTCGCACAGGAGACTGGCATGAGATGTAGGGCTCATCTACTTGCGTTCACACTACGTGGCCCGGAGAAGTTCTCACGGAGCCGAATGCAGCACCCTTCCTCCACCACGTGTGTACACAAAGGAGCGCTGGGCAGTGGGTGTTCTCAAGGCCAAGAGAGAAGCCCTTGTTCTGTGCTGCACCTGCTGGGTGGTTCAAAGGTTTTCTGACCTTCCTGCTCTGGAAGCTTTTCAGAGCTGAGGCTACGCCTGGGCTGCGAAAGCAGAGAGGCGTAGAGGCCTTTCACACTGAAGGCGTGGGCCTGTTTCCCATGGAAAAAGTGTACGTCGCACAACCCCCACCCCCACCCCACCCCACCCCAACCCACCCCCAGCTGGAGGCGTGCGGGTTGACACCATTTTGTCCTGCCCATGGAAAATACAAAGAGGCGTACACGATTTGGGCTGTCTGGTGAAAGAATTTTGAATCGGTCGCACCCTGAGTACCTTTCCCGAAGTTTGCTTCCTAGCTGGTTAAACTCGGCATTCAGAGGCGAGATGAGAACAAACTTGCTCCGCGTGCGGCGAAGTGCCCTGATGCCCTGCCCTAAATGTTTGAGCTTCTGGCCAGTGTCACGCAAGTACTTTGACACGTAGGAGTCTCACTTTTACTCCAAGCTGTCCCTGTTGGCTGAAGCAGTCGGCGTGTCTGTATCGCAGCCTGGGAGGCCGGGCATTGGGGGAGTCTGCCAAGTGACTGGCCTCCATTTATAGCTAACTGAGAAACTGCGTCGAAGCTTTCGGGAGCCTCTTACAGGGAATGGTTGCAGTTCGGAATTGGAGACTGTGCTGGCAAACGTCAGCAGCTCCTCTCCCTTGGAGGGCTCTTCGTGTGCCGACTCCTAACAGCCAGCATGGTCCCCAGGTCGTGAACGGTCCCATTGCGAGCCGGTCTCATCCATGAAAGAGCCACGTGAGGCTGAGCTCCAACAGTCGGGTTCCACACCTGGAGACTTTAGGACAGTGAAGTCCTGAGCCGATGTGCCCACCAAGGGATTCGACCAAAGTTTACGTACCACAGGAAAGCGCATCAAGGCCTCGTGTTCTGTCCATGAAATGAACGTGAGCTTGAAGGGTGATGCGTCAGCGTGCACCGTGAACAGCTCGCTGGTACGCCTGTCTTTGCCCCCTCTCACGGTCTCACGCACCCGGGCTCAGTTCCGTGCAGGAATGCTGAGTGGGAGCGCCAGCCTCGCTTCTGGACTCTAAAGCCTTCCACCCCCTAATGGCAGGTTGTGTGTGTCTCTCACGTGGGGGAAGGAATGAGGTCGCCCACAGAGGTTCTGCCATGAAAGATCTAAAGACACACGCTGCTGAGGAGCTTGTTCCTCATGGAGCGTCCCCGAAGGCCAGAAGAATGCCGACGGTCTCTTTCAAAGCTGCCGGACGCTCTGCCGTTCTAGGCCTGAGATACGGACCTTGTGATGACACTGTAAACCCGCGAGATTCAGGAGACATCGCCAGTGCGAGTGGCAATCCGGAAGGAAGAACCTGCAAGGCGGAGTGTCCTTTCCTGTACAAAACGGCGCCCAAGTGGCTGAGGCAGGGAGCATTTTCCTTCACAGAACCGGCATCCTCGTATGCCTGTGGGTTACTCTAAAGAAACGACACTGTGAGCAACCTCTTCGAAAAGGCCTTCGCAAGTGACTTGGAGACAACAGCAGCGCAGTGGAGGCACAGACCATTATCCTAAAGAGCAGCACAGTGTCTTTAGCAGCGATCGCTTCCCGGAGGATACTTCAGCCACACCGAGATTCCAGCAGGGAGTTTTGCCTTATAGCAGTACAACTCACTCAAGAAAGAGGGATGAGGTGTAGGGCTAATCTACGTGCGCTGACGCTCTGTGTCCCCAAGAAGGTTTCACAGAGCAGAATGCATCACCGACCGCTACCACGTGTGTGCACCAAAGAAGCCCTGTGCCGTGGGTGTTCTCAGGCCGACAGCGAAGACCGAGGTGTGTGCTGCACCCACGCTCGGTGGTTCACACGTTGCGTGACACCTGTGCCTTTGGAAGATGTTCAGAGCGGGTGGCACCTGCATGCTGTGAGCGCAAGAGGTGTAGAGTGTAGAGGCGTTTCACACTGGAGGAAGGGCTTGCGTCTCATGGAGAGAACGTGTACGTTGCCCTGGAGATGGAGGCGCGCTCTTGACACCATTTCCCCTGCCCGTTTAAAACACAAGTGTTTGTACTCGATCTGGGCTGCCTGGTGAAACGCTTGGCAGTCCGCATCACCCTGAGGACCTTTCCTGAAATTTGATTCGTAGCTGGGTAAACTCGGACTTCAGAGGCTTAGATAAGACCAAACGTGTTCACGTTGTGGCGAAAGCCTTTGACCAGAGGCATATACACTTGTGCTTGGGGCGAGGGCTAGGCAAGAACGTTTACACCCTGGGTTTTTATCTTTACCCTAAGCTGTCCCTTTTGGCTGCAGCAGGCGGAGAGAACCCGCGGAGAGAGAACAGCTGCGAAGTGGATGCACAGAACAGTCACCTCGACACCAGCCTCGTGGTCCTTAAGCAACGATCCTTCCCCGGAGGGTACTTAACCCACCCCAGGATTCAAGCAGGGAGTTCTCCTTGTCCAACTCGCACAGGAGACTGGCATGAGATGTAGGGCTCATCTACTTGCGTTCACAATACGTGGCCCGGTGAAGTTCTCACGGAGCCGAATGCAGCACCCTTCCTCCTCCACGTGTGTACACAAATGAGCGCTGGGCAGTGGGTGTTCTCAAGGCCAAGAGAGAAGCCCTTGTTCTGTGCTGCACCTGCTGGGTGGTTCAAAGGTTTTCTGACCTTCCTGCTCTGGAAGGTTTTCAGAGCTGAGGCTACGCCTGGGCTGCGAAAGCAGAGAGGCATAGAGGCCTTTCACACAGAAGGCGTGGGCCTGTTTCCCATGGAGAAAGTGTACGTCGCCCAACCCCCACCCCCACCCCACCCCACCCCACCACACCCCTAGCTGGAGGCGTGTGGGTTGACACCATTTTGTCCTGCCCATGGAAAATACAAAGAGGCGTACACGATTTGGGCAGTCTGGTGTAAGAATTTTGAATCGGCGGCACCCTGAGTACCTTTCCCGAAGTTTGCTTCCTAGCTGGTTAAACTCGGCATTCAGAGGCGAGATGAGAACAAAGTTGCTCCGCGTGCGGCGAAGTGCCTTGATGCCCTGCCCTAAATGTTTGAGCTTTTGGCCAGCGTCACGCAAGTACTTTGACACGTAGGAGTCTCACTTTTACTCCAAGCTGTCCCTGTTGGCTGAAGCAGTCGGCGTGTCTGTGTCGCAGCCTGGGAGATCGGGTGTCAGGGGAGTCTGCCAAGTGACTGGCCTCCATTTATAGCTAACTGAGAAACTGCGTCGAAGCTTTCGGGAGCCTCTTACAGGGAATGGTTGCAGTTCGGAATTGGAGACTGTGCTGGCAAGCGTCAGCAGCTCCTCTCCCTCGGAGGGCTCTTGGTGTGCCGACTCCTAACAGCCAGCTCGGTCCCCAGTTCGTGAACAGTCCCATTGCGAGCCGGTCTCGTCCATGAAAGAGCCACATGAGGCTGATCTCCAACAGTCGGGCTCCACACCTGGAGCCTTTGGGACAGGGCAGTCCTGAGCCGATGTGCCCACCAGGGGACGCGACCAAAGTTTACGTACCCCAGGAAAGCGCATCAAGGCCTCGTGTTCTCTCCATGAAATGAACGTGAGCTTGAAGGGTGATGCGTCAGCGTGCACCGTGAACAGCTCGCTGGTACGCCTGTCTTTGCCCCCTCTCACGGTCTCACGCACCCGGGCTCAGTTCCGTGCAGGAATGCTGAGTGGGAGCGCCAGCCTCGCTTCTGGACTCTAAAGCCTTCCACCCCCTAATGGCAGGTTGTGTGTGTCTCTCACGTGGGGGGAGGAATGAGGTCGCCCACAGAGGTTCTGCCATGAAAGACCTAAAGACGCATGCTGCTGAGGAGCTTGTTCCTCATGGAGCGTCCCCGAAGGCCAGAAGAATGCCGAAGGTCTCTTTCAAAGCTGCCGGACGCTCTGCCGTTCTAGGCCTGAGATACGGACCTTGTGACGGCACTGTAACCCCGTGAGATTCAGGAGACATCGCCAGTGCGAGTGGCAATCCAGAAGGAAGAACCTTCAAGGCGGAGTGTCCTTTCCTGTACAAAATGGCGCCCAAGTGGCTGAGGCAGGGAGCATTTTCCTTCACAGAACCGGCATCCTCGTATGCCTGTGGGTTACTCTAAAGAAACGACACTGTGAGCAACCTCTTCGAAAAGGACTTCGCAAGCCACTTGGAGAAAACAGCAGCGCAGTGGAGGCACAGACCATTATCCTAGAGAGCAGCACAGTGTCTCTAGCAGCGATCGCTTCCCAGAGGATACTTAAGCCACACCGAGATTCCAGCAGGGAGTTTTGCCTTATAGCAGTACAACTCACTCAAGAAAGAGGGATGAGGTGTACGGCTAATCTACGTGGGCTCACGCTCTGTGTCCCCGAGAAGGTTTCACGGAGCAGAATGCATCACCGACCGCTACCACGTGTGTGCACCAAAGAAGCCCTGTGCCGTGCGTGTTCTCATGCCGACAGCGAAGACCTAGGTGTGTGCTGCACCCGCGCTCGGTGGTTCACACGTTGCGTGACCCTGTGCCTTTGGGAGATGTTCAGAGCGGGTGGCACCTGCGTGCTGCGAGCGCAAGAGGTGTAGAGTGTAGAGGCCTTTCACACTGGAGGAAGGGCTTGCGTCTCATGGAGAAAACGTGTACGTCGCCCGGGAGATGGAGGCGTGCTCTTGACACCATTTCCTCTGCCCGTTTAAAACACAAGTGTTTGTACTCGATCTGGGCTGCCTGGTGAAACACTTGGCAGTCCGCATCACCCTGAGCACCTTTCCTGAAGTTTGATTCGTAGCTGGGTAAACTCGGGCTTCAGAGGCTTAGATGAGACCAAACGTGTTCAGCTTGTGGCGAAAACCTTTGACCAGAGGCATATACGCTTGTGCTTGGGGCGAAGGCTAGGCAAGAACGTTTACACACTGGGTTTTTATCTTTACCCTAAGCTGTCCCTTTTGGCTGCAGCAGGCGGAGAGAACCCGCGGAGAGAGAACAGCTGCGAAGTGGATGCACAGAACAGTCCCCTCGATACCAGCCCCGGTGTCCCAAGCAACGATCCTTCCCCGGAGGGTACTTAACCCACCCAGGGATTCAAGCAGGGAGTTCGCCTTGTCCAACTCGCACAGGAGACTGGCATGAGATGTAGGGCTCATCTACTTGCGTTCACACTACGTGGCCCGGAGAAGTTCTCACGGAGCCGAATCCAGCACCCTTCCTCCACCACGTGTGTACACAAATGAGCGCTGGGCAGTGGGTGTTCTCAAGGCCAAGAGAGAAGCCCTTGTTCTGTGCTGCACCTGCTGGGTGGTTCAAAGGTTTTCTGACCTTCCTGCTCTGGAAGCTTTTCAGAGCTGAGGCTACGCCTGGGCTGCGAAAGCAGAGAGGCGTAGAGGCCTTTCACAGTGAAGGCGTGGGCCTGTTTCTAATGGAGAAAGTGTACTTCGCACAACCCCGACCCCACCCTACCCCACCCCACCCCACCCCACCCCAACCCACCCCCAGCTGGAGGCGTGCGGGTTGACACCATTTTGTCCTGCCCATGGAAAATACAAAGAGGCGTACACGATTTGGGCTGTCTGGTGAGAGAATTTTGAATCGGCAGCCCCCTGAGTACCTTTCCCGAAGTTTGCTTCCTAGCTGGTTAAACTCGGCATTCAGAGGCGAGATGAGAACAAACTTGCTCCGCGTGCGGCGAAGTGCCCTGATGCCCTGCCCTAAATGTTTGAGCTTCTGGCCAGCGTCACGCAAGTACTTTGACACGTAGGAGTCTCCCTTTTACTCCAAGCTGTCCCTGTTGGCTGAAGCAGTCGGCGTGTCTGTATCGCAGCCTGGGAGGCCGGGCGTTGGGGGAGTCTGCCAAGTGACTGGCCTCCATTTATAGCTAACTGAGAAACTGCGTCGAAGCTTTCGGGAGCCTCTTACAGGGAATGGTTGCATTTGGGAATTGGAGACTGTGCTGGGAAACGTCAGCAGCTCCTCTCCCTCGGAGGGCTCTTCGTGTGCCGACTCCTAACAGCCAGCACGGTCCCCAGCCTGTGAACTGTCCCATTGGGAGCCAGTCTCGTCCGTGAAAGAGCCACGTGAGGCTGAGCTCCAACAGTCGGGCTCCACACCTGGAGCCTTTGGGACAGGGCAGTCCTGAGCCGATGTGCCCACCAGGGGACGCGACCAAAGTTTACGTACCACAGGAAAGCGCATCAAGGCCTCGTGTTCTCTCCATGAAATGAACGTGAGCTTGAAGGGTGATGCGTCAGCGTGCACCGTGAACAGCTCGCTGGTACGCCTGTCTTTGCCCCCTCTCACGGTCTCACGCACCCGGGCTCAGTTCCGTGCAGGAATGCTGAGTGGGAGCGCCAGCCTCGCTTCTGGACTCTAAAGCCTTCCACCCCCTAATGGCAGGTTGTGTGTGTCTCTCACGTGGGGGGAGGAATGAGGTCGCCCACAGAGGTTCTGCCATGAAAGATCTAAAGACGCACACTGCTGAGGAGCTTGTTCCTCATGGAGCGTCCCCGAAGGCCAGAAGAATGCCGACGGTCTCTTTCAAAGCTGCCGGATGCTCTGCCATTCTAGGCCTGAGATACGGACCTTGTGACGGCACTGTAACCCCGCGAGATTCAGGAGACATCGCCAGTGCGAGTGGCAATCCGGAAGGAAGAACCTCCAAGGCGGAGTGTCCTTTCCTGTACAAAACAGCGCCCAAGTGGCTGAGGCAGGGAGCATTTTCCTTCACAGAACCGGCATCCTCGTATGCCTGTGGGTTACTCTAAAGAAACGACACTGTGAGCAACCTCTTCGAAAAGGCCTTCGCAAGCGACTTGGAGACAACAGCAGCGCAGTGGAGGCACAGACCATTATCCTAGAGAGCAGCACAGTGTCTCTAGCAGCGATCGCTTCCTGGAGGATACTTAAGCCACACCGAGATTCCAGCAGGGAGTTTTGCCTTATAGCAGTACAACTCACTCAAGAAAGAGGGATGAGGTGTAGGGCTAATCTACGTGCGCTCACGCTCTGTGTCGCCGAGAAGGTTTCATGGAGCAGAATGCATCACCGACCGCTACCACGTGTGTGCACCAAAGAAGCCCTGTGCCGTGGGTGTTCTCAGGCCGACAGCGAAGACCTAGGTGTGTGCTGCACCCGCGCTCGGTGGTTCACACGTTGCGTGACCCCTGTGCCTTTGGAAGATGTTCAGAGCGGGTGGCACCTGCGTGCTGCGAGCGCAAGAGGTGTAGAGTGTAGAGGCCTTTCACACTGGAGGAAGGGCTTGCGTCTCGTGGAGAGAACATATACGTCGCGCGGGAGATGGAGGCGCGCTCTTGACACCATTTCCTCTGCCCGTTTAAAACACAAGTGTTTGTACTCGATCTGGGCTGCCTGGTGAAACGCTTGGCAGTCCGCATCACCCTGAGCACCTTTCCTGAAGTTTGATTCGTAGCTGGGTAAACTCGGGCTTCAGAGGCTTAGATGAGACCAAACCTGTTCAGCTTGTGGCGAAAGCCTTTGACCAGAGGCATATACGCTTGTGCTTGGGGCGAGGGCTAGGCAAGAACGTTTACACCCTGGGTTTTTATCTTTACCCTAAGCTGTCCCTTTTGGCTGCAGCAGGCGGAGAGAACCCGGGGAGAGAGAACAGCTGCGAAGTGGATGCACAGAACAGTCACCTCGATACCAGCCCCGGGGTCCCAAGCAACGATCCTTCCCCGGAGGGTACTTAACCCACCCCGGGATTCAAGCAGGGAGTTCGCCTTCTCCAACTCGCACAGGAGACTGAAATGAGATGTAGGGCTCATCTACTTGCGTTCACACTACGTGGCCCGGAGAAATTCTCACGGAGCCGAATCCAGCACCCTTCCTCCACCACGTGTGTACACAAAGGAGCGCTGGGCAGTGGGTGTTCTCAAGGCCAAGAGAGAAGCCCTTGTTCTGTGCTGCACCTGCTGGGTGGTTCAAAGGTTTTCTGACCTTCCTGCTCTGGAAGCTTTTCAGAGCTGAGGCTATGCCTGGGCTGCGAAAGCAGAGAGGCGTAGAGGCCTTTCACACTGAAGGTGTGGGCCTGTTTCCCATGGATAAAGTGTACGTCACCCAACCCCCACCCCCACCCCACCCCACCCCACCCCACCCCACCCCCACCCAACCCCAGCTGGAGGCGTGTGGGTTGACACCATTTTGTCCTGCCCATGGAAAATACAAAGAGGCGTACACGATTTGGGCTGTCTGGTGAGAGAATTTTGAATCGGCGGCACCCTGAGTACCTTTCCCGAAGTTTGCTTCCTAGCTGGTTAAACTCGGCATTCAGAGGCGAGATGAGAACAAACTTGATCCGCGTGCGGCGAAGTGCCCTGATGCCCTGCCCTAAATGTTTGAGCTTCTGGCCAGCATCACGCAAGTACTTTGACACTTAGGAGTCTCCCTTTTACTCCAAGCTGTCCCTGATGGCTGAAGCAGTCGGCGTGTCTGTATCGCAGCCTGGGAGGCCGGGCGTTGGGGGAGTCTTCCAAGTGACTGGCCTCCATTTATAGCTAACTGAGAAACTGCGTCGAAGCTTTCGGGAGCCTCTTAGAGGGAATGGTTGCAGTTGGGAATTGGAGACTGTGCTGGCAAACGTCAGCAGCTCCTCTCCCTCGGAGGGCTCTTGGTGTGCCGACTCCTAACAGCCAGCATGGTCCCCAGCTCGTGAACGGTCCCATTGCGAGCCGGTCTCGTCCGTGAAAGAGCCACGTGAGGCTGAGCTCCAACAGTCGGGCTCCACACCTGGAGCCTTTGGGACAGGGCAGTCCTGAGCCGATGTGCCCACCAGGGGACGTGACCAAAGTTTACGTACCACAGGAAAGCGCATCAAGGCCTCGTGTTCTCTCCATAAAATGAACGTGAGCTTGAAGGGTGATGCGTCAGCGTGCACCGTGAACAGCTCGCTGGTACGCCTGTCTTTGCCCCCTCTCACGGTCTCACGCACCCGGGCTCAGTTCCATGCAGGAATGCTGAGTGGGAGCGCCAGCCTCGCTTCTGGACTCTAAAGCCTTCCACCCCCTAATGGCAGGTTGTGTGTGTCTCTCACGTGGGGGGAGGAATGAGGTCGCCCACAGAGGTTCTGCCATGAAAGATCTAAAGACGCACGCTGCTGAGGAGCTTGTTCCTCATGGAGCGTCCCCGAAGGCCAGAAGAATGCCGACGATGTCTTTCAAAGCTGCCGGATGCTCTGCCATTCTAGGCCTGAGATACGGACCTTGTGACGGCACTGTAAACCCCCGAGATTCAGGAGACATCGCCAGTGCGTGTGGCAATCCGGAAGGAAGAACCTCCAAGGCGGAGTGTCCTTTCCTGTACAAAACGGCGCCCAAGTGGCTGAGGCAGGGAGCATTTTCCTTCACAGAACCGGCCTCCTCGTATGCCTGTGGGTTACTCTAAAGAAAGACACTGTGAGCAACCTCTTCAAAAAGGCCTTCGCAAGCGACTTGGAGACAACAGGAGCGCAGTGGAGGCACAGACCATTATCCTAGAGAGCAGCACAGTGTCTCTAGCAGCGATCGCTTCCCGGAGGATACTTAAGCCACACCGAGATTCCAGCAGGGAGTTTTGCCTTATAGCAGTACAACTCACTCAAGAAAGAGGGATGAGGTGTAGGGCTAATCTACATGCGCTCACGCTCTGTGTCCCCGAGAAGTTTTCACGGAGCAGAATGCATCACCGATCGCTACCACGTGTGTGCACCAAAGAAGCCCTGTGCCGTGGGTGTTCTCAGACCGACAGCGAAGACCTAGGTGTGTGCTGCACCCGCACTCGGTGGTTCACACGTTGTGTGACCCCTGTGCCTTTGGAAGATGTTCAGAGCGGGTGGCACCTGCGTGCTGCGAGCGCAAGAGGTGTAGAGTGTAGAGGCCTTTCACACTGGAGGAAGGGCTTGAGTCTCGTGGAGAGAATGTGTACGTCGCCCGGGAGATGGAGGCGCGCTCTTGACACCATTTCCTCTGCCCGTTTAAAACACAAGTGTTTGTACTCGATCTGGGCTGCCTGGTGAAACGCTTGGCAGTCCGCATCACCCTGAGCACCTTTCCTGAAGTTTGATTCGTAGCTGGGTAAACTCGGGCTTCAGAGGCTTAGATGAGACCAAACGTGTTCAGCTTGTGGCGAAAGCCTTTGAGCAGAGGCATATACGCTTGTGCTTGGGGCGAGGGTTAGGCAAGAACGTTTACACCCTGGGTTTTTATCTTTACCCTAAGCTGTCCGTTTTGGCTGCAGCAGGCGGAGAGAACCCGCGGAGAGAGAACAGCTGCGAAGTGGATGCACAGAACAGTCACCTCGATACCAGCCCCGGGGTCCCAAGCAACGATCCTTCCCCAGAGGGTACTTAACCCACCCCGGGATTCAAGCAGGGAGTTCGCCTTGTCCAACTCGCACAGGAGACTGGCATGAGATGTAGGGCTCATCTACTTGCGTTCACACTACGTGGCCCGGAGAAGTTCTCACTAAGCCGAATCCAGCACCCTTCCACCACCACGTGTGTACACAAAGGAGCGCTGGGCAGTGGGTGTTCTCAAGGCCAAGAGAGAAGCCCTTGTTCTGTGCTGCACCTGCTGGGTGGTTCAAAGGTTTTCTGACCTTCCTGCTCTGGAAGCTTTTCAGAGCTGAGGCTACGCCTGGGCTGCAAAAGCAGAGAGGCGTAGAGGCCTTTCACACTGAAGGCGTGGGCCTGTTTCCCATGGAGAAAGTGTAAGTCGCCCAACCCCCACCCCCACCCCACCCCACCCCACCCCACCCCGCCCCACTCCAACCCACCCCCAGCTGGAGGCGTGCGGGTTGACACCATTTTGTCCTGCCCATGGAAAATACAAAGAGGCGTATACGATTTGGGCTGTCTGGTGAGAGAATTTTGAATCGGCGGCACCCTGAGTACCTTTCCCGAAGTTTGCTTCCTAGCTGGTTAAACTCGGCATTCAGAGGCGAGATGAGAACAAACTTGCTCCGCGTGCGGCGAAGTGCCCTGATGCCCTGCCCTAAATGTTTGAGCTTCTGGCCAGCGTCACGCAAGTACTTTGACACGTTGGAGTCTCCCTTTTACTCCAAGCGGTCCCTGTTGGCTGAAGCAGTCGGCGTGTCTGTATCGCAGCCTGGGAGGCCGGGCGTTGGGGGAGTCTGCCAAGTGACTGGCCTCCATTTATAGCTAACTGAGAAACTGCGTCGAAGCTTTCGGGAGCCTCTTACAGGGAATGGTTGCAGTTGGGAATTGGAGACTGTGCTGGCAAACGTCAGCAGCTCCTCTCCCTCGGAGGGCTCTTGGTGTGCCGACTCCTAACAGCCAGCACGGTCCCCAGCTCGTGAACGGTCCCATTGCGAGCCGGTCTCGTCCGTGAAAGAGCCACGTGAGGCTGAGCTCCAACAGTCGGGCTCCACACCTGGAGCCTTTGGGACAGGGCAGTCCTGAGCCGATGTGCCCACCAGGGGATGCGACCAAAGTTTACGTACCACAGGAAAGCGCATCAAGGCCTCGTGTTCTCTCCATGAAATGAACGTGAGCTTGAAGGGTGATGCGTCAGCGTGCACCGTGAACAGCTCGCTGGTACGCCTGTCTTTGCCCCCTCTCACGGTCTCACGCACCCGGGCTCAGTTCCGTGCAGGAATGCTGAGTGGGAGCGCCAGCCTCGCTTCTGGACTCTAAAGCCTTCCACCCCCTAATGGCAGGTTGTGTGTGTCTCTCACGTGGGGGGAGGAATGAGGTCGCCCACAGCGGTTCTGCAATGAACGATCTAAAGACGCACGCTGCTGAGGAGCTTGCTCCTCATGGAGCTTCCCCGAAGGCCAGAAGAATGCCGACGGTCTCTTTCAAAGCTGCCGGATGCTCTGCCGTTCTAGGCCTGAGATACGGACCTTGTGACGGCACTGTAACCCCGCGAGATTCAGGAGACATCGCCAGTGCGATTGGCAATCCGGAAGGAAGAACCTTCAAGGCGGAGTGTCCTTTCCTGTACAAAACGGCGCCCAAGTGGCTGAGGCAGGGAGCATTTTCCTTCACAGAACGGGCATCCTCGTATGCCTGTGGGTTACTCTAAAGAAACGACACTGTGAGCAACCTCTTCGAAAAGGCCTTCACAAGCGACTTGGAGACAACAGCAGCGCAGTGGAGGCACAGACCATTATCCTAGAGAGCAGCACAGTGTCTCTAGCAGCGATCGCTTCCCGGAGGATACTTAAGCCACACCGAGATTCCAGCAGGGAGTTTTGCCTTATAGCAGTACAACTCACTCAAGAAAGAGGGATGAGGTGTAGGGCTAATCTACGTGCGCTCACGCTCTGTGTCCCCGAGAAGGTTTCACGGAGCAGAATGCATCACCGTCCACTACCACGTGTGTGCACCAAAGAAGCCCTGTGCCGTGGGTGTTCTCAGGCCGACAGCGAAGACCTAGGTGTGTGCTGCACCCGCGCTCGGTGGTTCACACGTTGTGTGACCCCTGTGCCTTTGGAAGATGTTCAGAGCGGGTGGCACCTGCGTGCTGCGAGCGCAAGAGGTGTAGAGTGTAGAGGCCTTTCATACTGGAGGAAGGGCTTGCGTCTCATGGAGAAAACGTGTACGTCACCCGGGAGATGGAGGCGCGCTCTTGACACCATTTCCTCTGCCCGTTTAAAACACAAGTGTTTGTACTCGATCTGGGCTGCCTGGTGAAACGCTTGGCAGTCCGCATCACCCTGAGCACCTTTCCTGAAGTTTGATTCGTAGCTGGGTAAACTCGGGCTTCAGAGGCTTAGATGAGACCAAACGTGTTCAGCTTGTGGCGAAAGCCTTTGACCAGAGGCATATACGCTTGTGCTTGGGGCGAGGGCTAGGCAAGAACGTTTACACCCTGGGTTTTTATCTTTACCCTAAGCTGTCCCTTTTGGCTGCAGCAGGCGGAGAGAACCCGCGGAGAGAGAACAACTGCAAAGTGGATGCACAGAACAGTCACCTCGATACCAGCCCCGGGGTCCCAAGCAACGATCCTTCCCCGGAGGGTACTTAACCCACCCCAGGATTCAAGCAGGGAGTTCGCCTTGTCCAACTCGCACAGGAGACTGGCATGAGATGTAGGGCTCATCTACTTGCATTCACACTACATGGACCGGAGAAGTTCTCACGGAGCCGAATCCAGCACCCTTCTTCCACCACGTGTGTACACAAAGGAGCGCTGGGCAGTGGGTGTTCTCAAGGCCAAGAGAGAAGCCCTTGTTCTGTGCTGCACCTGCTGGGTGGTTCAAAGGTTTTCTGACCTTCCTGCTCTGGAAGCTTTTCAGAGCTGAGGCTACGCCTGGGCTGCAAAAGCAGAGAGGCGTAGAGGTCTTTCACACTGAAGGCGTGGGCCTGTTTCCCATGGAGAAAGGGTATGTCACCCAACCCCCACCCCCACCCAACCTCACCCCACCCCACCCCACCCCACTCCAACCCACCCCCAGCTGGAGGCGTGCGGGTTGACACCATTTTGTCCTGCCCATGGAAAATACAAAGAGGCGTACACGATTTGGGCTGTCTGGTGAGAGAATTTTGAATCGGCGGCACCCTGAGTACCTTTCCCAAAGTTTGCTTCCTAGTTGGTTAAACTCGGCATTCAGAGGCGAGATGAGAACAAACTTGCTCCGCGTGCGGCGAAGTGCCCTGATGCCCTGCCCTAAATGTTTGAGCTTCTGGCCAGCGTCACGCAAGTACTTTGACAAGTAGGAGTCTCCCTTTTACTCCAAGCTGTCCCTGTTGGCTGAAGCAGTCGGCGTGTCTGTATCGCAGCCTGGGAGGCCGGGCGTTGGGGGAGTCTGCCAAGTGACTGGCCTCCATTTATAGCTAACGGAGAAACTGCGTCGAAGCTTTCGGGAGCCTCTTACAGGGAATGGTTACAGTTGGGAATTGGAGACTGTGCTGGCAAACGTCAGCAGCTCCTCTCCCTCGGAGGGCTCTTGGTGTGCCGACTCCTAACAGCCCTCACGGTCCCCAGCTCGTGAACGGTCCCATTGCGAGCCGGTCTCGTCCGTGAAAGAGCCACGTGAGGCTGAGCTCCAACAGTCGGGCTCCACACCTGGAACCTTTGGGACAGGGCAGTCCTGAGCCGATGTGCCCACCAGGGGACGCGACCAAAGTTTACGTACCACAGGAAAGCTTACCAAGGCCTCGTGTTCTCTCCATGAAATGAACGTGGGCTTGGAGGGTGATGCGTCAGCCTGCACCGTGAAAAGCTCGCTGGTATGCCTGTCTTTGCCCCCTCTCACGGTCTCACGCACCAGGGCTCAGTTCCGTGCAGGAATGCTGAGTGGGAGCGCCAGCCTCGCTTCTGGACTCTAAAGCCTTCCACCCCCTAATGGCAGGTTGTGTGTGTCTCTCACGTGGGGGGAGGAATGAGGTCGCCCACAGAGGTTCTGCCATGAAAGATCTAAAGACGCACGCTGCTGAGGAGCTTGTTCCTCATGGAGCGTCCCCGAAGGCCAGAAGAATGCCGAAGGTCTCTTTCAAAGCTGCCAGACGCTCTGCCGTTCTAGGCCTGAGATACGGACCTTGTGACGGCACTGTAACCCCGTGAGATTCAGGAGACATCGCCAGTGCGAGTGGCAATCCGGAAGGAAGAACCTCCAAGGCGGAGTGTCCTTTCCTGTACAAAATGGCGCCCAAGTGTCTGAGGCAGGGAGCATTTTCCTTCACAGAACCGGCATCCTCATATGCCTGTGGGTTACTCTAAAGAAACGGCACTGTGAGCAACCTCTTCGAAAAGGCCTTCACAAGCGACTTGGAGACAACAGCAGCGCAGTGGAGGCACAGACCATTATCCTAGAGAGCAGCACAGTGTCTCTAGCAGCGATCACTTCCCGGAGGATACTTAAGCCACACCGAGATTCCAGCAGGGAGTTTTGCCTTATAGCAGTACAACTCACTCAAGAAAGAGGGATGAGGTGTAGGGCTAATCTACGTGCGCTCACGCTCTGTGTCCCCGAGAAGGTTTCACGGAGCAGAATGCATCACCGACCGCTACCACGTGTGTGCACCAAAGAAGCCCTGTGCCGTGGGTGTTCTAAGGCTGACAGCGAAGACCTAGGTGTGTGCTGCAACCGCGCTCGGTGGTTCACACGTTGCGTGACCCCTGTGCCTTTGGAAGATGTTCAGAGCGGGTGGCACCTGCGTGCTGCGAGCGCAAGAGGTGTAGAGTGTAGAGGCCTTTCACACTGGAGGAAGGGCTTGCGTCTCGTGGAGAGAACGTGTACGTCGCCCGGGAGATGGAGGCGCTCTCTTGACACCATTTCCTCTGCCCGTTTAAAACACAAGTGTTTGTACTCGATCTGGGCTGCCTGGTGAAACGCTTGGCAGTCCGCATCACCCTGAGCACCTTTCCTGAAGTTTGATTCATAGCTGGGTAAACTCGGGCTTCAGAGGCTTAGATGAGACCAAACGTGTTCAGCTTGTGGCGAAAGCCTTTGACCAGAGGCATATACGCTTGTGCTTGGGGCTAGGGCTAGGCAAGAACGTTTACACCCTGGGTTTTTATCTTTACCCTAAGATGTCCCTTTTGGCTGCAGCAGGCGGAGAGAACCCGCAGGGAGAGAACAGCTGTGAAGTGGATGCACAGAACAGTCACCTCGATACCAGCCCCGGGGTCCCAAGCAACGATCCTTCCCCGGAGGGTACTTAACCCACCCCGGGATTCAAGCAGGGAGTTCGCCTTGTCCAACTCGCACAGGAGACTGACATGAGATGTAGGGCTCATCTACGTGCGTTCACACTACGTGGCGCGGAGAAGTTCTCACGGAGCCGAATCCAGCACCCTTCCTCCACCACGTGTGTACACAAAGGAGCGCTGGGCAGTGGGTGTTCTCAAGGCCAAGAGAGAAGCCCTTGTTCTGTGCTGCACCTGCTGGGTGGTTCAAAGGTTTTCTGACCTTCCTGCTCTGGAAGCTTTTCAGAGCTGAGGCTACGCCTGGGCTGCGAAAGCAGAGAGGCGTAGAGGCCTTTCACACTGAAGGCGTGGGCCTGTTTCCCATGGAGAAAGGGTATGTCACCCAACCCCCACCCCCACCCAACCTCACCCCACCCCACCCCACCCCAACCCACCCCCAGCTGGAGGCGTGCGGATTGACACCATTTTGTCCTGCCCATGGAAAATACAAAGAGGTGTACATGATTTGGGCTGTCTGGTGAGACAATTTTGAATCGGCGGCACCCTGAGTACCTTTCCCGAAGATTGCTTCCTAGCTGGTTAAACTCGGCATTCAGAGGCGAGATGAGAACAAACTTGCTCCGCGTGCGGCGAAGTGCCCTGATGCCCTGCCCTAAATGTTTGAGCTTCTGGCCAGCGTCACGCAAGTACTTTGACACGTAGGAGTCTCCTTTTTACTCCAAGCTGTCCCTGTTGGCTGAAGCAGTCGGCGTGTCTGTATCGCAGCCTGGGAGGCCGGGCATTGGGGGAGTCTGCAAGTGACTGGCCTCCATTTATAGCTAACTGAGAAACTGCGTCGAAGCTTTCGGGAGCCTCTTACAGGGAATGGTTGCAGTTGGGAATTGGAGACTGTGCTGGCAAACGTCAGCAGCTCCTCTCCCTCGGAGGGCTCTTGGTGTGCCGACACCTAACAGCCAGCACGGTCCCCAGCTCGTGAACGGTCCCATTGCGAGCAGGTCTCGTCCGTGAAAGAGCCACGTGAGGCTGAGCTCCAACAGTCGGGCTCCACACCTGGAGCCTTTGGGACAGGGCAGTCCTGAGCCGATGTGCCCACCAGGGGACGCGACCAAAGTTTACGTACCACAGAAAGTGCATCAAGGCCTCGTGTTCTCTCCATGAAATGAACGTGAGCTTGAAGGGTGATGCGTCAGCGTGCACCGTGAACAGCTCGCTGGTACGCCTGTCTTTGCCCCCTCTCACGGTCTCACGCACCCGGGCTCAGTTCCGTGCAGGAATGCTGAGTGGGAGCGCCAGCCTCGCTTCTGACTCTAAAGCCTTCCACCCCCTAATGGCAGGTTGTGTGTGTCTCTCACGTGGGGGGAGGAATGAGGTCGCCCACAGAGGTTCTGCCATGAAAGATCTAAAGACACACGCTGCTGAGGAGCTTGTTCCTCATGGAGCGTCCCCGAAGGCCAGAAGAATGCCGACGGTCTCTTTCAAAGCTGCCGGACGCTCTGCCGTTCTAGGCCTGAGATACGGACCTTGTGACGGCACTGTAACCCCGCGAGATTCAGGAGACATCGCCAGTGCGAGTGGCAATCCGGAAGGAAGAACCTCCAAGGCGGAGTGTCCTTTCCTGTACAAAACGGCGCCCAAGTGGCTGAGGTAGGGAGCATTTTCCTTCACAGAACCGGCATCCTCGTATGCCTGTGGTTACTCTAAAGCAACGACACTGTGAGCAACCTCTTCGAAAAGGCCTTCGCAAGCGACTTGGAGACAACAGCAGCGCAGTGGAGGCACAGACCATTATCCTAGAGAGCAGCACAGTGTCTCTAGCAGCGATCGCTTCCCGGAGGATACTTAAGCCACACCGAGATTCCAGCAGGGAGTTTGGCCTTATAGCAGTGCAACTCACTCAAGAAAGAGGGATGAGGTGTAGGGCTAATCTACGTGCGCTCACGCTCTGTGTCCCCGAGAAGGTTTCACGGAGCAGAATGCATCACCGACCGCTACCACGTGTGTGCACCAAAGAAGCCCTGTGCCGTGGGTGTTCTCAGGCCGACAGCGAAGACCTAGGTGTGTGCTGCACCCGCGCTCAGTGGTTCACACGTTGCGTGACCCTGTGCCTTTGGAAGATGTTCAGAGCGGGTGGCACCTGCGTGCTGCGAGTGCAAGAGGTGTAGAGTGTAGAGGCCTTTCACACTGGAGGAAGGGCTTGCGTCTCGTGGAGAGAACGTGTACGTCGCCCGGGAGATGGAGGCGCGCTCTTGACACCATTTCCTCTGCCCGTTTAAAACACAAGTGTTTGTACTCGATCTGGGCTGCCTGGTGAAACGCTTGGCAGTCCGCATCACCCTGAGCACCTTTCCTGAAGTTTGATTCGTAGCTGGGTAAACTCGGGCTTCAGAGGCTTAGATGAGACCAAACGTGTTCAGCTTGTGGCGAAAGCCTTTGACCAGAGGCATATATGCTTGTGCTTGGGGCGAGGGCTAGGCAAGAACGTTTACACCCTGGGTTTTTATCTTTACCCTAAGCTGTCCCTTTTGGCTGCAGCAGGCGGAGAGAACCCGCGGAGAGAGAACAGCTGCGAAGTGGATGCACAGAACAGTCACCTCGATACCAGCCCCGGGGTCCCAAGCAACGATCCTTCCCCGGAGGGTACTTAACCCACCCCGGGATTCAAGCAGGGAGTTTGCCTTGTCCAACTCGCACAGGAGGCTGGCATGAGATGTAGGGCTCATCTACTTGCGTTCACACTACGTGGCCCGGAGAAGTTCTCACGGAGCCGAATGCAGCACCCTTCCTCCACCACGTGTGTACACAAAGGAGCGCTGGGCAGTGGGTGTTCTCAAGGCCAAGAGAGAAGCCCTTGTTCTCTGCTGCACCTGCTGGGTGGTTCAACGGTTTTCTGACCTTCCTGCTCTGGAAGATTTTCAGAGCTGAGGCTACGCCTGGGCTGCGAAAGCAGAGAGGCGTACAGGCCTTTCACACTGAAGGCGTGGGCCTGTTTCCCATGGAGAAAGTGTACGTCGCCCAATCCCCACCCCCACCCCACCCCAACACACCCCACCCCACCCCACCCCACCCCCAGCTGGAGGCGTGCGGGTTGACACCATTTTGTCCTGCCCATGGAAAATACAAAGAGGCGTACACGATTTGGGCTGTCTGGTGAGAGAATTCTGAATCGGCGGCACCCTGAGTACCTTTCCCGAAGTTTGCTTACTAGCTGGTTAAACTCGGCATTCAGAGGCGAGATGAGAACAAACTTGCCCCGCGTTCGGCGAAGTGCCCTGATGCCCTGTCCTAAATGTTTGAGCTTCTGGCCAGCGTCACGCAAGTACTTTGACACGTAGGAGTCTCACTTTTACTCCAAGCTGTCCCTGTTGGCTGAAGCAGTCGGCGTGTCTGTATCGCAGCCTGGGAGGCCGGGCGTTGGGGGAGTCTGCCAAGTGACTGGCCTCTATTTATAGCTAACTGAGAAACTGCGTCGAAGCTTTTGGGAGCCTCTTACAGGGAATGGTTGCAGTTCGGAATTGGAGACTGTGCTGGCAAACGTCAGCAGCTCCTCTCCCTCGGAGGGCTCTTGGTGTGCCGACTCCTAACAGCCACCACGGTCCCCAGCTCGTGAACCGTCCCATTGCGAGCCGGTCTCGTCCGTGAAAGAGCCACGTGAGGCTGAGCTCCAAAAGTCGAGCTCCACACCTGGAGCCTTTGGGACAGGGCAGTCCTGAGCCAATGTGCCCACCAGGGGACGCGACCAAAGTTTACGTACAACAGGAAAGCACATCAAGGCCTCGTGTTCTCTCCATGAAATGAACGTGAGCTTGAAGGGTGATGCGTCAGTGTGCACCGTGAACAGCTCGCTGGTACGCCTGTCTTTGCCCCCTCTCAAGGTCTCACGCACCCGGCCTCAGTTCCGTGCAGGAATGCTGAGTGGGAGCGCCAGCCTCGCTTCTGGACTCTAAAGCCTTCCACCCCCTAATGGCAGGTTGTGTGTGTCTCTCACGTGGGGGGAGGAATGAGGTCGCCCACAGAGGTTCTGCCATGAAAGATCTAAAGACGCACGCTGCTGAGGAGCTTGTTCCTCATGGAGCGTCCCCGAAGGCCAGAAGAATGCCGACGGTCTCTTTCAAAGCTGCCGGCCGCTCTGCCGTTCTAGGCCTGAGATTCGGACCTTGTGATGGCACTGTAAACCCGCGAGATTCAGGAGACATCGCCAGTGCGAGTGGCAATCCGGAAGGAAGAACCTCCAAGGCGGAGTGTCCTTTCCTGTACAAAACGGCGCCCAAGTGGCTGAGGCAGGGAGAATTTTCCTTCACAGAACCGGCATCCTCGTATGCCTGTGGGTTACTCTAAAGAAACGACACTGTGAGCAACCTCTTCGAAAAGGCCTTCGCAAGCGACTTGGAGACAACAGCAGCGCAGTGGAGGCACAGACCATTATCCTAGAGAGCAGCACAGTGTCTCTAGCAGCGATCGCTTCCCGGAGATACTTAAGCCACACCGAGATTCCAGCAGGGAGTTTTGCCTTATAGCAGTACAACTCACTCAAGAAAGAGGGATGAGGTGTAGGGCTAATCTACGTGCGCTCACGCTCTGTGTCCCCGAGAAGGTTTCACGGAGCAGAATGCATCACCGACCGCTACCACGTGTGTGCACCAAAGATGCCCTGTGCCGTGGGTGTTCTCAGGCCAACAGCGAAGACCTAGGTGTGTGCTGCACCCGCGCTCGGTGGTTCACACGTTGCGTGACCCCTGTGCCTTTGGAAGATGTTCAGAGCGGGTGGCACCTGCGTCCTGAGAGCGCAAGAGGTGTAGAGTGTAGAGGCCTTTCACACTGGAGGAAGGGCTTGCGTCTCGTGGAGAGAACGTGTACGTCGCCCGGTAGATGGAGGCGCGCTCTTGACACCATTTCCTCTGCCCGTTTAAAACACAAGTGTTTGTACTCGATCTGGGCTGCCTGGTGAAACGCTTGGCAGTCCGCATCACCCTGAGCACCTTTCCTGAAATTTGATTCGTAGCTGGGTAAACTCGGGCTTCAGAGGCTTAGATGAGACCAAACGTGTTCAGCTTGTGGCGAAAGCCTTTGACCAGAGGCATATACGCTTGTGCTTGGGGCGAGGGTTAGGCAAGAACGTTTACACCCTGGGTTTTTATCTTTACCCTAAGCTGTCCTTTTGGCTGCAGCAGGCGGAGAGGACCCGCGGAGAGAGAACAGCTGCGAAGTGGATGCACAGAACAGTCACCTCGATACAAGCCCCGGGGTCCCAAGCAACGATCCTTCCCCGGAGGGTACTTAACCCACCCCGGGATTCAAGCAGGGAGTTCGCCTTGTCCAACTTGCACAGGAGACTGGCATGAGATGTAGGGCTCATCTACTTGCGTTCACACTACGTGGCCCGGAGAAGTTCTCACGGAGCCGAATGCAGCACCCTTCCTCCACCATGTGTGTACACAAAGGAGCGCTGGGCAGTGGGTGTTCTCAAGGCCAAGAGAGAAGCCCTTGTTCTGTGCTGCACGTGCTGGGTGGTTCAAAGGTTTTCTGACCTTCCTGCTCTGGAAGCTTTTCAGAGCTGAGGCTACGCCTGGGCTGCGAAATAGAGAGGTGTAGAGGCCTTTCACACTGAAGGCGTGGGCCTGTTTCCCATGGAGAAAGTGTACGTCGCCCATCCCCCACCCCCACCCCACGCCACCCCACCCCACCCCAACCCACCCCCAGCTGGAGGCGTGCGGGTTGACACCATTTTGTCCTGCCCATGGAAAATACAATGAGGCGTACACGATTTGGGCTGTCTGGTGAGAGAATTTTGAATCGGTGGCACCCTGAGTACCTTTCCCGAAGTTTGCTTCCTAGCTGGTTAAACTCGGCATTCAGAGGCGAGATGAGAACAAACTTGCTCCGCGTGCGGCGAAGTGCCCTGATGCCCTGCCCTAAATGTTTGAGCTTCTGGCCAGCGTCACGCAAGTACTTTGACACGTAGGAGTCTCACTTTTACTCCAAGCTGTCCCTGTTGGCTGAAGCAGTCGGCGTGTCTGTATCGCAGCCTGGGAGACCGGGCGTTGGGGGAGTCTGCCAAGTGACTGGCCTCCATTTATAGCTAACTGAGAAACTGCGTCGAAGCTTTCGGGAGCCCCTTACAGGGAATGGTTGCAGTTGGGAATTGGAGACTGTGCTGGCAAACGTCAGCAGCTCCTCTCCCTCGGAGGGCTCTTGGTGTGCCGACTCCTAACAGCCAGCATGGTCCCCAGCTCGTGAACGGTCCCATTGCGAGCCGGTCTCGTCCGTGAAAGAGCCACGTGAGGCTGAGCTCCAACAGTCGGGCTCCACACCTGGAGCCTTTGGGACAGGGCAGTCCTGAGCCGATGTGCCCACCAGGGGACGCGACCAAAGTTTACGTACCACAGGAAAGCGCATCAAGGCCTCGTGTTCTCTCCATGAAATGAACGTGAGCTTGAAGGGTGATGCGTCAGCGTGCACCGTGAACAGCTCGCTGGTACGCCTGTCTTTGCCCCCTCTCACGGTCTCACGCACCCGGGCTCAGTTCCGTGCAGGAATGCTGAGTGGGAGCGCCAGCCTCGCTTCTGGACTCTAAAGCCTTCCACCCCCTAATGGCAGGTTGTGTGTGTCTCTCACGTGGGGGGAGGAATGAGGTCGCCCACAGAGGTTCTGCCATGAAAGATCTAAAGACGCACGCTGCTGAGGAGCTTGTTCCTCATGGAGCGTCCCCGAAGGCCAGAAGAATGCCGACGGTCTCTTTCAAAGCTGCCGGACGCTCTGCCGTTCTAGGCCTGAGATACGGACCTTGTGACGGCACTGTAACCCCGCGAGATTCAGGAGACATCGCCAGTGCGAGTGGCAATCCGGAAGGAAGAACCTCCAAGGCGGAGTGTCCTTTCCTGTACAAAACGGCGCCCAAGTGGCTGAGGCAGGGAGCATTTTCCTTCACAGAACCGGCATCCTCGTATGCCTGTAGATTACACTGAAGAAACGACACTGTGAGCAACCTCTTCGAAAAGGCCTTCGCAAGCGACTTGGAGACAACAGCAGCGCAGTGGAGGCACAGACCATTATCCTAGAGAGCAGCACAGTGTCTCTAGCAGCGAACGCTTCCCGGAGGATACTAAAGCCACACCGAGATTCCAGCAGGGAGTTTTGCCTTATAGCAGTACAACTCACTCAAGAAAGAGGGATGAGGTGTAGGGCTAATCTACGTGCACTCACGCTCTGTGTCCCCGAGAAGGTTTCACGGAGCAGAATGCATCACCGACCGCTACCACGTATGTGCACCAAAGAAGCCCTGTGCCGTGGGTGTTCTCAGGCCGACAGCGAAGACCTAGGTGTGTGCTGCACCCGCGCTCAGTGGTTCACACGTTGCGTGACCCTGTGCCTTTGGAAGATGTTCAGAGCGGGTGGCACCTGCGTGCTGCGAGCGCAAGAGGTGTAGAATGTAGAGGCCTTTCACACTGGAGGAAGGGCTTGCGTCTCGTGGAGAGAACGTGTACGTCGCCCGGGAGATGGAGGCGCGCTCTTGACACCATTTCCTCTGCCCGTTTAAAACACAAGTGTTTGTACTCGATCTGGGCTGCCTGGTGAAACGCTTGGCAGTCCGCATCACCCTGAGCACCTTTCCTGAAGTTTGATTCGTAGCTGGGTAAACTCGGGCTTCAGAGGCTTAGATGAGACCAAACGTGTTCAGCTTGTGGCGAAAGCCTTTGACCAGAGGCATATATGCTTGTGCTTGGGGCGAGGGCTAGGCAAGAACGTTTACACCCTGGGTTTTTATCTTTACCCTAAGCTGTCCCTTTTGGCTGCAGCAGGCGGAGAGAACCCGCGGAGAGAGAACAGCTGCGAAGTGGATGCACAGAACAGTCACCTCGATACCAGCCCCGGGGTCCCAAGCAACGATCCTTCCCCGGAGGGTACTTAACCCACCCCGGGATTCAAGCAGGGAGTTTGCCTTGTCCAACTCGCACAGGAGGCTGGCATGAGATGTAGGGCTCATCTACTTGCGTTCACACTACGTGGCCCGGAGAAGTTCTCACGGAGCCGAATGCAGCACCCTTCCTCCACCACGTGTGTACACAAAGGAGCGCTGGGCAGTGGGTGTTCTCAAGGCCAAGAGAGAAGCCCTTGTTCTGTGCTGCACCTGCTGGGTGGTTCAACGGTTTTCTGACCTTCCTGCTCTGGAAGCTTTTCAGAGCTGAGGCTACGCCTGGGCTGCGAAAGCAGAGAGGCGTACAGGCCTTTCACACTGAAGGCGTGGGCCTGTTTCCCATGGAGAAAGTGTACGTCGCCCAATCCCCACCCCCACCCCACCCCAACACACCCCACCCCACCCCACCCCACCCCCAGCTGGAGGCGTGCGGGTTGACACCATTTTGTCCTGCCCATGGAAAATACAAAGAGGCGTACACGATTTGGGCTGTCTGGTGAGAGAATTCTGAATCGGCGGCACCCTGAGTACCTTTCCCGAAGTTTGCTTCCTAGCTGGTTAAACTCGGCATTCAGAGGCGAGATGAGAACAAACTTGCCCCGCGTGCGGCGAAGTGCCCTGATGCCCTGTCCTAAATGTTTGAGCTTCTGGCCAGCGTCACGCAAGTACTTTGACACGTAGGAGTCTCACTTTTACTCCAAGCTGTCCCTGTTGGCTGAAGCAGTCGGCGTGTCTGTATCGCAGCCTGGGAGGCCGGGCGTTGGGGGAGTCTGCCAAGTGACTGGCCTCCATTTATAGCTAACTGAGAAACTGCGTCGAAGCTTTCGGGAGCCTCTTACAGGGAACGGTTGCAGTTGGGATTTGGAGACTGTGCTGGCAAACGTCAGCAGCTCCTCTCCGTCGGAGGGCTCTTGGTGTGCCGACTCCTAACAGCCAGCACGGTCCCCAGCTCGTGAATGGTCCCATTGCGAGCCGGTCTCGTCCGTGAAAGAGCCACGTGAGGCTGAGCTCCAACAGTCGGGCTCCACACCTGGAGACTTTGGGACAGGGCAGTCCTGAGCCGATGTGCCCACCAGGGGACGCGACCAAAGTTTATGTACCACAGGAAAGCGCATCAAGGCCTCGTGTTCTCTCCATGAAATGAACGTGAGCTTGAAGGTTATTGCGTCAGCGTGCACCGTGAACAGCTCGCTGGTAGGCCTGTCTTTGCCCCCTCTCACGGTCTCACGCACCCGGGATCAGTTCCGTGCAGGAATGCTGAGTGGGAGCGCCAGCCTCGCTTCCGGATTCTAAAGCCTTCCACCCCCTAATGGCAGGTTGTGTGTGTCTCTCACGTGGGGGGAGGAATGAGGTCGCCCACAGAGGTTCTGCCATGAAAGATCTAAAGATGCACGCTGCTGAGGAGCTTGTTCCTCATGGAGCGTCCCCGAAGGCCAGAAGAATGCCGAAGGTCTCTTTCAAAGCTGCCGGACGCTCTGCCGTTCTAGGCCTGAAATACGGACCTTGTGACGGCACTGTAACCCCGCGAGATTCAGGAGACATCGCCAGTGCGAGTGGCAATCCGGAAGGAAGAACCTCCAAGGCGGAGTGTCCTTTCCTGTACAAAACGGTGCCCAAGTGGCTGAGGCAGGGAGCATTTTCCTTCACAGAACCGGCATCCTCGTATGCCTGTGGGTTACTCTAAAGAAACGACACTGTGAGCAACCTCTTCGAAATGGCCTTCGCAAGCGACTTGGAGACAACAGCAGCGCAGTGGAGGCACAGACCATTATCCTAGAGAGCAGCACAGTGTCTCTAGCAGCGATCGCTTCCCGGAGGATACTTAAGCCACACCGAGATTCCAGCAGGGAGTTTTGCCTTATAGCAGTACAACTCACTCAAGAAAGAGGGATGAGGTGTAGGGCTAATCTACGTGCGCTCACGCTCTGTGTCCCTGAGAAGGTTTCACGGAGCAGAATGCATCACCGACCGCTACCACGTGTGTGCACCAAAGAAGCCCTGTGCCGTGGGTGTTCTCAGGCCGACAGCGAAGACCTAGGTGTGTGCTGCACCCGCGCTCGGTGGTTCACACGTTGCGTGACCCTGTGCCTTTGGGAGATGTTCAGAGCGGGTGGCACCTGCGAGCGCAAGAGGTGTAGAGTGTAGAGGCCTTTCACACTGGAGGAAGGGCTTGCGTCTCATGGAGAGAACGTGTTCGTCGCCCGGGAGATGGAGGCGCACTCTTGACACCATTTCCTCTGCCCGTTTAAAACACAAGTGTTTGTACTCGATCTGGGCTGCCTGGTGAAACGCTTGGCAGTCCGCATCACCCTGAGCACCTTTCCTGAAGTTTGATTCGTAGCTGGGTAAACTCTGGCTTCAGAGGCTTAGATGAGACCAAACGTGTTCAGCTTGTGGCGAAAGCCTTTGACCAGAGGCATATACACTTGTGCTTGGGGCGAGGGCTACGCAAGAACGTTTACACACTGGGTTTTTATCTTTACCCTAAGCTGTCCCTTTTGGCTGCAGCAGGCGGAGAGAACCCGCAGAGAGAGAACAGCTGCGAAGTGGATGCACAGAACAGTCACCTCGATACCAGCCCCGGGGTCCCAAGCAACGATCCTTCCCCGAAGGGTACTTAACCCACCCCGGGATTCAAGCAGGGAGTTTGCCTTGTCCAACTCGCACAGGAGACTGGCATGAGATGTAGGGCTCATCTACTTGCGTTCACACTACGTGGCCCGGAGAAGTACTCACGGAGCCGAATCCGGCACCCTTCCTCCACCACGTGTGTACACAAAGGAGCGCTGGGCAGTGGGTGTTCTCAAGGCCAAGAGAGAAGCCCTTGTTCTGTGCTGCACCTGCTGGGTGGTTCAAAGGTTTTCTGACCTTCCTGCTCTGGAAGCTTTTCAGAGCTGTGGCTACGCCTGTGCTGCGAAAGCAGAGAGGCGTAGAGGCCTTTCACACTGAAGGCGTGGGCCTGTTTCCCATGGAGAAAGTGCACGTCGCCCAACCCCCACCCCCACCCCACCCCACCCGACCCCACCCCCAGCTGGAGGCATACGGGTTGACACCATTTTGTCCTGCCCATGGAAAATACAAAGAGGCGTACACGATTTGGGCTGTCTGGTGAAAGAATTTTGAATCGGCGGCACCCTGAGTACCTTTCCCGAAGTTTGCTTCCTAGCTGGTTAAACTCGGCATTCAGAGGCTAGATGAGAACAAACTTGCTCCACGTGTGGCGAAGTGCCCTGATGCCCTGCCCTAAATGTTTGAGCTTCTGGCCAGCGTCACGCAAGTACTTTGACACGTAGGAGTCTCACTTTTACTCCAAGCTGTCCCTGTTGGCTGAAGTAGTCGGCGTGTCTGTATCGCAGCCTGGGAGGCCGGGCTTTGGGGGAGTCTGCCAAGTGACTGGCCTCCATTTATAGCTAACTGAGAAACTGCGTCGAAGCTTTCGGGAGCCTCTTACAGGGAAAGGTTGCAGTTCGGAATTGGAGACTGTGCTGGCAAGCGTCAGCAGCTCCTCTCCCTCGGAGGGCTCTTGGTGTGCCGACTCCTAACAGCCAGCACGGTCCCCAGCTCGTGAACGGTCCCATTGCGAGCCGGTCTCGTCCGTGAAAGAGCCACGTGAGGCTGAGCTCCAACAGTCGGGCTCCACACCTGGAGCCTTTGGGACAGGGCAGTCCTGAGCCGATGTGCCCACCAGGGGACGAGACCAAAGTTTACGTACCACAGGAAAACGCATCAAGGCCTCGTGTTCTCTCCATGAAATGAACGTGAGCTTGAAGGGTGATGCGTCAGCATGCACCGTGAACAGCTCGCTGGTACGCCTGTCTTTACCCCCTCTCACGGTCTCACGCACCCGGGCTCAGTTCCGTGCAGGAATGCTGAGTGGGAGCGCCAGCCTCGCTTCTGGACTCTAAAGCCTTCCACGCCCTAATGGCAGGTTGTGTGTGTCTCTCACGTGGGGGGAGGAATGAGGTCGCCCACAGAGGTTCTGCCATGAAAGATCTAAAGACGCACGCTGCTGAGGAGCTTGTTCCTCATGGAGCGTCCCCGAAGGCCAGAAGAATGCCGACGGTCTCTTTCAAAGCTGCCAGACGCTCTGCCATTCTAGGCCTGAGATATGGACCTTGTGACGGCACTGTAACCCCGCGAGATTCAGGAGACATTGCCAGTGCGAGTGGCAATCCGGAAGGAAGAACCTCCAAGGCGGAGTGTCCTTTCCTGTACAAAACGACGCCCAAGTGGCTGAGGCAGGGAGCATTTTCCTTCACAGAACCGGCATCCTCGTATGCCTGTGGGTTACTCTAAAGAAACGACACTGTGAGCAACCTCTTCGAAAAGGCCTTCGCAAGCGACTTGGAGACAAGAGCACCGCAGTGGAGGCACAGACCATTATCCTAGAGAGCAGCACAGTGTCTCTAGCAGCGATCGCTTCCCGGAGGATACTTAAGCCACACCGAGATTCCAGCAGGGAGTTTTGCCTTATAGCAGTACAACTCACTCAAGAAAGAGGGATGAGGTGTAGGGCTAATCTACGTGCGCTCACGCTCTGTGTCCCCGAGAAGGTTTCATGGAGCAGAATGCATCACCGACCGCTACCACGTGTGTGCACCAAAGAAGCCCTGTGCCGTGGGTGTTCTCAGGCCGACAGCGAAGACCTAGGTGTGTGCTGCACCCGCGCTCGGTGGTTCACACGTTGCATGACCCCTGTGCCTTTGGAAGATGATCAGAGCGGGTGGCACCTGCGTGCTGCGAGCGCAAGAGGTGTAGAGTGTAGAGGCCTTTCACACTGGAGGAAGGGCTTGCGTCTCGTGGAGAGAACTTGTACGTCGCCCGGGAGATGGAGGCGCGCTCTTGACACCATTTCCTCTGCCCGTTTAAAACACAAGTGTTTGTACTCGATCTGGGCTGCCTGGTGAAACGCTTGGCAGTCAGCATCACCCTGAGCACCTTTCCTGAAATTTGATTCGTAGCTGGGTAAACTCGGGCTTCAGAGGCTTAGATGAGACCAAACGTGTTCAGCTTGTGGCGAAAGCCTTTGACCAGAGGCATATACGCTTGTGCTTGGGGCGAGGGCTAGGCAAGAACGTTTACACCCTGGGTTTTTATCTTTACCCTAAGCTGTCCCTTTTGGCTGCAGCAGGCGGAGAGAACCCGCGGAGAGAGAACAGCTGCGAAGTGGATGCACAGAACAGTCACCTCGATACCAGCCCCGGGGTCCCAAGCAACGATCCTTCCCCGGAGGGTACTTAACCCACCCCGGGATTCAAGCAGGGAGTTCGCCTTGTCCAACTCGCACAGGAGACTGGCATGAGATGTAGGGCTCATCTACTTGCGTTCACACTACGTGGCCCGGAGAAGTTCTCACGGAGCCGAATGCAGCACCCTTCCTCCACCACGTGTGTACACAAAGGAGCGCTGGGCAGTGGGTGTTCTCAAGGCCAAGAGAGAAGCCCTTGTTCTGTGCTGCACCTGCTGGGTGGTTCAAAGGTTTTCTGACCTTCCTGCTCTGGAAGCTTTTCAGAGCTGAGGCTACGCCTGGGCTGCGAAAGCAGAGAGGCGTAGAGGCCTTTCACACTGAAGGCGTGGGCCTGTTTCCCATGGAGAAAGTGTACGTCACCCAACCCCCACCCCCACCACACCCCACCACACCCCACCCCACCCGAACCCACCCCCAGCTGGAGGTGTGCGGGTTGACACCATTTTGTCCTGCCCATGGAAAATACAAAGAGGCGTACACGATTTGGGCTGTCTGGTGAAAGAATTTTGAATCGGCGGCACCCTGAGTACCTTTCCCCAAGTTTGCTTCCTAGCTGGTTAAACTCGGCATTCAGAGGCGAGATGAGAACAAACTTGCTCCGCGTGCGGCGAAGTGCCCTGATGCCCTGCCCTAAATGTTTGAGCTTCTGGCCAGCGTCACGCAAGTACTTTGACACGTAGGAGTCTCACTTTTACTCCAAGCTGTCCCTCTTGGCTGAAGCAGTCGGCGTGTCTGTATCGCAGCCTGGGAGGCCGGGCATTGGGGGAGTCTGCCAAGTGACTGGCCTCCATTTATAGCTAACTGAGAAACTGCGTCGAAGCTTTCGGGAGCCTCTTACAGGGAATGGTTGCAGTTCGGAATTGGAGACTGTGCTGGCAAACGTCAGCAGCTCCTCTCCCTCGGAGGGCTCTTGGTGTGCCGACTCCTAACAGCCAGCACGGTCCCCAGCTCGTGAACGGTCCCATTGCGAGCCGGTCTCGTCCGTGAAAGAGCCACGTGAGGCTGAGCTCCAACAGTCGGGCTCCACACCTGGAGCCTTTGGGACAGGGCAGTCCTGAGCCGATGTGCCCACCAGGGGACGCGAACAAAGTTTACGTACCACAGGAAAGCGCATCAAGGCCTCGTGTTCTCTCCATGAAATGAACGTGAGCTTGAAGGGTGATGCGTCAGCGTGCACCGTGAACAGCTCAATGGTACGCCTGTCTTTGCCCCCTCTCACGGTCTCACGCACCCGGGCTCAGCTCCGTGCAGCAATGCTGAGTGGGAGCGCCAGCCTCGCTTCTGGACTCTAAAGCCTTTTACCCCCTAATGGCAGGTTGTGTGTGTCTCTCACGTGGGGGGAGGAATGAGGTCGCCCACAGAGGTTCTGCCATGATAGATCTAAAGACGCACGCTGCTGAGGAGCTTGTTCCTCATGGAGCGTCCCCGAAGGCCAGAAGAATGCCGAAGGTCTCTTTCAAACCTGGCGGACGCTCTGCCGTTCTAGGCCTGAGATATGGACCTTGTGACGGCACTGTAACCCCGCGAGATTCAGGAGACATCGCCAGTGCGAGTGGCAGTCCGGAAGGAAGAACCTCCAAGGCGGAGTGTCCTTTCTTGTACAAAACGGCGCCCAACTGGCTGAGGCAGGGAGCATTTTCCTTCACAGAACCGGCATCCTCGTATGCCTGTGGGTTACTCTAAAGAAACAACACTGTGAGCAACCTCTTCGAAAAGGCCTTCGCAAGCGACTTGGAGACAACAGCAGCGCAGTGGAGGCACAGACCATTATCCTAGAGAGCAGCACAGTGTCTCTAGCAGCGATCGCTTCCCGGAGGATACTTAAGCCACACCGAGATTCCAGCAGGGAGTTTTGCCTTATAGCAGTACAACTCACTCAAGAAAGAGGGATGAGGTGTAGGGCTAGTCTACGTGCACTCACGCTCTGTGTCCCCGAGAAGGTTTCACGGAGCAGAATGCATCACCGACCGCTACCACGTGTGTGCACCAAAGAAGCCCTGTGCCGTGGGTGTTCTCAGGCCGACAGTGAAGACCTAGGTGTGTGCTGCACCCGCGCTCGGTGGTTCACACGTCGCGTGGCCCCTGTGCCTTTGGAAGATGTTCAGAGCGGGTGGCACCTGCGTGCTGCGAGCGCAAGAGGTGTAGAGTGTAGAGGCCTTTCACACTGGAGGAAGGGCTTGCGTCTAATGGAGAGAACGTGTACGTCGCCTGGGAGATGGAGGCCCGCTCTTGACACCATTTCCTCTGCCTGTTTAAAACACAAGTGTTTGTACTCGATCTGGGCTGCCTGGTGAAACGCTTGGCAGTCCGCATCACCCTGAGAACCTTTCCTGAAGTTTGATTCATAGCTGGGTAAACTCGGGCTTCAGAGGCTTAGATGAGACCAAACGTGTTCAGCTTGTGGCGAAAGCCTTTGACCAGAGGCATATATGCTTGTGCTTGGGGCGAGGGCTAGGCAAGAACGTTTACACCCTGGGTTTTTATCTTTACCCTAAGCTGTCCCTTTTGGCTGCAGCAGGCGGAGAGAACCCGCGGAGAGAGAACAGCTGCGAAGTGGATGCACAGAACAGTCACCTCGATACCAGCCCCGGGGTCCCAAGCAACGATCCTTCCCCAGAGGGTACTTAACCCACCCCGGGATTCAAGCAGGGAGTTCGCCTTGTCCAACTCGCACAGGAGGCTGGCATGAGATGTAGGGCTCATCTACTTGCGTTCACACTACGTGGCCCGGAGAAGTTCTCACGGAGCCGAATGCAGCACCCTTCCTCCACCACGTGTGTACACAAAGGAGCGCTGGGCAGTGGGTGTTCTCAAGGCCAAGAGAGAAGCCCTTGTTCTGTGCTGCACCTTCTGGGTGGTTCAAAGGTTTTCTGACCTTCCTGCTCTGGAAGCTTTTCAGAGCTGAGGCTACGCCTGGGCTGCGAAAGCAGAGAGGCGTAGAGGCCTTTCACACTGAAGGCGTGGGCCTCTTTCCCATGGAGAAAGTGTACGTCGCCCAACCCCCACCCCCACCCCACCCCACCCGACCCCACCCCCAGCTGGAGGCATATGGGTTGACACCATTTTGTCCTGCCCATGGAAAATACAAAGAGGCGTACACGATTTGGGCTGTCTGGTGAAAGAATTTTGAATCGGCGGCACCCTGAGTACCTTTCCCGAAGTTTGCTTCCTAGATGGTTAAACTCGGCATTCAGAGGCTAGATGAGAACAAACTTGCTCCGCGTGCGGCGAAGGGCCCTGATGCCCTGCCCTAAATGTTTGAGCTTCTGGCCAGCGTCACGCAAGTACTTTGACACGTAGGAGTCTCACTTTTACTCCAAGCTGTCCCTGTTGGCTGAAGCAGTCGGCGTGTCTGTATCGCAGCCTGGGAGGCCGGGCGTTGGGGGAGTCTGCCAAGTGACTGGCCTCCATTTATAGCTAACTGAGAAACTGCGTCGAAGCTTTCGGGAGCCTCTTACAGGGAAAGGTTGCAGTTCGGAATTGGAGACTGTGCTGGCAAGCGTCAGCAGCTCCTCTCCCTCGGAGGGCTCTTGGTGTGCCGACTCCTAACAGCCAGCACAGTCCCCAGCTCGTGAACTGTCCCATTGACAGCCGGTCTCGTCCGTGAAAGAGCTACGTGAGGCTGATCTCCAAGAGTCGGGCTCCACACCTGGAGCCTTTGGGACAGGGCAGTCCTGAGCCGATGTGCCCACCAGGGGACGCGACCAAAGTTTACGTACCACAGGAAAGCGCATCAAGGCCTCGTGTTCTCTCCATGAAATGAACGTGAGCTTGAAGGGTGATGCGTCAGCGTGCACCGTGAACAGCTCGCTGGTACGCCTGCCTTTGCCCCCTCTCACGGTCTCACGCACACGGGCTCAGTTCCGTGCAGGAATGCTGAGAGGGAGCGCCAGCCTCGCTTCTGGACTCTAAAGACTTCCAACCCTAATGGCAGGTTGTGTGCGTCTCTCACGTGGGGGGAGGAATGAGTTCGCCCACAGAGGTTCTGCCATGAAAGATCTAAAGACGCACGCTGCTGAGGAGCTTGTTCCTCATGGAGTGTCCCCGAAGGCCAGAAGAATGCCGAAGGTCTCTTTCAAAGCTGCCGGACGCTCTGCAGTTCTAGGCCTGAGATACGGACCTTGTGACGGCACTGTAACCCCGCGAGATTCAGGAGACATCGCCAGTGCGAGTGGCAATCCGGAAGGAAGAACCTGCAAGGCGGAGTGTCCTTTCCTGTACAAAACGGCGCCCAAGTGGCTGAAGCAGGGAGCATTTTCCTTCACAGAACCGGCATCCTCGTATGCCTGTGGGTTACTCTAAAGAAACGACACTGTGAGCAACCTCTTCGAAAAGGCCTTCGCAAGCGACTTGGTGACAACAGCAGCGCAGTGGAGGCACAGACCATTATCCTAGAGAGCAGCACAGTGTCTCTAGCAGCGATCGCTTCCCGGAGGATACTTAAGCCACACCGAGATTCCAGCAGGGAGTTTTGCCTTATAGCAGTACAACTCACTCAAGAAAGAGGGATGAGGTGTAGGGCTAATCTACGTGCGCTCACGCTCTGTGTCCCCGAGAAGGTTTCACGGAGCAGAATGCATCACCGACCACTACCACGTGTGTGCACCAAAGAAGCCCTGTGCCGTGGGTGTTCTCAGGCCGACAGCGAAGACCTAGGTGTGTGCTGCACCCGCGCTCGGTGGTTCACACGTTGCGTGACCCTGTGCCTTTGGGAGATGTTCAGAGCGGGTGGCACCTGCGTGCTGCGAGCGCAAGAGGTGTAGAGTGTAGAGGCCTTTCACACTGGAGGCAGGGCTTGCGTCTCATGGAGAAAACGTGTACGTCGCCCGGGAGATGGAGGCGCGCTCTTGACACCATTTCCTCTGCCCGTTTAAAACACAAGTGTTTGTACTCGATCTGGGCTGCCTGGTGAAACGCTTGGCAGTCCGCATCACCCTGAGCACCTTTCCTGAAGTTTGATTCGTAGCTGGGTAAACTCGGGCTTCAGAGGCTTAGATGAGACCAAACGTGTTCAGCTTGTGGCGAAAGCCTTTGACCAGAGGCATATACGCTTGTGCTTGGGGCGAGGGCTAGGCAAGAACGTTTACACCCTGGGTTTTTATCTTTACCCTAAGCTGTCCCTTTTGGCTGCAGCAGGCGGAGAGGACCCGCGGAGAGAGAACAGCTGCGAAGTGGATGCACAGAACAGTCACCTCGATACCAGCCCCGGGGTCCCAAGCAACGATCCTTCCCCGGAGGGTACTTAACCCACCCCGGGATTCAAGCAGGGAGTTCGCCTTGTCCAACTCGCACAGGAGACTGGCATGAGATGTAGGGCTCATCTACTTGCGTTCACACTACGTGGCCCGGAGAAGTTCTCGCGGAGCCGAATGCGGCACCCTTCCTCCACCACGTGTGTACACAAAGGAGCGCTGGGCAGTGGGTGTTCTCAAGGCCAAGAGAGAAGCCCTTGTTCTGTGCTGCACCTGCTGGGTGGTTCAAAGGTTTTCTGACCTTCCTGCTCTGGAAGCTTTTCAGAGCTGAGGCTACGCCTGGGCTGCGAAAGCAGAGAGGCGTAGAGGCCTTTCACACTGAAGGCGTGGGCCTGTTTCCCATGGAGAAAGTGTACGTCGCCCAACCCCCACCCCCACCCCACCCCACCCGACCCCACCCTCAGCTGGAGGCATACGGGTTGACACCATTTTGTCCTGCCCATGGAAAATACAAAGAGGCGTACACGATTTGGGCTGTCTGGTGAAAGAATTTTGAATCGGCGGCACCCTGAGTACCTTTCCCGAAGTTTGCTTCCTAGCTGGATAAACTCGGCATTCAGAGGCTAGATGAGAACAAACTTGCTCCGCGTGCGGCGAAGGGCCCTGATGCCCTGCCCTAAATGTTTGAGATTCTGGCCAGCGTCACGCAAGTACTTTGACACGTAGGAGTCTCCCTTTTACTCCAAGCTGTCCCTGTTGGCTGAAGCAGTCGGCGTGTCTGTATCGCAGCCTGGGAGGCCGGGCGTTGGGGGAGTCTGCCAAGTGACTGGCCTCCATTTATAGCTAACTGAGAAACTGCGTCGAAGCTTTCGGGAGCCTCTTACAGGGAAAGGTTGCAGTTCGGAATTGGAGACTGTGCTGGCAAGCGTCAGCAGCTCCTCTCCCTCGGAGGGCTCTTGGTGTGCCGACTCCTAACAGCCAGCACAGTCCCCAGCTCGTGAACTGTCCCATTGACAGCCGGTCTCGTCCGTGAAAGAGCTACGTGAGGCTGATCTACAAGAGTCGGGCTCCACACCTGGAGCCTTTGGGACAGGGCAGTCCTGAGCCGATGTGCCCACCAGGGGACGCGACCAAAGTTTACGTACCACAGGAAAGCGCATCAAGGCCTCGTGTTCTCTCCATGAAATGAACGTGAGCTTGAAGGGTGATGCGTCAGCGTGCACCGTGAACAGCTCGCTGGTACGCCTGCCTTTGCCCCCTCTCACGGTCTCACGCACACGGGCTCAGTTCCGTGCAGGAATGCTGAGAGGGAGCGCCAGCCTCGCTTCTGGACTCTAAAGACTTCCACCCCCTAATGGCAGGTTGTGTGCGTCTCTCACGTGGGGGGAGGAATGAGTTCGCCCACAGAGGTTCTGCCATGAAAGATCTAAAGACGCACGCTGCTGAGGAGCTTGTTCCTCATGGAGTGTCCCCGAAGGCCAGAAGAATGCCGAAGGTCTCTTTCAAAGCTGCCGGACCCTCTGCCGTTCTAGGCCTGAGATACGGACCTTGTGACGGCACTGTAACCCCGCGAGATTCAGGAGACATCGCCAGTGCGAGTGGCAATCCGGAAGGAAGAACCTGCAAGGCGGAGTGTCCTTTCCTGTACAAAACGGCGCCGAAGTGGCTGAAGCAGGGAGCATTTTCCTTCACAGAACTGGGATCCTCGTATGCCTGTGGGTTACTCTAAAGAAACGACACTGTGAGCAACCTCTTCGAAAAGGCCTTCGCAAGCGACTTGGTGACAACAGCAGCACAGTGGAGGCACAGACCATTATCCTAGAGAGCAGCACAGTGTCTCTAGCAGCGATCGCTTCCCGGAGGATACTTAAGCCACACCGAGATTCCAGCAGGGAGTTTTGCCTTATAGCAGTACAACTCACTCAAGAAAGAGGGATGAGGTGTAGGGCTAATCTACGTGCGCTCACGCTCTGTGTCCCCGAGAAGGTTTCACGGAGCAGAATGCATCACCGACCGCTACCACGTGTGTGCACCAAAGAAGCCCTGTGCCGTGGGTGTTCTCAGGCCGACAGCGAAGACCTAGGTGTGTGCTGCACCCGCGCTCGGTGGTTCACACGTTGCGTGACCCTGTGCCTTTGGGAGATGTTCAGAGCGGGTGGCACCTGCGTGCTGCGAGCGCAAGAGGTGTAGAGTGTAGAGGCCTTTCACACTGGAGGCAGGGCTTGCGTCTCATGGAGAAAACGTGTACGTCGCCCGGGAGATGGAGGCGCGCTCTTGACACCATTTCCTCTGCCCGTTTAAAACACAAGTGTTTGTACTCGATCTGGGCTGCCTGGTGAAACGCTTGGCAGTCCGCATCACCCTGAGCACCTTTCCTGAAGTTTGATTCGTAGCTGGGTAAACTCGGGCTTCAGAGGCTTAGATGAGACCAAACGTGTTCAGCTTGTGGCGAAAGCCTTTGACCAGAGGCATATACGCTTGTGCTTGGGGCGAGGGCTAGGCAAGAACGTTTACACCCTGGGTTTTTATCTTTACCCTAAGCTGTCCCTTTTGGCTGCAGCAGGCCGAGAGAACCCGCGGAGATAGAACAGCTGCGAAGTGGATGGACAGAACAGTCACCTCGATACTGCCCCGGGGTCCCAAGCAACGATCCTTCCCCGGAGGGTACTTAACCCACCCCGGGATTCAAGCAGGGAGTTCGCCTTGTCCAACTCGCACAGGAGACTGTCATGAGATGTAGGGCTCATCTACTTGCGTTCACAGTACGTGCCCCGGAGAATTTCTCACGGAGCCGAATCCAGCACCCTTCCTCCACCACGTGTGTACACAAAGGAGCGCTGGGCAGTGGGTTTTCTCAAGGCCAAGAGAGAAGCCCTTGTTCTGTGCTGCACCTGCTGGGTGGTTCAATGGTTTTCTGACCTTCCTGCTCTGGAAGCTTTTCAGAGCTGAGGCTACGCCTGGGCTGCGAAAGCAGAGAGGCGTAGAGGCCTTTCACACTGAAGGCGTGGGCCTGTTTCCCATGGAGAAAGTGTACGTCGCCCAACCCCCACCCCCACCCCACCCCACCCCATCCCCAGCTGGAGGCATGCGGGTTGACACCATTTTGTCCTGACCATGGAAAATACAAAGAGGCGTACACGATTTGGGCTGTCTGGTGAAAGAATTTTGAATCGGCGGCACCCTGAGTACCTTTCCCGAAGTTTGCTTCCTAGCTGGTTAAACTCGGCATTCAGAGGCGAGATGAGAACAAACTTGGTCCGCGTGCGGCGAAGTGCTCTGATGCACTGCCCTAAATGTTTGAGCTTCTGGCCAGCGTCACGCAAGTACTTTGACACTTAGGCGTCTCACGTTTACTCCAAGCTGTCCCTGTTGGCTGAAGCAGTCAGCGTGTCTGTATCGCAGCCTGGGAGGCCGGGCGTTGGGGTAGTCTGCCAAGTGACTGGCCTCCATTTATAGCTAACTGAGAAACTGCGTCGAAGCTTTCGGGAGCCTCTTACAGGGAATGGTTGCAGTTCGGAATTGGAGACTGTGCTGGTAAACAACAGCAGCTCCTCTCCCTCAGAGGGCTCTTGGTGTGCCGACTCCTAACAGCCAGCACGGTCCCCAGCTCGTGAACGGTCCCATTGCGAGCCGGTCTCGTCCGTGAAAGAGCCACGTGAGGCTGATCTCCAAGAGTCGGGCTCCACACCTGGAGCCTTTGGGACAGGGCAGTCCTGAGCCGATGTGCCCACCAGGGGACGCGACCAAAGTTTACGTACCACAGGAAAGCGCATCAAGGCCTCGTGTTCTCTCCATGAAATGAACGTGAGCTTGAAGGGTGATGCGTCAGCGTGCACCGTGAACAGCTCGCTGGTACGCCTGCCTTTGCCCCCTCTCACGGTCTCACGCACACGGGCTCAGTTCCATGCAGGAATGCTGAGAGGGAGCGACAGCCTCGCTTCTGGACTCTAAAGACTTCCACCCCCTAATGGCAGGTTGTGTGCGTCTCTTACGTGGGGGGAGGAATGAGTTCGCCCACAGAGGTTCTGCCATGAAAGATCTAAAGACGCACGCTGCTGAGGAGCTTGTTCCTCATGGAGTGTCCCCGAAGGCCAGAAGAATGCCGAAGGTCTCTTTCAAAGCTGCCGGACGCTCTGCCATTCTAGGCCTGAGATACGGACCTTGTGACGGCACTGTAACCCCGCGAGATCCAGGAGACATCGCCAGTGCGAGTGGCAATCCGGAAGGAAGAACCTGCAAGGCGGAGTGTCCTTTCCTGTACAAAACGGCGCCCAAGTGGCTGAAGCAGGGAGCATTTTCCTTCACAGAACCGGCATCCTCGTATGCCTGTGGGTTACTCTAAAGAAACGACACTGTGAGCAACCTCTTCGAAAAGGCCTTCGCAAGCGACTTGGTGACAACAGCAGTGCAGTGGAGGCACAGACCATTATCCTAGAGAGCAGCACAGTGTCTCTAGCAGCGATCGCTTCCCGGAGGATACTTAAGCCACACCGAGATTCCAGCAGGGAGTTTTGCCTTATAGCAGTACAACTCACTCAAGAAAGAGGGATGAGGTGTAGGGCTAATCTACGTGCGTTCACGCTCTGTGTCCCCGAGAAGGTATCACGGAGCAGAATGCATCACCGACCGCTACCACGTGTGTGCACCAAAGAAGCCCTGTGCCGTGGGTGTTCTCAGGCCGACAGCGAAGACCTAGGTGTGTGCTGCACCCGCGCTCGGTGGTTCACACGTTGCGTGACCCTGTGCCTTTGGGAGATATTCAGAGCGGGTGGCACCTGCGTGCTGCGAGCGCAAGAGGTGTAGAGTGTAGAGGCCTTTCACACTGGAGGCAGGGCTTGCGTCTCATGGAGAAAACGTGTACGTCGCCCGGGAGATGGAGGCGCGCTCTTGACACCATTTCCTCTGCCCGTTTAAAACACAAGTGTTTGTACTCGATCTGGGCTGCCTGGTGAAACGCTTGGCAGTCCGCATCACCCTGAGCACCTTTCCTGAAGTTTGATTCGTAGCTGGGTAAACTCGGGCTTCAGAGGCTTAGATGAGACCAAACGTGTTCAGCTTGTGGCGAAAGCCTTTGACCAGAGGCATATACGCTTGTGCTTGGGGCGAGGGCTAGGCAAGAACGTTTACACCCTGGGTTTTTATCTTTACCCTAAGCTGTCCCTTTTGGCTGCAGCAGGCCGAGAGAACCCGCGGAGATAGAACAGCTGCGAAGTGGATGCACAGAACAGTCACCTCGATACTGCCCCGGGGTCCCAAGCAACGATCCTTCCCCGGAGGGTACTTAACCCACCCCGGGATTCAAGCAGGGAGTTCGCCTTGTCCAACTCGCACAGGCGACTGTCATGAGATGTAGGGCTCATCTACTTGCGTTCACAGTACGTGGCCCGGAGAATTTCTCACGGAGCCGAATCCAGCACCCTTCCTCCACCACGTGTGTACACAAAGGAGCGCTGGGCAGTGGGTTTTCTCAAGGCCAAGAGAGAAGCCCTTGTTCTGTGCTGCTCCTGCTGGGTGGTTCAAAGGTTTTCTGACCTTCCTGCTCTGGAAGCTTTTCAGAGCTGAGGCTACGCCTGGGCTGCGAAAGCAGAGAGGCGTAGAGGCCTTTCACACTGAAGGCGTGGGCCTGTTTCCCATGGAGAAAGTGTACGTCGTCCAACCCCCACCCCCACCCCACCCCACCCCACCCCATCCCCAGCTGGAGGCATGCGGGTTGACACCATTTTGTCCTGCCCATGGAAAATACAAAGAGGCGTACACGATTTGGGCTGTCTGGTGAAAGAATTTTGAATCGGCGGCACCCTGAGTACCTTTCCCGAAGTTTGCTTCCTAGCTGGTTAAACTCGGCATTCAGAGGCGAGATGAGAACAAACTTGGTCCGCGTGCGGCGAAGTGCTCTGATGCACTGCCCTAAATGTTTGAGCTTCTGGCCAGCGTCACGCAAGTACTTTGACACTTAGGCGTCTCACTTTTACTCCAAGCTGTCCCTGTTGGCTGAAGCAGTCAGCGTGTCTGTATCGCAGCCTGGGAGGCCGGGCGTTGGGGTAGTCTGCCAAGTGACTGGCCTCCATTTATAGCTAACTGAGAAACTGCGTCGAAGCTTTCGGGAGCCTCTTACAGGGAATGGTTGCAGTTCGGAATTGGAGACTGTGCTGGTAAACGACAGCAGCTCCTCTCCCTCAGAGGGCTCTTGGTGTGCCGACTCCTAACAGCCAGCACGGTCCCCAGCTCGTGAACGGTCCCATTGCGAGCCGGTCTCGTCCGTGAAAGAGCCACGTGAGGCTGATCTCCAAGAGTCGGGCTCCACACCTGGAGCCTTTGGGACAGGGCAGTCCTGAGCCGATGTGCCCACCAGGGGACGCGACCAAAGTTTACGTACCACAGGAAAGCGCATCAAGGCCTCGTGTTCTCTCCATGAAATGAACGTGAGCTTGAAGGGTGATGCGTCAGCGTGCACCGTGAACAGCTCGCTGGTACGCCTGCCTTTGCCCCCTCTCACGGTCTCACGCACACGGGCTCAGTTCCATGCAGGAATGCTGAGAGGGAGAGCCAGCCTCGCTTCTGGACTCTAAAGACTTCCACCCCCTAATGGCAGGTTGTGTGCGTCTCTTACGTGGGGGGAGGAATGAGTTCGCCCACAGAGGTTCTGCCATGAAAGATCTAAAGACGCACGCTGCTGAGGAGCTTGTTCCTCATGGAGTGTCCCCGAAGGCCAGAAGAATGCCGAAGGTCTCTTTCAAAGCTGCCGGACGCTCTGCCATTCTAGGCCTGAGATACGGACCTTGTGACGGCACTGTAACCCCGCGAGATTCAGGAGACATCGCCAGTGTGAGTGGCAATCCGGAAGGAAGAACCTGCAAGGCGGAGTGTCCTTTCCTGTACAAAACGGCGCCCAAGTGGCTGAAGCAGGGAGCATTTTCCTTCACAGAACCGGCATCCTCGTATGCCTGTGGGTTACTCTAAAGAAACGACACTGTGAGCAACCTCTTCGAAAAGGCCTTCGCAAGCGACTTGGTGACAACAGCAGCGCAGTGGAGGCACAGACCATTATCCTAGAGAGCAGCACAGTGTCTCTAGCAGCGATCGCTTCCCGGAGGATACTTAAGCCACACCGAGATTCCAGCAGGGAGTTTTGCCTTATAGCAGTACAACTCACTCAAGAAAGAGGGATGAGGTGTAGGGCTAATCTACGTGCGCTCACGCTCTGTATCCCCGAGAAGGTTTCACGGAGCAGAATGCATCACCGACCGCTACCACGTGTGTGCACCAAAGAAGCCCTGTGCCGTGGGTGTTCTCAGGCCGACAGCGAAGACCTAGGTGTGTGCTGCACCCGCGCTCGGTGGTTCACACGTTGCGTGACCCCTGTGCCTTTGGGAGATGTTCAGAGCGGGTGGCACCTGCGTGCTGCGAGCGCAAGAGGTGTAGAGTGTAGAGGCCTTTCACACTGGAGGCAGGGCTTGCGTCTCATGGAGAAAACGTGTACGTCGCCCGGGAGATGGAGACGCGCTCTTGACACCATTTCCTCTGCCCGTTTAAAACACAAGTGTTTGTACTCGATCTGGGCTGCCTGGTGAAACGCTTGGCAGTCCGCATCACCCTGAGCACCTTTCCTGAAGTTTGATTCGTAGCTGGGTAAACTCGGGCTTCAGAGGCTTAGATGAGACCAAACGTGTTCAGCTTGTGGTGAAAGCCTTTGACCAGAGGCATATACGCTTGTGCTTGGGGCGAGGGCTAGGCAAGAACGTTTACACCCTGGGTTTTTATCTTTACCCTAAGCTGTCCCTTTTGGCTGCAGCAGGCCGAGAGAACCCGCGGAGATAGAACAGCTGCGAAGTGGATGCACAGAACAGTCACCTCGATACTGCCCCGGGGTCCCAAGCAACGATCCTTCCCCGGAGGGTACTTAACCCACCCCGGGATTCAAGCAGGGAGTTCGCCTTGTCCAACTCGCACAGGCGACTGTCATGAGATGTAGGGCTCATCTACTTGCGTTCACAGTACGTGGCCCGGAGAATTTCTCACGGAGCCGAATCCAGCACCCTTCCTCCACCACGTGTGTACACAAAGGAGCGCTGGGCAGTGGGTTTTCTCAAGGCCAAGAGAGAAGCCCTTGTTCTGTGCTGCTCCTGCTGGGTGGTTCAAAGTTTTTCTGACCTTCCTGCTCTGGAAGCTTTTCAGAGCTGAGGCTACGCCTGGGCTGTGAAAGCAGAGAGGCGTAGAGGCCTTTCACACTGAAGGCGTGGGCCTGTTTCCCATGGAGAAAGTGTACGTCGTCCAACCCCCACCCCCACCCCACCCCACCCCACCCCATCCCCAGCTGGAGGCATGCGGGTTGACACCATTTTGTCCTGCCCATGGAAAATACAAAGAGGCGTACACGATTTGGGCTGTCTGGTGAAAGAATTTTGAATTGGCGGCACCCTGAGTACCTTTCCCGAAGTTTGCTTCCTAGCTGGTTAAACTCGGCATTCAGAGGCGAGATGAGAACAAACTTGGTCCGCGTGCGGCGAAGTGCTCTGATGCACTGCCCTAAATGTTTGAGCTTCTGGCCAGCGTCACGCAAGTACTTTGACACTTAGGCGTCTCACTTTTACTCCAAGCTGTCCCTGTTGGCTGAAGCAGTCAGCGTGTCTGTATCGCAGCCTGGGAGGCCGGGCGTTGGGGTAGTCTGCCAAGTGACTGGCCTCCATTTATAGCTAACTGAGAAACTGCGTCGAAGCTTTCGGGAGCCTCTTACAGGGAATGGTTGCAGTTCGGAATTGGAGACTGTGCTGGTAAACGACAGCAGCTCCTCTCCCTCAGAGGGCTCTTGGTGTGCCGACTCCTAACAGCCAGCACGGTCCCCAGCTCGTGAACGGTCCCATTGCGAGCCGGTCTCGTCCGTGAAAGAGCCACGTGAGGCTGATCTCCAAGAGTCGGGCTCCACACCTGGAGCCTTTGGGACAGGGCAGTCCTGAGCCGATGTGCCCACCAGGGGACGCGACCAAAGTTTACGTACCACAGGAAAGCGCATCAAGGCCTCGTGTTCTCTCCATGAAATGAACGTGAGCTTGAAGGGTGATGCGTCAGCGTGCACCGTGAACAGCTCGCTGGTACGCCTGCCTTTGCCCCCTCTCACGGTCTCACGCACACGGGCTCAGTTCCATGCAGGAATGCTGAGAGGGAGAGCCAGCCTCGCTTCTGGACTCTAAAGACTTCCACCCCCTAATGGCAGGTTGTGTGCGTCTCTTACGTGGGGGGAGGAATGAGTTCGCCCACAGAGGTTCTGCCATGAAAGATCTAAAGACGCACGCTGCTGAGGAGCTTGTTCCTCATGGAGTGTCCCCGAAGGCCAGAAGAATGCCGAAGGTCTCTTTCAAAGCTGCCGGACGCTCTGCCATTCTAGGCCTGAGATACGGACCTTGTGACGGCACTGTAACCCCGCGAGATTCAGGAGACATCGCCAGTGCGAGTGGCAATCCGGAAGGAAGAACCTGCAAGGCGGAGTGTCCTTTCCTGTACAAAACGGCGCCCAAGTGGCTGAAGCAGGGAGCATTTTCCTTCACAGAACCGGCATCCTCGTATGCCTGTGGGTTACTCTAAAGAAACGACACTGTGAGCAACCTCTTCGAAAAGGCCTTCGCAAGCGACTTGGTGACAACAGCAGCGCAGTGGAGGCACAGACCATTATCCTAGAGAGCAGCACAGTGTCTCTAGCAGCGATCGCTTCCCGGAGGATACTTAAGCCACACCGAGATTCCAGCAGGGAGTTTTGCCTTATAGCAGTACAACTCACTCAAGAAAGAGGGATGAGGTGTAGGGCTAATCTACGTGCGCTCACGCTCTGTATCCCCGAGAAGGTTTCACGGAGCAGAATGCATCACCGACCGCTACCACGTGTGTGCACCAAAGAAGCCCTGTGCCGTGGGTGTTCTCAGGCCGACAGCGAAGACCTAGGTGTGTGCTGCACCCGCGCTCGGTGGTTCACACGTTGCGTGACCCCTGTGCCTTTGGGAGATGTTCAGAGCGGGTGGCACCTGCGTGCTGCGAGCGCAAGAGGTGTAGAGTGTAGAGGCCTTTCACACTGGAGGCAGGGCTTGCGTCTCATGGAGAAAACGTGTACGTCGCCCGGGAGATGGAGACGCGCTCTTGACACCATTTCCTCTGCCCGTTTAAAACACAAGTGTTTGTACTCGATCTGGGCTGCCTGGTGAAACGCTTGGCAGTCCGCATCACCCTGAGCACCTTTCCTGAAGTTTGATTCGTAGCTGGGTAAACTCGGGCTTCAGAGGCTTAGATGAGACCAAACGTGTTCAGCTTGTGGTGAAAGCCTTTGACCAGAGGCATATACACTTGTGCTTGGGGCGAGGGCTAGGCAAGAACGTTTACACCCTAGGTTTTTATCTTTACCCTAAGCTGTCCCTTTTGGCTGCAGCAGGCGGAGAGAACCCGCGGAGAGAGAACAGCTGCGAAGTGGATGCACAGAACAGTCACCTCGATATCAGCCCCGGGGTCCCAAGCAACGATCCTTCCCCGAAGGGTACTTAACCCACCCCGGGATTCAAGCAGGGAGTTTGCCTTGTCCAACTCGCACAGGAGACTGGCATGAGATGTAGGGCTCATCTACTTGCGTTCACACTACGTGGCCCGGAGAAGTACTCACGGAGCCGAATCCGGCACCCTTCCTCCACCACGTGTGTACACAAAGGAGCGCTGGGCAGTGGGTGTTCTCAAGGCCAAGAGAGAAGCCCTTGTTCTGTGCTGCACCTGCTGGGTGGTTCAAAGGTTTTCTGACCTTCCTGCTCTGGAAGCTTTTCAGAGCTGAGGCTACGCCTGGGCTGCGAAAGCAGAGAGGCGTAGAGGCCTTTCACACTGAAGGCGTGGGCCTGTTTCCCATGGAGAAAGTGTACGTCGCCCAACCCCCACCCCCACCCCACCCCACCCCACCCCAGCCCCAGCTGGAGGCATGCGGGTTGACACCATTTTGTCCTGCCCATGGAAAATACAAAGAGGCGTACACGATTTGGGCTGTCTGGTGAAAGAATTTTGAATCGGCGGCACCCTGAGTACCTTTCCCGAAGTTTGCTTCCTAGCTGGTTAAACTCGGCATTCAGAGGCGAGATGAGAACAAACTTGGTCCGCGTGCGGCGAAGTGCTCTGATGCACTGCCCTAAATGTTTGAGCTTCTGGCCAGCGTCACGCAAGTACTTTGACACTTATGCGTCTCACTTTTACTCCAAGCTGTCCCTGTTGGCTGAAGCAGTCAGCGTGTCTGTATCGCAGCCTGGGAGGCCGGGCGTTGGGGTAGTCTGCCAAGTGACTGGCCTCCATTTATAGCTAACTGAGAAACTGCGTCGAAGCTTTCGGGAGCCTCTTACAGGGAATGGTTGCAGTTCGGAATTGGAGACTGTGCTGGTAAACGACAGCAGCTCCTCTCCCTCAGAGGGCTCTTGGTGTGCCGACTCCTAACAGCCAGCACGGTCCCCAGCTCGTGAACGGTCCCATTGCGAGCCGGTCTCGTCCATGAAAGAGCCACGTGAGGCTGATCTCCAAGAGTCGGGCTCCACACCTGGAGCCTTTGGGACAGGGCAGTCCTGAACCGATGTGCCCACCTGGGGACGCGACCAAAGTTTACGTACCACAGGAAAGCGCATCAAGGCCTCGTGTTCTCTCCATGAAATGAACGTGAGCTTGAAGGGTGATGCGTCAGCGTGCACCGTGAACAGCTCGCTGGTACGCCTGCCTTTGCCCCCTCTCACGGTCTCACGCACACGGGCTCAGTTCCGTGCAGGAATGCTGAGAGGGAGCGCCAGCCTCGCTTCTGGACTCTAAAGCCTTCCACCCCCTAATGGCAGGTTGTGTGCGTCTCTCACGTGGGGGGAGGAATGAGTTCGCCCACAGAGGTTCTGCCATGAAAGATCTAAAGACGCACGCTGCTGAGGAGCTTGTTCCTCATGGAGTGTCCCCGAAGGTCAGAAGAATGCCGAAGGTCTCTTTCAAAGCTGCCGGACGCTCTGCCATTATAGGCCTGAGATACGGACCTTGTGACGGCACTGTAACCCCGCGAAATTCAGGAGACATCGCCAGTGCGAGTGGCAATCCGGAAGGAAGAACCTCCAAGGCGGAGTGTCCTTTCCTGTACAAAACGGCGCCCAAGTGGCTGAGGCAGGGAGCATTTTCCTTCACAGAACCGGCATCCTCGTATGCCTGTGGGTTACTCTAAAGAAACGACACTGTGAGCAACCTCTTCGAAAAGGCCTTTGCAAGCGACTTGGTGACAACAGCAGCGCAGTGGAGGCACAGACCATTATCCTAGAGAGCAGCACAGTGTCTCTAGCAGCGATCGCTTCCCGGAGGATACTTAAGCCACACCGAGATTCCAGCAGGGAGTTTTGCCTTATAGCAGTACAACTCACTCAAGAAAGAGGGATGAGGTGTAGGGCTAATCTACGTGCGCTCACGCTCTGTGTCCCCGAGAAGGTTTCACGGAGCAGAATGCATCACCGACCACTACCACGTGTGTGCACCAAAGAAGCCCTGTGCCGTGGGTGTTCTCAGGCCGACAGCGAAGACCTAGGTGTGTGCTGCACCCGCGCTCGGTGGTTCACACGTTGCGTGACCCTGTGCCTTTGGGAGATGTTCAGAGCGGGTGGCACCTGCGTGCTGCGAGCGCAAGAGGTGTAGAGTGTAGAGGCCTTTCACACTGGAGGCAGGGCTTGCGTCTCATGGAGAAAACGTGTACGTCGCCCGGGAGATGGAGGCGCGCTCTTGACACCATTTCCTCTGCCCGTTTAAAACACAAGTGTTTGTACTCGATCTGGGCTGCCTGGTGAAACGCTTGGCAGTCCGCATCACCCTGAGCACCTTTCCTGAAGTTTGATTCGTAGCTGGGTAAACTCGGGCTTCAGAGGCTTAGATGAGACCAAACGTGTTCAGCTTGTGGCGAAAGCCTTTGACCAGAGGCATATACGCTTGTGCTTGGGGCGAGGGCTAGGCAAGAACGTTTACACCCTGGGTTTTTATCTTTACCCTAAGCTGTCCCTTTTGGCTGCAGCAGGCGGAGAGGACCCGCGGAGAGAGAACAGCTGCGAAGTGGATGCACAGAACAGTCACCTCGATACCAGCCCCGGGGTCCCAAGCAACGATCCTTCCCCGGAGGGTACTTAACCCACCCCGGGATTCAAGCAGGGAGTTCGCCTTGTCCAACTCGCACAGGAGACTGGCATGAGATGTAGGGCTCATCTACTTGCGTTCACACTACGTGGCCCGGAGAAGTTCTCGCGGAGCCGAATGCGGCACCCTTCCTCCACCACGTGTGTACACAAAGGAGCGCTGGGCAGTGGGTGTTCTCAAGGCCAAGAGAGAAGCCCTTGTTCTGTGCTGCACCTGCTGGGTGGTTCAAAGGTTTTCTGACCTTCCTGCTCTGGAAGCTTTTCAGAGCTGAGGCTACGCCTGGGCTGCGAAAGCAGAGAGGCGTAGAGGCCTTTCACACTGAAGGCGTGGGCCTGTTTCCCATGGAGAAAGTGTACGTCGCCCAACCCCCACCCCCACCCCACCCCACCCGACCCCACCCCCAGCTGGAGGCATACGGGTTGACACCATTTTGTCCTGCCCATGGAAAATACAAAGAGGCGTACACGATTTGGGCTGTCTGGTGAAAGAATTTTGAATCGGCGGCACCCTGAGTACCTTTCCCGAAGTTTGCTTCCTAGCTGGTTAAACTCGGCATTCAGAGGCTAGATGAGAACAAACTTGCTCCGCGTGCGGCGAAGGGCCCTGATGCCCTGCCCTAAATGTTTGAGATTCTGGCCAGCGTCACGCAAGTACTTTGACACGTAGGAGTCTCCCTTTTACTCCAAGCTGTCCCTGTTGGCTGAAGCAGTCGGCGTGTCTGTATCGCAGCCTGGGAGGCCGGGCGTTGGGGGAGTCTGCCAAGTGACTGGCCTCCATTTATAGCTAACTGAGAAACTGCGTCGAAGCTTTCGGGAGCCTCTTACAGGGAAAGGTTGCAGTTCGGAATTGGAGACTGTGCTGGCAAGCGTCAGCAGCTCCTCTCCCTCGGAGGGCTCTTGGTGTGCCGACTCCTAACAGCCAGCACAGTCCCCAGCTCGTGAACTGTCCCATTGACAGCCGGTCTCGTCCGTGAAAGAGCTACGTGAGGCTGATCTACAAGAGTCGGGCTCCACACCTGGAGCCTTTGGGACAGGGCAGTCCTGAGCCGATGTGCCCACCAGGGGACGCGACCAAAGTTTACGTACCACAGGAAAGCGCATCAAGGCCTCGTGTTCTCTCCATGAAATGAACGTGAGCTTGAAGGGTGATGCGTCAGCGTGCACCGTGAACAGCTCGCTGGTACGCCTGCCTTTGCCCCCTCTCACGGTCTCACGCACACGGGCTCAGTTCCGTGCAGGAATGCTGAGAGGGAGCGCCAGCCTCGCTTCTGGACTCTAAAGACTTCCACCCCCTAATGGCAGGTTGTGTGCGTCTCTCACGTGGGGGGAGGAATGAGTTCGCCCACAGAGGTTCTGCCATGAAAGATCTAAAGACGCACGCTGCTGAGGAGCTTGTTCCTCATGGAGTGTCCCCGAAGGCCAGAAGAATGCCGAAGGTCTCTTTCAAAGCTGCCGGACCCTCTGCCGTTCTAGGCCTGAGATACGGACCTTGTGACGGCACTGTAACCCCGCGAGATTCAGGAGACATCGCCAGTGCGAGTGGCAATCCGGAAGGAAGAACCTGCAAGGCGGAGTGTCCTTTCCTGTACAAAACGGCGCCGAAGTGGCTGAAGCAGGGAGCATTTTCCTTCACAGAACCGGGATCCTCGTATGCCTGTGGGTTACTCTAAAGAAACGACACTGTGAGCAACCTCTTCGAAAAGGCCTTCGCAAGCGACTTGGTGACAACAGCAGCGCAGTGGAGGCACAGACCATTATCCTAGAGAGCAGCACAGTGTCTCTAGCAGCGATCGCTTCCCGGAGGATACTTAAGCCACACCGAGATTCCAGCAGGGAGTTTTGCCTTATAGCAGTACAACTCACTCAAGAAAGAGGGATGAGGTGTAGGGCTAATCTACGTGCGCTCACGCTCTGTGTCCCCGAGAAGGTTTCACGGAGCAGAATGCATCACCGACCGCTACCACGTGTGTGCACCAAAGAAGCCCTGTGCCGTGGGTGTTCTCAGGCCGACAGCGAAGACCTAGGTGTGTGCTGCACCCGCGCTCGGTGGTTCACACGTTGCGTGACCCTGTGCCTTTGGGAGATGTTCAGAGCGGGTGGCACCTGCGTGCTGCGAGCGCAAGAGGTGTAGAGTGTAGAGGCCTTTCACACTGGAGGCAGGGCTTGCGTCTCATGGAGAAAACGTGTACGTCGCCCGGGAGATGGAGGCGCGCTCTTGACACCATTTCCTCTGCCCGTTTAAAACACAAGTGTTTGTACTCGATCTGGGCTGCCTGGTGAAACGCTTGGCAGTCCGCATCACCCTGAGCACCTTTCCTGAAGTTTGATTCGTAGCTGGGTAAACTCGGGCTTCAGAGGCTTAGATGAGACCAAACGTGTTCAGCTTGTGGCGAAAGCCTTTGACCAGAGGCATATACGCTTGTGCTTGGGGCGAGGGCTAGGCAAGAACGTTTACACCCTGGGTTTTTATCTTTACCCTAAGCTGTCCCTTTTGGCTGCAGCAGGCCGAGAGAACCCGCGGAGATAGAACAGCTGCGAAGTGGATGGACAGAACAGTCACCTCGATACTGCCCCGGGGTCCCAAGCAACGATCCTTCCCCGGAGGGTACTTAACCCACCCCGGGATTCAAGCAGGGAGTTCGCCTTGTCCAACTCGCACAGGAGACTGTCATGAGATGTAGGGCTCATCTACTTGCGTTCACAGTACGTGCCCCGGAGAATTTCTCACGGAGCCGAATCCAGCACCCTTCCTCCACCACGTGTGTACACAAAGGAGCGCTGGGCAGTGGGTTTTCTCAAGGCCAAGAGAGAAGCCCTTGTTCTGTGCTGCACCTGCTGGGTGGTTCAATGGTTTTCTGACCTTCCTGCTCTGGAAGCTTTTCAGAGCTGAGGCTACGCCTGGGCTGCGAAAGCAGAGAGGCGTAGAGGCCTTTCACACTGAAGGCGTGGGCCTGTTTCCCATGGAGAAAGTGTACGTCGCCCAACCCCCACCCCCACCCCACCCCACCCCATCCCCAGCTGGAGGCATGCGGGTTGACACCATTTTGTCCTGACCATGGAAAATACAAAGAGGCGTACACGATTTGGGCTGTCTGGTGAAAGAATTTTGAATCGGCGGCACCCTGAGTACCTTTCCCGAAGTTTGCTTCCTAGCTGGTTAAACTCGGCATTCAGAGGCGAGATGAGAACAAACTTGGTCCGCGTGCGGCGAAGTGCTCTGATGCACTGCCCTAAATGTTTGAGCTTCTGGCCAGCGTCACGCAAGTACTTTGACACTTAGGCGTCTCACGTTTACTCCAAGCTGTCCCTGTTGGCTGAAGCAGTCAGCGTGTCTGTATCGCAGCCTGGGAGGCCGGGCGTTGGGGTAGTCTGCCAAGTGACTGGCCTCCATTTATAGCTAACTGAGAAACTGCGTCGAAGCTTTCGGGAGCCTCTTACAGGGAATGGTTGCAGTTCGGAATTGGAGACTGTGCTGGTAAACGACAGCAGCTCCTCTCCCTCAGAGGGCTCTTGGTGTGCCGACTCCTAACAGCCAGCACGGTCCCCAGCTCGTGAACGGTCCCATTGCGAGCCGGTCTCGTCCGTGAAAGAGCCACGTGAGGCTGATCTCCAAGAGTCGGGCTCCACACCTGGAGCCTTTGGGACAGGGCAGTCCTGAGCCGATGTGCCCACCAGGGGACGCGACCAAAGTTTACGTACCACAGGAAAGCGCATCAAGGCCTCGTGTTCTCTCCATGAAATGAACGTGAGCTTGAAGGGTGATGCGTCAGCGTGCACCGTGAACAGCTCGCTGGTACGCCTGCCTTTGCCCCCTCTCACGGTCTCACGCACACGGGCTCAGTTCCATGCAGGAATGCTGAGAGGGAGCGACAGCCTCGCTTCTGGACTCTAAAGACTTCCACCCCCTAATGGCAGGTTGTGTGCGTCTCTCACGTGGGGGGAGGAATGAGTTCGCCCACAGAGGTTCTGCCATGAAAGATCTAAAGACGCACGCTGCTGAGGAGCTTGTTCCTCATGGAGTGTCCCCGAAGGCCAGAAGAATGCCGAAGGTCTCTTTCAAAGCTGCCGGACGCTCTGCCATTCTAGGCCTGAGATACGGACCTTGTGACGGCACTGTAACCCCGCGAGATCCAGGAGACATCGCCAGTGCGAGTGGCAATCCGGAAGGAAGAACCTGCAAGGCGGAGTGTCCTTTCCTGTACAAAACGGCGCCCAAGTGGCTGAAGCAGGGAGCATTTTCCTTCACAGAACCGGCATCCTCGTATGCCTGTGGGTTACTCTAAAGAAACGACACTGTGAGCAACCTCTTCGAAAAGGCCTTCGCAAGCGACTTGGTGACAACAGCAGCGCAGTGGAGGCACAGACCATTATCCTAGAGAGCAGCACAGTGTCTCTAGCAGCGATCGCTTCCCGGAGGATACTTAAGCCACACCGAGATTCCAGCAGGGAGTTTTGCCTTATAGCAGTACAACTCACTCAAGAAAGAGGGATGAGGTGTAGGGCTAATCTACGTGCGTTCACGCTCTGTGTCCCCGAGAAGGTATCACGGAGCAGAATGCATCACCGACCGCTACCACGTGTGTGCACAAAAGAAGCCCTGTGCCGTGGGTGTTCTCAGGCCGACAGCGAAGACCTAGGTGTGTGCTGCACCCGCGCTCGGTGGTTCACACGTTGCGTGACCCTGTGCCTTTGGGAGATGTTCAGAGCGGGTGGCACCTGCGTGCTGCGAGTGCAAGAGGTGTAGAGTGTAGAGGCCTTTCACACTGGAGGCAGGGCTTGCGTCTCATGGAGAAAACGTGTACGTCGCCCGGGAGATGGAGGCGCGCTCTTGACACCATTTCCTCTGCCCGTTTAAAACACAAGTGTTTGTACTCGATCTGGGCTGCCTGGTGAAACGCTTGGCAGTCCGCATCACCCTGAGCACCTTTCCTGAAGTTTGATTCGTAGCTGGGTAAACTCGGGCTTCAGAGGCTTAGATGAGACCAAACGTGTTCAGCTTGTGGCGAAAGCCTTTGACCAGAGGCATATACGCTTGTGCTTGGGGCGAGGGCTAGGCAAGAACGTTTACACCCTGGGTTTTTATCTTTACCCTAAGCTGTCCCTTTTGGCTGCAGCAGGCCGAGAGAACCCGCGGAGATAGAACAGCTGCGAAGTGGATGCACAGAACAGTCACCTCGATACTGCCCCGGGGTCCCAAGCAACGATCCTTCCCCGGAGGGTACTTAACCCACCCCGGGATTCAAGCAGGGAGTTCGCCTTGTCCAACTCGCACAGGCGACTGTCATGAGATGTAGGGCTCATCTACTTGCGTTCACAGTACGTGGCCCGGAGAATTTCTCACGGAGCCGAATCCAGCACCCTTCCTCCACCACGTGTGTACACAAAGGAGCGCTGGGCAGTGGGTTTTCTCAAGGCCAAGAGAGAAGCCCTTGTTCTGTGCTGCTCCTGCTGGGTGGTTCAAAGGTTTTCTGACCTTCCTGCTCTGGAAGCTTTTCAGAGCTGAGGCTACGCCTGGGCTGCGAAAGCAGAGAGGCGTAGAGGCCTTTCACACTGAAGGCGTGGGCCTGTTTCCCATGGAGAAAGTGTACGTCGTCCAACCCCCACCCCCACCCCACCCCACCCCACCCCATCCCCAGCTGGAGGCATGCGGGTTGACACCATTTTGTCCTGCCCATGGAAAATACAAAGAGGCGTACACGATTTGGGCTGTCTGGTGAAAGAATTTTGAATCGGCGGCACCCTGAGTACCTTTCCCGAAGTTTGCTTCCTAGCTGGTTAAACTCGGCATTCAGAGGCGAGATGAGAACAAACTTGGTCCGCGTGCGGCGAAGTGCTCTGATGCACTGCCCTAAATGTTTGAGCTTCTGGCCAGCGTCACGCAAGTACTTTGACACTTAGGCGTCTCACTTTTACTCCAAGCTGTCCCTGTTGGCTGAAGCAGTCAGCGTGTCTGTATCGCAGCCTGGGAGGCCGGGCGTTGGGGTAGTCTGCCAAGTGACTGGCCTCCATTTATAGCTAACTGAGAAACTGCGTCGAAGCTTTCGGGAGCCTCTTACAGGGAATGGTTGCAGTTCGGAATTGGAGACTGTGCTGGTAAACGACAGCAGCTCCTCTCCCTCAGAGGGCTCTTGGTGTGCCGACTCCTAACAGCCAGCACGGTCCCCAGCTCGTGAACGGTCCCATTGCGAGCCGGTCTCGTCCGTGAAAGAGCCACGTGAGGCTGATCTCCAAGAGTCGGGCTCCACACCTGGAGCCTTTGGGACAGGGCAGTCCTGAGCCGATGTGCCCACCAGGGGACGCGACCAAAGTTTACGTACCACAGGAAAGCGCATCAAGGCCTCGTGTTCTCTCCATGAAATGAACGTGAGCTTGAAGGGTGATGCGTCAGCGTGCACCGTGAACAGCTCGCTGGTACGCCTGCCTTTGCCCCCTCTCACGGTCTCACGCACACGGGCTCAGTTCCATGCAGGAATGCTGAGAGGGAGAGCCAGCCTCGCTTCTGGACTCTAAAGACTTCCACCCCCTAATGGCAGGTTGTGTGCGTCTCTTACGTGGGGGGAGGAATGAGTTCGCCCACAGAGGTTCTGCCATGAAAGATCTAAAGACGCACGCTGCTGAGGAGCTTGTTCCTCATGGAGTGTCCCCGAAGGCCAGAAGAATGCCGAAGGTCTCTTTCAAAGCTGCCGGACGCTCTGCCATTCTAGGCCTGAGATACGGACCTTGTGACGGCACTGTAACCCCGCGAGATTCAGGAGACATCGCCAGTGCGAGTGGCAATCCGGAAGGAAGAACCTGCAAGGCGGAGTGTCCTTTCCTGTACAAAACGGCGCCCAAGTGGCTGAAGCAGGGAGCATTTTCCTTCACAGAACCGGCATCCTCGTATGCCTGTGGGTTACTCTAAAGAAACGACACTGTGAGCAACCTCTTCGAAAAGGCCTTCGCAAGCGACTTGGTGACAACAGCAGCGCAGTGGAGGCACAGACCATTATCCTAGAGAGCAGCACAGTGTCTCTAGCAGCGATCGCTTCCCGGAGGATACTTAAGCCACACCGAGATTCCAGCAGGGAGTTTTGCCTTATAGCAGTACAACTCACTCAAGAAAGAGGGATGAGGTGTAGGGCTAATCTACGTGCGCTCACGCTCTGTATCCCCGAGAAGGTTTCACGGAGCAGAATGCATCACCGACCGCTACCATGTGTGTGCACCAAAGAAGCCCTGTGCCGTGGGTGTTCTCAGGCCGACAGCGAAGACCTAGGTGTGTGCTGCACCCGCGCTCGGTGGTTCACACGTTGCGTGACCCCTGTGCCTTTGGGAGATGTTCAGAGCGGGTGGCACCTGCGTGCTGCGAGCGCAAGAGGTGTAGAGTGTAGAGGCCTTTCACACTGGAGGCAGGGCTTGCGTCTCATGGAGAAAACGTGTACGTCGCCCGGGAGATGGAGACGCGCTCTTGACACCATTTCCTCTGCCCGTTTAAAACACAAGTGTTTGTACTCGATCTGGGCTGCCTGGTGAAACGCTTGGCAGTCCGCATCACCCTGAGCACCTTTCCTGAAGTTTGATTCGTAGCTGGGTAAACTCGGGCTTCAGAGGCTTAGATGAGACCAAACGTGTTCAGCTTGTGGTGAAAGCCTTTGACCAGAGGCATATACACTTGTGCTTGGGGCGAGGGCTAGGCAAGAACGTTTACACCCTAGGTTTTTATCTTTACCCTAAGCTGTCCCTTTTGGCTGCAGCAGGCGGAGAGAACCCGCGGAGAGAGAACAGCTGCGAAGTGGATGCACAGAACAGTCACCTCGATATCAGCCCCGGGGTCCCAAGCAACGATCCTTCCCCGAAGGGTACTTAACCCACCCCGGGATTCAAGCAGGGAGTTTGCCTTGTCCAACTCGCACAGGAGACTGGCATGAGATGTAGGGCTCATCTACTTGCGTTCACACTACGTGGCCCGGAGAAGTACTCACGGAGCCGAATCCGGCACCCTTCCTCCACCACGTGTGTACACAAAGGAGCGCTGGGCAGTGGGTGTTCTCAAGGCCAAGAGAGAAGCACTTGTTCTGTGCTGCACCTGCTGGGTGGTTCAAAGGTTTTCTGACCTTCCTGCTCTGGAAGCTTTTCAGAGCTGAGGCTACGCCTGGGCTGTGAAAGCAGAGAGGCGTAGAGGCCTTTCACACTGAAGGCGTGGGCCTGTTTCCCATGGAGAAAGTGTACGTCGCCCAACCCCCACCCCCACCCCACCCCACCCCACCCCAGCCCCAGCTGGAGGCATGCGGGTTGACACCATTTTGTCCTGCCCATGGAAAATACAAAGAGGCGTACACGATTTGGGCTGTCTGGTGAAAGAATTTTGAATCGGCGGCACCCTGAGTACCTTTCCCGAAGTTTGCTTCCTAGCTGGTTAAACTCGGCATTCAGAGGCGAGATGAGAACAAACTTGGTCCGCGTGCGGCGAAGTGCTCTGATGCACTGCCCTAAATGTTTGAGCTTCTGGCCAGCGTCACGCAAGTACTTTGACACTTATGCGTCTCACTTTTACTCCAAGCTGTCCCTGTTGGCTGAAGCAGTCAGCGTGTCTGTATCGCAGCCTGGGAGGCCGGGCGTTGGGGTAGTCTGCCAAGTGACTGGCCTCCATTTATAGCTAACTGAGAAACTGCGTCGAAGCTTTCGGGAGCCTCTTACAGGGAATGGTTGCAGTTCGGAATTGGAGACTGTGCTGGTAAACGACAGCAGCTCCTCTCCCTCAGAGGGCTCTTGGTGTGCCGACTCCTAACAGCCAGCACGGTCCCCAGCTCGTGAACGGTCCCATTGCGAGCCGGTCTCGTCCGTGAAAGAGCCACGTGAGGCTGATCTCCAAGAGTCGGGCTCCACACCTGGAGCCTTTGGGACAGGGCAGTCCTGAACCGATGTGCCCACCTGGGGACGCGACCAAAGTTTACGTACCACAGGAAAGCGCATCAAGGCCTCGTGTTCTCTCCATGAAATGAACGTGAGCTTGAAGGGTGATGCGTCAGCGTGCACCGTGAACAGCTCGCTGGTACGCCTGCCTTTGCCCCCTCTCACGGTCTCACGCACACGGGCTCAGTTCCGTGCAGGAATGCTGAGAGGGAGCGCCAGCCTCGCTTCTGGACTCTAAAGACTTCCACCCCCTAATGGCAGGTTGTGTGCGTCTCTCACGTGGGGGGAGGAATGAGTTCGCCCACAGAGGTTCTGCCATGAAAGATCTAAAGACGCACGCTGCTGAGGAGCTTGTTCCTCATGGAGTGTCCCCGAAGGTCAGAAGAATGCCGAAGGTCTCTTTCAAAGCTGCCGGACGCTCTGCCGTTATAGGCCTGAGATACGGACCTTGTGACGGCACTGTAACCCCGCGAAATTCAGGAGACATCGCCAGTGCGAGTGGCAATCCGGAAGGAAGAACCTCCAAGGCGGAGTGTCCTTTCCTGTACAAAACGGCGCCCAAGTGGCTGAGGCAGGGAGCATTTTCCTTCACAGAACCGGCATCCTCGTATGCCTGTGGGTTACTCTAAAGAAACGACACTGTGAGCAACCTCTTCGAAAAGGCCTTTGCAAGCGACTTGGTGACAACAGCAGCGCAGTGGAGGCACAGACCATTATCCTAGAGAGCAGCACAGTGTCTCTAGCAGCGATCGCTTCCCGGAGGATACTTAAGCCACACCGAGATTCCAGCAGGGAGTTTTGCCTTATAGCAGTACAACTCACTCAAGAAAGAGGGATGAGGTGTAGGGCTAATCTACGTGCGTTCACGCTCTGTGTCCCCGAGAAGGTTTCACGGAGCAGAATGCATCACCGACCGCTACCACGTGTGTGCACAAAAGAAGCCCTGTGCCGTGGGTGTTCTCAGGCCGACAGCGAAGACCTAGGTGTGTGCTGCACCCGCGCTCGGTGGTTCACACGTTGCGTGACCCTGTGCCTTTGGGAGATGTTCAGAGCGGGTGGCACCTGCGTGCTGCGAGCGCAAGAGGTGTAGAGTGTAGAGGCCTTTCACACTGGAGGCAGGGCTTGCGTCTCATGGAGAAAACGTGTACGTCGCCCGGGAGATGGAGGCGCGCTCTTGACACCATTTCCTCTGCCCGTTTAAAACACAAGTGTTTGTACTCGATCTGGGCTGCCTGGTGAAACGCTTGGCAGTCCGCATCACCCTGAGCACCTTTCCTGAAGTTTGATTCGTAGCTGGGTAAACTCGGGCTTCAGAGGCTTAGATGAGACCAAACGTGTTCAGCTTGTGGCGAAAGCCTTTGACCAGAGGCATATACGCTTGTGCTTGGGGCGAGGGCTAGGCAAGAACGTTTACACCCTGGGTTTTTATCTTTACCCTAAGCTGTCCCTTTTGGCTGCAGCAGGCCGAGAGAACCCGCGGAGATAGAACAGCTGCGAAGTGGATGCACAGAACAGTCACCTCGATACTGCCCCGGGGTCCCAAGCAACGATCCTTCCCCGGAGGGTACTTAACCCACCCCGGGATTCAAGCAGGGAGTTCGCCTTGTCCAACTCGCACAGGCGACTGTCATGAGATGTAGGGCTCATCTACTTGCGTTCACAGTACGTGGCCCGGAGAATTTCTCACGGAGCCGAATCCAGCACCCTTCCTCCACCACGTGTGTACACAAAGGAGCGCTGGGCAGTGGGTTTTCTCAAGGCCAAGAGAGAAGCCCTTGTTCTGTGCTGCTCCTGCTGGGTGGTTCAAAGGTTTTCTGACCTTCCTGCTCTGGAAGCTTTTCAGAGCTGAGGCTACGCCTGGGCTGCAAAAGCAGAGAGGCGTAGAGGCCTTTCACACTGAAGGCGTGGGCCTGTTTCCCATGGAGAAAGTGTACGTCGTCCAACCCCCACCCCCACCCCACCCCACCCCACCCCATCCCCAGCTGGAGGCATGCGGGTTGACACCATTTTGTCCTGCCCATGGAAAATACAAAGAGGCGTACACGATTTGGGCTGTCTGGTGAAAGAATTTTGAATCGGCGGCACCCTGAGTACCTTTCCCGAAGTTTGCTTCCTAGCTGGTTAAACTCGGCATTCAGAGGCGAGATGAGAACAAACTTGGTCCGCGTGCGGCGAAGTGCTCTGATGCACTGCCCTAAATGTTTGAGCTTCTGGCCAGCGTCACGCAAGTACTTTGACACTTAGGCGTCTCACTTTTACTCCAAGCTGTCCCTGTTGGCTGAAGCAGTCAGCGTGTCTGTATCGCAGCCTGGGAGGCCGGGCGTTGGGGTAGTCTGCCAAGTGACTGGCCTCCATTTATAGCTAACTGAGAAACTGCGTCGAAGCTTTCGGGAGCCTCTTACAGGGAATGGTTGCAGTTCGGAATTGGAGACTGTGCTGGTAAACGACAGCAGCTCCTCTCCCTCAGAGGGCTCTTGGTGTGCCGACTCCTAACAGCCAGCACGGTCCCCAGCTCGTGAACGGTCCCATTGCGAGCCGGTCTCGTCCGTGAAAGAGCCACGTGAGGCTGATCTCCAAGAGTCGGGCTCCACACCTGGAGCCTTTGGGACAGGGCAGTCCTGAGCCGATGTGCCCACCAGGGGACGCGACCAAAGTTTACGTACCACAGGAAAGCGCATCAAGGCCTCGTGTTCTCTCCATGAAATGAACGTGAGCTTGAAGGGTGATGCGTCAGCGTGCACCGTGAACAGCTCGCTGGTACGCCTGCCTTTGCCCCCTCTCACGGTCTCACGCACACGGGCTCAGTTCCATGCAGGAATGCTGAGAGGGAGAGCCAGCCTCGCTTCTGGACTCTAAAGACTTCCACCCCCTAATGGCAGGTTGTGTGCGTCTCTTACGTGGGGGGAGGAATGAGTTCGCCCACAGAGGTTCTGCCATGAAAGATCTAAAGACGCACGCTGCTGAGGAGCTTGTTCCTCATGGAGTGTCCCCGAAGGCCAGAAGAATGCCGAAGGTCTCTTTCAAAGCTGCCGGACGCTCTGCCATTCTAGGCCTGAGATACGGACCTTGTGACGGCACTGTAACCCCGCGAGATTCAGGAGACATCGCCAGTGCGAGTGGCAATCCGGAAGGAAGAACCTGCAAGGCGGAGTGTCCTTTCCTGTACAAAACGGCGCCCAAGTGGCTGAAGCAGGGAGCATTTTCCTTCACAGAACCGGCATCCTCGTATGCCTGTGGGTTACTCTAAAGAAACGACACTGTGAGCAACCTCTTCGAAAAGGCCTTCGCAAGCGACTTGGTGACAACAGCAGCGCAGTGGAGGCACAGACCATTATCCTAGAGAGCAGCACAGTGTCTCTAGCAGCGATCGCTTCCCGGAGGATACTTAAGCCACACCGAGATTCCAGCAGGGAGTTTTGCCTTATAGCAGTACAACTCACTCAAGAAAGAGGGATGAGGTGTAGGGCTAATCTACGTGCGCTCACGCTCTGTATCCCCGAGAAGGTTTCACGGAGCAGAATGCATCACCGACCGCTACCACGTGTGTGCACCAAAGAAGCCCTGTGCCGTGGGTGTTCTCAGGCCGACAGCGAAGACCTAGGTGTGTGCTGCACCCGCGCTCGGTGGTTCACACGTTGCGTGACCCCTGTGCCTTTGGGAGATGTTCAGAGCGGGTGGCACCTGCGTGCTGCGAGCGCAAGAGGTGTAGAGTGTAGAGGCCTTTCACACTGGAGGCAGGGCTTGCGTCTCATGGAGAAAACGTGTACGTCGCCCGGGAGATGGAGACGCGCTCTTGACACCATTTCCTCTGCCCGTTTAAAACACAAGAGTTTGTACTCGATCTGGGCTGCCTGGTGAAACGCTTGGCAGTCCGCATCACCCTGAGCACCTTTCCTGAAGTTTGATTCGTAGCTGGGTAAACTCGGGCTTCAGAGGCTTAGATGAGACCAAACGTGTTCAGCTTGTGGTGAAAGCCTTTGACCAGAGGCATATACACTTGTGCTTGGGGCGAGGGCTAGGCAAGAACGTTTACACCCTAGGTTTTTATCTTTACCCTAAGCTGTCCCTTTTGGCTGCAGCAGGCGGAGAGAACCCGCGGAGAGAGAACAGCTGCGAAGTGGATGCACAGAACAGTCACCTCGATATCAGCCCCGGGGTCCCAAGCAACGATCCTTCCCCGAAGGGTACTTAACCCACCCCGGGATTCCAGCAGGGAGTTTGCCTTGTCCAACTCGCACAGGAGACTGGCATGAGATGTAGGGCTCATCTACTTGCGTTCACACTACGTGGCCCGGAGAAGTACTCACGGAGCCGAATCCGGCACCCTTCCTCCAGCACGTGTGTACACAAAGGAGCGCTGGGCAGTGGGTGTTCTCAAGGCCAAGAGAGAAGCCCTTGTTCTGTGCTGCACCTGCTGGGTGGTTCAAAGGTTTTCTGACCTTCCTGCTCTGGAAGCTTTTCAGAGCTGAGGCTACGCCTGGGCTGCGAAAGCAGAGAGGCGTAGAGGCCTTTCACACTGAAGGCGTGGGCCTGTTTCCCATGGAGAAAGTGTACGTCGCCCAACCCCCACCCCCACCCCACCCCACCCCACCCCAGCCCCAGCTGGAGGCATGCGGGTTGACACCATTTTGTCCTGCCCATGGAAAATACAAAGAGGCGTACACGATTTGGGCTGTCTGGTGAAAGAATTTTGAATCGGCGGCACCCTGAGTACCTTTCCCGAAGTTTGCTTCCTAGCTGGTTAAACTCGGCATTCAGAGGCGAGATGAGAACAAACTTGGTCCGCGTGCGGCGAAGTGCTCTGATGCACTGCCCTAAATGTTTGAGCTTCTGGCCAGCGTCACGCAAGTACTTTGACACTTATGCGTCTCACTTTTACTCCAAGCTGTCCCTGTTGGCTGAAGCAGTCAGCGTGTCTGTATCGCAGCCTGGGAGGCCGGGCGTTGGGGTAGTCTGCCAAGTGACTGGCCTCCATTTATAGCTAACTGAGAAACTGCGTCGAAGCTTTCGGGAGCCTCTTACAGGGAATGGTTGCAGTTCGGAATTGGAGACTGTGCTGGTAAACGACAGCAGCTCCTCTCCCTCAGAGGGCTCTTGGTGTGCCGACTCCTAACAGCCAGCACGGTCCCCAGCTCGTGAACGGTCCCATTGCGAGCCGGTCTCGTCCGTGAAAGAGCCACGTGAGGCTGATCTCCAAGAGTCGGGCTCCACACCTGGAGCCTTTGGGACAGGGCAGTCCTGAACCGATGTGCCCACCTGGGGACGCGACCAAAGTTTACGTACCACAGGAAAGCGCATCAAGGCCTCGTGTTCTCTCCATGAAATGAACGTGAGCTTGAAGGGTGATGCGTCAGCGTGCACCGTGAACAGCTCGCTGGTACGCCTGCCTTTGCCCCCTCTCACGGTCTCACGCACACGGGCTCAGTTCCGTGCAGGAATGCTGAGAGGGAGCGCCAGCCTCGCTTCTGGACTCTAAAGCCTTCCACCCCCTAATGGCAGGTTGTGTGCGTCTCTCACGTGGGGGGAGGAATGAGTTCGCCCACAGAGGTTCTGCCATGAAAGATCTAAAGACGCACGCTGCTGAGGAGCTTGTTCCTCATGGAGTGTCCCCGAAGGTCAGAAGAATGCCGAAGGTCTCTTTCAAAGCTGCCGGACGCTCTGCCGTTATAGGCCTGAGATACGGACCTTGTGACGGCACTGTAACCCCGCGAAATTCAGGAGACATCGCCAGTGCGAGTGGCAATCCGGAAGGAAGAACCTCCAAGGCGGAGTGTCCTTTCCTGTACAAAACGGCGCCCAAGTGGCTGAGGCAGGGAGCATTTTCCTTCACAGAACCGGCATCCTCGTATGCCTGTGGGTTACTCTAAAGAAACGACACTGTGAGCAACCTCTTCGAAAAGGCCTTTGCAAGCGACTTGGTGACAACAGCAGCGCAGTGGAGGCACAGACCATTATCCTAGAGAGCAGCACAGTGTCTCTAGCAGCGATCGCTTCCCGGAGGATACTTAAGCCACACCGAGATTCCAGCAGGGAGTTTTGCCTTATAGCAGTACAACTCACTCAAGAAAGAGGGATGAGGTGTAGGGCTAATCTACGTGCGCTCACGCTCTGTGTCCCCGAGAAGGTTTCACGGAGCAGAATGCATCACCGACCGCTACCACGTGTGTGCACCAAAGAAGCCCTGTGCCGTGGGTGTTCTCAGGCCGACAGCGAAGACCTAGGTGTGTGCTGCACCCGCGCTCGGTGGTTCACACGTTACGTGACCCTGTGCATTTGGGAGATGTTCAGAGCGGGTGGCACCTGCGTGCTGCGAGCGCAAGAGGTGTAGAGTGTAGAGGCCTTTCACACTGGAGGCAGGGCTTGCGTCTCATGGAGAAAACGTGTACGTCGCCCGGGAGATGGAGGCGCGCTCTTGACACCATTTCCTCTGCCCGTTTAAAACACAAGTGTTTGTACTCGATCTGGGCTGCCTGGTGAAACGCTTGGCAGTCCGCATCACCCTGAGCACCTTTCCTGAAGTTTGATTCGTAGCTGGGTAAACTCGGGCTTCAGAGGCTTAGATGAGACCAAACGTGTTCAGCTTGTGGCGAAAGCCTTTGACCAGAGGCATATACGCTTGTGCTTGGGGAGAGGGCTAGGCAAGAACGTTTACACACTGGGTTTTTATCTTTACCCTAAGCTGTCCCTTTTGGCTGTAGCAGGCGGAGAGAACCCACGGAGAGAGAACAGCTGCGAAGTGGATACACAGAACAGTCACCTCGATACCAGCCCTGGGGTCCCAAGCAACGATCCTTCCCCGGAGGGTACTTAACCCACCCCAGGATTCAAGCAGGGAGTTCGCCTTGTCCAACTCGCACAGGAGACTGGCATGAGATGTAGGGCTCATCTACTTGCATTCACACTACGTGGCCCGGAGAAGTTCTCACGGAGCTGAATCCAGCACCCTTCCTCCACCACGTGTGTACACAAAGGAGCGCTGGGCAGTGGGTGTTCTCAAGGCCAAGAGAGAAGCCCTTGTTCTGTGCTGCACCTGCTGGGTGGTTCAAAGGTTTTCTAACCTTCCTGCTCTGGAAGCTTTTCAGAGCTGAGGCTACGCCTCGGCTGCGAAAGCAGAGAGGCGTAGAGGCCTTTCACACTGAAGGTGTGGGCCTGTTTCTCATGGAGAAAGTGTACGTCGCCCAACCCCCACCCCCACCCCACCCCTCCCCACCCCACCCCACCCGAACCCACGCCCAGGTGGAGGCGTGCGTGTTGACACCATTTTGTCCTGCCCATGGAAAATACAAAGAGGCGTACACGATTTGGGCTGTCTGGTGAAAGAATTTTGAATCGGCGGCACCCTGAGTACCTTTCCCGAAGTTTGCTTCCTAGCTGGTTAAACTTGGCATTCAGAGGAGAGATGAGAACAAACTTGCTCTGCGTGCGGCGAAGTGCCCTGATGCCCTGCCCTAAATGTTTGAGCTTCTGGCCAGCGTCACGCAAGTACTTTGACACGTAGGAGTCTCACTTTTACTCCAAGCTGTCCCTGTTGGCTGAAGCAGTCGGCGTGTCTGTATCGCAGCCTGGGAGGCTGGGCGTTGGGGGAGTCTGCCACGTGACTGGCCTCCATTTATAGCTAACTGAGAAACTGCGTCGAAGCTTTCGGGAGCCTCTTACAGGGAAAGGTTGCAGTTCGGAATTGGAGACTTTGCTGGCAAGCGTCAGCAGCTCCTCTCCCTCGGAGGGCTCTTGGTGTGCCGACTCCTAACAGCCAGCACGGTCCCCAGCTCGTGAACTGTCCCATTGACAGCCGGTCTCGTCCATGAAAGAGCTACGTGAGGCTGATCTCCAAGAGTCGGGCTCCACATCTGGAGCCTTTGGGACAGGGCAGTCCTGAGCCGATGTGCCCACCAGGGGACGCGACCAAAGTTTACGTACCACAGGAAAGCGCATCAAGGCCTCGTGTTCTCTCCATGAAATGAACGTGAGCTTGAAGGGTGATGCGTCAGCGTGCACCGTGAACAGCTCGCTGGTACGCCTGCCTTTGCCCCCTCTCACGGTCTCACGCACACGGGCTCAGTTCCGTGCAGGAATGCTGAGAGGGAGCGCCAGCCTCGCTTCTGGACTCTAAAGCCTTCCACCCCCTAATGGCAGGTTGTGTGCGTCTCTCACGTGGGGGGAGGAATGAGGTCGCCCACAGCGGTTCTGCCATGAACGATCTAAAGACGCACGCTGCTGAGGAGCTTGTTCCTCATGGAGCGTCCCCGAAGGCCAGAAGAATGCCGACGGTCTCTTTCAAAGCTGCCAGACGCTCTGCCGTTCTAGGCCTGAGATACGGACCTTGTGACGGCACTGTAACCCTGCGAGATTCAGGAGACATCGCCAGTGCGAGTGGCAATCCGGAAGGAAGAACCTTCAAGGCGGAGTGTCCTTTCCTGTACAAAACGGCGCCCAAGTGGCTGAGGCAGGGAGCATTTTCCTTCACAGAACCGGCATCCTCGTATGCCTGTGGGTTACTCTAAAGAAACGACACTGTGAGCAACCTCTTCGAAAAGACCTTCGCAAGCGACTTGGAGACAACAGCAGCGCAGTGGAGGCACAGACCATTATCCTAGAGAGCAGCACAGTGTCTCTAGCAGCGATCGCTTCCCGGAGGATACTTAAGCCACACTGAGATTCCAGCAGGGAGTTTTGCCTTATAGCAGTACAACTCACTCAAGAAAGAGGGATGAGGTGTAGGGCTAATCTACGTGCGCTCACGCTCTGTGTCCCCGAGAAGGTTTCACGGAGCAGAATGCATCACCGACCGCTACCACGTGTGTGCACCAAAGAAGCCCTGTGCCGTGGGTGTTCTCAGGCCGACAGCAAAGACCTAGGTGTGTGGTGCACCCGCGCTCGGTGGTTCACACTTTGTGTGACCCCTGTGCCTTTGGAAGATGTTCAGAGCGGGTGGCACCTGCGTGCTGCGAGCGCAAGAGGTGTAGAATGTAGAGGCCTTTCACACTGGAGGAAGGGCTTGCGTCTCATGGAGAGAACGTGTACGTCGCCCGGGAGATGGAGGCGCGCTCTTGACACCATTTCCTCTGCCCGTTTAAAACACAAGTGTTTGTACTCAATCTGGGCTGCCTGGTGAAACGCTTGGCAGTCCGCATCACCCTGAGCAACCTTCCTGAAGTTTGATTCGTAGCTGGGTAAACTCGGGCTTCAGAGGCTTAGATGAGACCAAACGTGTTCAGCTTGTGGCGAAAGCCTTTGTCCAGAGGCATATACGCTTGTGCTTGGGGCGAGGGCTAGGCAAGAACGTTTACACCCTGGGTTTTTATCTTTACCCTAAGCTGTCCCTTTTGGTTGCAGCAGGCGGAGAGAACCCGCGGAGAGAGAACAGCTGCGAAGTGGATGCACAGAACAGTCACCTCAATACCAGCCCCGGGGTCCCAAGCAACGATCCTTCCCCGGAGGGTACTTAAACCACCCCGGGATTCAAGCAGGGAGTTCGCGTTGTCCAACTCGCACAGGAGACTGGCATGAGATGTAGGGCTCATCTACTTGCGTTCACACTATGTGGCGCATAGAAGTTCTCACGGAGCCGAATCCAGCACCCTTCCTCCACCACGTGTGTACACAAAGGAGCGCTGGGCAGTGGGTGTTCTCAAGGCCAAGAGAGAAGCCCTTGTTCTGTGCTGCACCTGCTGGGTGGTTCAAAGGTTTTCTGACCTTCCTGCTCTGGCAGCTTTTCAGAGCTGAGGCTACGCCTGGGCTGCGAAAGCAGAGAGGCGTAGAGGCCTTTCACACTGAAGGCGTGGGCCTGTTTCCCATGGAGAAAGTGTACGTCGCCCAACCCCCACCCCCACCCCACCCCAACCCACCCCCAGCTGGAGGCGTGCGGTTTGACACCATTTTGTCCTGCCCATGGAAAATACAAAGAGGCGTACACGATTTGGGTGTCTAGTGAGAGAATTTTGAATCGGCGGCACCCTGAGTACCTTTCCCGAGGTTTGCTTCCTAGCTGGTTAAACTCGGCATTCAGAGGCGAGATGAGAACAAACTTGCTCCGCGTGCGGCGAAGTGCCCTGATGCCCTGCCCTAAATGTTTGAGCTTCTGGCCAGCGTCACGCAAGTACTTTGACACGTAGGAGTCTCCCTTTTACTCCAAGCTGTCCCTGTTGGCTGAAGCAGTCGGCGTGTCTGTATCGCAGCCTGGGAGGCCGGGCGTTGGGGGAGTCTGCCACGTGACTGGCCTCCATTTATAGCTAACTGAGAAACTGCGTCGAAGTTTTCGGGAGCCTCTTACAGGGAATGGTTGCAGTTGGGAATTGGAGACTGTGCTGGCAAACGTCAGCAGCTCCTCTCCCTCGGAGGGCACTTGGTGTGCCGTCTCCTAACAGCCAGCACGGTCCCCAGCTCGTTAACGGTCCCATTGTGAGCCGGTCTCGTCCATGAAAGAGCCACGTGAGGCTGAGCTCCAACAGTCGGGCTCCACACCTGGAACCTTTGGGACAGGGCAGTCCTGAGCCGATGTGCCCACCAGGGGACGCAACCAAAGTTTACGTACCACAGGAAAGCGCATCAAGGCCTCGTGTTCTCTCCATGAAATGAACGTGAGCTTGAAGGGTGACGCGTCAGCGTGCACCATGAACAGCTCGCTGGTACGCCTGTCTTTGCCCCCTCTCACGGTCTCACTCACCCGGGCTCAGTTCCGTGCAGGAATGCTGAGTGGGAGCGCCAGCCTCGCTTCTGGACTCTAAAGCCTTCCACCCCCTAATGGCAGGTTGTGTGTGTCTCTCACGTTGGGGGAGGAATGAGGTCACCCACAGAGGTTCTGCCATGAAAGATCTAAACACGCACGCTGCTGAGGAGCTTGTTCCTCATGGAGCGTCCCCGAAGGCCAGAAGAATGCCGACGGTCTCTTTCAAACCTGCCGGATGCTCTGCCATTCTACGCCTGAGATACGGACCTTGTGACGGCACTGTAACCCCGCGAGATTCAGGAGACATCGCCAGTGCGAGTGGCAATCCGGAAGGAAGAAACTGCAAGGCGGAGTGTCCTTTCCTGTACAAAACGGCGCCCAATTGGCTGAGGCAGGGAGCATTTTCCTTCACAGAACCGGCATCCTCGTATGCCTGTGGGTTACTCTAAAGAAACGACACTGTGAGCAACCTCTTCGAAAAGGCCTTCGCAAGCGACTAGGAGACAACAGCAGCGCAGTGGAGGCACAGACCATTATCCTAGAGAGCAGCACAGTGTCTCTAGCAGCGATCGCTTCCCGGAGGATACTTAAGCCACACCGAGATTCCAGCAGGGAGTTTTGCCTTATAGCAGTACAACTCACTCAAGAAAGAGGGATGAGGTGTAGGGCTAATCTACGTGCGCTCACGCTCTGTGTCCCCGAGAAGGTTTCACGGAGCAGAATGCATCACCGACCGCTACCACGTGTGTGCACCAAAGAAGCCCTGTGCCGTGGGTGTTCTCAGGCCGACAGCGAAGACCTAGGTGTGTGCTGCACCCGCGCTCGGTGGTTCACACGTTGTGTGACCCCTGTGCCTTTGGAAGATGTTCAGAGCGGGTGGCACCTGCATGCTACGAGCGCAAGAGGTGTAGAATGTAGAGGCCTTTCACACTGGAGGAAGGGCTTTCGTCTCATGGAGAGAACGTGTAAGTCGCCCGGGAGATGGAGGCGCGCTCTTGACACCATTTCCTCTGCCTGTTTAAAACACAAGTGTTTGTACTCGATCTGGGCTGCCTGGTGAAACGCTTGGCAGTCCGCATCACCCTGAGCACCTTTCCTGAAGTTTGATTCGTAGCTGGGTAAACTCGGGCTTCAGAGGCTTAGATGAGACCAAACGTGTTCAGCTTGTGGCGAAAGCCTTTGATCAGAGGCATATACGCTTGTGCTTGGGGCGAGGGCTAGACAAGAACGTTTACACCCTGGGTTTTTATCTTTACCCTAAGCTGTCCCTTTTGGCTGCAGCAGGCGGAGAGAACCCGCGGAGAGAGAATAGCTGCGAAGTGGATGCACAGAACAGTCACCTCGATACCAGCCCCGGGGTCCCAAGCAACGATCCTTCCCCGGAGGGTACTTAACCCACCCCGGGATTCAAGCAGGGAGTTCGCCTTGTCCAACTCGCACAGGAGACTGGCATGAGATGTAGGGCTCATCTACTTGCGTTCACACTACGTGGCCCGGAGAAGTACTCACGGAGCCGAATCTGGCACCCTTCCTCCACCACGTGTGTACACAAAGGAGCGCTGGGCAGTGGGTGTTCTCAAGGCCAAGAGAGAAGCCCTTGTTCTGTGCTGCACCTGCTGGGTGGTTCAAAGGTTTTCTGACCTTCCTGCTGTGGCAGCTTTTCAGAGCTGAGGCTACGCCTGGGCTGCGAAAGCAGAGATGCGTAGAGGCCTTTCACACTGAAGGCGTGGGCCTGTTTCCCATGGAGAAAGTGTACGTCACCCAACCCCCACCCCCACCCCACCCCTCCCCACCCCACCCCACCCCAACCCACGCCCAGGTGGAGGCGTGCTGGTTGACAACATTTTGTCCTGCCCATGGAAAATACAAAGAGGCGTACACGATTTGGGCTATCTGGTGAAAGAATTTTGAATCGGCGGCACCCTGAGTACCTTTCCCGAAGTTTGCTTCCTAGCTGGTTAAACTCGGCATTCAGAGGCGAGATGAGAACAAACTTGCTCCGCGTGCGGCGAAGTGCCTTGATGCCCTGCCCTAAATGTTTGAGCTTCTGGCCAGCTTCACGCAAGTACTTTGACACGTAGGAGTCTCACTTTTACTCCAAGCTGTCCCTGTTGGCTGAAGCAGTCGGCGTGTCTGTATCGCAGCCTGGGAGGCTGAGCGATGGGAGAGTCTGCCAAGTGACTGGCCTCCATTTATAGCTAACTGAGAAACTGCGTCGAAGATTTCGGGAGCCTCTTACATGGAATGGTTGCAGTTCGGAATTGGAGACTGTGCTGGCAAACGTCAGCAGCTCCTCTCCCACGGAGGGCTCTTGGTGTGCCGACTCCTAACAGCCAGCACGGTCCCCAGCTCGTGAACTGTCCCATTGAGAGCCGGTCTCGTCCGTGAAAGAGCCACGTGAGGCTGATCTCCAAGAGTCGGGCTCCACACCTGGAGCCTTTGGGACAGGGCAGTCCTGAGCCGATGTGCCCACCAGGGGACGCAACCAAAGTTTACGTACCACAGGAAAGCGCATCAAGGCCTCGTGTTCTCTCCATGAAATGAACGTGAGCTTGAAGGGTGACGCGTCAGCGTGCACCATGAACAGCTCGCTGGTACGCCTGTCTTTGCCCCCTCTCACGGTCTCACTCACCCGGGCTCAGTTCCGTGCAGGAATGCTGAGTGGGAGCGCCAGCCTCGCTTCTGGACTCTAAAGCCTTCCACCCCCTAATGGCAGGTTGTGTGTGTCTCTCACGTTGGGGGAGGAATGAGGTCACCCACAGAGGTTCTGCCATGAAAGATCTAAACACGCACGCTGCTGAGGAGCTTGTTCCTCATGGAGCGTCCCCGAAGGCCAGAAGAATGCCGACGGTCTCTTTCAAACCTGCCGGATGCTCTGCCATTCTACGCCTGAGATACGGACCTTGTGACGGCACTGTAACCCCGCGAGATTCAGGAGACATCGCCAGTGCGAGTGGCAATCCGGAAGGAAGAAACTGCAAGGCGGAGTGTCCTTTCCTGTACAAAACGGCGCCCAATTGGCTGAGGCAGGGAGCATTTTCCTTCACAGAACCGGCATCCTCGTATGCCTGTGGGTTACTCTAAAGAAACGACACTGTGAGCAACCTCTTCGAAAAGGCCTTCGCAAGCGACTAGGAGACAACAGCAGCGCAGTGGAGGCACAGACCATTATCCTAGAGAGCAGCACAGTGTCTCTAGCAGCGATCGCTTCCCGGAGGATACTTAAGCCACACCGAGATTCCAGCAGGGAGTTTTGCCTTATAGCAGTACAACTCACTCAAGAAAGAGGGATGAGGTGTAGGGCTAATCTACGTGCGCTCACGCTCTGTGTCCCCGAGAAGGTTTCACGGAGCAGAATGCATCACCGACCGCTACCACGTGTGTGCACCAAAGAAGCCCTGTGCCGTGGGTGTTCTCAGGCCGACAGCGAAGACCTAGGTGTGTGCTGCACCCGCGCTCGGTGGTTCACACGTTGTGTGACCCCTGTGCCTTTGGAAGATGTTCAGAGCGGGTGGCACCTGCATGCTACGAGCGCAAGAGGTGTAGAATGTAGAGGCCTTTCACACTGGAGGAAGGGCTTTCGTCTCATGGAGAGAACGTGTAAGTCGCCCGGGAGATGGAGGCGCGCTCTTGACACCATTTCCTCTGCCTGTTTAAAACACAAGTGTTTGTACTCGATCTGGGCTGCCTGGTGAAACGCTTGGCAGTCCGCATCACCCTGAGCACCTTTCCTGAAGTTTGATTCGTAGCTGGGTAAACTCGGGCTTCAGAGGCTTAGATGAGACCAAACGTGTTCAGCTTGTGGCGAAAGCCTTTGATCAGAGGCATATACGCTTGTGCTTGGGGCGAGGGCTAGACAAGAACGTTTACACCCTGGGTTTTTATCTTTACCCTAAGCTGTCCCTTTTGGCTGCAGCAGGCGGAGAGAACCCGCGGAGAGAGAATAGCTGCGAAGTGGATGCACAGAACAGTCACCTCGATACCAGCCCCGGGGTCCCAAGCAACGATCCTTCCCCGGAGGGTACTTAACCCACCCCGGGATTCAAGCAGGGAGTTCGCCTTGTCCAACTCGCACAGGAGACTGGCATGAGATGTAGGGCTCATCTACTTGCGTTCACACTACGTGGCCCGGAGAAGTACTCACGGAGCCGAATCTGGCACCCTTCCTCCACCACGTGTGTACACAAAGGAGCGCTGGGCAGTGGGTGTTCTCAAGGCCAAGAGAGAAGCCCTTGTTCTGTGCTGCACCTGCTGGGTGGTTCAAAGGTTTTCTGACCTTCCTGCTGTGGCAGCTTTTCAGAGCTGAGGCTACGCCTGGGCTGCGAAAGCAGAGATGCGTAGAGGCCTTTCACACTGAAGGCGTGGGCCTGTTTCCCATGGAGAAAGTGTACGTCACCCAACCCCCACCCCCACCCCACCCCTCCCCACCCCACCCCACCCCAACCCACGCCCAGGTGGAGGCGTGCTGGTTGACAACATTTTGTCCTGCCCATGGAAAATACAAAGAGGCGTACACGATTTGGGCTATCTGGTGAAAGAATTTTGAATCGGCGTCACCCTGAGTACCTTTCCCGAAGTTTGCTTCCTAGCTGGTTAAACTCGGCATTCAGAGGCGAGATGAGAACAAACTTGCTCCGCGTGCGGCGAAGTGCCTTGATGCCCTGCCCTAAATGTTTGAGCTTCTGGCCAGCTTCACGCAAGTACTTTGACACGTAGGAGTCTCACTTTTACTCCAAGCTGTCCCTGTTGGCTGAAGCAGTCGGCGTGTCTGTATCGCAGCCTGGGAGGCTGAGCGATGGGAGAGTCTGCCAAGTGACTGGCCTCCATTTATAGCTAACTGAGAAACTGCGTCGAAGATTTCGGGAGCCTCTTACATGGAATGGTTGCAGTTCGGAATTGGAGACTGTGCTGGCAAACGTCAGCAGCTCCTCTCCCACGGAGGGCTCTTGGTGTGCCGACTCCTAACAGCCAGCACGGTCCCCAGCTCGTGAACTGTCCCATTGAGAGCCGGTCTCGTCCGTGAAAGAGCCACGTGAGGCTGATCTCCAAGAGTCGGGCTCCACACCTGGAGCCTTTGGGACAGGGCAGTCCTGAGCCGATGTGCCCACCAGGGGACGCAACCAAAGTTTACGTACCACAGGAAAGCGCATCAAGGCCTCGTGTTCTCTCCATGAAATGAACGTGAGCTTGAAGGGTGACGCGTCAGCGTGCACCATGAACAGCTCGCTGGTACGCCTGTCTTTGCCCCCTCTCACGGTCTCACTCACCCGGGCTCAGTTCCGTGCAGGAATGCTGAGTGGGAGCGCCAGCCTCGCTTCTGGACTCTAAAGCCTTCCACCCCCTAATGGCAGGTTGTGTGTGTCTCTCACGTTGGGGGAGGAATGAGGTCACCCACAGAGGTTCTGCCATGAAAGATCTAAACACGCACGCTGCTGAGGAGCTTGTTCCTCATGGAGCGTCCCCGAAGGCCAGAAGAATGCCGACGGTCTCTTTCAAACCTGCCGGATGCTCTGCCATTCTACGCCTGAGATACGGACCTTGTGACGGCACTGTAACCCCGCGAGATTCAGGAGACATCGCCAGTGCGAGTGGCAATCCGGAAGGAAGAAACTGCAAGGCGGAGTGTCCTTTCCTGTACAAAACGGCGCCCAATTGGCTGAGGCAGGGAGCATTTTCCTTCACAGAACCGGCATCCTCGTATGCCTGTGGGTTACTCTAAAGAAACGACACTGTGAGCAACCTCTTCGAAAAGGCCTTCGCAAGCGACTAGGAGACAACAGCAGCGCAGTGGAGGCACAGACCATTATCCTAGAGAGCAGCACAGTGTCTCTAGCAGCGATCGCTTCCCGGAGGATACTTAAGCCACACCGAGATTCCAGCAGGGAGTTTTGCCTTATAGCAGTACAACTCACTCAAGAAAGAGGGATGAGGTGTAGGGCTAATCTACGTGCGCTCACGCTCTGTGTCCCCGAGAAGGTTTCACGGAGCAGAATGCATCACCGACCGCTACCACGTGTGTGCACCAAAGAAGCCCTGTGCCGTGGGTGTTCTCAGGCCGACAGCGAAGACCTAGGTGTGTGCTGCACCCGCGCTCGGTGGTTCACACGTTGTGTGACCCCTGTGCCTTTGGAAGATGTTCAGAGCGGGTGGCACCTGCATGCTACGAGCGCAAGAGGTGTAGAATGTAGAGGCCTTTCACACTGGAGGAAGGGCTTTCGTCTCATGGAGAGAACGTGTAAGTCGCCCGGGAGATGGAGGCGCGCTCTTGACACCATTTCCTCTGCCTGTTTAAAACACAAGTGTTTGTACTCGATCTGGGCTGCCTGGTGAAACGCTTGGCAGTCCGCATCACCCTGAGCACCTTTCCTGAAGTTTGATTCGTAGCTGGGTAAACTCGGGCTTCAGAGGCTTAGATGAGACCAAACGTGTTCAGCTTGTGGCGAAAGCCTTTGATCAGAGGCATATACGCTTGTGCTTGGGGCGAGGGCTAGACAAGAACGTTTACACCCTGGGTTTTTATCTTTACCCTAAGCTGTCCCTTTTGGCTGCAGCAGGCGGAGAGAACCCGCGGAGAGAGAATAGCTGCGAAGTGGATGCACAGAACAGTCACCTCGATACCAGCCCCGGGGTCCCAAGCAACGATCCTTCCCCGGAGGGTACTTAACCCACCCCGGGATTCAAGCAGGGAGTTCGCCTTGTCCAACTCGCACAGGAGACTGGCATGAGATGTAGGGCTCATCTACTTGCGTTCACACTACGTGGCCCGGAGAAGTACTCACGGAGCCGAATCTGGCACCCTTCCTCCACCACGTGTGTACACAAAGGAGCGCTGGGCAGTGGGTGTTCTCAAGGCCAAGAGAGAAGCCCTTGTTCTGTGCTGCACCTGCTGGGTGGTTCAAAGGTTTTCTGACCTTCCTGCTGTGGCAGCTTTTCAGAGCTGAGGCTACGCCTGGGCTGCGAAAGCAGAGATGCGTAGAGGCCTTTCACACTGAAGGCATGGGCCTGTTTCCCATGGAGAAAGTGTACGTCACCCAACCCCCACCCCCACCCCACCCCTCCCCACCCCACCCCACCCCAACCCACGCCCAGGTGGAGGCGTGCTGGTTGACAACATTTTGTCCTGCCCATGGAAAATACAAAGAGGCGTACACGATTTGGGCTATCTGGTGAAAGAATTTTGAATCGGCGGCACCCTGAGTACCTTTCCCGAAGTTTGCTTCCTAGCTGGTTAAACTCGGCATTCAGAGGCGAGATGAGAACAAACTTGCTCCGCGTGCGGCGAAGTGCCTTGATGCCCTGCCCTAAATGTTTGAGCTTCTGGCCAGCTTCACGCAAGTACTTTGACACGTAGGAGTCTCACTTTTACTCCAAGCTGTCCCTGTTGGCTGAAGCAGTCGGCGTGTCTGTATCGCAGCCTGGGAGGCTGAGCGATGGGAGAGTCTGCCAAGTGACTGGCCTCCATTTATAGCTAACTGAGAAACTGCGTCGAAGATTTCGGGAGCCTCTTACATGGAATGGTTGCAGTTCGGAATTGGAGACTGTGCTGGCAAACGTCAGCAGCTCCTCTCCCACGGAGGGCTCTTGGTGTGCCGACTCCTAACAGCCAGCACGGTCCCCAGCTCGTGAACTGTCCCATTGAGAGCCGGTCTCGTCCGTGAAAGAGCCACGTGAGGCTGATCTCCAAGAGTCGGGCTCCACACCTGGAGCCTTTGGGACAGGGCAGTCCTGAGCCGATGTGCCCACCAGGGGACGCAACCAAAGTTTACGTACCACAGGAAAGCGCATCAAGGCCTCGTGTTCTCTCCATGAAATGAACGTGAGCTTGAAGGGTGACGCGTCAGCGTGCACCATGAACAGCTCGCTGGTACGCCTGTCTTTGCCCCCTCTCACGGTCTCACTCACCCGGGCTCAGTTCCGTGCAGGAATGCTGAGTGGGAGCGCCAGCCTCGCTTCTGGACTCTAAAGCCTTCCACCCCCTAATGGCAGGTTGTGTGTGTCTCTCACGTTGGGGGAGGAATGAGGTCACCCACAGAGGTTCTGCCATGAAAGATCTAAACACGCACGCTGCTGAGGAGCTTGTTCCTCATGGAGCGTCCCCGAAGGCCAGAAGAATGCCGACGGTCTCTTTCAAACCTGCCGGATGCTCTGCCATTCTACGCCTGAGATACGGACCTTGTGACGGCACTGTAACCCCGCGAGATTCAGGAGACATCGCCAGTGCGAGTGGCAATCCGGAAGGAAGAAACTGCAAGGCGGAGTGTCCTTTCCTGTACAAAACGGCGCCCAATTGGCTGAGGCAGGGAGCATTTTCCTTCACAGAACCGGCATCCTCGTATGCCTGTGGGTTACTCTAAAGAAACGACACTGTGAGCAACCTCTTCGAAAAGGCCTTCGCAAGCGACTAGGAGACAACAGCAGCGCAGTGGAGGCACAGACCATTATCCTAGAGAGCAGCACAGTGTCTCTAGCAGCGATCGCTTCCCGGAGGATACTTAAGCCACACCGAGATTCCAGCAGGGAGTTTTGCCTTATAGCAGTACAACTCACTCAAGAAAGAGGGATGAGGTGTAGGGCTAATCTACGTGCGCTCACGCTCTGTGTCCCCGAGAAGGTTTCACGGAGCAGAATGCATCACCGACCGCTACCACGTGTGTGCACCAAAGAAGCCCTGTGCCGTGGGTGTTCTCAGGCCGACAGCGAAGACCTAGGTGTGTGCTGCACCCGCGCTCGGTGGTTCACACGTTGTGTGACCCCTGTGCCTTTGGAAGATGTTCAGAGCGGGTGGCACCTGCATGCTACGAGCGCAAGAGGTGTAGAATGTAGAGGCCTTTCACACTGGAGGAAGGGCTTTCGTCTCATGGAGAGAACGTGTAAGTCGCCCGGGAGATGGAGGCGCGCTCTTGACACCATTTCCTCTGCCTGTTTAAAACACAAGTGTTTGTACTCGATCTGGGCTGCCTGGTGAAACGCTTGGCAGTCCGCATCACCCTGAGCACCTTTCCTGAAGTTTGATTCGTAGCTGGGTAAACTCGGGCTTCAGAGGCTTAGATGAGACCAAACGTGTTCAGCTTGTGGCGAAAGCCTTTGATCAGAGGCATATACGCTTGTGCTTGGGGCGAGGGCTAGACAAGAACGTTTACACCCTGGGTTTTTATCTTTACCCTAAGCTGTCCCTTTTGGCTGCAGCAGGCGGAGAGAACCCGCGGAGAGAGAATAGCTGCGAAGTGGATGCACAGAACAGTCACCTCGATACCAGCCCCGGGGTCCCAAGCAACGATCCTTCCCCGGAGGGTACTTAACCCACCCCGGGATTCAAGCAGGGAGTTCGCCTTGTCCAACTCGCACAGGAGACTGGCATGAGATGTAGGGCTCATCTACTTGCGTTCACACTACGTGGCCCGGAGAAGTACTCACGGAGCCGAATCTGGCACCCTTCCTCCACCACGTGTGTACACAAAGGAGCGCTGGGCAGTGGGTGTTCTCAAGGCCAAGAGAGAAGCCCTTGTTCTGTGCTGCACCTGCTGGGTGGTTCAAAGGTTTTCTGACCTTCCTGCTGTGGCAGCTTTTCAGAGCTGAGGCTACGCCTGGGCTGCGAAAGCAGAGATGCGTAGAGGCCTTTCACACTGAAGGCGTGGGCCTGTTTCCCATGGAGAAAGTGTACGTCACCCAACCCCCACCCCCACCCCACCCCTCCCCACCCCACCCCACCCCAACCCACGCCCAGGTGGAGGCGTGCTGGTTGACAACATTTTGTCCTGCCCATGGAAAATACAAAGAGGCGTACACGATTTGGGCTATCTGGTGAAAGAATTTTGAATCGGCGGCACCCTGAGTACCTTTCCCGAAGTTTGCTTCCTAGCTGGTTAAACTCGGCATTCAGAGGCGAGATGAGAACAAACTTGCTCCGCGTGCGGCGAAGTGCCTTGATGCCCTGCCCTAAATGTTTGAGCTTCTGGCCAGCTTCACGCAAGTACTTTGACACGTAGGAGTCTCACTTTTACTCCAAGCTGTCCCTGTTGGCTGAAGCAGTCGGCGTGTCTGTATCGCAGCCTGGGAGGCTGAGCGATGGGAGAGTCTGCCAAGTGACTGGCCTCCATTTATAGCTAACTGAGAAACTGCGTCGAAGATTTCGGGAGCCTCTTACATGGAATGGTTGCAGTTCGGAATTGGAGACTGTGCTGGCAAACGTCAGCAGCTCCTCTCCCACGGAGGGCTCTTGGTGTGCCGACTCCTAACAGCCAGCACGGTCCCCAGCTCGTGAACTGTCCCATTGAGAGCCGGTCTCGTCCGTGAAAGAGCCACGTGAGGCTGATCTCCAAGAGTCGGGCTCCACACCTGGAGCCTTTGGGACAGGGCAGTCCTGAGCTGATGTACCCACCAGGGGACGCGACCAAAGTTTACGTACCACAGGAAAGCGCATCAAGGCCTCGTGTTCTCTCCATGAAATGAACATGAGCTTGAAGGGTGATGCGTCAGCGTGCACCGTGAACAGCTCGCTGGTACGCCTGTCTTTGCCCCCTCTCATGGTCTCACGCACCCGGGCTCAGTTCCGTGCAGGAATGCTGAGTGGGAGCGCCAGCCTCGCTTCTGGACTCTAAAGCCTTCCACCCCCTAATGGCAGGTTGTGTGTGTCTCTCACGTGGGGGGAGGAATGAGGTCGCCCACAGCGGTTCTGCCATGAACGATCTAAAGACGCACGCTGCTGAGGAGCTTGTTCCTCATGGAGCGTCCCCGAAGGCCAGAAGAATGCCGACGGTCTCTTTCAAAGCTGCCGGACGCTCTGCCGTTCTAGGCCTGAGATACGGACCTTGTGACGGCACTGTAACCCTGCGAGATTCAGGAGACATCGCCAGTGCGAGTGGCAATCCGGAAGGAAGAACCTTCAAGGCGGAGTGTCCTTTCCTGTACAAAACGGCGCCCAAGTGGCTGAGGCAGGGAGCATTTTCCTTCACAGAACCGGCATCCTCGTATGCCTGTGGGTTACTCTAAAGAAACGACACTGTGAGCAACCTCTTCGAAAAGACCTTCGCAAGCGACTTGGAGACAACAGCAGCGCAGTGGAGGCACAGACCATTATCCTAGAGAGCAGCACAGTGTCTCTAGCAGCGATCGCTTCCCGGAGGATACTTAAGCCACACTGAGATTCCAGCAGGGAGTTTTGCCTTATAGCAGTACAACTCACTCAAGAAAGAGGGATGAGGTGTAGGGCTAATCTACGTGCGCTCACGCTCTGTGTCCCCGAGAAGGTTTCCCGGAGCAGAATGCATCACCGACCGCTACCACGTGTGTGCACCAAAGAAGCCCTGTGCCGTGGGTGTTCTCAGGCCGACAGCAAAGACCTAGGTGTGTGCTGCACCCGCGCTCGGTGGTTCACACTTTGTGTGACCCCTGTGCCTTTGGAAGATGTTCAGAGCGGGTGGCACCTGCGTGCTGCGAGCGCAAGAGGTGTAGAATGTAGAGGCCTTTCACACTGGAGGAAGGGCTTGCGTCTCATGGAGAGAACGTGTACGTCGCCCGGGAGATGGAGGCGTGCTCTTGACACCATTTCCTCTGCCCGTTTAAAACACAAGTGTTTGTACTCAATCTGGGCTGCCTGGTGAAACGCTTGGCAGTCCGCATCACCCTGAGCAACTTTCCTGAAGTTTGATTCGTAGCTGGGTAAACTCGGGCTTCAGAGGCTTAGATGAGACCAAACGTGTTCAGCTTGTGGCGAAAGCCTTTGTCCAGAGGCATATACGCTTGTGCTTGGGGCGAGGGCTAGGCAAGAACGTTTACACCCTGGGTTTTTATCTTTACCCTAAGCTGTCCCTTTTGGTTGCAGCAGGCGGAGAGAACCCGCGGAGAGAGAACAGCTGCGAAGTGGATGCACCGAACAGTCACCTCAATACCAGCCCCGGGGTCCAAAGCAACGATCCTTCCCCGGAGGGTACTTAAACCACCCCGGGATTCAAGCAGGGAGTTCGCGTTGTCCAACTCGCACAGGAGACTGGCATGAGATGTAGGGCTCATCTACTTGCGTTCACACTACGTGGCGCGTAGAAGTTCTCACGGAGCCGAATCCAGCACCCTTCCTCCACCACGTGTGTACACAAAGGAGCGCTGGGCAGTGGGTGTTCTCAAGGCCAAGAGAGAAGCCCTTGTTCTGTGCTGCACCTGCTGGGTGGTTCAAAGGTTTTCTGACCTTCCTGCTCTGGCAGCTTTTCAGAGCTGAGGCTACGCCTGGGCTGCGAAAGCAGAGAGGCGTAGAGGCCTTTCACACTGAAGGCGTGGGCCTGTTTCCCATGGAGAAAGTGTACGTCGCCCAACCCCCACCCCCACCCCACCCCAACCCACCCCCAGCTGGAGGCGTGCGGTTTGACACCATTTTGTCCTGCCCATGGAAAATACAAAGAGGCGTACACGATTTGGGTGTCTAGTGAGAGAATTTTGAATCGGCGGCACCCTGAGTACCTTTCCCGAGGTTTGCTTCCTAGCTGGTTAAACTCGGCATTCAGAGGCGAGATGAGAACAAACTTGCTCCGCGTGCGGCGAAGTGCCCTGATGCCCTGCCCTAAATGTTTGAGCTTCTGGCCAGCGTCACGCAAGTACTTTGACACGTAGGAGTCTCCCTTTTACTCCAAGCTGTCCCTGTTGGCTGAAGCAGTCGGCGTGTCTGTATCGCAGCCTGGGAGGCCGGGCGTTGGGGGAGTCTGCCAAGTGACTGGCCTCCATTTATAGCTAACTGAGAAACTGCGTCGAAGTTTTCGGGAGCCTCTTACAGGGAATGGTTGCAGTTGGGAATTGGAGACTGTGCTGGCAAACGTCAGCAGCTCCTCTCCCTCGGAGGGCTCTTGGTGTGCCGTCTCCTAACAGCCAGCACGGTCCCCAGCTCGTGAACGGTCCCATTGTGAGCCGGTCTCGTCCATGAAAGAGCCACGTGAGGCTGAGCTCCAAGAGTCGGGCTCCACACCTGGAAACTTTGGGACAGGGCAGTCCTGAGCCGATGTGCCCACCAGGGGACGCAACCAAAGTTTACGTACCACAGGAAAGCGCATCAAGGCCTCGTGTTCTCTCCATGAAATGAACGTGAGCTTGAAGGGTGATGCGTCAGCGTGCACCATGAACAGCTCGCTGGTACGCCTGTCTTTGCCCCCTCTCACGGTCTCACTCACCCGGGCTCAGTTCCGTGCAGGAATGCTGAGTGGGAGCGCCAGCCTCGCTTCTGGACTCTAAAGCCTTCCATCCCCTAATGGCAGGTTGTGTGTGTCTCTCACGTGGAGGGAGGAATGAGGTCACCCACAGAGGTTCTGCCATGAAAGATCTAAACACGCACGCTGCTGAGGAGCTTGTTCCTCATGGAGCGTCCCCGAAGGCCAGAAGAATGCCGACGGTCTCTTTCAAACCTGCCGGATGCTCTGCCATTCTACGCCTGAGATACGGACCTTGTGACGGCACTGTAACCCCGCGAGATTCAGGAGACATCGCCAGTGCGAGTGGCAATCTGGAAGGAAGAAACTCCAAGGCGGAGTGTCCTTTCCTGTACAAAACGGCGCCCAATTGGCTGAGGCAGGGAGCATTTTCCTTCACAACACCGGCATCCTCGTATGCCTGTGGGTTACTCTAAAGAAACGACACTGTGAGCAACCTCTTCGAAAAGGCCTTCGCAAGCGACTTGGAGACAACAGCAGCGCAGTGGAGGCACAGACCATTATCCTAGAGAGCAGCACAGTGTCTCTAGCAGCGATCGCTTCCCGGAGGATACTTAAGCCACACCGAGGTTCCAGCAGGGAGTTTTGCCTTATAGCAGTACAACTCATTCAAGAAAGAGGGATGAGGTGTAGGGCTAATCTACGTGCGCTCACGCTCTGTGTCCCCGAGAAGGTTTCACGGAGCAGAATGCATCACCGACCGCTACCACGTGTGTGCACCAAAGAAGCCCTGTGCCGTGGGTGTTCTCAGGCCGACAGCGAAGACCTAGGTGTGTGCTGCACCCGCGCTCGGTGGTTCACACGTTGTGTGACCCCTGTGCCTTTGGAAGATGTTCAGAGCGGGTGGCACCTGCATGCTGCGAGCGCAAGAGGTGTAGAGTGTAGAGGCCTTTCACACTGGAGGCAGGGCTTGCGTCTCATGGAGAGAACGTGTACGTCGCCCGGGAGATGGAGGCGTGCTCTTGACACCATTTCCTCTGCCCGTTTAAAACACAAGTGTTTGTACTCAATCTGGGCTGCCTGGTGAAACGCTTGGCAGTCCGCATCACCCTGAGCAACTTTCCTGAAGTTTGATTCGTAGCTGGGTAAACTCGGGCTTCAGAGGCTTAGATGAGACCAAACGTGTTCAGCTTGTGGCGAAAGCCTTTGTCCAGAGGCATATACGCTTGTGCTTGGGGCGAGGGCTAGGCAAGAACGTTTACACCCTGGGTTTTTATCTTTACCCTAAGCTGTCCCTTTTGGTTGCAGCAGGCGGAGAGAACCCGCGGAGAGAGAACAGCTGCGAAGTGGATGCACAGAACAGTCACCTCAATACCAGCCCCGGGGTCCAAAGCAACGATCCTTCCCCGGAGGGTACTTAAACCACCCCGGGATTCAAGCAGGGAGTTCGCGTTGTCCAACTCGCACAGGAGACTGGCATGAGATGTAGGGCTCATCTACTTGCGTTCACACTACGTGGCGCGTAGAAGTTCTCACGGAGCCGAATCCAGCACCCTTCCTCCACCACGTGTGTACACAAAGGAGCGCTGGGCAGTGGGTGTTCTCAAGGCCAAGAGAGAAGCCCTTGTTCTGTGCTGCACCTGCTGGGTGGTTCAAAGGTTTTCTGACCTTCCTGCTCTGGCAGCTTTTCAGAGCTGAGGCTACGCCTGGGCTGCGAAAGCAGAGAGGCGTAGAGGCCTTTCACACTGAAGGCGTGGGCCTGTTTCCCATGGAGAAAGTGTACGTCGCCCAACCCCCACCCCCACCCCACCCCAACCCACCCCCAGCTGGAGGCGTGCGGTTTGACACCATTTTGTCCTGCCCATGGAAAATACAAAGAGGCGTACACGATTTGGGTGTCTAGTGAGAGAATTTTGAATCGGCGGCACCCTGAGTACCTTTCCCGAGGTTTGCTTCCTAGCTGGTTAAACTCGGCATTCAGAGGCGAGATGAGAACAAACTTGCTCCGCGTGCGGCGAAGTGCCCTGATGCCCTGCCCTAAATGTTTGAGCTTCTGGCCAGCGTCACGCAAGTACTTTGACACGTAGGAGTCTCCCTTTTACTCCAAGCTGTCCCTGTTGGCTGAAGCAGTCGGCGTGTCTGTATCGCAGCCTGGGAGGCCGGGCGTTGGGGGAGTCTGCCAAGTGACTGGCCTCCATTTATAGCTAACTGAGAAACTGCGTCGAAGTTTTCGGGAGCCTCTTACAGGGAATGGTTGCAGTTGGGAATTGGAGACTGTGCTGGCAAACGTCAGCAGCTCCTCTCCCTCGGAGGGCTCTTGGTGTGCCGTCTCCTAACAGCCAGCACGGTCCCCAGCTCGTGAACGGTCCCATTGTGAGCCGGTCTCGTCCATGAAAGAGCCACGTGAGGCTGAGCTCCAAGAGTCGGGCTCCACACCTGGAAACTTTGGGACAGGGCAGTCCTGAGCCGATGTGCCCACCAGGGGACGCAACCAAAGTTTACGTACCACAGGAAAGCGCATCAAGGCCTCGTGTTCTCTCCATGAAATGAACGTGAGCTTGAAGGGTGATGCGTCAGCGTGCACCATGAACAGCTCGCTGGTACGCCTGTCTTTGCCCCCTCTCACGGTCTCACTCACCCGGGCTCAGTTCCGTGCAGGAATGCTGAGTGGGAGCGCCAGCCTCGCTTCTGGACTCTAAAGCCTTCCATCCCCTAATGGCAGGTTGTGTGTGTCTCTCACGTGGAGGGAGGAATGAGGTCACCCACAGAGGTTCTGCCATGAAAGATCTAAACACGCACGCTGCTGAGGAGCTTGTTCCTCATGGAGCGTCCCCGAAGGCCAGAAGAATGCCGACGGTCTCTTTCAAACCTGCCGGATGCTCTGCCATTCTACGCCTGAGATACGGACCTTGTGACGGCACTGTAACCCCGCGAGATTCAGGAGACATCGCCAGTGCAAGTGGCAATCTGGAAGGAAGAAACTCCAAGGCGGAGTGTCCTTTCCTGTACAAAACGGCGCCCAATTGGCTGAGGCAGGGAGCATTTTCCTTCACAACACCGGCATCCTCGTATGCCTGTGGGTTACTCTAAAGAAACGACACTGTGAGCAACCTCTTCGAAAAGGCCTTCGCAAGCGACTTGGAGACAACAGCAGCGCAGTGGAGGCACAGACCATTATCCTAGAGAGCAGCACAGTGTCTCTAGCAGCGATCGCTTCCCGGAGGATACTTAAGCCACACCGAGGTTCCAGCAGGGAGTTTTGCCTTATAGCAGTACAACTCACTCAAGAAAGAGGGATGAGGTGTAGGGCTAATCTACGTGCGCTCACGCTCTGTGTCCCCGAGAAGGTTTCACGGAGCAGAATGCATCACCGACCGCTACCACGTGTGTGCACCAAAGAAGCCCTGTGCCGTGGGTGTTCTCAGGCCGACAGCGAAGACCTAGGTGTGTGCTGCACCCGCGCTCGGTGGTTCACACGTTGTGTGACCCCTGTGCCTTTGGAAGATGTTCAGAGCGGGTGGCACCTGCATGCTGCGAGCGCAAGAGGTGTAGAGTGTAGAGGCCTTTCACACTGGAGGCAGGGCTTGCGTCTCATGGAGAGAACGTGTACGTCGCCCGGGAGATGGAGGCGCGCTCTTGACACCATTTCCTCTGCCCGTTTAAAACACAAGTGTTTGTACTCGATCTGGGCTGCCTGGTGAAACGCTTGGCAGTCCGCATCACCCTGAGCACCTTTCCTGAAGTTTGATTCGTAGCTGGGTAAACTCGGGCTTCAGAGGCTTAGATGAGACCAAACGTGTTCAGCTTGTGGCGAAAGACTTTGATCAGAGGCATATACGCTTGTGCTTGGGGCGAGGGCTAGACAAGAACGTTTACACCCTGGGTTTTTATCTTTACCCTAAGCTGTCCCTTTTGGCTGCAGCAGGCGGAGAGAACCCGCGGAGAGAGAATAGCTGCGAAGTGGATGCACAGAACAGTCACCTCGATACCAGCCCCGGGGTCCCAAGCAACGATCCTTCCCCAGAGCGTACTTAACCCACCCCGGGATTCAAGCAGGGAGTTCGCCTTGTCCAACTCGCACAGGAGACTGGCATGAGATGTAGGGCTCATCTACTTGCGTTCACACTACGTGGTGCGGAGAAGTTCTCACGGAGCCGAATCCAGCACCCTTCCTCCACCACGTGTGTACACAAAGGAGCGCTGGGCAGTGGGTGTTCTCAAGGCCAAGAGAGAAGCCCTTGTTCTGTGCTGCACCGGCTGGGTGGTTCAAAGGTTTTCTGACCTTCCTGCTCTGGAAGCTTTTCAGAGCTGAGGCTACGCCTGGGCTGCAAAAGCAGAGAGGCGTAGAGGCCTTTCACACTGAAGGCGTGGGCCTGTTTCCCATGGAGAAAGTGTACGTCGCCCAACCCCCACCCCTACCCCAACCCACCCCACCACAACCCACCCCACCCCCAGCTGGAGGCGTGCGGGTTGACACCATTTTGTCCTGCCCATGGAAAATACAAAGAGGCGTACACGATTTTGGCTGTCTGGTGAGAGAATTTTGAATCGGCGGCACCCTGAGTACCTTTCCCGAAGTTTGCTTCCTAGCTGGTTAAACTCGGCATTCAGAGGCGAGATGAGAACAAACTTGCTCCGCGTGCGGCGAAGTGCCCTGATACCCTGCCCTAAATGTTTGAGCTTCTGGCCAGCGTCACGCAAGTACTTTGACACGTAGGAGTCTCACTTTTACTCCAAGCTGTCCCTGTTGGCTGAAGCAGTCGGCGTGTCTGTATCGCAGCCTGGGAGGCCAGGCGTTGGGGGAGTCTGCCAAGTGACTGGCCTCCATTTATAGCTAACTGAGAAACTGCGTCGAAGCTTTCGGGAGCCTCTTACAGGGAATGGTTGCAGTTGGGAATTGGAGACTGTGCTGGCAAACGTCAGCAGCTCCTCTCCGTCGGAGGGCTCTTGGTGTGCCGACTCCTAACAGCCAGCACGGTCCCCAGCTCGTGAACAGTCCCATTGCGAGCCGGTCTCATCCGTGAAAGAGCCACGTGAGGCTGATCTCCAACAGTCGGGCTCCACACCTGGAGCCTTTGGGACAGGGCAGTCCTGAGCCGATGTGCCCACCAGGGGACGCGACCAAAGTTTACGTACCACAGGAAAGTGCATCAAGGCCTCGTGTTCTCTCCATGAAATGAACGTGAGCTTGAAGGGTGATGCGTCAGCGTGCACCGTGAACAGCTCGCTGCTATGCCTGTCTTTGCCCCCTCTCACAGTCTCACGCACCCGGGCTCAGTTCCGTGCAGGAATGCTGAGTGGGAGCGCCAGCCTCGCTTCTGGACTCTAAAGCCTTCCACCCCCTAATGGCAGGTTGTGTGTGTCTCTCACGTGGGGGGAGGAATGAGGTCGCCCACAGAGGTTCTGCCATGAAAGATCTAAACACGCACGCTGCTGAGGAGCTTGTTCCTCATGGAGCGTCCCCGAAGGCCAGAAGAATGCCGACGGTCTCTTTCAAAGCTGCCGGACGCTCTGCATTCTACGCCTGAGATACGGACCTTGTGACGGCACTGTAACCCTGCGAGATTCAGGAGACATCGCCAGTGCGAGTGGCAATCCGGAAGGAAGAACCTCCAAGGCGGAGTGTCCTTTCCTGTACAAAACGGCACCCAAGTGGCTGAGGCAGGGAGCATTTTCCTTCACGGAACCGGCATCCTCGTATGCCTGTGGGTTACTCTAAAGAAACGACACTGTGAGCAACCTCTTCGAAAAGGCCTTCGCAAGCGACTTGGAAACAACAGCAGCGCAGTGGAGGCACAGACCATTATCCTAGAGAGCAGCACAGTGTCTCTAGCAGCGATCGCTTCCCGGAGGATACTTAAGCCACACCGAGATTCCAGCAGGGAGTTTTGCCTTATAGCAGTACAACTCACTCAAGAAAGAGGGATGAGGTGTAGGGCTAATCTACGTGCGCTCACGCTCTGTGTCCCCGAGAAGGTTTCACGGAGTAGAATGCATCACCGACCGCTACCACGTGTGTGCACCAAAGAAGCCCTGTGCCGTGGGTGTTCTCAGGCCGACAGCGAAGACCTAGGTGTGTGCTGCACCCGCGCTCGGTGGTTCACACGTTGTGTGACCCCTGTGCCTTTGGAAGATGTTCAGAGCGGGTGGCACCTGCGTGCTGCGAGCGCAAGAGATGTAGAGTGTAGAGGCCTTTCACACTGGAGGAAGGGCTTGCGTCTCGTGGAGAGAACGTGTACGTCGCCCGGGAGATGGAGGCGCGCTCTTGATACCATTTCCTCTGCCCGTTTAAAACACAAGTGTTTGTACTCGATCTGGGCTCCCTGGTGAAACGCTTGGCAGTCTGCATCACCCTGAGCACCTTTCCTGAAGTTTGATTCGTAGCTGGGTAAACTCGGGCTTCAGAGGCTTAGATGAGACCAAACGTGTTCAGCTTGTGGCGAAAGCCTTTGACCAGAGGCATATACGCTTGTGCTTGGGGCGAGGGCTAGGCAAGAACGTTTACACCCTGGGTTTTTATCTTTACCCGACGCTGTCCCTTTTGGCTGCAGCAGGCGGAGAGAACCCGCAGGGAGAGAACAGCTGCGAAGTGCATGCACAGAACAGTCACCTCGATACCAGCCCCGGGGTCCCAAGCAACGATCCTTCCCCGGAGGGTACTTAACCCACCCCGAGATTCAAGCAGGGAGTTCGCCTTGTCCAACTCGCACAGGAGACTGGCATGAGATGTAGGGCTCATCTACTTGCGTTCACACTACGTGGTGCGGAGAAGTTCTCACGGAGCCGAATCCAGCACCCTTCCTCCACCACGTGTGTACACAAAGGAGCGCTGGGCAGTGGGTGTTCTCAAGGCTAAGAGAGAAGCCCTTGTTCTGTCCTGCACCTGCTGGGTGGTTCAAAAGTTTTCTGACCTTCCTTCTCTGGAAGCTTTTCAGAGCTGAGGCTACGCCTGGGCTGCGAAAGCAGAGAGGCGTAGAGGCCTTTCACACTGAAGGCGTGGGCCTGTTTCCCATTGAGAAAGTGTACATCGCCCAACCCCCAACCCCACCCCACCCCACCGCACCCCACCCCACCCCAACCCACCCCCAGCTGGAGGTGTGCGAGTTGACACCATTTTGTCCTGCCCATGGAAAATGCAAAGAGGCGTACACGATTTGGGCTGTCTGGTGAGAGAATTTTGAATCGGCGGCACCCTGAGTACCTTTCCCGAAGTTTGCTTCCTAGTTGGTTAAACTCGGCATTCAGAGGCGAGATGAGAACAAACTTGCTCCGCGTGCGGCGAAGTGCCCTGATGCCCTGCCCTAAATATTTGAGCTTCTGGCCAGCGTCACGCAAGTACTTTGACACGTAGGAGTCTCCCTTTTACTCCAAGCTGTCCCTGTTGGCTGAAGCAGTCGGCGTGTCTGTATCGCAGCCTGGGAGGCCGGGCGTTGGGGGAGTCTGCTAAGTGACTGGCCTCCATTTATAGCTAACTGAGAAACTGCGTCAAAGCTTTCGGGAGCCTCTTACAGGGAATGGTTGCAGTTGGGAATTGGAGACTGTGCTGGCAAACGTCAGCAGCTCCTCTCCCTCGGAGGGCTCTTGGTGTGCCGACTCCTAACAGCCAGCATGGTCCCCAGCTCGTGAACGGTCCCATTGCGAGCCGGTCTCGTCCATGAAAGAGCCACGTGAGGCTGAGCTCTAACAGTCGGGCTCCACACCTGGAGCCTTTGGGACAGGGCAGTCCTGAGCCGATGTGCCCACCAGGGGACGCGACCAAAGTTTACGTACCACAGGAAAGCGCATCAAGTCCTCGTGTTCTCTCCATGAAATGAACGTGAGCTTGAAGGGTGATGCGTCAGCGTGCACCGTGAACAGCTCGCTGGTACGCCTGTCTTTGCCCCCTCTCACGGTCTCACGCACCCGGGCTCAGTTCCGTGCAGGAATGCTGAGTGGGAGCGCCAGCCTCGCTTCTGGACTCTAAAGCCTTCCACCCCCTAATGGCAGGTTGTGTGTGTCTCTCACGTGGGGGGAGGAATGAGGTCGCCCACAGAGGTTCTGCCATGAAAGATCTAAAGACGCACGCTGCTGAGGAGCTTGTTCCTCATGGAGCGTCCCCGAAGGCCAGAAGAATGCCGACGGTCTCTTTCAAAGCTGCCGGACGCTCTGCCGTTCTAGGCCTGAGATACGGACCTTGTGACGGCACTGTAACCCCGCGAGATTCAGGAGACATCGCCAGTGCGAGTGGCAATCCGGAAGGAAGAACCTCCAAGGCAGAGTGTCCTTTCCTGTACAAAACGGCGCCCAAGTGGCTGAGGCAGGGAGCATTTTCCTTCACAGAACCGGCATCCTCGTATGCCTGTGGATTACACTGAAGAAACGACACTGTGAGCAACCTCTTCGAAAAGGCCTTCGCAAGCGACTTGGAGACAACAGCAGCGCAGTGGAGGCACAGACCATTATCCTAGAGAGCAGCACAGTGTCTCTAGCAGCGATCGCTTCCCGGAGGATACTTAAGCCACACCGAGATTCCAGCAGGGAGTTTTGCCTTATAGCAGTGCAACTCACTCAAGAAAGAGGGATGAGGTGTAGGGCTAATCTACGTGCGCTCACGTTCTGTGTCCCCGAGAAGGTTTCACGGAGCAGAATGCATCACCGACCGCTACCACGTGTGTGCACCAAAGAAGCCCTGTGCCGTGGGTGTTCTCAGGCCGACAGCGAAGACCTAGGTGTGTGCTGCACCCGCGCTCGGTGGTTCACACGTTGTGTGACCCCTGTGCCTTTGGAAGATGTTCAGAGCGGGTGGCACCTGCGTGCTGCGAGCGCAAGAGATGTAGAGTGTAGAGGCCTTTCACACTGGAGGAAGGGCTTGCGTCTCGTGGAGAGAACGTGTACGTCGCCCGGGAGATGGAGGCGCGCTCTTGATACCATTTCCTCTGCCCGTTTAAAACACAAGTGTTTGTACTCGATCTGGGCTCCCTGGTGAAACGCTTGGCAGTCTGCATCACCCTGAGCACCTTTCCTGAAGTTTGATTCGTAGCTGGGTAAACTCGGGCTTCAGAGGCTTAGATGAGACCAAACGTGTTCAGCTTGTGGCGAAAGCCTTTGACCAGAGGCATATACGCTTGTGCTTGGGGCGAGGGCTAGGCAAGAACGTTTACACCCTGGGTTTTTATCTTTACCCGACGCTGTCCCTTTTGGCTGCAGCAGGCGGAGAGAACCCGCAGGGAGAGAACAGCTGCGAAGTGCATGCACAGAACAGTCACCTCGATACCAGCCCCGGGGTCCCAAGCAACGATCCTTCCCCGGAGGGTACTTAACCCACCCCGAGATTCAAGCAGGGAGTTCGCCTTGTCCAACTCGCACAGGAGACTGGCATGAGATGTAGGGCTCATCTACTTGCGTTCAAACTACGTGGCCCGGAGAAGTTCTCACGGAGCCGAATCCAGCACCCTTCCTCCACCACATGTGTACACAAAGGAGCGCTGGGCAGTGGGTGTTCTCAAGGCCAAGAGAGAAGCCCTTGTTCGGTGCTGCACCTGCTGGGTGGTTCAAAGGTTTTCTGACCTTCCTGCTCTGGAAGCTTTTCAGAGCTGAGGCTACGCCTGGGCTGCAAAAGCAGAGAGGCGTAGAGGCCTTTCACACTGAAGGCGTGGGCCTGTTTCCCATGGAGAAAGTGTACTTCGCCCAACCCCCACCCCCACCCCACCCCACCCCACCCCACCCCACCCCACCCCAACCTACCCCCAGCTGGAGGCGTGCGGGTTGACAGCATTTTGTCCTGCCCATGGAAAATACAAAGAGGCGTACACGATTTGGGCTGTCTGGTGAGAGAATTTTGAATCGGCGGCACCCTGAGTACCTTTCCCGAAGTATGCTTCCTAGTTGGTTAAACTTGGTATTCAGAGGCGAGATGAGAACAAACTTGCTCCGCGTGCGGCGAAGTGCCCTGATGCCCTGCCCTAAATGTTTGAGCTTCTGGCCAGCGTCACGCAAGTGCTTTGACACGTAGGAGTCTCCCTTTTACTCCAAGCTGTCCCTGTTGGCTGAAGCAGTCGGCGTGTCTGTATCGCAGCCTGGGAGGCCGGGCGTTGGGGGAGTCTGCCAAGTGACTGGCCTCCATTTATAGCTAACTGAGAAACTGCGTCGAAGCTTTCGGGAGCCTCTTACAGGGAATGGTTGCAGTTGGGAATTGGAGACTGTGCTGGCAAACGTCAGCAGCTCCTCTCCCTCGGAGGGCTCTTGGTGTGCCGACTCCTAACAGCCAGCACGGTCCCCAGCTCGTGAACGGTCCCATTGCGAGCCGGTCTCGTCCGTGAAAGAGCCACGTGAGGCTGAGCTCCAACAGTCGGGCTCCACACCTGGAACCTTTGGGACAGGGCAGTCCTGAGCCGATGTGCCCACCAGGGGACGCAACCAAAGTTTACGTACCACAGGAAAGCGCATCAAGGCCTCGTGTTCTCTCCATGAAATGAACGTGAGCTTGAAGGGTGATGCGTCAGCGTGCACCGTGAACAGCTCGCTGCTATGCCTGTCTTTGCCCCCTCTCACGGTCTCACGCACCCGGGCTCAGTTCCGTGCAGGAATGCTGAGTGGGAGCGCCAGCCTCGCTTCTGGACTCTAAAGCCTTCCACCCCCTAATGGCAGGTTGTGTGTGTCTCTCACGTGGGGGGAGGAATGAGGTCGCCCACAGAGGTTCTGCCATGAAAGATCTAAACACGCACGCTGCTGAGGAGCTTGTTCCTCATGGAGCGTCCCCGAAGGCCAGAAGAATGCCGACGGTCTCTTTCAAAGCTGCCGGACGCTCTGCATTCTACGCCTGAGATACGGACCTTGTGACGGCACTGTAACCCCGCGAGATTCAGGAGACATCGCCAGTGCGAGTGGCAATCCGGAAGGAAGAACCTCCAAGGCGGAGTGTCCTTTCCTGTACAAAACGGCACCCAAGTGGCTGAGGCAGGGAGCATTTTCCTTCACGGAACCGGCATCCTCGTATGCCTGTGGGTTACTCTAAAGAAACGACACTGTGAGCAACCTCTTCGAAAAGGCCTTCGCAAGCGACTTGGAGACAACAGCAGCGCAGTGGAGGCACAGACCATTATCCTAGAGAGCAGCACAGTGTCTCTAGCAGCGATCGCTTCCCGGAGGATACTTAAGCCACACCGAGATTCCAGCAGGGAGTTTTGCCTTATAGCAGTACAACTCACTCAAGAAAGAGGGATGAGGTGTAGGGCTAATCTACGTGCGCTCACGCTCTGTGTCCCCGAGAAGGTTTCACGGAGTAGAATGCATCACCGACCGCTACCACGTGTGTGCACCAAAGAAGCCCTGTGCCGTGGGTGTTCTCAGGCCGACAGCGAAGACCTAGGTGTGTGCTGCACCCGCGCTCGGTGGTTCACACGTTGTGTGACCCCTGTGCCTTTGGAAGATGTTCAGAGCGGGTGGCACCTGCGTGCTGCGAGCGCAAGAGATGTAGAGTGTAGAGGCCTTTCACACTGGAGGAAGGGCTTGCGTCTCGTGGAGAGAACGTGTACGTCGCCCGGGAGATGGAGGCGCGCTCTTGATACCATTTCCTCTGCCCGTTTAAAACACAAGTGTTTGTACTCGATCTGGGCTCCCTGGTGAAACGCTTGGCAGTCTGCATCACCCTGAGCACCTTTCCTGAAGTTTGATTCGTAGCTGGGTAAACTCGGGCTTCAGAGGCTTAGATGAGACCAAACGTGTTCAGCTTGTGGCGAAAGCCTTTGACCAGAGGCATATACGCTTGTGCTTGGGGCGAGGGCTAGGCAAGAACGTTTACACCCTGGGTTTTTATCTTTACCCGACGCTGTCCCTTTTGGCTGCAGCAGGCGGAGAGAACCCGCAGGGAGAGAACAGCTGCGAAGTGCATGCACAGAACAGTCACCTCGATACCAGCCCCGGGGTCCCAAGCAACGATCCTTCCCCAGAGGGTACTTAACCCACCCCGAGATTCAAGCAGGGAGTTCGCCTTGTCCAACTCGCACAGGAGACTGGCATGAGATGTAGGGCTCATCTACTTGCGTTCAAACTACGTGGCCCGGAGAAGTTCTCACGGAGCCGAATCCAGCACCCTTCCTCCACCACATGTGTACACAAAGGAGCGCTGGGCAGTGGGTGTTCTCAAGGCTAAGAGAGAAGCCCTTGTTCTGTCCTGCACCTGCTGGGTGGTTCAAAAGTTTTCTGACCTTCCTGCTCTGGAAGCTTTTCAGAGCTGAGGCTACGCCTGGGCTGCGAAAGCAGAGAGGCGTAGAGGCCTTTCACACTGAAGGCGTGGGCCTGTTTCCCATTGAGAAAGTGTACATCGCCCAACCCCCAACCCCACCCCACCCCACCGCACCCCACCCCACCCCAACCCACCCCCAGCTGGAGGCGTGCGAGTTGACACCATTTTGTCCTGCCCATGGAAAATGCAAAGAGGCGTACACGATTTGGGCTGTCTGGTGAGAGAATTTTGAATCGGCGGCACCCTGAGTACCTTTCCCGAAGTTTGCTTCCTAGTTGGTTAAACTCGGCATTCAGAGGCGAGATGAGAACAAACTTGCTCCGCGTGCGGCGAAGTGCCCTGATGCCCTGCCCTAAATATTTGAGCTTCTGGCCAGCGTCACGCAAGTACTTTGACACGTAGGAGTCTCCCTTTTACTCCAAGCTGTCCCTGTTGGCTGAAGCAGTCGGCGTGTCTGTATCGCAGCCTGGGAGGCCGGGCGTTGGGGGAGTCTGCTAAGTGACTGGCCTCCATTTATAGCTAACTGAGAAACTGCGTCAAAGCTTTCGGGAGCCTCTTACAGGGAATGGTTGCAGTTGGGAATTGGAGACTGTGCTGGCAAACGTCAGCAGCTCCTCTCCCTCGGAGGGCTCTTGGTGTGCCGACTCCTAACAGCCAGCACGGTCCCCAGCTCGTGAACGGTCCCATTGCGAGCCGGTCTCGTCCATGAAAGAGCCACGTGAGGCTGAGCTCTAACAGTCGGGCTCCACACCTGGAGCCTTTGGGACAGGGCAGTCCTGAGCCGATGTGCCCACCAGGGGACGCGACCAAAGTTTACGTACCACAGGAAAGCGCATCAAGTCCTCGTGTTCTCTCCATGAAATGAACGTGAGCTTGAAGGGTGATGCGTCAGCGTGCACCGTGAACAGCTCGCTGGTACGCCTGTCTTTGCCCCCTCTCACGGTCTCACGCACCCGGGCTCAGTTCCGTGCAGGAATGCTGAGTGGGAGCGCCAGCCTCGCTTCTGGACTCTAAAGCCTTCCACCCCCTAATGGCAGGTTGTGTGTGTCTCTCACGTGGGGGGAGGAATGAGGTCGCCCACAGAGGTTCTGCCATGAAAGATCTAAAGACGCACGCTGCTGAGGAGCTTGTTCCTCATGGAGCGTCCCCGAAGGCCAGAAGAATGCCGACGGTCTCTTTCAAAGCTGCCGGACGCTCTGCCGTTCTAGGCCTGAGATACGGACCTTGTGACGGCACTGTAACCCCGCGAGATTCAGGAGACATCGCCAGTGCGAGTGGCAATCCGGAAGGAAGAACCTCCAAGGCAGAGTGTCCTTTCCTGTACAAAACGGCGCCCAAGTGGCTGAGGCAGGGAGCATTTTCCTTCACAGAACCGGCATCCTCGTATGCCTGTGGATTACACTGAAGAAACGACACTGTGAGCAACCTCTTCGAAAAGGCCTTCGCAAGCGACTTGGAGACAACAGCAGCGCAGTGGAGGCACAGACCATTATCCTAGAGAGCAGCACAGTGTCTCTAGCAGCGATCGCTTCCCGGAGGATACTTAAGCCACACCGAGATTCCAGCAGGGAGTTTTGCCTTATAGCAGTGCAACTCACTCAAGAAAGAGGGATGAGGTGTAGGGCTAATCTACGTGCGCTCACGTTCTGTGTCCCCGAGAAGGTTTCACGGAGCAGAATGCATCACCGACCGCTACCACGTGTGTGCACCAAAGAAGCCCTGTGCCGTGGGTGTTCTCAGGCCGACAGCGAAGACCTACGTGAGTGCTGCACCCGCGTTCGGTGGTTCACACGTTGCGTGACCCTGTGCCTTTGGAAGATGTTCAGAGCGGGTGGCACCTGCGTGCTGCGAGCGCAAGAGGTGTAGAGTGTAGAGGCCTTTCACACTGGGGGAAGGGCTTGCGTCTCGTGGAGAGAACGTGTACGTCGCCCGGGAGATGGAGGCGCGCTCTTGACACCATTTCCTCTGCCCGTTTAAAACACAAGTGTTTGTACTCGATCTGGGCTCCCTGGTGAAACGCTTGGCAGTCCGCATCACCCTGAGCACCTTTCCTGAAGTTTGATTCGTAGCTGGGTAAACTCGGGCTTCAGAGGCTTAGATGAGACCAAACGTGTTCAGCTTGTGGCGAAAGCCTTTGACCAGAGGCATATACGCTTGTGCTTGGGGCGAGGGCTAGGCAAGAACGTTTACACCCTGGGTTTTTATCTTTACCTAAGCTGTCCCTTTTGGCTGCAGCACGCGGAGAGAACCCGCGGAGAGAGAACAGCTGCAAAGTGGATGCACAGAACAGTCACCTCAATACCAGCCCCGGGGTCCCAAGCAACGATCCTTACCCGGAGGGTTCTTAACCCACCCCGGGATTCAAGCAGGGAGTTCGCCTTGTCCAACTTGCACAGGAGACTGGCATGAGATGTAGGGCTCATCTACTTGCGTTCACACTACGTGGCCAGGAGAAGTTCTCACGGAGCCGAATCCAGCACCCTTCCTCCACCACGTGTGTACACAAAGGAGCGCTGGGCAGTGGGTGTTCTCAAGGCTAAGAGAGAAGCCCTTGTTCTGTCCTGCACCTGCTGGGTGGTTCAAAAGTTTTCTGACCTTCCTGCTCTGGAAGCTTTTCAGAGCTGAGGCTACGCCTGGGCTGCGAAAGCAGAGAGGCGTAGAGGCCTTTCACACTGAAGGCGTGGGCCTGTTTCCCATTGAGAAAGTGTACATCGCCCAACCCCCAACCCCACCCCACCCCACCGCACCCCACCCCACCCCAACCCACCCCCAGCTGGAGGTGTGCGAGTTGACACCATTTTGTCCTGCCCATGGAAAATGCAAAGAGGCGTACACGATTTGGGCTGTCTGGTGAGAGAATTTTGAATCGGCGGCACCCTGAGTACCTTTCCCGAAGTTTGCTTCCTAGTTGGTTAAACTCGGCATTCAGAGGCGAGATGAGAACAAACTTGCTCCGCGTGCGGCGAAGTGCCCTGATGCCCTGCCCTAAATATTTGAGCTTCTGGCCAGCGTCACGCAAGTACTTTGACACGTAGGAGTCTCCCTTTTACTCCAAGCTGTCCCTGTTGGCTGAAGCAGTCGGCGTGTCTGTATCGCAGCCTGGGAGGCCGGGCGTTGGGGGAGTCTGCTAAGTGACTGGCCTCCATTTATAGCTAACTGAGAAACTGCGTCAAAGCTTTCGGGAGCCTCTTACAGGGAATGGTTGCAGTTGGGAATTGGAGACTGTGCTGGCAAACGTCAGCAGCTCCTCTCCCTCGGAGGGCTCTTGGTGTGCCGACTCCTAACAGCCAGCATGGTCCCCAGCTCGTGAACGGTCCCATTGCGAGCCGGTCTCGTCCATGAAAGAGCCACGTGAGGCTGAGCTCTAACAGTCGGGCTCCACACCTGGAGCCTTTGGGACAGGGCAGTCCTGAGCCGATGTGCCCACCAGGGGACGCGACCAAAGTTTACGTACCACAGGAAAGCGCATCAAGGCCTCGTGTTCTCTCCATGAAATGAACGTGAGCTTGAAGGGTGATGCGTCAGCGTGCACCGTGAACAGCTCGCTGGTACGCCTGTCTTTGCCCCCTCTCACGGTCTCACGCACCCGGGCTCAGTTCCGTGCAGGAATGCTGAGTGGGAGCGCCAGCCTCGCTTCTGGACTCTAAAGCCTTCCACCCCCTAATGGCAGGTTGTGTGTGTCTCTCACGTGGGGGGAGGAATGAGGTCGCCCACAGAGGTTCTGCCATGAAAGATCTAAAGACGCACGCTGCTGAGGAGCTTGTTCCTCATGGAGCGTCCCCGAAGGCCAGAAGAATGCCGACGGTCTCTTTCAAAGCTGCCGGACGCTCTGCCGTTCTAGGCCTGAGATACGGACCTTGTGACGGCACTGTAACCCCGCGAGATTCAGGAGACATCGCCAGTGCGAGTGGCAATCCGGAAGGAAGAACCTCCAAGGCAGAGTGTCCTTTCCTGTACAAAACGGCGCCCAAGTGGCTGAGGCAGGGAGCATTTTCCTTCACAGAACCGGCATCCTCGTATGCCTGTGGATTACACTGAAGAAACGACACTGTGAGCAACCTCTTCGAAAAGGCCTTCGCAAGCGACTTGGAGACAACAGCAGCGCAGTGGAGGCACAGACCATTATCCTAGAGAGCAGCACAGTGTCTCTAGCAGCGATCGCTTCCCGGAGGATACTTAAGCCACACCGAGATTCCAGCAGGGAGTTTTGCCTTATAGCAGTGCAACTCACTCAAGAAAGAGGGATGAGGTGTAGGGCTAATCTACGTGCGCTCACGTTCTGTGTCCCCGAGAAGGTTTCACGGAGCAGAATGCATCACCGACCGCTACCACGTGTGTGCACCAAAGAAGCCCTGTGCCGTGGGTGTTCTCAGGCCGACAGCGAAGACCTACGTGAGTGCTGCACCCGCGTTCGGTGGTTCACACGTTGCGTGACCCTGTGCCTTTGGAAGATGTTCAGAGCGGGTGGCACCTGCGTGCTGCGAGCGCAAGAGGTGTAGAGTGTAGAGGCCTTTCACACTGGGGGAAGGGCTTGCGTCTCGTGGAGAGAACGTGTACGTCGCCCGGGAGATGGAGGCGCGCTCTTGACACCATTTCCTCTGCCCGTTTAAAACACAAGTGTTTGTACTCGATCTGGGCTCCCTGGTGAAACGCTTGGCAGTCCGCATCACCCTGAGCACCTTTCCTGAAGTTTGATTCGTAGCTGGGTAAACTCGGGCTTCAGAGGCTTAGATGAGACCAAACGTGTTCAGCTTGTGGCGAAAGCCTTTGACCAGAGGCATATACGCTTGTGCTTGGGGCGAGGGCTAGGCAAGAACGTTTACACCCTGGGTTTTTATCTTTACCTAAGCTGTCCCTTTTGGCTGCAGCACGCGGAGAGAACCCGCGGAGAGAGAACAGCTGCAAAGTGGATGCACAGAACAGTCACCTCAATACCAGCCCCGGGGTCCCAAGCAACGATCCTTACCCGGAGGGTTCTTAACCCACCCCGGGATTCAAGCAGGGAGTTCGCCTTGTCCAACTTGCACAGGAGACTGGCATGAGATGTAGGGCTCATCTACTTGCGTTCACACTACGTGGCCAGGAGAAGTTCTCACGGAGCCGAATCCAGCACCCTTCCTCCACCACGTGTGTACACAAAGGAGCACTGGGCAGTGGGTGTTCTCAAGGCCAAGAGAGAAGCCCTTGTTCTGTGCTGCACCTGCTGGGTGGTTCAAAGGTTTTCTGACCTTCCTGCTCTGGAAGCTTTTCAGAGCTGAGGCTACGCCTGGGCTGCGAAAGCAGAGAGGCGTAGAGGCCTTTCACACTGAAGGCGTGGGCCTGTTTCCCATTGAGAAAGTGTACATCGCCCAACCCCCAACCCCACACCACCCCACCGCACCCCACCCCACCCCAACCCACCCCCAGCTGGAGGCGTGCGAGTTGACACCATTTTGTCCTGCCCATGGAAAATACAAAGAGGCGTACACGATTTGGGCTGTCTGGTGAGAGAATTTTGAATCGGCGGCACCCTGAGTACCTTTCCCGAAGTTTGCTTCCTAGCTGGTTAAACTCGGCATTCAGAGGCGAGATGAGAACAAACTTGCTCCGCGTGCGGCGAAGTGCCCTGATGCCCTGCCCTAAATATTTGAGCTTCTGGCCAGCGTCACGCAAGTACTTTGACACGTAGGAGTCTCCCTTTTACTCCAAGCTGTCCCTGTTGGCTGAAGCAGTCGGCGTGTCTGTATCGCAGCCTGGGAGGCCGGGCGTTGGGGGAGTCTGCTAAGTGACTGGCCTCCATTTATAGCTAACTGAGAAACTGCGTCAAAGCTTTCGGGAGCCTCTTACAGGGAATGGTTGCAGTTGGGAATTGGAGACTGTGCTGGCAAACGTCAGCAGCTCCTCTCCCTCGGAGGGCTCTTGGTGTGCCGACTCCTAACAGCCAGCACGGTCCCCAGCTCGTGAACGGTCCCATTGCGAGCCGGTCTCGTCCATGAAAGAGCCACGTGAGGCTGAGCTCTAACAGTCGGGCTCCACACCTGGAGCCTTTGGGACAGGGCAGTCCTGAGCCGATGTGCCCACCAGGGGACGCGACCAAAGTTTACGTACCACAGGAAAGCGCATCAAGTCCTCGTGTTCTCTCCATGAAATGAACGTGAGCTTGAAGGGTGATGCGTCAGCGTGCACCGTGAACAGCTCGCTGGTACGCCTGTCTTTGCCCCCTCTCACGGTCTCACGCACCCGGGCTCAGTTCCGTGCAGGAATGCTGAGTGGGAGCGCCAGCCTCGCTTCTGGACTCTAAAGCCTTCCACCCCCTAATGGCAGGTTGTGTGTGTCTCTCACGTGGGGGGAGGAATGAGGTCGCCCACAGAGGTTCTGCCATGAAAGATCTAAAGACGCACGCTGCTGAGGAGCTTGTTCCTCATGGAGCGTCCCCGAAGGCCAGAAGAATGCCGACGGTCTCTTTCAAAGCTGCCGGACGCTCTGCCGTTCTAGGCCTGAGATACGGACCTTGTGACGGCACTGTAACCCCGCGAGATTCAGGAGACATCGCCAGTGCGAGTGGCAATCCGGAAGGAAGAACCTCCAAGGCAGAGTGTCCTTTCCTGTACAAAACGGCGCCCAAGTGGCTGAGGCAGGGAGCATTTTCCTTCACAGAACCGGCATCCTCGTATGCCTGTGGATTACACTGAAGAAACGACACTGTGAGCAACCTCTTCGAAAAGGCCTTCGCAAGCGACTTGGAGACAACAGCAGCGCAGTGGAGGCACAGACCATTATCCTAGAGAGCAGCACAGTGTCTCTAGCAGCGATCGCTTCCCGGAGGATACTTAAGCCACACCGAGATTCCAGCAGGGAGTTTTGCCTTATAGCAGTGCAACTCACTCAAGAAAGAGGGATGAGGTGTAGGGCTAATCTACGTGCGCTCACGTTCTGTGTCCCCGAGAAGGTTTCACGGAGCAGAATGCATCACCGACCGCTACCACGTGTGTGCACCAAAGAAGCCCTGTGCCGTGGGTGTTCTCAGGCTGACAGCGAAGACCTACGTGAGTGCTGCACCCGCGTTCGGTGGTTCACACGTTGCGTGACCCTGTGCCTTTGGAAGATGTTCAGAGCGGGTGGCACCTGCGTGCTGCGAGCGCAAGAGGTGTAGAGTGTAGAGGCCTTTCACACTGGAGGAAGGGCTTGCGTCTCGTGGAGAGAACGTGTACGTCGCCCGGGAGATGGAGGCGCGCTCTTGACACCATTTCCTCTGCCCGTTTAAAACACAAGTGTTTGTACTCGATCTGGGCTCCCTGGTGAAACGCTTGGCAGTCCGCATCACCCTGAGCACCTTTCCTGAAGTTTGATTCGTAGCTGGGTAAACTCGGGCTTCAGAGGCTTAGATGAGACCAAACGTGTTCAGCTTGTGGCGAAAGCCTTTGACCAGAGGCATATACGCTTGTGCTTGGGGCGAGGGCTAGGCAAGAACGTTTACACCCTGGGTTTTTATCTTTACCTAAGCTGTCCCTTTTGGCTGCAGCACGCGGAGAGAACCCGCTGAGAGAGAACAGCTGCAAAGTGGATGCACAGAACAGTCACCTCAATACCAGCCCCGGGGTCCCAAGCAACGATCCTTACACGGAGGGTTCTTAACCCACCCCGGGATTCAAGCAGGGAGTTCGCCTTGTCCAACTTGCACAGGAGACTGGCATGAGATGTAGGGCTCATCTACTTGCGTTCACACTACGTGGCCAGGAGAAGTTCTCACGGAGCCGAATCCAGCACCCTTCCTCCACCACGTGTGTACACAAAGGAGCACTGGGCAGTGGGTGTTCTCAAGGCCAAGAGAGAAGCCCTTGTTCTGTGCTGCACCTGCTGGGTGGTTCAAAGGTTTTCTGACCTTCCTGCTCTGGAAGCTTTTCAGAGCTGAGGTTACGCCTGGGCTGCGAAAGCAGAGAGGCGTAGAGGCCTTTCACACTGAAGGCGTGGGCCTGTTTCCCATGGAGAAAGTGTACGTCGCCCAACCCCCACCCCCACCCCACCCCACCCCACCCCACCCCCAGCTGGAGGCATACGGGTTGACACCATTTTGTCCTGCCCATGGAAAATACAAAGAGGCGTACACGATTTAGGCTGTCTGGTGAGAGAATTTTGAATCGGCGGCACCCTGAGTACCTTTCCCGAAGTTTGCTTCCTAGCTGGTTAAACTCGGCATTCAGAGGCGAGATGAGAACAAACTTGCTCCGCGTGTGGCGAAGTGCCCTGATGCCCTGCCCTAAATGTTTGAGCTTCTGGCCAGCGTCACGCAAGTACTTTGACAAGTAGGAGTCTCCCTTTTACTCCAAGCTGTCCCTGTTGGCTGAAGCAGTCGGCGTGTCTGTATCGCAGCCTGGGAGGCCGGGTGTTGGGGGAGTCTGCCAAGTGACTGGCCTCCATTTATAGCTGACTGAGAAACTACGTCGAAGCTTTCGGGAGCCTCTTACAGGGAATGGTTGCAGTTGGGAATTGGAGACTGTGATGGCAAACGTCAGCAGCTCCTCTCCCTCGGAGGGCTCTTGGTGTGCCGACTCCTAACAGCCAGCACGGTCCCCAGCTCGTGAACGGTCCCATTGCGAGCCGGTCTCGTCCGTGAAAGAGCCACGTGAGGCTGAGCTCCAAAAGTCGAGCTCCACACCTGGAGCCTTTGGGACAGGGCAGTCCTGAGCCAATGTGCCCACCAGGGGACGCGACCAAAGTTTACGTACCACAGGAAAGCGCATCAAGGCCTCGTGTTCTCTCCATGAAATGAACATGAGCTTGAAGGGTGATGCGTCAGCGTGCACCGTGAACAGCTCGCTGGTACGCCTGCCTTTGCCCCCCTCACGGTCTCACGCAACCGGGCTCAGTTCCGTGCAGGAATGCTGAGTGGGAGTGCCAGCCTCGCTTCTGGACTCTAAAGCCTTCCACCCCCTAATGGCAGGTTGTGTGTGTCTCTCACGTGGGGGGAGGAATGAGGTCGCCCACAGAGGTTCTGCCATGAAAGATCTAAAGACGCACGCTGCTGAGGAGCTTATTCCTCATGGAGCATCCCCGAAGGCCAGAAGAATGCCGACGGTCTCTTTCAAAGCTGCTGGACGGTCTGCCATTCTAGGCCTGAGATACGGACCTTGTGACGGCACTGTAAACCCGCGAGATTCAGGAGACATCGCCAGTGCGAGTGGCAATCCGGAAGGAAGAACCTCCAAGGCGGAGTGTCCTTTCCTGTACAAAACGGCGCCCAAGTGGCTGAGGCAGGGAGCATTTTCCTTCACAGAACCGGCATCCTCGTATGCCTGTGGGTTACTCTAAAGAAACGACACTGTGAGCAACCTCTTCGAAAAGGCCTTCGCAAGCGACTTGGAGACAACAGCAGTGCAGTGGAGGCACAGACCATTATCCTAGAGAGCAGCACAGTGTCTCTAGCAGCGATCGCTTCCCGGAGGATACTTAAGCCACACCGAGATTCCAGCAGGGAGTTTTGCCTTATAGCAGTACAACTCACTCAAGAAAGAGGGATGAGGTGTAGGGCTAATCTACGTGCGCTCACGCTCTGTGTCCCCGAGAAGGTTTCACGGAGCAGAATGCATCACCGACCGCTACCACGTATGTGCACCAAAGAAGCCCTGTGCCGTGGGTGTTCTCAGGCCGACAGCGAAGACCTAGGTGTGTGCTGCACCCGCGCTCGGTGGTTCACACGTTGTGTGACCCCTGTGCCTTTGGAAGATGTTCAGAGCGGGTGGCACCTGCGTGCTGCGAGCGCAAGAGATGTAGAGTGTAGAGGCCTTTCACACTGGAGGAAGGGCTTGCGTCTCGTGGAGAGAACGTGTACGTCGCCCGGGAGATGGAGGCGCGCTCTTGATACCATTTCCTCTGCCCGTTTAAAACACAAGTGTTTGTACTCGATCTGGGCTCCCTGGTGAAACGCTTGGCAGTCTGCATCACCCTGAGCACCTTTCCTGAAGTTTGATTTGTAGCTGGGTAAACTCGGGCTTCAGAGGCTTAGATGAGACCAAACGTGTTCAGCTTGTGGCGAAAGCCTTTGACCAGAGGCATATACGCTTGTGCTTGGGGCGAGGGCTAGGCAAGAACGTTTACACCCTGGGTTTTTATCTTTACCCTAAGCTGTCCCTTTTGGCTGCAGCAGGCGGAGAGAACCCGCAGGGAGAGAACAGCTGCGAAGTGCATGCACAGAACAGTCACCTCGATACCAGCCCCGGGGTCCCAAGCAACGATCCTTCCCCGGAGGGTACTTAACCCACCCCTGGTTTCAAGCAGGGAGTTCGCCTTGTCCAACTCGCACAGGAGACTGGCATGAGATGTAGGGCTCATCTACTTGCGTTCACACTACGTGGCCCGGAGAAGTTCTCACGGAGCCGAATGCAGCACCCTTCCCCCACCCCGTGTGTACACAAAGGAGCATGGGCAGTGGGTGTTCTCAAGGCCAAGAGAGAAGCCCTTGTTCTGTGCTGCACCTGCTGGGTGGTTCAAAGGTTTTCTGACCTTCCTGCTCTGGAAGCTTTTCAGAGCTGAGGCTACGCCTGGGCTGCGAAAGCAGAGAGGCGTAGAGTCCTTTCACACTGAAGGCGTGGGCCTGTTTCCCATGGAGAAAGTGTACGTCGCCCAACCCCCACCCCCACCCCACCCCACCCCACCCCACCCCAACCCACCCCCAGCTGGAGGCGTGCGAGTTGACACCATTTTGTCTTGCCCATGGAAAATACAAAGAGGCGTACACGATTTGGGCTGTCTGGTGAGAGAATTTTGAATCGGTGGCACCCTGAGTACCTTTTCCGAAGTTTGCTTCCTAGCTGGTTAAACTCGGCATTCAGAGGCGAGATGAGAACAAACTTGCTCCGCGTGCGGCGAAGTGCCCTGATGCCCTGCCCTAAATGTTTGAGCTTCTGGCCAGCGTCACGCAAGTACTTTGACACGTAGTAGTCTCCCTTTTACTCCAAGCTGTCCCTGTTGGCTGAAGCAGTCGGCGTGTCTGTATTGCAGCCTGGGAGGCCGGGCGTTGGGGGAGTCTGCCAAGTGACTGACCTCCATTTATAGCTAACTGAGAAACTGCGTCGAAGCTTTCGGGAGCCTCTTACAGGGAATGGTTGCAGTTCGAAATTGGAGACTGTGCTGGCAAATGTCAGCAGCTCCTCTCCCTCGGAGGGCTCTTGGTGTGCTGACTCCTAACAGCCAGCACGGTCCCCAGCTCGTGAACGGTCCCATTGCGAGCCGGTCTCGTCCGTGAAAGAGCCACGTGAGGCTGAGCTCCAACAGTCAGGCTCCACACCTGGAGCCTTTGGGACAGGGCAGTCCTGAGCCGATGTGCCCACCAGGGGACGCAACCAAAGTTTACGTACCACAGGAAAGTGCATCAAGGCCTCGTGTTCTCTCCATGAAATGAACGTGAGCTTGAAGGGTGATGCGTGAGCGTGCACCGTGAACAGCTCGCTGGTACGCCTGTCTTTGCCCCCTCTCACGGTCTCACGCACCCGGGCTCAGTTCCGTGCAGGAATGCTGAGTGGGAGCGTCAGCCTCGCTTCTGGACTCTAAAGCCTTCCACCCCCTAATGGCAGGTTGTGTGTGTTTCTCACGTGGGGGGAGGAATGAGGTCGCCCACAGAGGTTCTGCCATGAAAGATCTAAAGATGCACGCTGCTGAGGAGCTTGTTCCTCTTGGAGCGTCCCCGAAGGCCAGAAGAATGCCGACGGTCTCTTTCAAAGCTGCCGGACGCTCTGCCGTTCTAGGCCTGAGATACGGACCTTGTGACGGCACTGTAACCCCGCGAGATTCAGCAGACATCGCCAATGCGAGTGGCAATCCGGAAGGAAGAACCTTCAAGGCGGAGTGTCCTTTCCCGTACAAAACGGCGCCCAAGTGGCTGAGGCAGGGAGCATTTTCCTTCACAGAACCGGCATCCTCGTATGCCTGTGGGTTACTCTAAAGAAACGACACTGTGAGCAACCTCTTCGAAAAGGCCTTCGCAAGCGACTTGGAGACAACAGCAGCGCAGTGGAGGTACAGACCATTATCCTAGAGAGCAGCACAGTGTCTCTAGCAGCAATCGCTTCCCGGAGGATACTTAAGCCACACCGAGATTCCAGCAGGGAGTTTTGCCTTATAGCAGTACAACTCACTCAAGAAAGAGGGATGAGGTGTAGGGCTAATCTATGTGCGCTCACGCTCTGTGTCCCTGAGAAGGTTTCACGGAGCAGAATGCATCACCGACCACTACCACGTGTGTGCACCAAAGAAGCCCTGTGCCGTGGGTGTTCTAAGGCCGACAGCGAAGACCTAGGTGTGTGCTGCACCCGTGCTCAGTGGTTCACACGTTGCGTGACCCCTGTGCCTTTGGAAGATGTTCAGAGCGGGTGGCACCTGCGTGCTGCGAGCGCAAGAGGTGTAGAGTGTAGAGGCCTTTCACACTGGAGGAAGGGCTTGCATCTCGTGGAGAGAACGTGTACGTCGCCCGGGAGATGGAGGCGCGCTCTTGACACCATTTCCTCTGCCCGTTTAAAACACAAGTGTTTGTACTCGATCTGGGCTGCCTGGTGAAACGCTTGGCAGTCCGCATCACCCTGAGCACCTTTCCTGAAGTTTGATTCGTAGCTGGGTAAACTCGGGCTTCAGAGGCTTAGATGAGACCAAACGTGTTCAGCTTGTGGCGAAAGCCTTTGACCAGAGGCATATACGCTTGTGCTTGGGGCGAGGGCTAGGCAAGAACGTTTACACCCTGGGTTTTTATCTTTACCCTAAGCTGTCCCTTTTGGCTGCAGCAGGCGGAGAGAACCCGCGGAGAGAGAACAGCTGCGAAGTGGATGCACAGAACAGTCACCTCGATACCAGCCCCGGGGTCCCAAGCAACGATCCTTCCCCGGAGGGTACTTAACCCACCCCGGGATTCAAGCAGGGAGTTCGGCTTGTCCAACTCACACAGGAGACTGGCATGAGATGTAGGGCTCATCTACTTGCGTTCACACTACGTGGCCCGGAGAAGTTCTCACGGAGCCGAATCCAGCACCCTTCTTCCACCACGTGTGTACACAAAGGAGCACTGGGCAGTGGGTTTTCTCAAGGCCAAGAGAGAAGCCCTTGTTCTGTGCTGCACCTGCTGGGTGGTTCAAAGTTTTTCTCACCTTCCTGCTCTGGAAGCTTTTCAGAGCTGAGGCTACGCCTGGGCTGCGAAAGCAGAGAGGCGTAGAGGCCTTTCACACTGAAGGCGTGGGCCTGTTTCCCATGGAGAAAGGGTACGTCGCCCAAACCCCACCCCCACCCCACCCCACCCCAACCCACCCCACCCCAACCCACCCGCAGCTGGAGGCGTGCGGGTTGACACCATTTTGCCCTGCCCATGGAAAATACAAAGAGGCGTACATGATTGGGGCTGTCTGGTGAGAGAATTTTGAATCGGCGGCACCCTGAGTACCTTTCCCGAAGTTTGCTTCCTAGCTGGTTAAACTCGGCATTCAGAGGCGAGATGAGAACAAACTTGTTCCGCGTGCGGCGAAGTGCCCTGATGCCCTACCCTAAATGTTTGAGCTTCTGGCCAGCGTCACGCAAGTACTTTGACACGTAGGAGTCTCCCTTTTACTCCAAGCTGTCCCTGTTGGCTGAAGCAGTCGGCGTGTCTGTATCGCAGCCTGGGAGGCCGGGCGTTGGGGGAGTCTGCCAAGTGACTGGCCTCCATTTATAGCTAACTGAGAAACTGCGTCGAAGTTTTCGGGAGCCTCTTACAGGGAATGGTTGCAGTTGGGATTTGGAGACTGTGCTGGCAAACGTCAGCAGCTCCTCTCCGTCGGAGGGCTCTTGGTGTGCCGACTCCTAACAGCCAGCACGGTCCCCAGCTCGTGAACGGTCCCATTGCGAGCCGGTCTCGTCCGTGAAAGAGCCACGTGAGGCTGAGCTCCAAGAGTCGGGCTCCACACCTGGAGCATTTGGGACAGGGCAGTCCTGAGCCGATGTGCCCACCAGGGGACGCGACCAAAGTTTACGTACCACAGGAAAGTGCACCAAGACCTCGTGTTCTCTCCATGAAATTAACGTGAGCTTGAAGGGTGATGCGTCAGCGTGCACCGTGAACTGCTCGCTGGTACGCCTGTCTTTGCCCCCTCTCACGGTCTCAGGCACCCGGGCTCAGTTCCGTGCAGGAATGCTGAGTGGGAGTGCCAGCCTCGCTTCTGGACTCTAAAGCCTTCCACCACCTAATGGCAGGTTGTGTGTGTCTCTCACGTGGGGGGAGGAATGAGGTCGCCCACAGCGGTTCTGCCATGAAAGATCTAAAGACGCACGCTGCTGAGGAGCTTGTTCCTCATGGAGCATCCCCGAAGGCCAGAAGAATGCCGACGGTCTCTTTCAAAGCTGCTGGACGCTCTGCCATTCTAGGCCTGAGATACGGACCTTGTGACGGCACTGTAACCCCGCGAGATTCAGGAGACATCGCCAGTGCGAGTGGCAATCCGGAAGGAAGAACCTCCAAGGCGGAGTGTCCTTTCCTATACAAAATGACGCCCAAGTGGCTGAGGCAGGGAGCATTTTCCTTCACAGAACCGGCATCCTCGTATGCCTGTGGGTTACTCTAAAGAAACGACACTGTGAGCAACCTCTTCGAAAAGGCCTTCGCAAGTGACTTGGAAACAACATCAGCACAGTGGAGGCACAGACCATTATCCTAGATATCAAGCAGCACAGTGTCTCTAGCAGCGATCGCTTCCCGGAGGATACTTAACCCACACCGAGATTCCAGCAGGGAGTTTAGCCTTATAGCAGTACAACTCACTCAAGAAAGAGGGATGAGGTGTAGGGCTAATCTACGTGCGCTCACGCTCTGTGTCCCCGAGAAGGTTTCACGGAGCAGAATGCATCAACGACCGCTACCACGAGTGTGCCCCAAAGAAGCCCTGTGCCGTGGGTGTTCTCATGCCGACAGCGAAGACCTAGGTGTGTGCTGCACCCGCGCTCGGTGGTTCACACGTTGCGTGACGCTGTGCCTTTGGAAGATGTTCAGAGCGGGTGGCACCTGTGTGCTGCGAGCGCAAGCGGTGTAGAGTGTAGAAGCCTTTCACACTGGAGGAAGGGCTTGCATTTCATAGAGAAAACGTGTACGTCGCCTGGGAGATGGAGGCGCGCTCTTGACACCATTTCTTCTGCCCGTTTAAAACACAAGTGTTTGTACCCGATCTGGGCTGCCTGGTGAAACGCTTGGCAGTCCGCATCACCCTGAGCACCTTTCCTGAAATTTGATTCGTAGCTGGGTAAACTCGGGCTTCAGAGGCTTAGATGAGACCAAACGTGTTCAGCTTGTGGCGACAGCCTTTGACCAGAGGCATATATGCTTGTGCTTGGGGCGAGGGCTAGGCAAGAACGTTTACACACTGGGTTTTTATCTTTACCCTAAGCTGTCCCTTTTGGCTGCAGCAGGCGGAGAGAACCCGCGGAGAGAGAACAGCTGTGAAGTGGATGCACAGAACAGTCACCTCGATACCAGCCCCGGGGTCCCAAGCAACGATCCTTCCCCGGAGGGTACTTAACCCACCCCGGGATTCAAGCAGGGAGTTCGCCTTGTCCAACTCGCACAGGAGACTGGCATGAGATGTAGGGCTCATCTACTTGCGTTCACACTACGTGGCCCGGAGAAGTTCTCACGGACCCGAATCCAGCACCCTTCCTCCACCACGTGTGTACACAAAGCAGCGCTGGGCAGTGGGTGTTCTCAAGGCCAAGAGAGAAGCCCTTGTTCTGTGCTGCACCTGCTGAGTGGTTCAAAGGTTTTCTGACCTTCCTGCTCTGGAAGCTTTTCAGAGATGAGGCTACGCCTGGGCTGCGAAAGCAGAGAGGCGTAGAGGCCTTTCACACTGAAGGCGTGGGCCTGTTTCCCATGGAGAAAGTGTACGTTGCCCAACCCCCACCCCCACCCCACCCCACCCCACCCCACCCGTACCCAACCCACCCCCAGCTGCAGGCGTGCGGGTTGACACCATTTTGTCCTGCCCATGGAAAATACAAAGAGGTGTACATGATTTGGGCTGTCTGGTGAAAGAATTTTGTATCGGCGGCATCCTGAGTACCTTTCCCGAAGTTTGCTTCCTACCTGTTTAAACTCGGCATTCAGAGGCGAGATGCGAACAAACTTGCTCCGCGTCAGGCGAAGTGCCTTTAAGCCCTGCCCTAAATGTTTGTGCTTATGGCCAGCCTCATGCAAGTACTTCGACACGTAGGAGTCTCACTTTTACTCGAAGCTGTCCCTGTCGGCTGAAGCACTCGGTGTGTCTGTATCGCAGCCTGGGAAGCCGGGCATTGGGGGAGTCTGCCAAGTGACTGGCCTCCATTTATAGCTAACTGAGAAACTGCGTCGAAGCTTTCGGGAGCCTCTTACAGGGAATGGTTGCAGTTCGGAATTGGAGACTGTGCTGGCAAACGTCAGCAGCTCCTCCCCCTCGGAGGGCCCTTGGTGTGCCAACTCCTAACAGCCAGCACGGTCCCCAGCTCGTGAACGGTCCCATTGCGAGCCGGTCTCGTCCGTGAAAGAGCCACGTGAGGCTGAGCTCCAACAGTCGGGCTCCACACCTGGAACCTTTGGGACAGGGCAGTCCTGAGCCGATGTGCCCACCAGGGGACGCGACCAAAGTTTACGTACCACAGGAAAGCGCATCAAGGCCTCGTGTTCTCTCCATGAAATGAACGTGAGCTTGAAGGGTGATGCGTCAGCGTGCACCGTGAACAGCTCGCTGGTACGCCTGTCTTTGCCCCCTCTCACGGTCTCACGCACCCGGGCTCAGTTCCGTGCAGGAATGCTGAGTGGGAGTGCCAGCCTCGCTTCTGGACTCTAAAGCCTTCCACCCCCTAATGGCAGGTTGTGTGTGTCTCTCACGTTGGGGAAGAATGAGGTCGCCCACAGAGGTTCTGCCATGAAAGATCTAAAGACGCATGCTGCTGAGGAGCTTGTTCCTCATGGAGCGTCCCCGAAGGCCAGAAGAATGCCGAAGGTCTCTTTCAAAGCTGCCGGATGCTCTGCCATTCTAGGCCTGAGATACGGACCTTGTGACGGCACTGTAACCCCGCGAGATTCAGGAGACATCGCCAATGTGAATGGCAAACCGGAAGGAAGAACCTTCAAGGCGGAGTGTCCTTTCCTGTACAAAACAGCGCCCAAGTGACTGAGGCAGGGAGCATTTTCCTTCAGAGAACCGGCATCCTCGTATGCCTGTGGGTTACTCTAAAGAAACGACACTGTGAGCAACCTCTTCGAAAAGGCCTTCGTAAGCGACTTGGAGACAACAGCAGCGCAGTGGAGGCACAGACCATTATCCTAGAGAGCAGCACAGTGTCTCTAGCAGCGATCACTTCCCGGAGGATACTTAAGCCACACCGAGATTCCAGCAGGGAGTTTTGCCTTATAGCAGTACAACTCACTCAAGAAAGAGGGATGAGGTGTAGGGCTAATCTACGTGCGCTCACGCTCTGTGTCCCCGAGAAGGTTTCATGGAGCAGAATGCATCACCGACCGCTACCACGTGTGTGCACCAAAGAAGCCCTGTGCCGTGGGTGTTCTCAGGCCGACAGCGAAGACCTAGGTGTGTGCTGCACCCGCGCTCGGTGGTTCACACGTTGTGTGACCCCTGTGCCTTTGGAAGATGTTCAGAGCGGGTGGCACCTGCGTGCTGCGAGCACAAGTGGTGTAGAGTGTAGAGGCCTTTCACACTGGTGGAAGGGCTTGTGTCTCATGGAGAGAACGTGTACGTCGCCCGGGAGATGGAGGCGCGCTCTTGATACCATTTCCTCTGCCCGTTTAAAACACAAGTGTTTGTACTCGATCTGGGCTCCCTGGTGAAACGCTTGGCAGTCCGCATCACCCTGAGCACCTTTCCTGAAGTTTGATTCGTAGCTGGGTAAACTCGGGCTTCAGAGGCTTAGATGAGACCAAACGTGTTCAGCTTGTGGCGAAAGCCTTTGACCAGAGGCATATATGCTTGTGCTTGGGGTGAGGGCTAGGAAAGAACGTTTACACCCTGGGTTTTTATCTTTACCCTAAGCTGTCCCTTTTGGCTGCAGCAGGCGGAGAGAACCCGCAGGGAGAGAACAGCTGCGAAGTGCATGCAGAGAAAAGTCACCTCGATACCAGCCCTGGGGTCCCAAGCAACGATCCTTCCCCGGAGGGTACTTAACCCACCCCGGGATTCAAGCAGGGAGTTCGCCTTGTCCAACTCGCACAGGAGACTGGCATGAGATGTAGGGCTCATCTACTTGCGTTCACACTACGTGGCCCGGAGAAGTTCTCACGGAGCCGAATGCAGCACCCTTCCTCCACCACGTGTGTACACAAAGGAGCGCTGGGCAGTGGGTGTTCTCAAGGCCAAGAGAGAAGCCCTTGTTCTGTGCTGCACCTGCTGGGTGGTTCAAAGGTTTTCTGACCTTCCTGCTCTGGAAGATTTTCAGAGCTGAGGCTACGCCTGGGCTGCGAAAGCAGAGAGGCGTAAAGGCCTTTCACACTGAAGGCGTGGGCCTGTTTCCCATGGAGAAAGTGTAAGTCGCCCAACCCCCACCCCCACCCCACCCCACCCCACCCCAACCCGCCCCACTCCAACCCACCCCCAGCTGGAGGCGTGCGGGTTGACACCATTTTGTCCTGCCCATGGAAAATACAAAGAGGCGTACACGATTTGGGCTCTCTGGTGAGAGAATTTTGAATCGGCGGCACCCTGAGTACCTTTCCCGAAGTTTGCTTCCTAGCTGGTTAAACTCGGCATTCAGAGGCGAGATGAGAACAAACTTGCTCCGCATGCGGCGAAGTGCCCTGATGCCCTGCCCTATATGTTTGAGCTTCTGGCCAGCGTCACGCAAGTACTTTGACACGTAGGAGTCTCCCTTTTACTCCAAGCTGTCCCTGTTGGCTGAAGCAGTCGGCGTGTCTGTATCGCAGCCTGGGAGGCCGGGCGTTGGGGGAGTCTGCCAACTGACTGGCCTCCATTTATAGCTAACTGAGAAACTGCGTCGAAGCTTTTGGGAGCCTCTTACAGGGAATGGTTGCAGTTGCGAATTGGAGACTGTGCTGGCAAACGTCAGCAGCTCCTCTCCCTCAGAGGGCTCTAGGTGTGCCGACTCCTAACAGCCAGCACGGTCCCCAGCTCGTGAACGGTCCCATTGCGAGCCGGTCTCGTCCGTGAAAGAGCCACGTGAGGCTGAGCTCCAACAGTCGGGCTCCACACCTGGAGCCTTTGGGACAGGGCAGTCCTGAGCCGATGTGCCCACCAGGGGACGCGACCAAAGTTTACGTACCACAGGAAAGCGCATCAAGGCCTCGTGTTCTCTCCATGAAATGAACGTGGGCTTGGAGGGTGATGCGTCAGCCTGCACCGTGAACAGCTCGCTGGTACGCCTGTCTTTGCCCCCTCTCACGGTCTCACGCACCCAGGCTCAGTTCCGTGCAGGAATGCTGAGTGGGAGCGCCAGCCTCGCTTCTGGACTCTAAAGCCTTCCACCCCCTAATGGCAGGTTGTGTGTGTCTCTCACGTGGGAGGAGGAATGAGGTCGCCCACAGAGGTTTTGCCATGAAAGATCTAAAGACGCACGCTGCTGAGGAGCTTGTTCCTCATGGAGCGTCCCCGAAGGCCAGAAGAATGCCGACGGTCTCTTTCAAAGCTGCCGGACGCTCTGCCATTCTAGGCCTGAGACACGGACCTTGTGACGGCACTGTAACCCCGCGAGATTCAAGAGACATCGCCAGTGCGAGTGGCAATCCGGAATGAAGAACCTCCAAGGCGGAGTGTCCTTTCCTGTACAATACGGCGCCCAAGTGGCTGAGGCAGGGAGCATTTTCCTTCACAGAACCGGCATCCTCGTATGCCTGTGGGTTACTCTAAAGAAACGACACTGTGAGCAACCTCTTCGAAAAGGCCTTCGCAAGCGACTTGGAGACAACAGCAGCGCAGTGGAGGCACAGACCATTATCCTAGAGAGCAGCACAGTGTCTCTAGCAGCGATCGCTTCCCGGAGGATACTTAAGCCACACCGAGATTCCAGCAGGGAGTTTTGCCTTATAGCAGTACAACTCACTTAAGAAAGAGGGATGAGGTGTAGGGCTAATCTACGTGCGCTCACGCTCTGTGTCCCCGAGAAGGTTTCACGGAGCAGAATGCATCACCGACCGCTACCACGTGTGTGCACCAAAGAAGCCCTGTGCCGTGGGTGTTCTCAGGCCGACAGCGAAGACCTAGGTGTGTGCTGCACCCGCGCTCGGTGGTTCACACGTTGCGTGACCCCTGTGCATTTGGAAGATGTTCAGAGCGGGTGGCACCTGCGTGCTGTGAGCGCAAGAGGTGTAGAGTGTAGAGGCCTTTCACACTGGAGGAAGGGCTTGCGTCTCGTGGAGAGAACGTGTACGTCGCCCGGGAGATGGAGGCGCGCTCTTGACACCATTTCCTCTGCCCGTTTAAAACACAAGTGTTTGTACTCGATCTGGGCTGCCTGGTGAAACGCTTGGCAGTCCGCATCACCCTGAGCACCTTTCCTGAAGTTTGATTCGTAGCTGGGTAAACTCGGGCTTCAGAGGCTTAGATGAGACCAAACGTGTTCAGCTTGTGGCGAAAGCCTTTGACCAGAGGCATATACGCTTGTGCTTGGGGCGAGGGCTAGGCAAGAACGTTTACACCCTGGGTTTTTATCTTTACCCTAAGCTGTCCCTTTTGGCTGCAGCAGGCGGAGAGAACCCGCGGAGAGAGAACAGCTGCGAAGTGGATGCACAGAACAGTCACCTCGATACCAGCCCCGGGGTCCCAAGCAACGATCCTTCCCCGGAGGGTACTTAACCCACCCCGGGATTCAAGCAGGGAGTTCGCCTTGTCCAACTCGCACAGGAGACTGGCATGAGATGTAGGGCTCATCTACTTGCGTTCACACTACGTGGCCAGGAGAAGTTCTCACGGAGCCGAATGCAGCACCCTTCCTCCACCACGTGTGTACACAAAGGAGCGCTGGGCAGTGGGTGTTCTCAAGGCCAAGAGAGAAGCCCTTGTTCTGTGCTGCACCTGCTGGGTGGTTCAAAGGTTTTCTGACCTTCCTGCTCTGGAAGCTTTTCAGAGCTGAGGCTACGCCTGGGCTGCGAAAGCAGAGAGGCGTAGAGGCCTTTCACACTGAAGGCGTGGGCCTGTTTCCCATGGAGAAAGTATACGTCGCCCAACCCCCACCCCCACCCCACCCCACCACACCACACCCCACCCCACCCCAACCCACCCCCAGCTGGAGGTGTGCGGGTTGACTCCATTTTGTCCTGCCCATGGAAAATACAAAGAGGCGTACACGATTTGGGCTGCCTGGTGACAGAATTTTGAATCGGCGGCACCCTGAGTACCTTTCCCGAAGTTTGCTTCCTAGCTGGTTAAACTCGGCATTCAGAGGCGAGATGAGAACAAACTTGCTCTGTGTGCGGCGAAGTGCCCTGATGCCCTGCCCTAAATGTTTGAGCTTCTGGCCAGCGTCACGCAAGTACTTTGACACGTAGGAGTCTCACTTTTACTCCAAGCTGTCCCTGTTGGCTGAAGCAGTCGGCGTGTCTGTATCGCAGCCTGGGAGGCTGGGCGTTGGGGGAGTCTGCCAAGTGACTGGCCTCCATTTATAGCTAACTGAGAAACTGCGTCGAAGCTTTCGGGAGCCTCTTACAGGGAATGGTTGCAGTTGGGAATTGGAGACTGTGCTGGCAAACGTCAGCAGCTCCTCTCCCTCGGAGGGCTCTTGGTGTGCCGACTCCTAACAGCCAGCACGGTCCCCAGCTCGTGAACGGTCCCATTGCGAGCCGGTCTCGTCCGTGAAAGAGCCACGTGAGGCTGAGCTCCAACAGTCGGGCTCCACATCTGGAGCCTTTGGGACAGGGCAGTCCTGAGCCGATGTGCCCACCAGGGATGTGACCAAAGTTTACGTACCACAGGAAAGCGCATCAAGGCCTCGTGTACTCTCCATGAAATGAACGTGAGCTTGAAGGGTGATGCGTCAGCGTGCACCGTGAACAGCTCGCTGGTACGCCTGTCTTTGCCCCCTCTCACGGTCTCACGCACCCGGGCTCAGTTCCGTGCAGGAATGCTGAGTGGGAGCGCCAGCCTCGCTTCTGGACTCTAAAGCCTTCCACCCCCTAATGGCAGGTTGTGTGTGTCTCTCACGTGGGGGGAGGAATGAGGTCGCCCACAGAGGTTCTGCCATGAAAGATCTAAAGACGCACGCTGCTGAGGAGCTTGTTCCTCATGGAGCGTCCCCGAAGGCCAGAAGAATGCCGACGGTCTCTTTCAAAGCTGCCGGATGCTCTGCCGTTCTAGGCCTCAGATCCGGACCTTGTGACGGCACTGTAACCCCGCGAGATTCAGGAGACATCGCCAGTGCGAGTGGCAATCCGGAAGGAAGAACCTCCAAGGCGGAGTGTCCTTTCCTGTACAAAACGGCGCCCAAGTGGCTGAGGCAGGGAGCATTTTCCTTCAAAGAACCGGCATCCTCGTATGCCTGTGGGTTACTCTAAAGAAACGACACTGTGAGCAACCTCTTCGAAAAGGCCTTCGCAAGCGACTTGGAGACAACAGCAGCGCAGTGGAGGCACAGACCATTATCCTAGAGAGCAGCACAGTGTCTCTAGCAGCGATCGCTTCCCGGAGGATACTTAAGCCACACAGAGATTCCAGCAGGGAGTTTTGCCTTATAGCAGTACAACTCACTCAAGAAAGAGGGATGAGGTGTAGGGCTAATCTACGTGCGCTCACGCTCTGTGTCCCCGAGAAGGTTTCACGGAGCAGAATGCATCACCGACCGCTACCACGTGTGTGCACCAAAGAAGCCCTGTGCCGTGGGTGTTCTCAGGCCGACAGCGAAGACCTAGGTGTGTGCTGAACCCGCGCTCGGTGGTTCACACGTCGTGTGACTCCGTGCCTTTGGAAGATGTTCAGAGCGGTGGACACCTGCGTGCTGCGAGCGCAAGAGGTGTAGAATGTAGAGGCCTTTCACACTGGAGGAAGGGCTTGCGTCTCATGGAGAGAACGTGTACGTCGCCCGGGAGATGGAGGCGCGCTCTTGACACCATTTCCTCAGCCCGTTTAAAACACAAGTGTTTGTACTCGATCTGGGCTGCCTGGTGAAACGCTTGGCAGTCTGCATCACCCTGAGCACCTTTCCTGAAGTTTGATTCGTAGCTGGGTAAACTCGGGCTTCAGAGGCTTAGATGAGACCAAACGTGTTCAGCTTGTGGCGAAAGCCTTTGACCAGAGGCATATACGCTTGTGCTTGGGGCGAGGGCTAGGCAAGAACATTTAATCCCTGGGTTTTTATCCTTACACTAAGCTGGCCCTTTTGGCTGCAGCAGGCGGAGAGAACCCGCGGAGAGGGAACAGCTGCGAAGTGGATGCACAGAACAGTCACCTCGATACCAGCCCCGGGGTCCCAAGCAACGATCCTTCCCCGGAGGGTACTTAACCCACCCCGGGATTCAAGCAGGGAGTTCGCCTTGTCCAACTCGCACAGGAGACTGGCATGAGATGTAGGGCTCATCTACTTGCGTTCACACTACGTGGCCCGGAGAAGTTCTCACGGAGCCGAATGCAGCACCCTTCCTCCACAACGTGTGTACACAAAGGAGCGCTGGGCAGTGGGTGTTCTCAAGGCCAAGAGAGAAGCCCTTGGTTCTGTGCTGCACCTGCTGGGTGGTTCAAAGGTTTTCTGACCTTCCTGCTCTGGAAGCTTTTCAGAGCTGAGACTACGCCTGGGCTGCAAAAGCAGAGAGGCGTAGAGGCCTTTCACACTGAAGGCGTGGGCCTGTTTCCCATGGAGAAAGTGTACGTCGCCCAACCCCCACCCCCACCCCACCCCACCCCACCCCACCCCACCCCAACCCACCCCGAGCTGGAGGCGTGCGGGTTGACACCATTTTGTCCTGCCCATGGAAAATAAAAAGAGGCGTACATGATTTGGGCTGTCTGGTGAGAGAATTTTGAATTGGCGGCACCCTGAGTACCTTTCCCGAAGTTTGCTTCCTAGCTGGTTAAACTCGGCATTCAGAGGCGAGATGAGAACAAACTTGCTCCGCGTGCGATGAAGTGCCCTGATGCCCTGCCCTAAATGTTTGAGCTTCTGCCCAGCGTCACGCAAGTACTTTGACACGTAGGAGTCTCACTTTTACTCCAAGCTGTCCCTGTTGGCTGAAGCAATCGGCGTGTCTGTATCGCAGCCTGGGAGGCCGGGCGTTGGGGGAGTCTGCCAAGTGACTGGCCTCCATTTATAGCTAACTGAGAAACTGCGTCGAAGCTTTCGGGAGCCTCTTACAGGGAATGGTTGCAGTTCGGAATTGGAGACTGTGCTGGCAACCGTCAGCAGCTCCTCTCCCTCGGAGGGCTCTTGGTGTGCCGACTCCTAACAGCCAGCACGGTCCCCAGCTCGTGAACGGTCCCATTGCGAGCCGGTCTAGTCCGTGAAAGAGCCACGTGAGGCTGAGCTCCAACAGTCGGGCTCCACACCTGGAGCCTTTGGGACAGGGCAGTCCTGAGCCGATGTGCCCACCAGGGCACGCGACCAAAGTTTACGTACCACAGGAAAGGGCAACAAGGCCTAGTGTTCTCTCCATGAAATGAACGTGAGCTTGAAGGGTGATGCGTCAGCGTGCACCGTGAACAGCTCGCTGGTACACCTGTCTTTGCCCCCTCTCACGGTCTCACGCACCCGGGCTCAGTTCCGTGCAGGAATGCTGAGTGGGAGCGTCGGCCTCGCTTCTGGACTCTAAAGCCTTCCACCCCCTAATGGCAGGTTGTGTGTGTCTCTCACGTGGGGGGAGGAATGAGGTCGCCCACAGAGGTTCTGCCATGAAAGATCTAAAGACGCACGCTGCTGAGGAGCTTGTTCCTCATGGAGCGTCCCCGAAGGCCAGAAGAATGCCGATGGTCTCTTTCAAAGCTGCCAGACGCTCTGCCGTTCTAGGCCTGAGATACGGACCTTGTGACGGCACTGTAACCCCGCGAGATTCAGGAGACATCGCCAGTGCGAGTGGCAATCCGGAAGGAAGAACCTGCAAGGCGGAGTGTCCTTTCCTGTACAAAACGGCGCCCAACTGGCTGAGGCAGGGAGCATTTTCCTTCACAGAACCGGCATCCTCGAATTCCTGTGGGATACTCTAAAGAAATGACACTGTGAGCAACCTCTTCGAAAAGCCCTTCGAAAGCGACTTGGAGACAACAGCAGCGCAGTGGAGGCACAGACCATTATCCTAGAGAGCAGCACAGTGTCTCTAGCAGCGATCACTTCCCAGAGGATTCTTAAGCCACACCGAGATTCCAGCAGGAAGTTTTGCCTTATAGCAGTACAACTCACTCAAGAAAGAGGGATGAGGTGTAGGGCTAATCTACGTGCGCTCACGCTCTGTGTCCCCGAGAAGGTTTCACGGAGCAGAATGCATCACCGACCGCTACCACGTGTGTGCACCAAAGAAGCCCTGTGCCGTGGGTGTTCTCAGGCCGACAGCGAAGACCTAGGTGTGTGCTGCACCCGCGCTCGGTGGTTCACACGTTGCGTGACCCCTGTGCCTTTGGAAGATGTTCAGAGCGTGTGGCACCTGCATGCTGCGAGCGCAAGAGGAGTAGAGTGTAGAGGCCTTTCACACTGGAGGAAGGGCTTGCGTCTCGTGGAGAGAACGTGTACGTCACCCGGGAGATGGAGGCGCGCTCTTGACACCATTTCCTCTGCCCGTTTAAAACACAAGTGTTTGTACTCGATCTGGGCTGCCTGGTGAAACGCTTGGCAGTCCGCATCACCCTGAGCACCTTTCCTGAAGTTTGATTCGTAGCTGGGTAAACTCGGGCTTCAGAGGCTTAGATGAGACCAAACGTGTTCAGCTTGTGGCGAAAGCCTTTGACCAGAGGCATATACGCTTGTGCTTGGGGTGAGGGCTAGGCAAGAACGTTTACACCCTGGGTTTTTATCTTTACCCTAAGCTGTCCCTTTTGGCTGCAGCAGGCGGAGAGAACCCGCGGAGAGAGAACAGCTGCGAAGTGGATGCACAGAACAGTCACCTCGATACCAGCCCCAGGGTCCCAAGAAACGATCCTTCCCCGGAGGGTACTTAACCCACCCCGGGATTCAAGCAGGGAGTTCAGCTTGTCCAACTCGCACAGGAGACTGGCATGAGATGTAGGGCTCATCTACTTGCGTTCACACTACGTGGCCCGGAGAAGTTCTCACGGAGCCGAATGCAGCACCCTTCCTCCACCACGTGTGTACACAAAGGAGCGCTGGGCAGTGGGTGTTCTCAAGGCCAAGAGAGAAGCCCTTGTTCTGTGCTGCACCTGCTGGGTGGTTCAAAGGTTTTCTGACCTTCCTGCTCTGGAATGTTTTCAGAGCTGAGGCTACGCCTGGGCTGCGAAAGCAGAGAGGCGTAGAGGCCTTTCACACTGAAGGCGTGGGCCTGTTTCCCATGGAGAAAGTGTACGTTCCCCCACCCCCACCCCCACCCCACCCCACCCCACCCCACCCCACCCCCAGCTGGAGGCGTGCGGGTTGACACCATTTTGTCCTGCCCATGGAAAATACAAAGAGGCGTACACGATTTGGGCTGTCTGGTGAGAGAATTTTGAATCGGCGGCACCCTGAGTACCTTTCGCGAAGTTTGCTTCCTAGCTGGTTAAACTCGGCATTCAGAGGCGAGATGAGAACAAACTTGCTCCGCGTGCGAAGAAGTGCCCTGATGCCCTGCCCTAAATGTTTGAGCTTCTGGCCAGCGTCACGCAAGTACTTTGACACGTAGGAGTCTCACTTTTACTCCAAGCTGTCCCTGTTGGCTGAAGCAGTCGGCGTGTCTGTATCGCAGCCTGGGAGGCCGGGCGTTGGGGGAGTGTGCCAAGTGACTGGCCTCCATTTATAGCTAACTGAGAAACTGCGTCGAAGCTTTCGGGAGCCTCTTACAGGGAATGGTTGCAGTTGGGAATTGGAGACTGTGCTGGCAAACGTCAGCAGCTCCTCTCCCTCGGAGGGCTCTTGGTGTGCCGACTCCTAACAGCCAGAACGGTCCCCAGCTCGTGAACGGTCCCATTGCGAGCCGGTCTCGTCCGTGAAAGAGCCACGTGAGGCTGAGCTCCAACAGTCGGGCTCCACACCTGGAGCCTTTGGGACACGGCAGTCCTGAGTCGATGTGCCCACCAGGGATGCGACCAAAGTTTACGTACCACAGGAAAGCGCATCAAGGCCTCGTGTATTCTCCATGAAATGAACGTGAGCTTGAAGGGTGATGCGTCAGCGTGCACCGTGAACAGCTCGCTGGTACGCCTGTCTTTGCCCCCTCTCACGGTCTCACGCACCCGGGCTCAGTTCCGTGCAGGAATGCTGAGTGGGAGCGCCAGCCTCGCTTCTGGACTCTAAAGCCTTCCACCCCCTAATGGCAGGTTGTGTGTGTCTCTCACGTGGGGGGAGGAATGAGGTCGCCCACAGAGGTTCTGCCATGAAAGATCTAAAGACGCACGCTGCTGAGGAGCTTGTTCCTCATGGAGCGTCCCCGAAGGCCAGAAGAATGCCGAAGGTCTCTATCAAAGCTGCCGGATGCTCTGCCGTTCTAGGCCTGAGATACGGACCTTGTGACGGCACTGTAACCCCGCGAGATTCAGGAGACATCGCCAGTGCGAGTGGTAATCCGGAAGGAAGAACCTCCAAGGCGGAGTGTCCTTTCCTGTACAAAACGGTGCCCAAGTGGCTGAGGCAGGGAGCATTTTCCTTCACAGAACCGGCATCCTCGTATGCCTGTGGGTTACTCTAAAGAAACGACACTGTGAGCAACCTCTTCGAAAAGGCCTTCGCAAGCGACTTGGAGACAACAGCAGCGCAGTGGAGGCACAGACCATTATCCTGGAGAGCAGCACAGTGTCTCTAGCAGCGATCGCTTCCCGGAGGATACTTAAGCCACACCGAGATTCCAGCAGGGAGTTTTGCCTTATGGCAGTACAACTCACTCAAGAAAGAGGGATGAGGTGTAGGTCTAATCTACGTGCGCTCACGCTCTGTGTCTCCGAGAAGGTTTCACGGAGCAGAATGCATCACCGACCGCTACCACGTGTGTGCACCAAAGAAGCCCTGTGCCGTGGGTGTTCTCAGGCCGACAGCGAAGACCTAGGTGTGTGCTGCACCCGCGCTCGGTGGTTCACACGTTGCGTGACCCCTGTGCCTTTGGAAGATGTTAAGAGCGGGTGGCAACTGCGTGCTGCGAGCGCAAGAGGTGTAAAGTGTAGAGGCCTTTCACACTGGAGGAAGGGCTTGCGTCCAATGGAGAGAACGTGTACGTCGCCCGGGAGATGGAGGCGCGCTCTTGACACCATTTCCTCTGCCCGTTTAAAACACAAGTGTTTGTACTCGATCTGGGCTGCCTGGTGAAACGCTTGGCAGTCCGTATCACCCTGAGCACCTTTCCTGAAGTTTGATTCGTAGCTGGGTAAACTCGGGCTTCAGAGGCTTAGATGAGACCAAACGTGTTCAGCTTGTGGCAAAAGCCTTTGACCAGAGGCATATACGCTTGTGCTTGGGGCGAGGGCTAGGCAAGAACGTTTACACCCTGGGTTTTTATCTTTACCCTAAGCTGTCCCTTTTGGCTGCAGCAGGCGGAGAGAACCCGCGGAGAGAAAACAGCTGCGAAGTGGATGCACAGAACAGTCACCTCGATACCAGCCCCGGGGTCCCAAGGAACGATCCTTCCCCGGAGGGTACTTAACCCACCCCGGGATTCAAGCAGGGAGTTCGCCTTGTCCAACTCGCACAGGAGACTGGCATGAGATGTAGGGCTCATCTACTTGCGTTCACACTACGTGGCCCGGAGAAGTTCTCACGGAGCCGAATGCAGCACCCTTCCTCCACCACGTGTGTACACAAAGGAGCGCTGGGCAGTGGGTGTTCTCAAGGCCAAGAGAGAAGCCCTTGTTCTGTGCTGCACCTGCTGGGTGGTTCAAAGGTTTTCTGACCTTCCTGTTCTGGAAGCTTTTCAGAGCTGAGGCTACGCCTGGGCTGTGAAAGCAGAGAGGCGTAGAGGCCTTTCACACTGAAGGCGTGGGCCTGTTTCCCATGGAGAAAGTGTACGTCGCCAAACCCCCACCCCCACCCCACCCCACCCCACCCCACCCCACCCCACCCCAACCCACCCCCAGCTGGAGGCGTGCGGGTTGACACCATTTTGTCCTGCCCATGGAAAATACAAAGAGGCGTACACGATTTGGGCTGTCTGGTGAGAGAATTTTGAATCGGCGGCACCCTGAGTACCTTTCCCGAAGTTTGCTTCCTAGCTGGTTAAACTCGGCATTCAGAGGCGAGATGAGAACAAACTTGCTCCGCGTGCGGCGAAGTGCCCTGATGCCCTGCCTTAAATGTTTGAGCTTCTGGCCAGCGTCACGCAACTACTATGTCACGTAGGAGTCTCCCTTTTACTCCAAGCTGTCCCTGTTGTCTGAAGCAGTCGGCGTGTCTGTATCGCAGCCTGGAAGGCTGGGCGTTGGGGGATTCTGCCCAGTGACTGGCCTCCATTTATAGCTAACTGAGAAACTGCGTCAAAGCTTTCGGGAGCCTCTTACAGGGAATGGTTGCAGTTGGGAATTGGAGACTGTGCTGGCAAACGTCAGCAGCTCCTCTCCCTCGGAGGGCTCTTGGTGTGCCGACTCCTAACAGCCAGCACGGTCCCCAGCTCGTGAACGGTCCCATTGCGAGCCAGTCTCGTCCGTGAAAGAGCCACGTGAGGCTGAGCTCCAACAGTCGGGCTCCACACCTGGAGCCTTTGCGACAGGGCAGTCCTGAGCCGATGTGCCCACCAGGGGACGCGACCAAAGTTTACGTACCACAGGAAAGCGCATCAAGGCCTCGTGTTCTCTCCATGATATGAACGTGATCTTGAAGGGTGATGCGTCAGCGTGCACCGTGAACAGCTCGCTGGTACGCCTGTCTTTGCCCCCTCTCATGGTCTCACACACACGGGCTCAGTTCCGTGCAGGAATGCTGAGTGGGAGCGCCAGCCTCGCTTCTGGACTCTAAAGCCTTCCACCCCCTAATGGCAGGTTGTGTGTGTCTCTCACGTGGGGGGAGGAATGAGGTTGCCCACAGAGGTTCTGCCATGAAAGATCTAAAGACGGACGCTGCTGAGGAGCTTGTTCCTCATGGAGCATCCCCGAAGGCCAGAAGAATGCCGACGGTCTCTTTCAAAGCTGCCGTACGCTCTGCCGTTCTAGGCCTGAGATACGGACCTTGTGACGGCACTGTAACCCCGCGAGATTCAGGAGACATCGCCAGTGCGAGTGGCAATCCGGAAGGAAGAACCTTCAAGGCGGAGTGTCCTTTCCTGTACAAAACGGCGCCCAAGTGGCTGACGCAGGGAGCATTTTCCTTCACAGAACCGGCATCCTCGTATGCCTGTGGGTTACTCTAAAGAAACGACACTGTGAGCAACCTCTTCGAAAAGGCCTTCGCAAGCGACTTGGAGACAACAGCAGCGCAGTGGAGGCAAAGACCATTATCCTAGAGAGCAGCACAGTGTCTCTAGCAGCGATCGCTTCCCGGAGGATACTTAAGCCACACCGAGATTCCAGCAGGGAGTTTTGCCTTATAGCAGTACAACTCACTCAAGAAAGAGGGATGAGGTGTAGGGCTAATCTACGTGCGCTCACGCTCTGTGTCCCCGAGAAGGTTTCACGGAGCAGAATGCATCACCGACCGCTACCACGTGTGTGCACCAAAGAAGCCCTGTGCCGTGGGTGTTCTCAGGCCGACAGCGAAGACCTAGGTGTGTGCTGCACCCGCGCTCGGTGGTTCACACGTTGCGTGACCCCTGTGCCTTTGGAAGATGTTCAGAGCGGGTGGCACCTGCGTGCTGCGAGCGCAAGAGGTGTAGAGTGTAGAGGCCTTTCACACTGGAGGAAGGGCTTGCGTCTCGTGGAGAGAACGTGTACGTCGCCCGGGAGATGGAGGCGCGCTCTTGACACCATTTCCTCTGCCCGTTTAAAACACAAGTGTTTGTACTCGATCTGGGCTGCCTGGTGAAACGCTTGGCAGTCCGCATCACCCTGAGCACCTTTCCTGAAGTTTGATTCGTAGCTGGGTAAACTCGGGCTTCAGAGGCTTAGATGAGACCAAACGTGTTCAGCTTGTGGCAAAAGCCTTTGACCAGAGGCATATACGCTTGTGCTTGGGGCAAGGGCTAGGCAAGAACGTTTACACCCTGGGTTTTTATCTTTACCCTAAGCTGTCCCTTTTGGCTGCAGCAGGCGGAGAGAACCCGCGGAGAGAGAACAGCTGCGAAGTGGATGCACAGAACAGTCACCTCGATACCAGCCCCGGGGTCCCAAGCAACGATCCTTCCCCGGAAGGTACTTAACCCACCCCGGGATTCAAGCAGGGAGTTCGCCTTGTCCAACTCGCACAGGAGACTGGCATGAGATGTAGGGCTCATCTACTTGCGTTCACACTACGTGGCCCGGAGAAGTTCTCACGGAGCCGAATCCAGCACCCTTCCTCCACCACGTGTGTACACAAAGGAGCGCTGGGCAGTGGGTGTTCTCAAGGCCAAGAGAGAAGCCCTTGTTCTGTGCTGCACCTGCTGGGTGGTTCAAAGGTTTTCTGACCTTCCTGTTCTGGAAGCTTTTCAGAGCTGAGGCTACGCCTGGGCTGCGAAAGCAGAGAGGCGTAGAGGCCTTTCACACTGAAGGCGTGGGCCTGTTTCCCATGGAGAAAGTGTACGTCACCCAACCCCCACCCCCACCCCACCCCACCCCACCCCAACCCACCCCCAGCTGGAGGCGTGCGGGTTGACACCATTTTGTCCTGCCAATGGAAAATACAAAGAGGGGTACACGATTTGCACTTTCTGCTGAGAGAATTTTGAATCGGCGGCACCCTGAGTACCTTTCCCGAAGTTTGCTTCCTAGCTGGTTAAACTCGGCATTCACAGGCGAGATGAGAACAAATTTGCTCCACGTGCGGCAAAGTGCCCTGATGCCCTGCCCTAAATGTTTGAGCTTCTGGCCAGCGTCACGCAAGTACTTTGACACGTAGGAGTCTCACTTTTACTCCAAGCTGTCCCTGTTGGCTGAAGCAGTCGGCGTGTCTGTATCGCAGCCTGGGAGGCCGGGCGTCGCGGGAGTCTGCCAAGTGACTGGCCTCCATTTATAGCTAACTGAGAAACTGCGTCGAAGCTTTCGGGAGCCTCTTACAGGGAATGGTTGCAGTTCGGAATTGGAGACAGTGCTGGCAAACGTCAGCAGCTCCTCTCCCTCGGAGGGCTCTTGGTGTGCCGACTCCTAATAGCCAGCACGGTCCCCAGCTCGTGAACGGTCCCATTGCGAGCCGGTCTCGTCCGTGAAAGAGCCACGTGAGGCTGAGCTCCAACAGTCGGGCTCCAAACCTGGAGCCTTTAGGACAGGGCAGTCCTGAGCCGATGTGCCCACCAGGGGACGCGACCAAAGTTTACGTACCACAGGAAAGCACATCAAGGCCTCGTGTTCTCTCCATGAAATGAACGTGAGCTTGAAGGGTGATGTGTCAGCGTGCACCGTGAACAGCTCGCTGGTACGCCTGTCTTTGCCCCCTCTCATGGTCTCACGCACCCGGGCTCAGTTCCGTGCAGGAATGCTGAGTGGGAGCGCCAGCCTCGCTTCTGGACTCTAAAGCCTTCCACCCCCTAATGGCAGGTTGTGTGTGTCTCTCACGTGGGGGGAGGAATGAGGTCGCCCACAGAGGTTCTGCCATGAAAGATCTAAAGACGCACGCTGCTGAGGAGCTTGTTCCTCATGGAGCATCCCCGAAGGCCAGACGAATGCCGATGGTCTCTTTCAAAGCTGCCGGACGCTCTGCCATTCTAGGCCTGAGATACGGACCTTGTGAAGGCACTGTAACCCCGCGAGATTCAGGAGACATCGTCAGCGCGAAAGGCAATCCGGAAGGAAGAACCTCCAAGGCGGAGTGTCCTTTCCTGTACAAAACGGCGCCCAAGTGGCTGAGGCAGGGAGCATTTTCCTTCACAGAACCAGCATCCTCGTATGCCTGTGGGTTACTCTAAAGAAACGACACTGTGAGCAACCTCTTCGAAAAGGCCTTCGCAAACGACTTGGAGACAACAGCAGCGCAGTGGAGGCACAGACCATTATCCTAGAGAGCAGCACAGTGTCTCTAGCAGCGATCGCTTCCCGGAGGATACTTAAGCCACACCGAGATTCCAGCAGGGAGTTTTGCCTTATAGCAGTACAACTCACTCAAGAAAGAGGGATGAGGTGTAGGGCTAATCTACGTTCGCTCACGGTCTGTGTCCCCGAGAAGGTTTCACGGAGCAGAATGCATCACCGACCGCTACCACGTGTGTGCACCAAAGAAGCCCTGTGCCGTGGGTGTTCTCAGGCCGACAGCGAAGACCTAGGTGTGTGCTGCACCCGCGCTCGGTGGTTCACACGTTGCGTGACCCCTGTGCCTTTGGAAGATGTTCAGAGCGGGTGGCACCTGCGTGCTGCGAGCGCAAGAGTTGTAGAGTGTAGAGGCCTTTCACACTGGAGGAAGGTCTTGCGTCTCGTGGAGAGAACGTGTACGTCGCCCGGGAGATGGAGGCGTGCTCTTGACACCATTTCCTCTGCCCGTTTAAAACACAAGTGTTTGTACTCGATCTGGGCTGCCTGGTGAAACGCTTGGCAGTCCGCATCACCCTGAGCACCTTTCCTGAAATTTGATTCGTAGCTGGGTAAACTCGGGCTTCAGAGGCTTAGATGAGACCAAACGTGTTCAGCTTGTGGCGAAAGCCTTTGACCAGAGGCATATACGCTTGTGCTTGGGGCGAGGGCTAGGCAAGAACGTTTACACCCTGGGTTTTTATCTTTACCCTAAGCTGTCCCTTTTGGCTGCAGCAGGCGGAGAGAACCCGCGGAGAGAGAACAGCTGCGAAGTGGATGCACAGAACAGTCACCTCGATACCAGCCCCGGGGTCCCAAGCAACGATCCTTCCCCGGAGGGTACTTAACCCACCCCGGGATTCAAGCAGGGAGTTCGCCTTGTCCAACTCGCACAGGAGACTGGCATGAGATGTAGGGCTCATCTACTTGCGTTCACACTACGTGGCCCAGAGAGGTTCTCACGGAGCCGAATGCAGCACCCTTCCTCCACCACGTGTGTACACAAAGGAGCGCTGGGCAGTGGGTGTTCTCAAGGCCAAGAGAGAAGCCCTTGTTCTGTGCTGCACCTGCTGGGTGGTTCAAAGGTTTTCTGACCTTCCTGTTCTGGAAGCTTTTCAGAGCTGAGGCTACGCCTGGGCTGTGAAAGCAGAGAGGCGTAGAGGCCTTTCACACTGAAGGCGTGGGCCTGTTTCCCATGGAGAAAGTGTACGTCGCCAAACCCCCACCCCCACCCCACCCCACCCCACCCCACCCCACCCCACCCCAACCCACCCCCAGCTGGAGGCGTGCGGGTTGACACCATTTTGTCCTGCCCATGGAAAATACAAAGAGGCGTACACGATTTGGGCTGTCTGGTGAGAGAATTTTGAATCGGCGGCACCCTGAGTACCTTTCCCGAAGTTTGCTTCCTAGCTGGTTAAACTCGGCATTCAGAGGCGAGATGAGAACAAACTTGCTCCGCGTGCGGCGAAGTGCCCTGATGCCCTGCCTTAAATGTTTGAGCTTCTGGCCAGCGTCACGCAACTACTATGTCACGTAGGAGTCTCCCTTTTACTCCAAGCTGTCCCTGTTGTCTGAAGCAGTCGGCGTGTCTGTATCGCAGCCTGGAAGGCTGGGCGTTGGGGGATTCTGCCCAGTGACTGGCCTCCATTTATAGCTAACTGAGAAACTGCGTCAAAGCTTTCGGGAGCCTCTTACAGGGAATGGTTGCAGTTGGGAATTGGAGACTGTGCTGGCAAACGTCAGCAGCTCCTCTCCCTCGGAGGGCTCTTGGTGTGCCGACTCCTAACAGCCAGCACGGTCCCCAGCTCGTGAACGGTCCCATTGCGAGCCAGTCTCGTCCGTGAAAGAGCCACGTGAGGCTGAGCTCCAACAGTCGGGCTCCACACCTGGAGCCTTTGCGACAGGGCAGTCCTGAGCCGATGTGCCCACCAGGGGACGCGACCAAAGTTTACGTACCACAGGAAAGCGCATCAAGGCCTCGTGTTCTCTCCATGATATGAACGTGATCTTGAAGGGTGATGCGTCAGCGTGCACCGTGAACAGCTCGCTGGTACGCCTGTCTTTGCCCCCTCTCATGGTCTCACACACACGGGCTCAGTTCCGTGCAGGAATGCTGAGTGGGAGCGCCAGCCTCGCTTCTGGACTCTAAAGCCTTCCACCCCCTAATGGCAGGTTGTGTGTGTCTCTCACGTGGGGGGAGGAATGAGGTTGCCCACAGAGGTTCTGCCATGAAAGATCTAAAGACGGACGCTGCTGAGGAGCTTGTTCCTCATGGAGCATCCCCGAAGGCCAGAAGAATGCCGACGGTCTCTTTCAAAGCTGCCGTACGCTCTGCCGTTCTAGGCCTGAGATACGGACCTTGTGACGGCACTGTAACCCCGCGAGATTCAGGAGACATCGCCAGTGCGAGTGGCAATCCGGAAGGAAGAACCTTCAAGGCGGAGTGTCCTTTCCTGTACAAAACGGCGCCCAAGTGGCTGACGCAGGGAGCATTTTCCTTCACAGAACCGGCATCCTCGTATGCCTGTGGGTTACTCTAAAGAAACGACACTGTGAGCAACCTCTTCGAAAAGGCCTTCGCAAGCGACTTGGAGACAACAGCAGCGCAGTGGAGGCAAAGACCATTATCCTAGAGAGCAGCACAGTGTCTCTAGCAGCGATCGCTTCCCGGAGGATACTTAAGCCACACCGAGATTCCAGCAGGGAGTTTTGCCTTATAGCAGTACAACTCACTCAAGAAAGAGGGATGAGGTGTAGGGCTAATCTACGTGCGCTCACGCTCTGTGTCCCCGAGAAGGTTTCACGGAGCAGAATGCATCACCGACCGCTACCACGTGTGTGCACCAAAGAAGCCCTGTGCCGTGGGTGTTCTCAGGCCGACAGCGAAGACCTAGGTGTGTGCTGCACCCGCGCTCGGTGGTTCACACGTTGCGTGACCCCTGTGCCTTTGGAAGATGTTCAGAGCGGGTGGCACCTGCGTGCTGCGAGCGCAAGAGGTGTAGAGTGTAGAGGCCTTTCACACTGGAGGAAGGGCTTGCGTCTCGTGGAGAGAACGTGTACGTCGCCCGGGAGATGGAGGCGCGCTCTTGACACCATTTCCTCTGCCCGTTTAAAACACAAGTGTTTGTACTCGATCTGGGCTGCCTGGTGAAACGCTTGGCAGTCCGCATCACCCTGAGCACCTTTCCTGAAGTTTGATTCGTAGCTGGGTAAACTCGGGCTTCAGAGGCTTAGATGAGACCAAACGTGTTCAGCTTGTGGCAAAAGCCTTTGACCAGAGGCATATACGCTTGTGCTTGGGGCAAGGGCTAGGCAAGAACGTTTACACCCTGGGTTTTTATCTTTACCCTAAGCTGTCCCTTTTGGCTGCAGCAGGCGGAGAGAACCCGCGGAGAGAGAACAGCTGCGAAGTGGATGCACAGAACAGTCACCTCGATACCAGCCCCGGGGTCCCAAGCAACGATCCTTCCCCGGAAGGTACTTAACCCACCCCGGGATTCAAGCAGGGAGTTCGCCTTGTCCAACTCGCACAGGAGACTGGCATGAGATGTAGGGCTCATCTACTTGCGTTCACACTACGTGGCCCGGAGAAGTTCTCACGGAGCCGAATCCAGCACCCTTCCTCCACCACGTGTGTACACAAAGGAGCGCTGGGCAGTGGGTGTTCTCAAGGCCAAGAGAGAAGCCCTTGTTCTGTGCTGCACCTGCTGGGTGGTTCAAAGGTTTTCTGACCTTCCTGTTCTGGAAGCTTTTCAGAGCTGAGGCTACGCCTGGGCTGCGAAAGCAGAGAGGCGTAGAGGCCTTTCACACTGAAGGCGTGGGCCTGTTTCCCATGGAGAAAGTGTACGTCACCCAACCCCCACCCCCACCCCACCCCACCCCACCCCAACCCACCCCCAGCTGGAGGCGTGCGGGTTGACACCATTTTGTCCTGCCAATGGAAAATACAAAGAGGGGTACACGATTTGCACTTTCTGCTGAGAGAATTTTGAATCGGCGGCACCCTGAGTACCTTTCCCGAAGTTTGCTTCCTAGCTGGTTAAACTCGGCATTCACAGGCGAGATGAGAACAAATTTGCTCCACGTGCGGCAAAGTGCCCTGATGCCCTGCCCTAAATGTTTGAGCTTCTGGCCAGCGTCACGCAAGTACTTTGACACGTAGGAGTCTCACTTTTACTCCAAGCTGTCCCTGTTGGCTGAAGCAGTCGGCGTGTCTGTATCGCAGCCTGGGAGGCCGGGCGTCGCGGGAGTCTGCCAAGTGACTGGCCTCCATTTATAGCTAACTGAGAAACTGCGTCGAAGCTTTCGGGAGCCTCTTACAGGGAATGGTTGCAGTTCGGAATTGGAGACAGTGCTGGCAAACGTCAGCAGCTCCTCTCCCTCGGAGGGCTCTTGGTGTGCCGACTCCTAATAGCCAGCACGGTCCCCAGCTCGTGAACGGTCCCATTGCGAGCCGGTCTCGTCCGTGAAAGAGCCACGTGAGGCTGAGCTCCAACAGTCGGGCTCCAAACCTGGAGCCTTTAGGACAGGGCAGTCCTGAGCCGATGTGCCCACCAGGGGACGCGACCAAAGTTTACGTACCACAGGAAAGCACATCAAGGCCTCGTGTTCTCTCCATGAAATGAACGTGAGCTTGAAGGGTGATGTGTCAGCGTGCACCGTGAACAGCTCGCTGGTACGCCTGTCTTTGCCCCCTCTCATGGTCTCACGCACCCGGGCTCAGTTCCGTGCAGGAATGCTGAGTGGGAGCGCCAGCCTCGCTTCTGGACTCTAAAGCCTTCCACCCCCTAATGGCAGGTTGTGTGTGTCTCTCACGTGGGGGGAGGAATGAGGTCGCCCACAGAGGTTCTGCCATGAAAGATCTAAAGACGCACGCTGCTGAGGAGCTTGTTCCTCATGGAGCATCCCCGAAGGCCAGACGAATGCCGATGGTCTCTTTCAAAGCTGCCGGACGCTCTGCCATTCTAGGCCTGAGATACGGACCTTGTGAAGGCACTGTAACCCCGCGAGATTCAGGAGACATCGTCAGCGCGAAAGGCAATCCGGAAGGAAGAACCTCCAAGGCGGAGTGTCCTTTCCTGTACAAAACGGCGCCCAAGTGGCTGAGGCAGGGAGCATTTTCCTTCACAGAACCAGCATCCTCGTATGCCTGTGGGTTACTCTAAAGAAACGACACTGTGAGCAACCTCTTCGAAAAGGCCTTCGCAAACGACTTGGAGACAACAGCAGCGCAGTGGAGGCACAGACCATTATCCTAGAGAGCAGCACAGTGTCTCTAGCAGCGATCGCTTCCCGGAGGATACTTAAGCCACACCGAGATTCCAGCAGGGAGTTTTGCCTTATAGCAGTACAACTCACTCAAGAAAGAGGGATGAGGTGTAGGGCTAATCTACGTTCGCTCACGGTCTGTGTCCCCGAGAAGGTTTCACGGAGCAGAATGCATCACCGACCGCTACCACGTGTGTGCACCAAAGAAGCCCTGTGCCGTGGGTGTTCTCAGGCCGACAGCGAAGACCTAGGTGTGTGCTGCACCCGCGCTCGGTGGTTCACACGTTGCGTGACCCCTGTGCCTTTGGAAGATGTTCAGAGCGGGTGGCACCTGCGTGCTGCGAGCGCAAGAGTTGTAGAGTGTAGAGGCCTTTCACACTGGAGGAAGGTCTTGCGTCTCGTGGAGAGAACGTGTACGTCGCCCGGGAGATGGAGGCGTGCTCTTGACACCATTTCCTCTGCCCGTTTAAAACACAAGTGTTTGTACTCGATCTGGGCTGCCTGGTGAAACGCTTGGCAGTCCGCATCACCCTGAGCACCTTTCCTGAAATTTGATTCGTAGCTGGGTAAACTCGGGCTTCAGAGGCTTAGATGAGACCAAACGTGTTCAGCTTGTGGCGAAAGCCTTTGACCAGAGGCATATACGCTTGTGCTTGGGGCGAGGGCTAGGCAAGAACGTTTACACCCTGGGTTTTTATCTTTACCCTAAGCTGTCCCTTTTGGCTGCAGCAGGCGGAGAGAACCCGCGGAGAGAGAACAGCTGCGAAGTGGATGCACAGAACAGTCACCTCGATACCAGCCCCGGGGTCCCAAGCAACGATCCTTCCCCGGAGGGTACTTAACCCACCCCGGGATTCAAGCAGGGAGTTCGCCTTGTCCAACTCGCACAGGAGACTGGAATGAGATGTAGGGCTCATCTACTTGCGTTCACACTACGTGGCCCAGAGAGGTTCTCACGGAGCCGAATGCAGCACCCTTCCTCCACCACGTGTGTACACAAAGGAGCGCTGGGCAGTGGGTGTTCTCAAGGCCAAGAGAGAAGCCCTTGTTCTGTGCTGCACCTGCTGGGTGGTTCAAAGGTTTTCTGACCTTCCTGCTCTGGAAGCTTTTCAGAGATGAGGCTACGCCTGGGCTGCGAAAGCAGAGAGGCGTAGAGGCCTTTCACACTGAAGGTGTGGGCCTGTTTCCCATGGAGAAAGTGTACGTCAACCAACCCCCACCCCCACCCCACCCCACCCCACCCCACCCCACCCCACCCCAACCCACCCCCAGCTGGAGGCATGCGGGTTGACACCATTTTGTCCTGCCCATGGAAAATACAAGAGGCATACACGATTTGGGCTGTCTGGTGAGAGAATTTTGAATCGGCGGCACCCTGAGTACCTTTCCCGAAGTTTGCTTCCTAGCTGGTTAAACTCGGCATTCAGAGGCGAGATGAGAACAAACTTGCTCCGCGTGCGGCGAAGTGCCTTGATGCCCTGCCCTAAATGTTTGAGCTTCTGGCCAGCGTCACGCAAGTACTTTGACACGTAGGAGTCTCACTTTTACTCCAAGCTGTCCCTGTTGGCTGAAGCAGTCGGCGTGTCTGTACTGCGGCCCCGGAGGCCGGGCATTGGGGGAGTCTGCCAAGTGACTGGCCTCCATTTCTAGCTAACTGAGAAACTGCGTCGAAGCTTTCGGGAGCCTCTTACAGGGAATGGTTGCAGTTGGGAATTGGAGACTGTGCTGGCAAACGTCAGCAGCTCCTCTCCCTCGGAGAGCTCTTGGTGTGCCGACTCCTAACAGCCAGCACGGTCCCCAGCTCGTGAACGGTCCCATTGCGAGCCGGTCTCGTCCGTGAAAGGGCCATGTGAGGCTGATTTCCAACAGTCGGGCTCCACACCTGGAGTCTTTGGGACAGGGCAGTCCTGAGCCGATGTGCCCACCAGGGGACCCGACCAAAGTTTACGTACCACAGGAAAGCGCATCAAGGCCTCGTTTTCTCTCCATGAAATGAACGTGAGCTTGAAGGGTGATGCGTCAGCGTGCACTGTGAACATCTCGCTGGTACGCCTGTCTTTGCCCCCTCTCACAGTCTCACGCACCCTGGCTCAGTTCCGTGTAGGAATGCTGAGTGGGAGTGCCAGCCTCGCTTCTGGACTGTAAAGCCTTCCACCACCTAATGGCAGGTTGTGTGTGTCTCTCACGTCGGGGGAGGAATGAGGTCGCCCACAGAGGTTCTGCCATGAAAGATCTAAAGACGCACGCTGCTGAGGAGCTTGTTCCTCATGGAGCGTCCCCGAAGGCCAGAAGAATGCCGAAGGTCTCTTTCAAAGCTGCCGGATGCTCTGCCATTTTAGGCCTGAGATACAGACCTTGTGACGGCACTGTAACCCCGCGAGATTCAGGAGACATCGCCAGTGCGAGTGGCAATCCGGAAGGAAGAACCTGCAAGGCGGAGTGTCCTTTCCTGTACAAAACGGCGCCCAAGTGGCTGAGGCAGGGAGCATTTTCCTGCACAGAACCGGCATCCTCGTATGCCTGTGGGTTACTCTAAAGAAACGACACTGTGAGCAACCTCTTCGAAAAGGCCTTCGCAAGTGACTTGGAGACAACAGCAGCACAGTGGAGGCACAGACCATTATCCTAGATAGCAAGCAGCACAGTGTCTGTAGCAGTGATCGCTTCCCGGAGGATACTTAAGCCACACCGAGACTCCAGCAGGGAGTTTTGCCTTATAGCAGTACAACTCACTCAAGAAAGAGGGATGAGGTGTAGGGCTAATCTACGTGCGCTCACGCTCTGTGTCCCCGAGAAGGTTTCACGGAGCAGAATGCATCACCGACCGCTACCACGTGTGTGCACCAAAGAAGCCCTGTGCCGTTGGTGTTCTCAGGCTGACAGCGAAGACCTAGGTGTGTGCTGCACCCGCGCTCGGTGGTTCACACGTTCCGTGACCCTGTGCCTGTGGAAGATATTCAGAGCGGGTGGCACCTGCGTGCTGCGAGCGCAAGAGGTGTAGAGTGTAGAGGCCTTTCACACTGGAGGAAGGGCTTGCATCTCATGAGGAAAATGTGTGTGTTGCCCGGGAGATAGAGGCGCGCTCTTGACACCATTTCCTCTGCCCGTTTAAAACACAAGTGTTTGTACTCGATCTGGGCTGCCTGGTGAAACGCTTGGCAGTCCGCATCACCCTGAGCACCTTTCCTGAAGTTTGATTCGTAGCTGGGTAAACTCGGGCTTCAGAGGCTTAGATGAGACCAAACGTGTTCAGCTTGTGGCGAAAGCCTTTGACCAGAGGCATATACGCTTGTGCTTGGGGCGAGGGCTAGGCAAGAACGTTTACACCCTGGGTTTTTATCTTTACCCTAAGCTGTCCCTTTTGGCTGCAGCAGGCGGAGAGAACCCGCGGAGAGAGAACAGCTGCGAAGTGGATGCACAGAACAGTCACCTCGATACCAGCCCCGGGGTCCCAAGCAACGATCCTTCCCCGGAGGATACTTAACCCACCCTGGGATTCAAGCAGGGAGTTCGCCTTGTCCAACTTGCACAGGAGACTGGCATGAGATGTAGGGCTCATATACTTGCGTTCACACTACGAGGCCCGGAGAAGTTCTCTCGGAGCCGAATCCAGCACCCTTCCTCCACCACGTGTGTACACAAAAGAGCACTAGGCAGTGGGTGTTCTCAAGGCCAAGAGAGAAGCCCTTGTTCTGTGCTGCACCTGCTGGGTGGTTCAAAGGTTTTCTGACCTTCCTGCTCTGGAAGCTTTTCAGAGCTGAGGCTACGCCTGGGCTGCGAAAGCAGAGAGGCGTAGAGGCCTTTCACACTGAAGGCGTGGGCCTGTTTCCCATGGAGAAAGTGTACGTCACCCAAACCCCACCCCAACCCCACCCCACCCCACCCCACCCCACCCCACCCCACCCCCAGCTGGAGGCGTGCGGGTTGACACCATTTTGTCCTGCCCATGGAAAATACAAAGAGGCGTACACGATTTGGGCTGTCTGGTGAGAGAATTTTGAATCGGCGGCACCCTGAGTACCTTTCCCGAAGTTTGCTTCCTAGCTGGTTAAACTCGGCATTCAGAGGCGAGATGAGAACAAACTTGCTCCGCGTGCGGCGAAGTGCCCTGATGCCCTGCCCTAAATGTTTGAGCTTCTGGCCAGCGTCACGCAAGTACTTTGACACGTAGGAGTCTCAATTTTACTCCAAACTGTCCCTGTTGGCTGAAGCAGTCGGCGTGTCTGTATCGCAGCCTGGGAGGCCGGGCGTTGGGGGAGTCTGCCAAGTGACTGGCCTCCATTTATAGCTAACTGAGAAACTGCATCGAAGCTTTCGGGAGCCTCTTACAGGGAATGGTTGCAGTTGGGAATTGGAGACTGTGCTGGCAAACGTCATCAGCTCCTCTCCCTCAGAGGGCTCTTGGTGTGCCGACTCCTAAGAGCCAGCACGGTCCCCAGCTCGTGAACGGTCCCATTGCGAGCCGGTCTCGTCCGTGAAAGAGCCACGTGAGGCTGAGCTCCAACAGTCGGGCTCCACACCTGGAGCCTTTGGGACAGGGCAGTCCTGAGCCGATGTGCCCACCAGGGGACGCGACCAAAGTTTACGTACCACAGGAAAGCGCATCAAGGCCTCGTGTTCTCTCCATGAAATGAACGTGAGCTTGAAGGGTGATGCGTCAGCGTGCACCGTGAACAGCTCGCTGGTACGCCTGTCTTTGCCCCCTCTCACGGTCTCACGCACCCGGGCTCAGTTCCGTGCAGGAATGCTGAGTGGGAGCGCCAGCCTCGCTTCTGGACTCTAAAGCCTTCCACCCCCTAATGGCAGGTTGTGTGTGTCTCTCACGTGGGGGGAGGAATGAGGTCGCCCACAGAGGTTCTGCCATGAAAGATCTAAAGACGCACGCTGCTGAGGAGCTTGTTCCTCATGGAGCGTCCACGAAGGCCAGAAGAATGCCGAAGGTATCTTTCAAAGCTGCCGGACGCTCTGCCGTTCTAGGCCTGAGATACGGACCTTGTGACGGCACTGTAACCCCGCGAGATTCAGGAGAAATTGCCAGTGCGAGTGGCAATCCGGAAGGAAGAACCTCCAAGGCGGAGTGTCCTTTCCTGTACAAAACGGCGCCCAAGTGGCTGAGGCAGAGAGCATTTTCCTTCACAGAACCGGCATCCTCGTATGCCTGTGGGTTACTCTAAGGAAACGACACTGTGAGCAAACTCTTCAAAAAGGCCTTCGCAAGCGACTTGGAGACAACAGCAGTGCAGTGGAGGCACAACCATTATCCTAGAGAGCAGCACAGTGTCTCTAGCAGCGATCGCTTCCCGGAGGATACTTAAGCCACACCGAGATTCCAGCAGGGAATTTTGCCTTATAGCAGTACAACTCACTCAAGAAAGAGGGATGAGGTGTAGGGCTAATCTACGTGCACTCACGCTCTGTGTCCCTGAGAAAGTTTCATGGAGCAGAATGCATCACCGACCGCTACCACATGTGTGCACCAAAGAAGCCCTGTGCCGTGGGTGTTCTCAGGCCGACAGCGAAGACCTAGGTGTGTGCTGCACCCGCGCTCGGTGGTTCACACGTTGCGTGACCCTGTGCCTTTGGAAGATGTTCAGAGCGGGTGGCACCAGCGTGCTGCATGCGCAAGAGTTGTAGAGTGTAGAGGCCTTTCACACTGGAGGAAGGGCTTGCGTCTCATGGAGAAAACGTGTACGTTGCCCGGGAGATGGAGGCGCGCTCTTGACACCATTTCCTCTGCCCGTTTAAAACACAAGTGTTTGTACTCGATCTGGGCTGCCTGGTGAAACGCTTGGCAGTCCGCATCACCCTGAGCACCTTTCCTGAAGTTTGATTCGTAGCTGGGTAAACTCGGGCTTCAGAGGCTTAGATGAGACCAAACGTGTTCAGCTTGTGGCGAAAGCCTTTGACCAGAGTCATATACGCTTGTGCTTGGGGCGAGGGCTAGGCAAAAACGTTTACACCCAGGGTTTTTATCTTTACCCTAAGCTGTACCTTTTGGCTGCAGCAGGCGGAGAGAACCCGCGGAGAGAGAACAGCTGCGAAGTGGATGCACAGAACAGTCACCTCGATACCAGCCCCGGGGTCCCAAGCAATGATCCTTTCCCGGAGGGTACTTAACCCACCCCGGGATTCAAGCAGGGAGTTCGCCTTGTCCAACTCGCACAGGAGACTGGCATGAGATGTAGGGTTCATCTACTTGCCTTCACACTACATGGCCCGGAGAAGTTCTCACGGAGCCGAATGCAGCACCCTTCCTCCACCACGTGTGTACACAAAGGAGCGCTGGGCAGTGGGTGTTCTCAAGGCCAAGAGAGAAGCCCTTGTTCTGTGCTGCACCTGCTGGGTGGTTCAAAGGTTTTCTGACCTTCCTGCTCTGGAAGCTTTTCAGAGCTGAGGCTACGCCTGGGCTGCGAAAGCAGAGAGGCGTAGAGGCCTTTCACACTGAAGGCGTGGGCCTGTTTCCCATGGAGAAAGTGTACGTCGCCCAACCCCCACCCCCACCCCACCCCACCCCACCCCAACCCACCCCCAGCTGGAGGCGTGCGGGTTGACACCATTTTGTCCTGCCCATGGAAAATACAAAGAGGCGTACACGATTTGGGCTGTCTGGTGAGAGAATTTTGAATCGGCGGCACCCTGAGTACCTTTCCCGAAGTTTGCTTCCTAGCTGGTTAAACTCGGCATTCAGAGGCGAGATGAGAACAAACTTGCTCCGCGTGCGGCGAAGTGCCCTGATGCCCTGCCCTAAATGTGTGAGCTTCTGGCCAGCGTCACGCAAGTACTTTGACACGTAGGAGTCTCACTTTTACTCCAAGCTGTCCCTGTTGGCTGAAGCAGTCGGCGTGTCTGTATCGCAGCCTGGGAGGCCGGGCGTTGGGGGAGTCTGCCAAGTGACTGGCCTCCATTTATAGCTAACTGAGAAACTGCGTCGAAGCTTTCGGGAGCCTCTTACAGGGAATGGTTGCAGTTGGGAATTGGAGACTGTGCTGGCAAACGTCAGCAGCTCCTCTCCCTCGGAGGGCTCTTGGTGTGCCGACTCCTAACAGCCAGCACAGTCCCCAGCTCGTGAACGGTCCCATTGCGAGCCGGTCTCGTCCATGAAAGAGCCACGTGAGGCTGATCTCCAAGAGTCGGGCTCCACACCTGGAGCCTTTGGGACAGGGCAGTCCTGAGCCGATGTGCCCACCAGGGGATGCGACCAAAGTTTACGTACCACAGGAAAGCGCATCAAGGCCTCGTGTTCTGTCCATGAAATGAACATGAGCTTGAAGGGTGATGGGTAAGCGTGCACCTTGAACAGCTCGCTGGTACGCCTGTCTTTGCCTCCTCTCACGGTCTCACGCACCCGGGCTCAGTTCCGTTGAGGAATGCTGAGTGGGAGCACCAGCCTCGCTTCTGGACTCTAAAGACTTCCACCCCCTAATGGCAGGTTGTGTGTGTCTCTCACGTGGGGGGAGGAATGAGGTCACCCACAGAGGTTCTGCCATGAAAGATCTAAAGACGCACGCTGCTGAGGAGCTTGTTCCTCATGGAGCGTCCCCGAAGGACAGAAGAATGCCGAAGGTCTCTTTCAAAGCTGCCGGATGCTCTGCCGTTGTAAACCTGAGATACGGACCTTGTGACGGCACTGTAACCCCGCGAGATTCAGGAGACATCGCCAGTGCGAGTGGCAATCCGGAAGGAAGAACCTCCAAGGCGGAGTGTCCTTTCCTGTACAAAACGGCGCCCAAGTGGCTGAGGCAGGGAGCATTTTCCTTCACAGAACCGGCATCCTCGTATGCCTGTGGGTTACTCTAAAGAAATGACACTGTGAGCAACCTCTTCGAAAAGGCCTTCGCAAGCGACTTGGAGACAACAGCAGCGCAGTGGAGGCACAGACCATTATCCTAGAGAGCAGCACAGTGTCTCTAGCAGCGATCGCTTCCCGGAGGATACTTAAGCCACACCGAGATTCCAGCAGGGAGTTTTTCCTTATAGCAGTACAACTCACTCAAGAAAGAGGGATGAGGTGTAGGGCTAATCTACGTGTGCTCACGCTCTGTGTCCCCGAGAAGGTTTCACGGAGCAGAATGCATCACCGACCGTTACCACGTGTGTGCACCAAAGAAGCCCTGTGCCGTGGGTGTTCTCAGGCCGACAGCGAAGACCTAGGTGTGTGCTGCACCCGCGCGCGGCGGTTCACACGTTGCGTGACCCCTGTGCCTTTGGAAGATGTTCAGAGCTGGTGGCACCTGCGTGCTGTGAGCGCAAGAGGTGTAGAGTGTAGAGGCCTTTCACACTGGAGGAAGGGCTTGCGTCTCGTGGAGAGAACGTGTACATCGCCCGGGAGATGGAGGCGCGCTCTTCACACCATTTCCTCTGCCCGTTTAAAACACAAGTGTTTGTACTCGATCTGGGCTGCCTGGTGAAACGCTTGGCAGTCCGCATCACCCTGAGCACCTTTCCTGAAGTTTGATTCGTAGCTGGGTAAACTCGGGCTTCAGAGGCTTAGATGAGACCAAACGTGTTCAGCTTGTGGCGAAAGCCTTTGACCAGAGGCATATACGCTTGTGCTTGGGGCGAGGGCTAGGCAAGAACGTTTACACCCTGGGTTTTTATCTTTACCCTAAGCTGTCCCTTTTGGCTGCAGCAGGCGGAGAGAACCCGCGGAGAGAGAACAGCTGCGAAGTGGATGCACAGAACAGTCACCTCGATACCAGCCCCGGGGTCCCAAGCAACGATCCTTCCCCGGAGGGTACTTAACCCACCCCGGGATTCAAGCAGGGAGTTCGCCTTGTCCAACTCGCACAGGAGACTGGCATGAGATGTAGGGCTCATCTACTTGCGTTCACACTACGTGGCCCGGAGAAGTTCTCACGGAGCCGAATGCAGCACCCTTCCTCCACCACGTGTGTACACAAAGGAGCGCTGGGCAGTGGGTGTTCTCAAGGCCAAGAGAGAAGACCTTGTTGTGTGCTGCACCTACTGGGTGGTTCAAAGGTTTTCTGACCTTCCTGCTCTGGAAGCTTTTCAGAGCTGAGGCTACGCCTGGGCTGCGAAAGCAGAGATGCGTAGAGGCCTTTCACACTGAAGGCGTGGGCCTGTTTCCCATGGAGAAAGTGTACGTCGTTCAACCCCACCCCCACCCCACCCCACCCCACCCCACCCCACCCCAACCCACCCCCAGCTGGAGGCGTGCGTGTTGACATCATTTTGTCCTGCCCATGGAAAATACAAAGAGGCGTACACGATTTGGGCTGTCTGGTGAGAGAATTTTGAATCGGCGGCACCCTGAGTACATTTCCCGAAGTTTGCTTCCTAGCTGGTTAAACTCGGCATTCAGAGGCGAGATGAGAACAAACTTGCTCCGCGTGCGGCGAAGTGCCCTGATGCCCTGCCCTAAATGTTTGAGCTTCTGGCCAGCGTCACGCAAGTACTTTGAGTCTCACTTTTACTCCAAGCTGTCCCTGTTGGCTGAAGCAGTCGGCGTGTCTGTATCGCAGCCTGGGAGGCCGGGCGTTGGGGGAGTCTGCCAAGTGACTGGCCTCCATTTATAGCTAACTGAGAAACTGCGTCGAAGCTTTCGGGAGCCTCTTACAGGGAATGGTTGCAGTTGGGAAATGGAGACTGTGCTGGCAAACGTCAGCAGCTCCTCTTCCTCGGAGGGCTCTTGGTGTGCCGACTCCTAACAGCCAGCAAGGTCCCCAGCTCGTGAACGGTCCCATTGCGAGCCGGTCTCGTCCGTGAAAGAGCCACGTGAGGCTGATCTCCAAGAGTCGGGCTCCACACCTGGAGCCTTTGGGACAGGGCAGTCCTGAGCCGATGTGCCCACCAGGGGACGCGACCAAAGTTTACGTACCACAGGAAAGCGCATCAAGGCCTCGTGTTCTCTCCATGAAATGAACGTGAGCTTGAAGGGTGATGCGTCAGCGTGCACCGTGAACAGCTCGCTGGTACGCCTGTCTTTGCCCCCTCTCACGGTCTCACGCACCCGGGCTCAGTTCCGTGCAGGAATGCTGAGTGGGAGCGCCAGGCTCGCTTCTGGACTCTAAAGCCTTCCACCCCCTAATGGCAGGTTGTGTGTGTCTCTCACATGGGGGAGGAATGAGGTCGCCCACAGAGGTTCTGCCATGAAAGAACTAAAGACGCACGCTTCTGAGGAGCTTGTTCCTCATGGAGCGTCCCCGAAGGCCAGAAGAATGCCGACGGTCTCTTTCAAAGCTGCCGGACGCTCTGCCGTTCTAGGCCTGAGATACGGACCTTGTGACGGCACTGTAACCCCGCGAGATTCAGGAGACATCGCCGTTGCGAGTGGCAATCCGGAAGGAAGAACCTCCAAGGCGGAGTGTCCTTTCCTGTACAAAACGGCGCCCAAGTGGCTGAGGCAGGGAGCATTTTCCTTCACAGAACCGGCATCCTCGTATGCCTGTGGGTTACTCTAAAGAAATGACACTGTGAGCAACCTCTTCGAAAAGGCCTTCGCAAGCGACTTGGAGACAACAGCAGCGCAGTGGAGGCACAGACCATTATCCTAGAGAGCAGCACAGTGTCTCTAGCAGCGATCGCTTCCCGGAGGATACTTAAGCCACACCGAGATTCCAGCAGGGAGTTTTGCCTTATAGCAGTACAACTCACTCAAGAAAGAGGGATGAGGTGTAGGGCTAATCTACGTGCGCTCACGCTCTGTGTCCCCGAGAAGGTTTCACGGAGCAGAATGCATCACCGACCGCTACCACGTGTGTGCACCAAAGAAGCCCTGTGCCGTGGGTGTTCTCAGGCCGACAGCGAAGACCTAGGTGTGTGCTGCACCCGCGCTCGGTGGTTCACACGTTGCGTGACCCCTGTGCCTTTGGAAGATGTTCAGAGCGGGTGGCACCTGCGTGCTGCGAGCGCAAGAGGTGTAGAGTGTAGAGGCCTTTCACACTGGAGGATGGGCTTGCGTCTCATGGAGAGAACGTGTACGTCGCCCGGGAGATGGAGGCGCTCTTGACACCATTTCCTCTGCCCGTTTAAAACACAAGTGTTTGTACTCGATCTGGGCTGCCTGGTGAAATGCTTGGCAGTCCGCATCACCCTGAGCACCTTTCCTGAAGTTTGATTCGGTGCTGGGTAAACTCGGGCTTCAGAGGCTTTGATGAGACGAAACGTGTTCAGCTTGTGGCGAAAGCCTATGACCAGAGGCATATACGCTTGTGCTTGGGGCGAGGGCTAGTCAAGAACGTTTACACACTGGGTTTGTATCTTTACCCTAAGCTGTCCCTTTCGGCTGCAGCAGGCGGAGAGAACCCGCGGAGAGAGAACAGCTGCGAAGTGGATGCACGGAACAGTCACCTCGATACCAGCCCCAGGGTCCCAAGCAACGATACTTCCCCGGAGGGTACTTAACCCACCCCGGGATTCAAGCAGGGAGTTCGCCTTGTCCAACTCACACAGCAGACTGGCATGAGATGTAGGGCTCATCTACTTGCGTTCACACTACGTGGCCCGGAGAAGTTCTCACGGAGCCGAATGCAGCACCCTTCCCCCACCACGTGTGTACACAAAGGAACGCTGGGCAGTGGGTGTTCTCAAGGCCAAGAGAGAAGCCCTTGTTCTGTGCTGCACCTGCTGGGTGGTTCAAAGGTTTTCTGACCTTCCTGCTCTGGAAGCTTTTCAGAGCTGAGGCTACGCCTGGGCTGCGAAAGCAGAGAGGCGTAGAGGCCTTTCACACTGAAGGCGTGGGCCTGTTTCCCATGGAGAAAGTGTACGTCGCCCATCCCCCACCACCACCCCACCCCACCCCACCCCACCCCAACCCACCCCCAGCTGGAGGCGTGCGGGTTGACACCATTTTGTCCTGCCCATGGAAAATACAAAGAGGCGTACACGATTTGGGCTGTCTGGTGAGAGAATTTTGAATCGGCGGCACCCTGAGTACATTTCCCAAAGTTTGCTTCCTAGCTGGTTAAACTCGGCATTCAGAGGCGAGATGAGAACAAACTAGCTCCGCGTGCGGCGAAGTTCCCTGATGCCCTGCCCTAAATGTTTGAGCTTCTGGCCAGCGTCACGCAAGTACTTTGACACGTAGGAGTCTCACTTTTACTCCAAGCTGCCCCTGTTGGCTGAAGCAGTTGGCGTGTCTGTATCGCAGCCTGGGAGGCCGGGCGTTGGGGGAGTCTGCCAAGTGACTGGCCTCCATTTATAGCTAACTGAGAAACTGCGTCGAAGCTTTCGGGAGCCTCTTACAGGGAATGGTTGCAGTTGGGAATTGGAGACTGTGCTGGCAAACGTCAGCAGCTCCTCTCCCTCGGAGGGCTCTTGGTGTGCCGACTCCTAACAACCAGCACGGTCCCCAGCTCGTGAACGGTCCCATTGCGAGCCGGTCTCGTCCGTGAAAGAGCCACGTGAGGCTGAGCTCCAACAGTCGGGCTCCACACCTGGAGCCTTTGGGACAGGGCAGTCCTGAGCCGATGTGCCCACCAGGGGACGCGACCAAAGTTTACGCACCACAGTAAAGCGCATCAAGGCCTCGTGTTCTCTCCATGAAATGAACGTGAGCTTGAAGGGTGATGCGTCAGCGTGCACCGTGAACAGCTCGCTGGTACGCCTGTCTTTGCCCCCTCTCACGGTCTCACGCACCCGGGCTCAGTTCCGTGCAGGAATGCTGAGTGGGAGCGCCAGCCTCGCTTCTGGACTCTAAAGCCTTCCACCCCCTAATGGCAGGTTGTTTGTGTCTCTCACGTGGGGGGAGGAATGAGGTCGCCCACAGAGGTTCTGCCATGAAAGATCTAAAGATGCACGCTGCTGAGGAGCTTGTTCCTCATGGAGCGTCCCCGAAGGCTAGAAGAATGCCGACGGTCTCTTTCAAAGCTGCCGGACGCTCTGCCATTCTAGGCCTGAGATACGGACCTTGTGACAGCACTGTAACCCCGCGAGATTCAGGAGACATCGCCAGTGCGAGTGGCAATCCGGAAGGAAGAACCTTCAAGGCAGAGTGTCCTTTCCTGTACAAAACGGCGCCCAAGTGGCTGAGGCAGGGAGCATTTTCTTTCACAGAACCGGCATCCTCGTATGCCTGTGGGTTACTCTAAAGAAACGACACTGTGAGCAACCTCTTCGAAAAGGCCTTCGCAAGCGACTGGAGACAACAGCAGCGCAGTGGAGGCACAGACCATTATCATAGAGAGCAGAACAGTGTCTCTAGCAGCGATCGCTTCCCGGAGGATACTTAAGCCACACCGAGATTCCAGCAGGGAGTTTTGCCTTATAGCAGTACAACTCACTCAAGAAAGAGGGATGAGGTGTAGGGCTAATCTACGTGCGCTCATGCTCTGTGTCCCCGAGAAGGTTTCATGGAGCAGAATGCATCACCGACCGCTACCACGTGTGTGCACCAATGAAGCTCTGTGCCGTGGGTGTTCTCAGGCCGACAGCGAAGACCTAGGTGTGTGCTGCACCCGCGCTCGGTGGTTCACACGTTGCGTGACCCCTGTGCCTTTGGAAGATGTTCAGAGTGGGTGGCACCTGCGTGCTGCGAGCGCAAGAGGTGTAGAGTGTAGAGGCCTTTCACACTGGAGGAAGGACTTGCGTCTCGTGGAGAGAACATGTACGTCGCCCGGGAGATGGAGGAGCGCTCTTGACACCATTTCCTCTGCCCGTTTAAAACACAAGTGTTTGTACTCGATCTGGGCTGCCTGGTGAAACGCTTGGCAGTCCGTATCACCCTGAGCACCTTTCCTGAAGTTTGATTCGTAGCTGGGTAAACTCGGGCTTCAGAGGCTTAGATGAGACCAAACGTGTTCAGCTTGTGGCAAAAGCCTTTGACCAGAGGCATATACGCTTGTGCTTGGGTCGAGGGCTAGGCAAGAACGTTTACACCCTGGGATTTATCTTTACCCTAAGCTGTCCCTTTTGGCTGCAGCAGGCGGAGAGAACCCGCGGAGAGAGAACAGCTGCGAAGTGGATGCACAGAACAGTCACCTCGATACCAGCCCCGGGGTCCCAAGCAACGATCCTTCCCCGGAGGGTACTTAACCCACCCCGGGATTCAAGCAGGGAGTTCGCCTTGTCCAACTCGCACAGGAGACTGGCATGAGATGTAGGGCTCATCTACTTGCGTTCACACTACGTGGCCCGGAGAAGTTCTCACGGAGCCGAATCCAGCACCCTTCCTCCACCGCGTGTGTACACAAAGGAGCGCTGGGCAGTGGGTGTTCTCAAGGCCAAGAGAGAAGCCCTTGTTCTGTGCTGCACCTGCTGGGTGGTTCAAAGGTTTTCTGACCTTCCTGCTCTGGAAGCTTTTCAGAGCTGAGGCTAGGCCTGGGCTGCGAAAGCAGAGAGGCGTAGAGGCCTTTCACACTGAAGGCATGGGCCTGTTTCCCATGGAGAAAGTGTACGTCGCCCATCACCCACCCCCACCACACCCCACCCCACCCCACCCCACCCCAACCCACCCCCAGCTGGAGGCGTGCGGGTTGACACCATTTTGTCCTGCCCATGGAAAATACAATGAGGCGTACACGATTTGGGCTGTCTGTTGAGAGAATTTTGAATCGGCGGCACCCTGAGTACCTTTCCCGAAGTTTGCTTCCTAGCTGGTTAAACTCGGCATTCAGAGGCGAGATGAGAACAAACTTGCTCCGCGTGCGGCGAAGTGCCCTGGTGCCCTGCCCTAAATGTTAGAGCTTCTGGCCAGCGTCACGCAAGTACTTTGACACGTAGGAGTCTCACTTTTACTCCAAGCTGTCCCTGTTGGCTGAAGCAGTTGGCGTGTCTGTATCGCAGCCTGGGAGGCCGGGCGTTGGGGGAGTCTGCCAAGTGACTGGCCTCCATTTATAGCTAACTGAGAAACTACGTCGAAGCTTTCGGGAGCCTCTTACAGGGAATGGTTGCAGTTGGGAATTGGAGACTGTGCTGGCAAACGTCAGCAGCTCCTCTCCCTCGGAGGGCTCTTGGTGTGCCGACTCCTAACAGCCAGCACGGTCCCCAGCTCGTGAACGGTCCCATTGCGAGCCGGTCTCGTCCGTGAAAGAGCCACGTGAGGCTGAGCTCCAACAGTTGGGCTCCACACCTGGAGCCTTTGGGACAGGGCAGTCCTGAGCCGATGTGCCCACCAGGGGACGCGACCAAAGTTTACGTACCACAGGAAAGCGCATCAAGGCCTCGTGTTCTCTCCATGAAATGAACGTGAGCTTGAAGGGTGATGCGTCAGCGTGCACCGTGAACAGCTCGCTGGTACGCCTGTCTTTGCCCCCTCTCATGGTCTCACGCACCCGGGCTCAGTTCCGTGCAGGAATGCTGAGTGGGAGCGCCAGCCTCGCTTCTGGACTCTAAAGCCTTCCACCCCCTAATGGCAGGTTGTGTGTGTCTCTCACGTGGGGGGAGGAATGAGGTCGCCCACAGAGGTTCTGCCATGAAAGATCTAAAGACGCACGCTGCTGAGGAGCTTGTTCCTCATGGAGCGTCCCCGAAGGCCAGAAGAATGCCGACGGTCTCTTTCAAAGCTGCCGGATGCTCTGCCATTCTAGGCCTGAGATACGGACCTTGTGACGGCACTGTAACCCCGCGAGATTCAGGAGACATCGCCAGTGCGAGTGGCAATCCGAAAGGAAGAACCTCCAAGGCGGAGTGTCCTTTCCTGTACAAAACGGCGGCCAAGTGGCTGAGGCAGGGAGCATTTTCCTTCACAGAACCGGCATCCTCGTATGCCTGTGGGTTACTCTAAAGAAACGACACTGTGAGCAACCTCTTCGAAAAGGCCTTCGCAAGCGACTTGGAGACAACAGCAGCACAGTGGAGGCACAGACCATTATCCTAGAGAGCAGCACAGTGTCTCTAGCAGCGATCGCTTCCCGGAGGATACTTAAGCCACACCGAGATTCCAGCAGGGAGTTTTGCCTTATAGCAGTACAACTCACTCAAGAAAGAGGGATGAGGTGTAGGGCTAATCTACGTGCGCTCACGCTCTGTGTCCCCGAGAAGGTTTCACGGAGCAGAATGCATCACCGACCGCTACCACGTGTGTGCACCAAAGAAGCCCTGTGCCGTGGTTGTTCTCAGGCCGACAGCGAAGACCTAGGTGTGTGCTGCACCCGTGCTCGGTGGTTCACACGTTGCGTGACCCCTGTGCCTTTGGAAGATGTTCAGAGCGGGTGGCATCTTCGTGCTGCGAGCGCAAGAGGTGTAGAGTGTAGAGGCCTTTCACACTGGAGGAAGGGCTTGCGTCTCATGGAGAGAACGTGTACGTCGCCCGGGAGATGGAGGCGCGCTCTTGACACCATTTCCTCTGCCCGTTTAAAACACAAGTGTTTGTACTCGATCTGGTCTGCCTGGTGAAACGCTTGGCAGTCCGCATCACCCTGAGCACCTTTCCTGAAGTTTGATTCGTAGCTGGGTAAACTCGGGCTTCAGAGGCTTAGATGAGACCAAACGTGTTCAGCTTGTGGCGAAAGCCTTTGACCAGAGGCATATACGCTTGTGCTTGGGGCGAGGGCTAGGCAAGAACGTTTACACCCTGGGTTTTTATCTTTACCCTAAGCTGTCCCTTTTGGCTGCAGCAGGCGGAGAGAACCCGCGGAGAGAGAACAGCTGCGAAGTGGATGCACAGAACAGTCACCTCGATACCAGCCCCGGGGTCCCAAGCAACGATCCTTCCCCAGAGGGTACTTAACCCACCACGGGATTCAAGCAGGGAGTTCGCCTTGTCCAACTCGCACAGGAGACTGGCATGAGATGTAGGGCTCATCTACTTGCGTTCACACTACGTGGCCCGGAGAAGTTCTCACGGAGCCGAATGCAGCACCCTTCCTCCACCACGTGTGTACACAAAGGAGCGCTGGGCAGTGGGTGTTCTCAAGGCCAAGAGAGAAGCCCTTGTTCTGTGCTGCACCTGCTGGGTGGTTCAAAGGTTTTCTGACCTTCCTGCTCTGGAAGCTTTTCAGAGCTCAGGCTACGCCTGGGCTGCGAAAGCAGAGAGGTGTAGAGGCCTTTCACACTGAAGGCGTGGGCCTGTTTCCCATGGAGAAAGTGTACGTCGCCCAACCCCCACCCCCACCCCATCCCACCCCACTCCACCCCACCCCACCCCAACCCACCCCCAGCTGGAGGCGTGCGGGTTGACAACATTTTGTAATGCCCATGGAAAATACAAAGAGGCGTACACGATTTGGGCTGTCTGGTGAGAGAATTTTGAATCGGCGGCACCCTGAGTACCTTTCCCGAAGTTTGCTTCCTAGCTGGTTAAACTCGGCATTCAGAGGCGAGATGAGAACAAACTTGCTCCGCGTGCGGCGAAGTGCCCTGGTGCCCTGCCCTAAATGTTAGAGCTTCTGGCCAGCGTCACGCAAGTACTTTGACACGTAGGAGTCTCACTTTTACTCCAAGCTGTCCCTGTTGGCTGAAGCAGTTGGCGTGTCTGTATCGCAGCCTGGGAGGCCGGGCGTTGGGGGAGTCTGTCAAGTGACTGGCCTCCATTTATAGCTAACTGAGAAACTACGTCGAAGCTTTCGGGAGCCTCTTACAGGGAATGGTTGCAGTTGGGAATTGGAGACTGTGCTGGCAAACGTCAGCAGCTCCTCTCCCTCGGAGGGCTCTTGGTGTGCCGACTCCTAACAGCCAGCACGGTCCCCAGCTCGTGAACGGTCCCATTGCGAGCCGGTCTCGTCCGTGAAAGAGCCACGTGAGGCTGAGCTCCAACAGTTGGGCTCCACACCTGGAGCCTTTGGGACAGGGCAGTCCTGAGCCGATGTGCCCACCAGGGGACGCGACCAAAGTTTACGTACCACAGGAAAGCGCATCAAGGCCTCGTGTTCTCTCCATGAAATGAACGTGAGCTTGAAGGGTGATGCGTCAGCGTGCACCGTGAACAGCTCGCTGGTACGCCTGTCTTTGCCCCCTCTCATGGTCTCACGCACCCGGGCTCAGTTCCGTGCAGGAATGCTGAGTGGGAGCGCCAGCCTCGCTTCTGGACTCTAAAGCCTTCCACCCCCTAATGGCAGGTTGTGTGTGTCTCTCACGTGGGGGGAGGAATGAGGTCGCCCACAGAGGTTCTGCCATGAAAGATCTAAAGACGCACGCTGCTGAGGAGCTTGTTCCTCATGGAGCGTCCCCGAAGGCCAGAAGAATGCCGACGGTCTCTTTCAAAGCTGCCGGATGCTCTGCCGTTCTAGGCCTGAGATACGGACCTTGTGACGGCACTGTAACCCCGCGAGATTCAGGAGACATCGCCAGTGCGAGTGGCAATCCGAAAGGAAGAACCTCCAAGGCGGAGTGTCCTTTCCTGTACAAAACGGCGGCCAAGTGGCTGAGGCAGGGAGCATTTTCCTTCACAGAAGCGGCATCCTCTTATGCCTGTGGGTTACTCTAAAGAAACGACACTGTGAGCAACCTCTTCGAAAAGGCCTTCGCAAGCGACTTGGAGACAACAGCAGCGCAGTGGAGGCACAGACCATTATCCTAGAGAGCAGCACAGTGTCTCTAGCAGCGATCGCTTCCCGGAGGATACTTAAGCCACACCGAGATTCCAGCAGGGAGTTTTGCCTTATAGCAGTACAACTCACTCAAGAAAGAGGGATGAGGTGTAGGGCTAATCTACGTGCGCTCACGCTCTGTGTCCCCGAGAAGGTTTCACGGAGCAGAATGCATCACCGACCGCTACCACGTGTGTGCACCAAAGAAGCCCTGTGCCGTGGGTGTTCTCAGGCCGACAGCGAAGACCTAGGTGTGTGCTGCACCCGTGCTCGGTGGTTCACACGTTGCGTGACCCCTGTGCCTTTGGAAGATGTTCAGAGCGGGTGGCATCTTCATGCTGCGAGCGCAAGAGGTGTAGAGTGTAGAGGCCTTTCACACTGGAGGAAGGGCTTGCGTCTCATGGAGAGAACGTGTACGTCGCCCGGGAGATGGAGGCGCGCTCTTGACACCATTTCCTCTGCCCGTTTAAAACACAAGTGTTTGTACTCGATCTGGTCTGCCTGGTGAAACGCTTGGCAGTCCGCATCACCCTGAGCACCTTTCCTGAAGTTTGATTCGTAGCTGGGTAAACTCGGGCTTCAGAGGCTTAGATGAGACCAAACGTGTTCAGCTTGTGGCGAAAGCCTTTGACCAGAGGCATATACGCTTGTGCTTGGGGCGAGGGCTAGGCAAGAACGTTTACACCCTGGGTTTTTATCTTTACCCTAAGCTGTCCCTTTTGGCTGCAGCAGGCGGAGAGAACCCGCGGAGAGAGAACAGCTGCGAAGTGGATGCACAGAACAGTCACCTCGATACCAGCCCCGGGGTCCCAAGCAACGATCCTTCCCCAGAGGGTACTTAACCCACCACGGGATTCAAGCAGGGAGTTCGCCTTGTCCAACTCGCACAGGAGACTGGCATGAGATGTAGGGCTCATCTACTTGCGTTCACACTACGTGGCCCGGAGAAGTTCTCACGGAGCCGAATCCAGCACCCTTCCTCCACCACGTGTGTACACAAAGGAGCGCTGGGCAGTGGGTGTTCTCAAGGCCAAGAGAGAAGCCCTTGTTCTGTGCTGCACCTGCTGGGTGGTTCAAAGGTTTTCTGACCTTCCTGCTCTGGAAGCTTTTCAGAGCTCAGGCTACGCCTGGGCTGCGAAAGCAGAGAGGTGTAGAGGCCTTTCACACTGAAGGCGTGGGCCTGTTTCCCATGGAGAAAGTGTACGTCGCCAAACCCCCACCCCCACCCCATCCCACCCCACTCCACCCCACCCCACCCCAACCCACCCCCAGCTGGAGGCGTGCGGGTTGACAACATTTTGTAATGCCCATGGAAAATACAAAGAGGCGTACACGATTTGGGCTGTCTGGTGAGAGAATTTTGAATCGGCGGCACCCTGAGTACCTTTCCCGAAGTTTGCTTCCTAGCTGGTTAAACTCGGCATTCAGAGGCGAGATGAGAACAAACTTGCTCCGCGTGCGGCGAAGTGCCCTGATGCCCTGCCCTAAATGTTTGAGCTTCTGGCCAGCGTCACACAAGTACTTTGACACGTAGGAGTCTCACTTTTACTCCCAGCTGTCCCTGTGGGCTGAAGCAGTCGGCGTGTCTGTATCGCAGCCTGGGAGGCCGGGCGTTGGGGGAGTCTGCCAAGTGACTGGCCTCCATTTATAGCTAACTGAGAAACTGCGTCGAAGCTTTCAGGAGCCTCTTACAGGTAATGGTTGCAGTTGGGAATTGGAGACAGTGCTGGCAAACGTCAGCAGCTCCTCTCCCTCGGAGGGCTCTTGGTGTGCCGACTCCTAACAGCCAGCACGGTCCCCAGCTCGTGAACGGTCCCATTGCGAGCCGGTCTCATCCATGAAAGAGCCACGTGAGGCTGAGCTCCAACAGTCGGGCTCCACACCTGGAGCCTTTGGGACAGGGCAGTCCTGAGCCGATGTGCCCACCAGGGGACGTGACCAAAGTTTACGTACCACAGGAAAGCGCATCAAGGCCTCGTGTTCTCTCCATGAAATGAACGTGAGCTTGAAGGGTGATGCGTCAGCGTGCACCGTGAACAGCTCGCTGGTATGCCTGTCTTTGCCCCCTCTCACGGTCTCACGCACCCGGGCTCAGTTCCGTGCAGGAATGCTGAGTGGGAGCGCCAGCCTCTCTTCTGGACTCTAAAGCCTTCCACCCCCTAATGGCAGGTTGTGTGTGTCTCTCACGTGGGGGGAGGAATGAGGTCGCCCACAGAGGTTTTGCCATGAACGATCTAAAGACGCACGCTGCTGAGGAGCTTGTTCCTCATGGAGCGTCCCCGAAGGCCAGAAGAATGCCGACGGTCTCTTTCAAAGCTGCCGGACGCTGTGCCGTTCTAGGCCTGAGATACGGACCCTGTGACGGCACCGTAACCCCGCGAGATTCAGGAGACATCGCCAGTGCGAGTGGCAATCCGGAAGGAAGAACCTCCAAGGCGGAGTGTCCTTTCCTGTACAAAACGGCGCCCAAGTGGCTGAGGCAGGGAGCCTTTTCCTTCACAGAACCGGCATCCTCGTATGCCTGTGGGTTACTCTAAAGAATTGACACTGTGAGCAACCTCTTCGAAAAGGCCTTCGCAAGCGACTTGGAGACAACAGCAGTGCAGTGGAGGCACAGACCATTATCCTAGAGAGCAGCACAGTGTCTCTAGCAGCGATCGCTTCCCGGAGGATACTTAAGCCACACCGAGATTCCAGCAGAGAGTTTTGCCTTATAGCAGTACAACTCACTCAAGAAAGAGGGATGAGGTGTAGGGCTAATCTACGTGCGCTCACGCTCTGTGTCCCCGAGAAGGTTTCACGGAGCAGAATGCATCACCGACCGCTACCACGTGTGTGCACCAAAGAAGCCCTGTGCCGTGGGTGTTCTCAGGCCGACAGCGAAGACCTAGGTGTGTGCTGCACCCGCGCGCGGCGGTTCACACGTTGCGTGACCCCTGTGCCTTTGGAAGATGTTCAGAGCTGGTGGCACCTGCGTGCTGTGAGCGCAAGAGGTGTAGAGTGTAGAGGCCTTTCACACTGGAGGAAGGGCTTGCGTCTCGTGGAGAGAACGTGTACATCGCCCGGGAGATGGAGGCGCGCTCTTCACACCATTTCCTCTGCCCGTTTAAAACACAAGTGTTTGTACTCGATCTGGGCTGCCTGGTGAAACGCTTGGCAGTCCGCATCACCCTGAGCACCTTTCCTGAAGTTCGATTCATAGCTGGGTAAACTCGGGCTTCAGAGGCTTAGATGAGACCAAACGTGTTCAGCTTGTGGCGAAAGCCTTTGACCAGAGGCATATACGCTTGTGCTTGGGGCGAGGGCTAGGCAAGAACGTTTACACCCTGGGTTTTTATCTTTACCCTAAGCTGTCCCTTTTGGCTGCAGCAGGCGGAGAGAACCCGCGGAGAGAGAACAGCTGCGAAGTGGATGCACAGAACAGTCACCTCGATACCAGCCCCGGGGTCCCAAGCAACGATCCTTCCCCGGAGGGTACTTAACCCACCCCGGGATTCAAGCAGGGAGTTCGCCTTGTCCAACTCGCACAGGAGACTGGCATGAGATGTAGGGCTCATCTACTTGAGTTCACACTACGTGGCCCGGAGAAGTTCTCACGGAGCCGAATGCAGCACCCTTCCTCCACCACGTGTGTACACAAAGGAGCGCTGGGCAGTGGGTGTTCTCAAGGCCAATAGAGAAGACCTTGTTGTGTGCTGCACCTACTGGGTGGTTCAAAGGTTTTCTGACCTTCCTGCTCTGGAAGCTTTTCAGAGCTGAGGCTACGCCTGGGCTGCGAAAGCAGAGATGCGTAGAGGCCTTTCACACTGAAGGCGTGGGCCTGTTTCCCATGGAGAAAGTGTACGTCGTTCAACCCCACCCCCACCCCACCCCACCCCACCCCACCCCACCCCAACCCACCCCCAGCTGGAGGCGTGCGTGTTGACATCATTTTGTCCTGCCCATGGAAAATACAAAGAGGCGTACACGATTTGGGCTGTCTGGTGAGAGAATTTTGAATCGGCGGCACCCTGAGTACATTTCCCGAAGTTTGCTTCCTAGCTGGTTAAACTCGGCATTCAGAGGCGAGATGAGAACAAACTTGCTCCGCGTGCGGCGAAGTGCCCTGATGCCCTGCCCTAAATGTTTGAGCTTCTGGCCAGCGTCACGCAAGTACTTTGAGTCTCACTTTTACTCCAAGCTGTCCCTGTTGGCTGAAGCAGTCGGCGTGTCTGTATCGCAGCCTGGGAGGCCGGGCGTTGGGGGAGTCTGCCAAGTGACTGGCCTCCATTTATAGCTAACTGAGAAACTGCGTCGAAGCTTTCGGGAGCCTCTTACAGGGAATGGTTGCAGTTGGGAAATGGAGACTGTGCTGGCAAACGTCAGCAGCTCCTCTCCCTCGGAGGGCTCTTGGTGTGCCGACTCCTAACAGCCAGCAAGGTCCCCAGCTCGTGAACGGTCCCATTGCGAGCCGGTCTCGTCCGTGAAAGAGCCACGTGAGGCTGATCTCCAAGAGTCGGGCTCCACACCTGGAGCCTTTGGGACAGGGCAGTCCTGAGCCGATGTGCCCACCAGGGGACGCGACCAAAGTTTACGTACCACAGGAAAGCGCATCAAGGCCTCGTGTTCTCTCCATGAAATGAACGTGAGCTTGAAGGGTGATGCGTCAGCGTGCACCGTGAACAGCTCGCTGGTACGCCTGTCTTTGCCCCCTCTCACGGTCTCACGCACCCGGGCTCAGTTCCGTGCAGGAATGCTGAGTGGGAGCGCCAGGCTCGCTTCTGGACTCTAAAGCCTTCCACCCCCTAATGGCAGGTTGTGTGTGTCTCTCACATGGGGGAGGAATGAGGTCGCCCACAGAGGTTCTGCCATGAAAGAACTAAAGACGCACGCTTCTGAGGAGCTTGTTCCTCATGGAGCGTCCCCGAAGGCCAGAAGAATGCCGACGGTCTCTTTCAAAGCTGCCGGACGCTCTGCCGTTCTAGGCCTGAGATACGGACCTTGTGACGGCACTGTAACCCCGCGAGATTCAGGAGACATCGCCGTTGCGAGTGGCAATCCGGAAGGAAGAACCTCCAAGGCGGAGTGTCCTTTCCTGTACAAAACGGCGCCCAAGTGGCTGAGGCAGGGAGCATTTTCCTTCACAGAACCGGCATCCTCGTATGCCTGTGGGTTACTCTAAAGAAATGACACTGTGAGCAACCTCTTCGAAAAGGCCTTCGCAAGCGACTTGGAGACAACAGCAGCGCAGTGGAGGCACAGACCATTATCCTAGAGAGCAGCACAGTGTCTCTAGCAGCGATCGCTTCCCGGAGGATACTTAAGCCACACCGAGATTCCAGCAGGGAGTTTTGCCTTATAGCAGTACAACTCACTCAAGAAAGAGGGATGAGGTGTAGGGCTAATCTACGTGCGCTCACGCTCTGTGTCCCCGAGAAGGTTTCACGGAGCAGAATGCATCACCGACCGCTACCACGTGTGTGCACCAAAGAAGCCCTGTGCCGTGGGTGTTCTCAGGCCGACAGCGAAGACCTAGGTGTGTGCTGCACCCGCGCTCGGTGGTTCACACGTTGCGTGACCCCTGTGCCTTTGGAAGATGTTCAGAGCGGGTGGCACCTGCGTGCTGCGAGCGCAAGAGGTGTAGAGTGTAGAGGCCTTTCACACTGGAGGATGGGCTTGCGTCTCATGGAGAGAACGTGTACGTCGCCCGGGAGATGGAGGCGCTCTTGACACCATTTCCTCTGCCCGTTTAAAACACAAGTGTTTGTACTCGATCTGGGCTGCCTGGTGAAATGCTTGGCAGTCCGCATCACCCTGAGCACCTTTCCTGAAGTTTGATTCGGTGCTGGGTAAACTCGGGCTTCAGAGGCTTTGATGAGACGAAACGTGTTCAGCTTGTGGCGAAAGCCTATGACCAGAGGCATATACGCTTGTGCTTGGGGCGAGGGCTAGGCAAGAACGTTTACACACTGGGTTTGTATCTTTACCCTAAGCTGTCCCTTTCGGCTGCAGCAGGCGGAGAGAACCCGCGGAGAGAGAACAGCTGCGAAGTGGATGCACGGAACAGTCACCTCGATACCAGCCCCAGGGTCCCAAGCAACGATACTTCCCCGGAGGGTACTTAACCCACCCCGGGATTCAAGCAGGGAGTTCGCCTTGTCCAACTCACACAGGAGACTGGCATGAGATGTAGGGCTCATCTACTTGCGTTCACACTACGTGGCCCGGAGAAGTTCTCACGGAGCCGAATGCAGCACCCTTCCCCCACCACGTGTGTACACAAAGGAACGCTGGGCAGTGGGTGTTCTCAAGGCCAAGAGAGAAGCCCTTGTTCTGTGCTGCACCTGCTGGGTGGTTCAAAGGTTTTCTGACCTTCCTGCTCTGGAAGCTTTTCAGAGCTGAGGCTACGCCTGGGCTACGAAAGCAGAGAGGCGTAGAGGCCTTTCACACTGAAGGCGTGGGCCTGTTTCCCATGGAGAAAGTGTACGTCGCCCATCCCCCACCACCACCCCACCCCACCCCACCCCACCCCAACCCACCCCCAGCTGGAGGCGTGCGGGTTGACACCATTTTGTCCTGCCCATGGAAAATACAAAGAGGCGTACACGATTTGGGCTGTCTGGTGAGAGAATTTTGAATCGGCGGCACCCTGAGTACATTTCCCAAAGTTTGCTTCCTAGCTGGTTAAACTCGGCATTCAGAGGCGAGATGAGAACAAACTAGCTCCGCGTGCGGCGAAGTTCCCTGATGCCCTGCCCTAAATGTTTGAGCTTCTGGCCAGCGTCACGCAAGTACTTTGACACGTAGGAGTCTCACTTTTACTCCAAGCTGCCCCTGTTGGCTGAAGCAGTTGGCGTGTCTGTATCGCAGCCTGGGAGGCCGGGCGTTGGGGGAGTCTGCCAAGTGACTGGCCTCCATTTATAGCTAACTGAGAAACTGCGTCGAAGCTTTCGGGAGCCTCTTACAGGGAATGGTTGCAGTTGGGAATTGGAGACTGTGCTGGCAAACGTCAGCAGCTCCTCTCCCTCAGAGGGCTCTTGGTGTGCCGACTCCTAACAACCAGCACGGTCCCCAGCTCGTGAACGGTCCCATTGCGAGCCGGTCTCGTCCGTGAAAGAGCCACGTGAGGCTGAGCTCCAACAGTCGGGCTCCACACCTGGAGCCTTTGGGACAGGGCAGTCCTGAGCCGATGTGCCCACCAGGGGACGCGACCAAAGTTTACGCACCACAGTAAAGCGCATCAAGGCCTCGTGTTCTCTCCATGAAATGAACGTGAGCTTGAAGGGTGATGCGTCAGCGTGCACCGTGAACAGCTCGCTGGTACGCCTGTCTTTGCCCCCTCTCACGGTCTCACGCACCCGGGCTCAGTTCCATGCAGGAATGCTGAGTGGGAGCGCCAGCCTCGCTTCTGGACTCTAAAGCCTTCCACCCCCTAATGGCAGGTTGTTTGTGTCTCTCACGTGGGGGGAGGAATGAGGTCGCCCACAGAGGTTCTGCCATGAAAGATCTAAAGATGCACGCTGCTGAGGAGCTTGTTCCTCATGGAGCGTCCCCGAAGGCTAGAAGAATGCCGACGGTCTCTTTCAAAGCTGCCGGACGCTCTGCCATTCTAGGCCTGAGATACGGACCTTGTGACAGCACTGTAACCCCGCGAGATTCAGGAGACATCGCCAGTGCGAGTGGCAATCCGGAAGGAAGAACCTTCAAGGCAGAGTGTCCTTTCCTGTACAAAACGGCGGCCAAGTGGCTGAGGCAGGGAGCATTTTCCTTCACAGAACCGGCATCCTCGTATGCCTGTGGGTTACTCTAAAGAAACGACACTGTGAGCAACCTCTTCGAAAAGGCCTTCGCAAGCGACTTGGAGACAACAGCAGCACAGTGGAGGCACAGACCATTATCCTAGAGAGCAGCACAGTGTCTCTAGCAGCGATCGCTTCCCGGAGGATACTTAAGCCACACCGAGATTCCAGCAGGGAGTTTTGCCTTATAGCAGTACAACTCACTCAAGAAAGAGGGATGAGGTGTAGGGCTAATCTACGTGCGCTCACGGTCTGTGTCCCCGAGAAGGTTTCACGGAGCAGAATGCATCACCGACCGCTACCACGTGTGTGCACCAAAGAAGCCCTGTGCCGTGGGTGTTCTCAGGCCGACAGCGAAGACCTAGGTGTGTGCTGCACCCGTGCTCGGTGGTTCACACGTTGCGTGACCCCTGTGCCTTTGGAAGATGTTCAGAGCGGGTGGCATCTTCGTGCTGCGAGCGCAAGAGGTGTAGAGTGTAGAGGCCTTTCACACTGGAGGAAGGGCTTGCGTCTCATGGAGAGAACGTGTACGTCGCCCGGGAGATGGAGGCGCGCTCTTGACACCATTTCCTCTGCCCGTTTAAAACACAAGTGTTTGTACTCGATCTGGTCTGCCTGGTGAAACGCTTGGCAGTCCGCATCACCCTGAGCACCTTTCCTGAAGTTTGATTCGTAGCTGGGTAAACTCGGGCTTCAGAGGCTTAGATGAGACCAAACGTGTTCAGCTTGTGGCGAAAGCCTTTGACCAGAGGCATATACGCTTGTGCTTGGGGCGAGGGCTAGGCAAGAACGTTTACACCCTGGGTTTTTATCTTTACCCTAAGCTGTCCCTTTTGGCTGCAGCAGGCGGAGAGAACCCGCGGAGAGAGAACAGCTGCGAAGTGGATGCACAGAACAGTCACCTCGATACCAGCCCCCGGGTCCCAAGCAACGATCCTTCCCCAGAGGGTACTTAACCCACCACGGGATTCAAGCAGGGAGTTCGCCTTGTCCAACTCGCACAGGAGACTGGCATGAGATGTAGGGCTCATCTACTTGCGTTCACACTACGTGGCCCGGAGAAGTTCTCACGGAGCCGAATCCAGCACCCTTCCTCCACCACGTGTGTACACAAAGGAGCGCTGGGCAGTGGGTGTTCTCAAGGCCAAGAGAGAAGCCCTTGTTCTGTGCTGCACCTGCTGGGTGGTTCAAAGGTTTTCTGACCTTCCTGCTCTGGAAGCTTTTCAGAGCTCAGGCTACGCCTGGGCTGCGAAAGCAGAGAGGTGTAGAGGCCTTTCACACTGAAGGCGTGGGCCTGTTTCCCATGGAGAAAGTGTACGTCGCCCAACCCCCACCCCCACCCCATCCCACCCCACTCCACCCCACCCCACCCCAACCCACCCCCAGCTGGAGGCGTGCGGGTTGACAACATTTTGTAATGCCCATGGAAAATACAAAGAGGCGTACACGATTTGGGCTGTCTGGTGAGAGAATTTTGAATCGGCGGCACCCTGAGTACCTTTCCCGAAGTTTGCTTCCTAGCTGGTTAAACTCGGCATTCAGAGGCGAGATGAGAACAAACTTGCTCCGCGTGCGGCGAAGTGCCCTGGTGCCCTGCCCTAAATGTTAGAGCTTCTGGCCAGCGTCACGCAAGTACTTTGACACGTAGGAGTCTCACTTTTACTCCAAGCTGTCCCTGTTGGCTGAAGCAGTTGGCGTGTCTGTATCGCAGCCTGGGAGGCCGGGCGTTGGGGGAGTCTGCCAAGTGACTGGCCTCCATTTATAGCTAACTGAGAAACTACGTCGAAGCTTTCGGGAGCCTCTTACAGGGAATGGTTGCAGTTGGGAATTGGAGACTGTGCTGGCAAACGTCAGCAGCTCCTCTCCCTCGGAGGGCTCTTGGTGTGCCGACTCCTAACAGCCAGCACGGTCCCCAGCTCGTGAACGGTCCCATTGCGAGCCGGTCTCGTCCGTGAAAGAGCCACGTGAGGCTGAGCTCCAACAGTTGGGCTCCACACCTGGAGCCTTTGGGACAGGGCAGTCCTGAGCCGATGTGCCCACCAGGGGACGCGACCAAAGTTTACGTACCACAGGAAAGCGCATCAAGGCCTCGTGTTCTCTCCATGAAATGAACGTGAGCTTGAAGGGTGATGCGTCAGCGTGCACCGTGAACAGCTCGCTGGTACGCCTGTCTTTGCCCCCTCTCATGGTCTCACGCACCCGGGCTCAGTTCCGTGCAGGAATGCTGAGTGGGAGCGCCAGCCTCGCTTCTGGACTCTAAAGCCTTCCACCCCCTAATGGCAGGTTGTGTGTGTCTCTCACGTGGGGGGAGGAATGAGGTCGCCCACAGAGGTTCTGCCATGAAAGATCTAAAGACGCACGCTGCTGAGGAGCTTGTTCCTCATGGAGCGTCCCCGAAGGCCAGAAGAATGCCGACGGTCTCTTTCAAAGCTGCCGGATGCTCTGCCGTTCTAGGCCTGAGATACGGACCTTGTGACGGCACTGTAACCCCGCGAGATTCAGGAGACATCGCCAGTGCGAGTGGCAATCCGAAAGGAAGAACCTCCAAGGCGGAGTGTCCTTTCCTGTACAAAACGGCGGCCAAGTGGCTGAGGCAGGGAGCATTTTCCTTCACAGAAGCGGCATCCTCGTATGCCTGTGGGTTACTCTAAAGAAACGACACTGTGAGCAACCTCTTCGAAAAGGCCTTCGCAAGCGACTTGGAGACAACAGCAGCGCAGTGGAGGCACAGACCATTATCCTAGAGAGCAGCACAGTGTCTCTAGCAGCGATCGCTTCCCGGAGGATACTTAAGCCACACCGAGATTCCAGCAGGGAGTTTTGCCTTATAGCAGTACAACTCACTCAAGAAAGAGGGATGAGGTGTAGGGCTAATCTACGTGCGCTCACGCTCTGTGTCCCCGAGAAGGTTTCACGGAGCAGAATGCATCACCGACCGCTACCACGTGTGTGCACCAAAGAAGCCCTGTGCCGTGGGTGTTCTCAGGCCGACAGCGAAGACCTAGGTGTGTGCTGCACCCGTGCTCGGTGGTTCACACGTTGCGTGACCCCTGTGCCTTTGGAAGATGTTCAGAGCGGGTGGCATCTTCGTGCTGCGAGCGCAAGAGGTGTAGAGTGTAGAGGCCTTTCACACTGGAGGAAGGGCTTGCGTCTCATGGAGAGAACGTGTACGTCGCCCGGGAGATGGAGGCGCGCTCTTGACACCATTTCCTCTGCCCGTTTAAAACACAAGTGTTTGTACTCGATCTGGTCTGCCTGGTGAAACGCTTGGCAGTCCGCATCACCCTGAGCACCTTTCCTGAAGTTTGATTCGTAGCTGGGTAAACTCGGGCTTCAGAGGCTTAGATGAGACCAAACGTGTTCAGCTTGTGGCGAAAGCCTTTGACCAGAGGCATATACGCTTGTGCTTGGGGCGAGGGCTAGGCAAGAACGTTTACACCCTGGGTTTTTATCTTTACCCTAAGCTGTCCCTTTTGGCTGCAGCAGGCGGAGAGAACCCGCGGAGAGAGAACAGCTGCGAAGTGGATGCACAGAACAGTCACCTCGATACCAGCCCCGGGGTCCCAAGCAACGATCCTTCCCCAGAGGGTACTTAACCCACCACGGGATTCAAGCAGGGAGTTCGCCTTGTCCAACTCGCACAGGAGACTGGCATGAGATGTAGGGCTCATCTACTTGCGTTCACACTACGTGGCCCGGAGAAGTTCTCACGGAGCCGAATCCAGCACCCTTCCTCCACCACGTGTGTACACAAAGGAGCGCTGGGCAGTGGGTGTTCTCAAGGCCAAGAGAGAAGCCCTTGTTCTGTGCTGCACCTGCTGGGTGGTTCAAAGGTTTTCTGACCTTCCTGCTCTGGAAGCTTTTCAGAGCTCAGGCTACGCCTGGGCTGCGAAAGCAGAGAGGTGTAGAGGCCTTTCACACTGAAGGCGTGGGCCTGTTTCCCATGGAGAAAGTGTACGTCGCCCAACCCCCACCCCCACCCCATCCCACCCCACTCCACCCCACCCCACCCCAACCCACCCCCAGCTGGAGGCGTGCGGGTTGACAACATTTTGTAATGCCCATGGAAAATACAAAGAGGCGTACACGATTTGGGCTGTCTGGTGAGAGAATTTTGAATCGGCGGCACCCTGAGTACCTTTCCCGAAGTTTGCTTCCTAGCTGGTTAAACTCGGCATTCAGAGGCGAGATGAGAACAAACTTGCTCCGCGTGCGGCGAAGTGCCCTGATGCCCTGCCCTAAATGTTTGAGCTTCTGGCCAGCGTCACACAAGTACTTTGACACGTAGGAGTCTCACTTTTACTCCCAGCTGTCCCTGTGGGCTGAAGCAGTCGGCGTGTCTGTATCGCAGCCTGGGAGGCCGGGCGTTGGGGGAGTCTGCCAAGTGACTGGCCTCCATTTATAGCTAACTGAGAAACTGCGTCGAAGCTTTCAGGAGCCTCTTACAGGTAATGGTTGCAGTTGGGAATTGGAGACAGTGCTGGCAAACGTCAGCAGCTCCTCTCCCTCGGAGGGCTCTTGGTGTGCCGACTCCTAACAGCCAGCACGGTCCCCAGCTCGTGAACGGTCCCATTGCGAGCCGGTCTCATCCATGAAAGAGCCACGTGAGGCTGAGCTCCAACAGTCGGGCTCCACACCTGGAGCCTTTGGGACAGGGCAGTCCTGAGCCGATGTGCCCACCAGGGGACGTGACCAAAGTTTACGTACCACAGGAAAGCGCATCAAGGCCTCGTGTTCTCTCCATGAAATGAACGTGAGCTTGAAGGGTGATGCGTCAGCGTGCACCGTGAACAGCTCGCTGGTATGCCTGTCTTTGCCCCCTCTCACGGTCTCACGCACCCGGGCTCAGTTCCGTGCAGGAATGCTGAGTGGGAGCGCCAGCCTCTCTTCTGGACTCTAAAGCCTTCCACCCCCTAATGGCAGGTTGTGTGTGTCTCTCACGTGGGGGGAGGAATGAGGTCGCCCACAGAGGTTTTGCCATGAACGATCTAAAGACGCACGCTGCTGAGGAGCTTGTTCCTCATGGAGCGTCCCCGAAGGCCAGAAGAATGCCGACGGTCTCTTTCAAAGCTGCCGGACGCTCTGCCGTTCTAGGCCTGAGATACGGACCCTGTGACGGCACCGTAACCCCGCGAGATTCAGGAGACATCGCCAGTGCGAGTGGCAATCCGGAAGGAAGAACCTCCAAGGCGGAGTGTCCTTTCCTGTACAAAACGGCGCCCAAGTGGCTGAGGCAGGGAGCCTTTTCCTTCACAGAACCGGCATCCTCGTATGCCTGTGGGTTACTCTAAAGAATTGACACTGTGAGCAACCTCTTCGAAAAGGCCTTCGCAAGCGACTTGGAGACAACAGCAGTGCAGTGGAGGCACAGACCATTATCCTAGAGAGCAGCACAGTGTCTCTAGCAGCGATCGCTTCCCGGAGGATACTTAAGCCACACCGAGATTCCAGCAGAGAGTTTTGCCTTATAGCAGTACAACTCACTCAAGAAAGAGGGATGAGGTGTAGGGCTAATCTACGTGCGCTCACGCTCTGTGTCCCCGAGAAGGTTTCACGGAGCAGAATGCATCACCGACCGCTACCACGTGTGTGCACCAAAGAAGCCCTGTGCCGTGGGTGTTCTCAGGCCGACAGCGAAGACCTAGGTGTGTGCTGCACCCGCGCGCGGCGGTTCACACGTTGCGTGACCCCTGTGCCTTTGGAAGATGTTCAGAGCGGGTGGCATCTTCGTGCTGCGAGCGCAAGAGGTGTAGAGTGTAGAGGCCTTTCACACTGGAGGAAGGGCTTGCGTCTCATGGAGAGAACGTGTACGTCGCCCGGGAGATGGAGGCGCGCTCTTGACACCATTTCCTCTGCCCGTTTAAAACACAAGTGTTTGTACTCGATCTGGTCTGCCTGGTGAAACGCTTGGCAGTCCGCATCACCCTGAGCACCTTTCCTGAAGTTTGATTCGTAGCTGGGTAAACTCGGGCTTCAGAGGCTTAGATGAGACCAAACGTGTTCAGCTTGTGGCGAAAGCCTTTGACCAGAGGCATATACGCTTGTGCTTGGGGCGAGGGCTAGGCAAGAACGTTTACACCCTGGGTTTTTATCTTTACCCTAAGCTGTCCCTTTTGGCTGCAGCAGGCGGAGAGAACCCGCGGAGAGAGAACAGCTGCGAAGTGGATGCACAGAACAGTCACCTCGATACCAGCCCCGGGGTCCCAAGCAACGATCCTTCCCCAGAGGGTACTTAACCCACCACGGGATTCAAGCAGGGAGTTCGCCTTGTCCAACTCGCACAGGAGACTGGCATGAGATGTAGGGCTCATCTACTTGCGTTCACACTACGTGGCCCGGAGAAGTTCTCACGGAGCCGAATCCAGCACCCTTCCTCCACCACGTGTGTACACAAAGGAGCGCTGGGCAGTGGGTGTTCTCAAGGCCAAGAGAGAAGCCCTTGTTCTGTGCTGCACCTGCTGGGTGGTTCAAAGGTTTTCTGACCTTCCTGCTCTGGAAGCTTTTCAGAGCTCAGGCTACGCCTGGGCTGCGAAAGCAGAGAGGTGTAGAGGCCTTTCACACTGAAGGCGTGGGCCTGTTTCCCATGGAGAAAGTGTACGTCGCCCAACCCCCACCCCCACCCCATCCCACCCCACTCCACCCCACCCCACCCCAACCCACCCCCAGCTGGAGGCGTGCGGGTTGACAACATTTTGTAATGCCCATGGAAAATACAAAGAGGCGTACACGATTTGGGCTGTCTGGTGAGAGAATTTTGAATCGGCGGCACCCTGAGTACCTTTCCCGAAGTTTGCTTCCTAGCTGGTTAAACTCGGCATTCAGAGGCGAGATGAGAACAAACTTGCTCCGCGTGCGGCGAAGTGCCCTGGTGCCCTGCCCTAAATGTTAGAGCTTCTGGCCAGCGTCACGCAAGTACTTTGACACGTAGGAGTCTCACTTTTACTCCAAGCTGTCCCTGTTGGCTGAAGCAGTTGGCGTGTCTGTATCGCAGCCTGGGAGGCCGGGTGTTGGGGGAGTCTGCCAAGTGACTGGCCTCCATTTATAGCTAACTGAGAAACTACGTCGAAGCTTTCGGGAGCCTCTTACAGGGAATGGTTGCAGTTGGGAATTGGAGACTGTGCTGGCAAACGTCAGCAGCTCCTCTCCCTCGGAGGGCTCTTGGTGTGCCGACTCCTAACAGCCAGCACGGTCCCCAGCTCGTGAACGGTCCCATTGCGAGCCGGTCTCGTCCGTGAAAGAGCCACGTGAGGCTGAGCTCCAACAGTTGGGCTCCACACCTGGAGCCTTTGGGACAGGGCAGTCCTGAGCCGATGTGCCCACCAGGGGACGCGACCAAAGTTTACGTACCACAGGAAAGCGCATCAAGGCCTCGTGTTCTCTCCATGAAATGAACGTGAGCTTGAAGGGTGATGCGTCAGCGTGCACCGTGAACAGCTCGCTGGTACGCCTGTCTTTGCCCCCTCTCATGGTCTCACGCACCCGGGCTCAGTTCCGTGCAGGAATGCTGAGTGGGAGCGCCAGCCTCGCTTCTGGACTCTAAAGCCTTCCACCCCCTAATGGCAGGTTGTGTGTGTCTCTCACGTGGGGGGAGGAATGAGGTCGCCCACAGAGGTTCTGCCATGAAAGATCTAAAGACGCACGCTGCTGAGGAGCTTGTTCCTCATGGAGCGTCCCCGAAGGCCAGAAGAATGCCGACGGTCTCTTTCAAAGCTGCCGGATGCTCTGCCGTTCTAGGCCTGAGATACGGACCTTGTGACGGCACTGTAACCCCGCGAGATTCAGGAGACATCGCCAGTGCGAGTGGCAATCCGAAAGGAAGAACCTCCAAGGCGGAGTGTCCTTTCCTGTACAAAACGGCGGCCAAGTGGCTGAGGCAGGGAGCATTTTCCTTCACAGAAGCGGCATCCTCGTATGCCTGTGGGTTACTCTAAAGAAACGACACTGTGAGCAACCTCTTCGAAAAGGCCTTCGCAAGCGACTTGGAGACAACAGCAGCGCAGTGGAGGCACAGACCATTATCCTAGAGAGCAGCACAGTGTCTCTAGCAGCGATCGCTTCCCGGAGGATACTTAAGCCACACCGAGATTCCAGCAGGGAGTTTTGCCTTATAGCAGTACAACTCACTCAAGAAAGAGGGATGAGGTGTAGGGCTAATCTACGTGCGCTCACGGTCTGTGTCCCCGAGAAGGTTTCACGGAGCAGAATGCATCACCGACCGCTACCACGTGTGTGCACCAAAGAAGCCCTGTGCCGTGGGTGTTCTCAGGCCGACAGCGAAGACCTAGGTGTGTGCTGCACCCGTGCTCGGTGGTTCACACGTTGCGTGACCCCTGTGCCTTTGGAAGATGTTCAGAGCGGGTGGCATCTTCGTGCTGCGAGCGCAAGAGGTGTAGAGTGTAGAGGCCTTTCACACTGGAGGAAGGGCTTGCGTCTCATGGAGAGAACGTGTACGTCGCCCGGGAGATGGAGGCGCGCTCTTGACACCATTTCCTCTGCCCGTTTAAAACACAAGTGTTTGTACTCGATCTGGTCTGCCTGGTGAAACGCTTGGCAGTCCGCATCACCCTGAGCACCTTTCCTGAAGTTTGATTCGTAGCTGGGTAAACTCGGGCTTCAGAGGCTTAGATGAGACCAAACGTGTTCAGCTTGTGGCGAAAGCCTTTGACCAGAGGCATATACGCTTGTGCTTGGGGCGAGGGCTAGGCAAGAACGTTTACACCCTGGGTTTTTATCTTTACCCTAAGCTGTCCCTTTTGGCTGCAGCAGGCGGAGAGAACCCGCGGAGAGAGAACAGCTGCGAAGTGGATGCACAGAACAGTCACCTCGATACCAGCCCCGGGGTCCCAAGCAACGATCCTTCCCCAGAGGGTACTTAACCCACCACGGGATTCAAGCAGGGAGTTCGCCTTGTCCAACTCGCACAGGAGACTGGCATGAGATGTAGGGCTCATCTACTTGCGTTCACACTACGTGGCCCGGAGAAGTTCTCACGGAGCCGAATCCAGCACCCTTCCTCCACCACGTGTGTACACAAAGGAGCGCTGGGCAGTGGGTGTTCTCAAGGCCAAGAGAGAAGCCCTTGTTCTGTGCTGCACCTGCTGGGTGGTTCAAAGGTTTTCTGACCTTCCTGCTCTGGAAGCTTTTCAGAGCTCAGGCTACGCCTGGGCTGCGAAAGCAGAGAGGTGTAGAGGCCTTTCACACTGAAGGCGTGGGCCTGTTTCCCATGGAGAAAGTGTACGTCGCCCAACCCCCACCCCCACCCCATCCCACCCCACTCCACCCCACCCCACCCCAACCCACCCCCAGCTGGAGGCGTGCGGGTTGACAACATTTTGTAATGCCCATGGAAAATACAAAGAGGCGTACACGATTTGGGCTGTCTGGTGAGAGAATTTTGAATCGGCGGCACCCTGAGTACCTTTCCCGAAGTTTGCTTCCTAGCTGGTTAAACTCGGCATTCAGAGGCGAGATGAGAACAAACTTGCTCCGCGTGCGGCGAAGTGCCCTGATGCCCTGCCCTAAATGTTTGAGCTTCTGGCCAGCGTCACACAAGTACTTTGACACGTAGGAGTCTCACTTTTACTCCCAGCTGTCCCTGTGGGCTGAAGCAGTCGGCGTGTCTGTATCGCAGCCTGGGAGGCCGGGCGTTGGGGGAGTCTGCCAAGTGACTGGCCTCCATTTATAGCTAACTGAGAAACTGCGTCGAAGCTTTCAGGAGCCTCTTACAGGTAATGGTTGCAGTTGGGAATTGGAGACAGTGCTGGCAAACGTCAGCAGCTCCTCTCCCTCGGAGGGCTCTTGGTGTGCCGACTCCTAACAGCCAGCACGGTCCCCAGCTCGTGAACGGTCCCATTGCGAGCCGGTCTCATCCATGAAAGAGCCACGTGAGGCTGAGCTCCAACAGTCGGGCTCCACACCTGGAGCCTTTGGGACAGGGCAGTCCTGAGCCGATGTGCCCACCAGGGGACGTGACCAAAGTTTACGTACCACAGGAAAGCGCATCAAGGCCTCGTGTTCTCTCCATGAAATGAACGTGAGCTTGAAGGGTGATGCGTCAGCGTGCACCGTGAACAGCTCGCTGGTATGCCTGTCTTTGCCCCCTCTCACGGTCTCACGCACCCGGGCTCAGTTCCGTGCAGGAATGCTGAGTGGGAGCGCCAGCCTCTCTTCTGGACTCTAAAGCCTTCCACCCCCTAATGGCAGGTTGTGTGTGTCTCTCACGTGGGGGGAGGAATGAGGTCGCCCACAGAGGTTTTGCCATGAACGATCTAAAGACGCACGCTGCTGAGGAGCTTGTTCCTCATGGAGCGTCCCCGAAGGCCAGAAGAATGCCGACGGTCTCTTTCAAAGCTGCCGGACGCTCTGCCGTTCTAGGCCTGAGATACGGACCCTGTGACGGCACCGTAACCCCGCGAGATTCAGGAGACATCGCCAGTGCGAGTGGCAATCCGGAAGGAAGAACCTCCAAGGCGGAGTGTCCTTTCCTGTACAAAACGGCGCCCAAGTGGCTGAGGCAGGGAGCCTTTTCCTTCACAGAACCGGCATCCTCGTATGCCTGTGGGTTACTCTAAAGAATTGACACTGTGAGCAACCTCTTCGAAAAGGCCTTCGCAAGCGACTTGGAGACAACAGCAGTGCAGTGGAGGCACAGACCATTATCCTAGAGAGCAGCACAGTGTCTCTAGCAGCGATCGCTTCCCGGAGGATACTTAAGCCACACCGAGATTCCAGCAGAGAGTTTTGCCTTATAGCAGTACAACTCACTCAAGAAAGAGGGATGAGGTGTAGGGCTAATCTACGTGTGCTCACGCTCTGTGTCCCCGAGAAGGTTTCACGGAGCAGAATGCATCACCGACCGCTACCACGTGTGTGCACCAAAGAAGCCCTGTGCCGTGGGTGTTCTCAGGCCGACAACGAAGACCTAGGTGTGTGCTGCACCCGCGCTCGGTGGTTCACACGTTGCGTGACCCCTGTGCCTTTGGAAGATGTTCAGAGCGGGTGGCACCTGCGTGCTGCGAGCGCAAGAGGTGTAGAGTGTAGAGGCCTTTCACACTGGAGGAAGGGCTTGCGTCTCATGGGGAGAACGTGTACGTCGCCCGGGAGATGGAGACGCGCTCTTGACACCATTTCCTCTGCCCGTTTAAAACACAAGTGTTTGCACTCGATCTGGGCTGCCTGGTGAAACGCTTTGCAGTCCGCATCACCCTGAGCACCTTTCCTGAAGTTTGATTCGTAGCTGGGTAAACTCGGGCTTCAGAGGCTTAGATGAGACCAAACGTGTTCAGCTGGTGGCGAAAGCCTTTGACCAGAGGCATATACGCTTGTGCTTGGGGCGAGGGCTAGGCAAGAACGTTTACACCCTGGGTTTTTATCTTTACCCTAAGCTGTCCCTTTTGGCTGCAGCAGGCAGAGAGAACCCGCGGAGAGGGAACAGCTGCGAAGTGGATGCACAGAACAGTCACCTCGATACCAGCCCCAGGGTCCCAAGCAACGATCCTTCCCCGGAGGGTACTTAACCCACCCCGGGATTCAAGCAGGGAGTTCACCTTGTCCAACTCGCACAGGAGACAGGCATGAGATGTAGGGCTCATCTACTTGCGTTCACACTACGTGGCCCGGAGAAGTTCTCACGGAGCCGAATGCAGCACCCTTCCTCCACCACGTGTGTACACAAAGGAGCACTGGGCAGTGGGTGTTCTCAAGGCCAAGAGAGAAGCCCTTGTTCTGTGCTGCACCTGCTGGGTGGTTCAAAGGTTTTCTGACCTTCCTGCTCTGGAAGCTTTTCAGAGCTGAGGCTACGCCTGGGCTGCGAAAGCAGAGAGGTGTAGAGACCTTTCACACTGAAGGCGTGGGTCTGTTTCCATGGAGAAAGTATACGTCGCCCAACCCCCACCCACACCCCACCCCACCCCACCCCACCCTACCCCAACCCACCCCCAGCTGGAGGCGTGCGGGTTGACACCATTTTGTCCTGCCCATGGAAAATACAAAGAGGCGTACACGATTTGGGCTGTCTTGTGAAAGAATTTTGAATCGGCGTCACCCTGAATACCTTTCCCGAAGTTTGCTTCCTAGCTGGTTAAACTCGGCATTCAGAGGCGAGATGAGAACAAACTTGCTCCGCGTACGGCGAAGTGCCCTGATGCCCTGCCCTAAATGTTTGAGCTTCTGGCCAGCGTCACGCAAGTACTTTGACACGTAGGAGTCTCACTTTTACTCCAAGCTGTCCCTGTTGGCTGAAGCAGTCGGCGTGTCTGTATCGCAGCCTCGGAGGCCGGGCGTCGGGGGAGTCAGCCAAGTGACTGGCCTCCATTTATAGCTAACCGAGAAACTGCGTCAAAGCTTTCGGGAGCCTCTTACAGGGAATGGTTGCAGTTCGGAATTGGAGACTGTGCTGGCAAACGTCAGCAGCTCCTCTCCCTCGGAGGGCTCTTGGTGTGCCGACTCCTAACAGCCAGCACGGTCCCCAGCTCGTGAACGGTCCCATTGCGAGCCGGTCTCGTCCGTGAAAGAGCCACGTGAGGCTGAGCTCCAACAGTCGGGCTCCACACCTGGAGCCTTTGGGACAGGGCAGTCCTGAGCTGATGTGCCCACCAGGGGACGCGACCAAAGTTTACGTCCCACAGGAAAGTGCATCAAGGCCTCGTGTTCTCTCCATGAAATGAACGTGAGCTTGAAGGGTGATGTGTCAGCGTGCACCGTGAACAGCTCGCTGGTACGCCTGTCTTTGCCACCTCTCACGGTCTCACGCATCCGGGCTCAGTTCCGTGCAGGAATGCTGAGTGGGAGCGCCAGCCTCGCTTCTGGACTCTAAAGCCTTCCACCCCCTAATGGCAGGTTGTGTGTGTCTCTCACGTGGGGGGAGGAATGAGGTCGCCCACAGAGGTTCTGCCATGAAAGATCTAAAGACGCACGCTGCTGAGGAGCTTGTTCCTCATGGAGCGTCCCCGAAGGCCAGAAGAATGCCGACGGTCTCTTTCAAAGCTGCCGGATGCTCTGCCATTCTAGGCCTGAGATACGGACCTTGTGACGGCACTGTAACCCCGCGAGATTCAGGAGACATCGCCAGTGCGAGTGGCAATCCGGAAGGAAGAACCTCCAAGGCGGAGTGTCCTTTCCTGTACAAAACGGCGCCCAAGTGGCTGAGGCAGGGAGCATTTTCCTTCACAGAACCGGCATCCTCATATGCCTGTGGGTTACTCTAAAGAAACGACACTGTGAGCAACCTCTTCGAAAAGGCCTTCGCAAGCGACTTGGAGACAACAGCAGCGCAGTGGAGGCACAGACCATTATCCTAGAGAGCAGCACAGTGTCTCTAGCAGCGATCGCTTCCCGGAGGATACTTAAGCCACAGCGAGACTCCAGCAGGGAGTTTTGCCTTATAGCAGCACAACTCACTCAAGAAAGAGGGATGAGGTGTAGGGCTAATCTACGTGCGCTCACGCTCTGTGTCCCCGAGAAGGTTTCACGGAGCAGAATGCATCACCGACCGCTACCACGTGTGTGCACCAAAGAAGCCCTGTGCCGTGGGTGTTCTCAGGCCGACAGCGAAGACCTAGGTGTGTGCTGCACCCGCGCTCGGTGGTTCACACGTTGCGTGACCCCTGTGCCTTTGGAAGATGTTCAGAGCGGGTGGCACCTGCGTGCTGTGAGCGCAAGAGGTGTAGAGTGTAGAGGCCTTTCACACTGGAGGAAGGGCTTGCGTCTCGTGGAGAGAACGTGTACGTCGCCCGGGAGATGGAGGCGCGCTCTTGACACCATTTCCTCTGCCCGTTTAAAACACAAGTGTTTGTACTCGATCTGGGCTGCCTGGTGAAACGCTTGGCAGTCCGCATCACCCTGAGCACCTTTCCTGAAGTTTGATTCGTAGCTGGGTAAACTCGGGCTTCAGAGGCTTAGATGAGACCAAACGTGTTCAGCTTGTGGCGAAAGCCTTTGACCAGAGGCATATATGCTTGTGCTTGGGGCGAGGGCTATGCAAGAACGTTTACACCCTGGGTTTTTATCTTTACCCTAAGCTGTCCCTTTTGGCTGCAGCAGGCGGAGAGAACCCGCGGAGAGAGAACAGCTGTGAAGTTGATGCACAGAACAGTCACCTCGATACCAGCCCCGGGGTCCCAAGCAACGATCCTTCCCCGGAGGGTACTTAACCCACCCCGGGATTCAAGCAGGGAGTTCGCCTTGTCCAACTCACACAGGGGACTGGCATGAGATGTAGGGCTCATCTACTTGCGTTCACACTACGTGGCCCGGAGTAGTTCTCACGGAGCCGAATCCAGCACCCTTCCTCCACCACGTGTGTACACAAAGGAGTGCTGGGCAGTGGGTGTTCTCAAGGCCAAGAGAGAAGCCCTTGTTCTGTGCTGCACCTGCTGGGTGGTTCAAAGGTTTTCTGACCTTCCTGCTCTGGAAGCTTTTCAGAGCTGAGGCTACGCCTGGGCTGCGAAAGCAGAGAGGCGTAGAGGCCTTTCACACTGAAGGCGTGGGCC